>NC_091015.1:136030253-136676503 GCF_041296385.1 Aphelocoma coerulescens | reverse complement strand
CAGCATGATAAAAACAACAGACATACTGTATTATAACAACTTTTTGAAAAATAAAGTGGGAAGGGAATATTTAGAAAAAAGAACAATTAATTCAACTTTTAATGTCCTTTGCATACAGCATATAGAGAAAAAAAAGAGGCATTACAAGTGCTCTGAACTCTGTGTGCTACGTACTGTGTTATAAAAATGCTGCACACTACTTCTACTGTACATTCCCCAGTTAGTAAAGAAACAACTATATACAAAGCAGGCTGTAATTACATGGCTATAACATTTATATAATACACATTTGGAGAGAAGCAACATAACTTAATATTCAAACTGCAATTGTATAAATAACACTTCAAATTTGTTGCTCACTTTTTGTTAAGTCCATTAAGCAGTTCCTAGTTGAAAGTTCAGAAGCAATTATCACAGTTCTTAAATATTAATACAATAAAAACTAGATTTTAAAAAGGTTTGAAATACAGAAAGGATTACTATGTACCACTATGGAATACAAAGCAAAAATAATACAGACCCTTTAATAACCATCACTAAATTTACTTGACCTACCTTATCTGTAGCAAAATGCTAAGTCCCCCGAGAGGCCTTTGACTAATTTTCCTAGTAAATTCTTCAACGACACATAAACAATCAAGGTTTCTTTCACAATTCACTCATTTTACAAATACTATATCATTCTCAACCTTTAGAGATTATTTTAAAACTCCCCTAAAGCTTAGCATATTGAGTAAAGAAGCATTTGTACTTTAAAACAGGACCATCTGCATTTCATTAACAGCTTAACCACCATCTTGTCTACAGATAAATACAGAATTATTAAATCTGTTTTTCAGAAAGCCGTTATTATTCTGAGTTCTTAAGTTGCATCAAATCATATTCTTATAATATTCCAAAGCTGTAATTTAAAGAGTTTAAAAAAATAAAGGGAAAGAGCATAAGTATCTTTCTGAGGAAAGTTACTGATGCAGCTTATAATAATGAGGCATAGTTTGTACCTACTTTGCAAAATTTCATTACAGGAAAGAATTGCTCCAATTTTATACAAAAAAACCCCAACCCATTCAAAATGACAAAATGTGTTTGGATAGAAATTTAAAAAATTCAAGGACGTTTGAACGTTAGCTGTCATTATGGTCCAGTTCACTGTTTATTTCTTTGGTATGCATCTCCTGACCTGTATATAAAATTCATAGTTTCAGAAGTGACATGTGCAAGCCTTGGACAACTGGGGAAAAGGCATATTTCCTGACCTTGTAACCATAGCAACCACTTGCTGATTGGTAGCAGGCAGCCTTTCCATCCTTTACCACTGAAGGCAAGTATGTAAGATTGCTGGCTTTGTTTGTGGCTTGTGCTTTATTTACATGCAAACACGAATATCAGCCTTAAAATCCCCCTTCCTTTTTTGTTCATTTGTATGTTTTTGTTGAACATTGTGGTAGGAAAGCAGGGAATGAAAGACTCTTATTTCATAGTTTTGCAATCAATTTAGTACAAATATTAAAACAGCAAGTGATTCCACTTTAAAACATGCACATACACTTTGAACAAAGTTGGAAAGATGAACAAAATTTTGCCATTTGTGCTATTAAGATGTGCTTCAGCAAACAATAATGTTTTATAATTCATTCCAGTTTGCAGGAGAAAAAAACCTCATATTTTGTTTAAATGCACTTCAATAAGAAGCTATTCATAAAATAGCATTTTCTTCCTTTTCTACATTTTTCTTTCCTTTATTATTTTGATATTAAGGAGTAGGCTGAGCAACACGTAAATTATAGAATACATAAGTGTGGAGGGTGCCTCATTCCATGAATAAGTTTCCAAATTTTCCCTTCAGCATCACATTAAACAGGTTGGAGGCTCTCAGTCCAGCTGAATCCTTTGTTGATAGCAGTCACAAACACACCTCCTCAAAGCCTCCACTACAGCTACTTTCTCCTATTAAAAAAAAAAAAAAAAAAAAAAAAGAGGAAGAAAAAGAAGAAAAATAAAAGGACTCAGTACAATTCAGCTCGATATATAATCTGTTCAAGGGTGGTATAGACTAAGCATGCATGGACACATTTTCTTCTTATCCTGAAAGAGGCTGCATCTCCAGGTCAGGACTGTTGTTAGTGACAGGGAGGTAAAAGGGAAGTCCACTTAGCCAATGTCTTGCTTAGACTGTAATAAAGTGTGCCCTAACGAAAGAATGCACTTCATGATATTCCTCTTCTAAGGCTATCATTTGAGAAAAGAAATTACTTTTTTTCTATATGAATAGTATGAAAGATGCTTTTAATTTAATAGGTAAGTATTTTAGAGCCATTTTTCTGCACTTGACAAGCATATTTACAGGTGTCTTTTGACCACATTAATAATATTTTATGATGGGTTTACAGAATTTTAAAATCTTTGTATTACCAGCATTATTCCTGCATCCATTCTTTCTCATTAATTTCTTCAGAAAGCACTATTATTAATTACCAAAAATTAGAAGTGATAATAATACAGTGAGAACACTCTTAAGAACATTGTTACAGAGACACCAAAAGGTAAAAATCCTTTACCTGCTATAAAAATATCCTGTAGAATATTATAAAGTTTGCAGGAGTTTAATAGGCTATTTATTTATATATGACACTACTATCCATACACATGAATCAGATACTAAGAAATTATACATAATTCACTTTATATACATATATGCATGCATATATATATATAAACATTTACATGCATAGAGTATGCAGTCCATTTGACTATAAATGGACTAAAAGTGTTTAAAAATACATGTTATGGGCTTGTTTACAAAATACTAAGTAATGAAATCATCAAATCATATTTCTAAGTAGTGCTAATGCATCCTCTGTTTTCATGAATATATTTAGGGTTCATTTCTGCAAACGTGTATATTTACTGACAGAAGTAGTCAAATTTAAGTCAACTGATATTTTGGCAAATTGAATTATTAATTTGCATATATTTTCTGGAAATCAGGTCCTTACATTTGTAATAACAAATTTAAACTTTCACTTTGTAATCAGATCTAAGGCAAAAAGATTCATTTCAAGTCTACAAGACTCTCTCTGGGATCCATTTAAAAATCCTCTATTTAAAACTCATCCTTACTTATTTTTTTTCACATGTAAAGGTCAATTTCTAGTGCACTTAAAAATATTACTCAAAGAAGTCATTCTCAAGAAAAACATTATTTAATGTTTTAAATAGTTGAAGTATTTTAATATTGTTTTATCAATGAATAAAAAGATTTACTCTGACATGGCACAGACATGCACACTGATGAAAAAGATCTCTTCCAACTAGTCTAATTACAACTGCCCTATAGAATTGTATAAGGGAAATCTAAAAGAGAAAAAAAAGTCTGTTAAATTTTCAGTTCTTTCTTTATACAAACATTAAAAATCACAGGATTTTGAAAGGACAAGTACCTTAGATTACAGAAAGATTTTTCGTTTTTTACATAATGGTTCTACTCAGAAGTAATTTGCTTTACTAGAATGCTGTAAAGTTCTCTCTCAGCTCTGATGTACTGTATAAAACATTTCTTAACTCATTAATGTCAAATATAAATTAGTTTTATATTGGAATTTTAACAAACCAGACTCCACAGGCAACATAAAAAGCTAGACTATTGTCAGAAATGGTGTAAAGCCAAATGCAAATTTAACCCAGGTATCATTTATCATAAAAGACACACAGACATAAAAAAAGACACATTGCACTTTCTTGGATGTCCTGAAAATATTGCTGAATACTACGCAACACTATTAGTAACTGGAATTTTGAAACCAAACAAACAGAAATGAAAAAACAAAACTGTTTTAATTGAGCCAATATAAGGTAATTGCACCCATGTTATTAAAAAATTTTTCTTAGATATAACAGTTCTGGACTATGACTAATATGCAGTGTTGGAGTGTCCTGAATATGATTTTTCCCCATGTATATCCTTTGAATATCTGAGCAAGCATGTTGTATTGTATTAATATCATAATTCAAAGGGAAATTTATTAAGCCTCCCCCCTCCCAGTATTCCCATCATAGCTAAAAGTTGCAAATTCTATATGGCAGAGCCTAGACAGCAATATCAAATTTTAATAACAATTTCTCTTCTTCAGTCAGTGCTATACTGAAGAAAAGCATAAATTGCTGTGACTGACCGTTAGTTGTTAGAGAAGCAATCTGACTTCTCCACACCCTTATTTCAGTGTATCTGCTCTGTCCCTCAGCTGTATTAATGATAGCATGAAAGGTCACATGATAAACGAGTGACAAAAATATCAAAACATATTAGCCTGTAGCTTTGTTATCAGTGTATGGCAGAGATGACAGAAAATTGTATTTTTCCCCTGAATAATTTTGTGTTACATTTTGCTGGCTAGGCAGAGTGAATTAGGGAGAAATTTCTGCCTCTGACTGTTTGTCTCTTTTTCTGACATACTTGAAGTAATAATATACATTAATAATAGGGACTAGGCACAGAGAAGAGGTAAAAATTCAGGGGCAGACTGTCTGTTTCAATTCTACAAGGTGCTATCCTTGTTTCCTTTGCAATACAAATTTTGTTGAAAAATATGCACAGCATTGAATATTATTAATGCTACTGATAATGATCTGCTGTATATTATAAATATAACAACAGGAAGATGCAGGAGAAAGAGAAATAGAAAAATAACTTTAAAGCAATGAGGTTATGTTTCCACCCAGTTGTACTTCTCACCAGTACAAATGCACATACTCACTAATTAAATAAAGGCAAGCACCAACAATGCTCATTGTGACAGAGACCTAGTAATTACGAATTAGAGACAGATATTACTCCTGCTGGTTTAAAGGCTGGCAGCAGTTGCAGTCCCTGGGGAGATGAGGTTAGCAATCTTTGAAAGAGAAAATAGAAATTGGCGGGAGCTTAATATCTTATGGCCTATCAGTCTCCATGGTCAGGCCATATCCAAGTTCCCTTTGCTGCTGGCAAACAGCATCAGTGGCAACTCAGTCCTTAAGCTCCTAGCAGATCAAAAACTATTGAATGGAACTGTTCTGAAAGACACAAAGAGAGGATCACAAGCCCAACATGAAAAGTTATATAATTAAAACCTTAATAAACTGATAGCATATACATATAGATGGAGTATTAGTGATGTACTGCAACACATGTGAAGCGTGGATAAAAATGACTGCCTTCAGTGCACTGCCTTCAGTGAGCAAGCAGCAGTGGAAAGAAATGGAAACTATTTGAGTCTTTACCAAAATTTAAAACTGATTTTTAAAAACTTTCTCAAATATGTTGTTGACTTTTTATTTTCAGTAGTATTCATTTCCATGCAGTTCCATATCTAATTATCTTCTGAGAAAAGAACTGCAGAAATACATCTGAGACAAAAAAAGTTCTTGCAGTATTTATGATCTGATTCACAGAAGACAATACCAGAAGTCTCATGAGAAAAATGTTCTTACATGAGATTTCTAACCAATTTTACAGACCAACACAATCTGAATATTTTGAATCTATTTCCAAACTCCAAACCTGTATCTCATCACAAATGCCTTGTTGAATTGTGAAGAAACTGGGGAGTGAAATAAGGGAGTATGCTATATCCTTCAGGGGACTGCGAGTGAGTGAGGAGGTAGTAAAGCCTGGAATTTTATGTGAATTGTCCAATTTATAGGTCAGACTTTTTGTCTTTTTTCCTTTTTTTCTTTTACTTATATATATGCTGGTATATTTATAAATATGCTTATGTGTATAACTCTGTAAGGAAATTCTGCTATTATTTATGTACAAAAATAAACATCTATTAGTCAAGGCACAGTACAGATAAGAAGAACCAACCTTTGCCCCAAAGAACTTACAGCTTAGTTAATTCTTATTTGTGTTTTCAATGTTATACCATGCAATGTATTCAAGAGAGTGCCTATGCATAGGAAAACACCCCCCACTACCTGCCCCCAAATATCTCTCCATCCTGCACTACCTGGTACTTTTTCAGGTAGAGTTCAAGCTCCTTTTCTCTCACTTTTGACCTATCTCATGCTGTTTGTCAATATTCACATTAAGCCCCAATACCATTGTTCCAAGAGCCAATTCAAGTTTTATACTTACAGCTAATCCAAAGTCAGGGTTCTGCTTGGGATATCTCAATAAGTCTATATTCAACTTGATTGCGTTCTTCCACTATCACTCTCACATCCTTCCCCCAGGGTACAGCTGGTTTGATTTATTTAAATAACCAAAATATTTTACTTCTTTACGAGACTAGTTTCACTCTTCTGCATCTCCTGAGTTTCTCTCTCTCTTTCTTTCCACACACATATGTATATTCTTGATTTATATTAAGTAATTCTGCTCAAGACCATCCAAAATTGATACTGCTGAGTGCCTCTTTTTCAAAGTTTATGTTTCACTGAATCTATAAAGACTTCTTAACACAAGAAAACTGAAACTTACTATAAGCATTTTCATTTTTATTTTTTTGCTGTTGTTGAATTCATCGCTTTATGTTTTGTATTTAGAACCAAGGCCCCTCAGCATTTCTGGACAGCTTCTATATAAAGTACAGTGTGAGTACATTAAACATGCTACTACACTGATTTCCATTCTTGGCTTCAAAGAATAGTGTTCAAATTTTTCTGTATCTAAAACTAGATACTTCTACTAGAAAGTTACTAGACAATTTATGTGACAAAATTAGAAGAAAAATCTCACCATTATCCAAAAGCACCTGATTCTGCCTTCCTGGGGTACATAGTTATACTGCAGAAATACTATTAAACATTCAGGAGCTGAAGCCATGATCATGGTATAGCTATAAGAGACTGAAGAAGAATAGTCATCTATATCTGTTTTTTTTTCCATAGGTGGAGATACACGCTTTCAGGTTGTTATCATTTAATCCCTACAGCAATTTATAAATTATGTGAGACAAATTACCCCCTAAAATTTCTATTTTTCTCCACTGACTACAGAGTGATCCTAGGAGGAACAGCCAAGATGCACAGTCTAGCACAAGATGAGAAAAATTCTTAGACTACACATTCTCTGTCATTATCTTCTTCATGTTCCTGATGGTGAGAATAAAAAAAATTCTCACTAGAATAACTTCTTTTTTTCCCAATAGTATGAAGAAAATGTTGCAGTCCTTCATCTTCACTTAATAAAGTTAATCTTTGAATTGCTTCCATCATCTATCTAAGTTCAGCCAAATTTTCTAGTACTTTCCAGGCCTTTTTGTTTGTACATCTTTTTAGTCAAAAACTGAAATACAACTTTATATGAACTCAAGTCATAAACACCAGTGTTCCTTAGATACATTAAATTGACAGACACATATATTTGCATATTTTCTGAAAAAAAAAGTACTGTGAACTTGACAACTGTGTCTTTTTCTGGACTGTGTTTTTCTCAGCCAAATGTAATACTCATTGTAGCAGGAGTAAATTACTGTTTGTGTGACTACATGATCACATAGTATATCTGAAGACTAATTGATCCTCAAGGACTTTAAACAAGGTCTAAAACTTTCTTCCCTCCCAAATAAAGTTTGACCTCACTGTCCAGGTCATTTCAATACTGACCTGTATCACCAGTTTTTACTAAGAGAATTGCTGATTCTCTTTTAAGTCCTCTCTTTAACCTACTTCATTGAGTGCCCTCCTTGAAGATATATTTTCTTTCAATACACAGAGTTAACCATCAAATGCCCTAATATCATCAAGTCATAGAATCATAGAATAGTTTGGGTTGTAAGGCGACTTAAAGGGTCATCTAGTCCAACCTGCAATCAATACATAGATACATAGGTAGATAGATAGATAGATAGATAGATAGATAGATAGATAGATAGATAGATGGAGATAAATTGTATCAGGAATATGAACACTCCTGAATTTTTTCAGTACTACTCTTCCATAGAAATATTCTGTGTTTGGTGTCCATTTTACAGCTCCACTATCAACCTTTCCAGCTCTTGGGGTTCAATCCTGAGTATGGCCACATAATGACAGAAAAATCTTACATTAGCATGAATCACCACAGCTGGATTGCAACAAATTTTCATCAGGATCCATACAGTTGTTTTACTCCAACTCTTTTGCAGATCAAGTTCCCCTCTAGATAGTTCTCATGTGTTTTAGTCTCTGGCTCCACAGGGCCACGATACAAATGATTTGATGGCTTGAGTGATTACTCATGCCAGTTCAATATAGACCTGTTCAAGAGAACTTACAGAACTACTTGGCAAGTTTATGAAGGCTTTTCAGTAAAATTTTCATTTCTGTTTGAAAAACAAGCAGATCTAGTGTCTCATGGAAGTGCTTAGAGCTTCACATAAGGAAGAGGCATCAGCCCACACTTATTTTCAAAAATGTTTTGATTTGCACTGATGCCGTGATGATTTTTTTTGCCTTTTCTTTTAAACCCCTTTTATACCTTTTTACAACTTCTGTATTCTTTAGTGCTTTTTGCCTACATTCTTGGACTTGTTTGCTAAGCTAGGAGACAACATTTTAGAAGCTTCGTAGCTAGGGATCAGTGTGCCCCAGACCCCAAGGTCCTCTCCAGAACACATTCTGTAGACTAAGATAGAACCATCCAGGGGAAGGTTCCTTGGGGAGGGGGGCTCACTTGAGCCTCTCATTGGGGAATTTTTGATAGATATGCTGATTAGATATGCTGATTATAGTAACCTATAATGTTATACCAGGTCTTTTGGGGGTGTGCATTGTGGTGTGCATGGAGGTGCATTCGACCTGGACGTGTGCACCTAAGGATCCTTACAATAAATACCAAGGTAAAATCCCTTTTTCCCTTCTAACCATGTTTGACTCTTGGTTTTAAGATCAAGAAAAGGCATCAGCACAAGCTGTTGCCAAACAATTCCAGACTTTGTATAAGTTTTGCATTATTGCCTTTGCTCGTTTCCCAATACTTACATTCTGAAAGAAATTATACGTGCTGATTCTATACTAGCAAACACTCAGTCTGCCTTATTTTCCTTTTTCTCTGCATATGTCCAAACCCAAAACCAAATCTGTTTAGAATATGGAAGTTCTGTCTCCATGTTTTATATCTGAATTTTTGTATGCCAGCAGAACATTTAGTTAATAGACATACTGACTTTACATTTTTAAATCTGGATTACTTTAATCATTCTCCCATCTTTTTGCAGACTGATTTGGTGCTGTGAAATCTTCACAACATTTCATTTGAACAACACATTTTTGTTCTTGTCATTTTATGCTACAGAATTCCTTACAGATATTAATAATTTAGAATATTTACCCTATGAAAAATTCTATTTTTATTTTTATTTTCATTATCGTGTTTATATTTTACTAGTATTTTTCTGAGAAAAATATTAAGTTTCATCCCCATTCCTCTTGGAAAGAGCACCACTCTTTCTTCCCATTCTCTTTGTAAGATGGTCCATTCGTAACAACGACTATTCCCTGGCTTTGTCTTTCATTCAGTAAAGTGATACATAGTATATCATGAAATATCATTTCCTTGACAATATCTAAGTTATTCAACAATTATTCAATGTTTTAGTTCTAATATTATAGAGTAGTAGGCAATAACTTATGCATGTTAACAGTTCTTAACATATGAGGTATATTTTTAAACTCTAATATAGTTCAGTTAGAAACTAGACTTTGAAATTTAGTCAGGGTATTTACTCAAGGAAAACCTATCCAAGTAAAGCTAGCTTATAAGCTCTAAAAATAATTACTTCTCTCCTCTGACTTAAATTCCTCATGTTAACATGATGCAAAAATGATAACTGAATTCAATGGGGCTCACAATATAGCATCATGACTATCTTTATTAAAATTGTATGGTAGCTGTCAGAATGCCAAAGTGGCTACATTTTACTCAAAACTTTGTATGATATTTTACATAGCTTAAGGAATTATTCTCTATCTCAGTAAACACAGTTTGCTGGCACTAGAACTCATGTCTGGACCAGCCTAATAAGCAAATAAAGTTTTGGAGACTACCAAAAAGAAAAATTACTACGGTCCAAAGTTCTCAAAATTGGTGAAATCTGTGGTTCTGCCAGTTGTAAGTGGTCTTCTCCCAGCTCACATCTGGAGATGCCTGTTTTTGACACAATCTTAAATGTGGTGTTCAAAAACCTTTCCATTGTCACAGGTGCTGTCCCAGGAAAGTATCTGCCTATTTCACAATATGTGAGAGTGTCCTCCGATCTGCTTAGAGTTCCTCTTCAGTTCACAATCATGCAAGTATCTTGGAAGTGTTATTGAACACTGAGACTACGGAGAGTTTGATACATGGTACAATTCATAAACTTCAGTTCCTTCTCCCTTCTCCATATCAAGGATGTGGGATCTTCATGAGTACTTGAAAGCATCGGTTCAACATGGGTCAAGCTGAGGCGGATTTTTTCAGCACTTCTTCAAACTGTCCTGTCATCTGCAAATCAGTGAACATGCTGAAACAGGAATATGAGATCCAGACTATGTTTTATTGCATTCCAGGCTAACCTAAGAGGGGATGGATGTATTTTAGCCCCAAGTAACACACGTCAAAATATTTGGCATCTCATATGTCCCTATCTGTTTGAGGGAAGGCTTTGAACAAGCAGATGTGCAACATAAGGACGTATCCAGTGGGACCTAAGCACACAGTAGAAATAGACTAGATCTTTCTCTCCTCCTCTTGCCCACTTTTCCAGTCCCCTCCTCTGAAGTTTCTATGATAGTTCAGATGACCATTGTCTTGGCCACCAGTCCGGAGCAACACGAAAACAAGCAAGAGAAAAGTATGTAAGGCAACATTGCACATGGGCGTGGTGATCGTAATGTTTTAATTTATATATGATTAATACTTTGGTAAAGGGCTATCTCAATAAGCCTTTCTCTCCTGGAATCCAAACCTGTCATTAAGTGTTGTGAAGATGTCCTGGAATAGCTTCCTAGATTGGGTTTTATATAGGGTTTTTTTATAAAAAGGCCTCACCTTTGACCCAGAAAAGGTTACAGAGGTTCCAGCAAGGCACAGCATTTCCATATTAAACACATCACAGATAAAGCAGCAGAAGTCTATTCAAGTACTAGTTTTCTAGATCTAAATGCAAATTATAAAAGTAGAAGTGCTAACGGTCTCACCACATCTGTAGGCAATATCCACTCATATCCCTTGCTTCAGGAGGAAAAGATTCTTTTTGAGCTCATTGAAAAAGAAAATCTAGGAATCCTGAATATTGGGCTGTTATTTATTTAGACAATGTAACTGGTCTGAGCGCCCATGATCATATTCTGAAGCATTCTAGAGCAGGCAGGAAGAGAGGTTGCCCTTGCTAATTGCACGTGCATGTGAATTAGGCATTATATTGGCAAAATTAAGAATCATGGTATGTAAATCCACTAATGATGCATGCAGTACTCTTTGGTGCCTGTGGTTACCAGCCCAGCAATTATTTCTCATCTCAAGTGCCTGTGAAGCTATAGAAGCTGAGAGCAGCCATACTCTAATGAGCAAGAAGATAGGTATCTTATCAGAGGTTATCAAAGGCAAGCTTCATATCAGAAAATTCTTTAAGTCCTATTGGTCATCCAAGGACTTGAGGATAATATTTTCCAGAGGATAAAAATCACCTTGTCTCAGAGGCATCTTGATCTAAGAAAACATAAGGAGCACTCTGAGTAGGATGTTTTGTGCTGTCATGTAGCCACCCTAGACTGAAAAACAACTATGTGGCAAAAGCAGAAATGACACAGAGGGATTAAAGGCATTTGTATCAGTAAAAATACAGTACTGGCAGTGAGCAAGAAAAGGAAAGGGGGTTGTAAGGTATTATTGGTGACAACCAACATGGGTGCTACTAGACCAGTGATAAAATGACATGCTAGAGTGGAACATGGAGGCACTTGGAGGATATGGAAATCCCAGCTTTGCACCTTCGTACAGGGTACTGCAGAAGGCAGAAGTGACCTAAAGCATACAAATCAGGAATAACATTTTAAGGATTTTGGCTTATTCAGACCGGATCCAGTATGACTATTCAAGACAGCAGTGGATAGAGCAAAAGGTCTCACAAGCCTATTAGCAATGTCTCCAGACATGCAGTTTTCTAACAATGTTACACATTCAAGAAGAAAGCTTGTTTTCTGGGAAGAAAAGTTTATTAAATCAAGTTCTGACCTTCTGAAGCTTACAGAGGCACAGTTCTCCACTTAAACACACACACAAGCAACATCTCTCACACAACTCTATCATCTTCAGTTCCAAATTATACAATGCCAAATTCTTAAACAGACAGTTGTCACCAAGTAGGACTGTTAAAAGTCAACACTAGAACTATTACGTACACAGAAAGTGTACCAATAAATACATTTTGTAGTTGAAGTTAATAAACTAACTTTACCTGGGTACTCAATTTATTCACATTTTCCTATGTGATTCTCAAGTGAGCTGTAACCATAAAGGTCAGATTATAGACCTCGAACACTTCAGCTAATGGAAATAACTTTATGAGGAAATACATTGTTGTATTTTATAAGGTGCTACCCACAGAGGGAAAACACTATCTCTGTCACTGCTTTATGCAATGACTTGGGAATAGGTCCAAGACTGTTGGTACCAGTATTTCCAAACCAGGCAGGCAAGCCTGTGTAGGACATCTACAGGAACCAATCCTGGGATTCTGGAGTTAAAAGCACCAGCTCATCACTGATGGCAGAATGAGAATTGAAAATTACTACTGAGGCACTTACAGATCCATACACTTCTCTGCAGCATCTAGCTACCTGAAAAATACTAATAGAGATACTCGCACAAACATTCTTTAAAGCAGTACAGAATTTTGCCCATTTAATCTAAAATGTGGAACAGCAAAAACTTTAGATTTTTCCTCATAAGGGTTTCAGTTTCTTTTCCTCTTGTGGTGCATTCAACCTTATGCGAATTAAGTCTCCAAACCAAATAGATAGAGGCACCTTTTCTCATAAGAAAGTTTAAGAAGCAAACTTTAAAGAAGAATTTCAATTCAGTTACAGTAGACTTGAATGCTAAAGGATGTCTACTATCCTTCAAATTCTATAAGAAGCTCAGATAGAAGAAATGTGGATGTTATATACTGTCTGCCTGTTGTATATTACACTGGAAATCTAGACCAAGAAACTAATTTTTATGTGTGTTAGTATTTTTTAGATGCTGACACTCCTGCATAGGTTTCTAATTTGAGTGTCAGCTATCAAGCTGACACTAAAGTAATAAGAATGTCATTAAAGGAAAATACTTTATACCTTGAATTATTGCTTGTAAATTTGGTTAGACCATGGGTTTTCTACAACTGAAAGGAATAACACAATAGAATTAAGTTTCTTTGGAGTTCTTTGCAGTCACCAGTAGCATTTCTTAGTTTTAAACTATCTTAAAATTTTAAATAAAACATTATATAAAATTTAATTTGGTGATAGTCTTTAATTAAGCTTCACAAAGCAACCAAGCATATCTAACCTAAATAAATAATTCTTACCTTCGTACTTGTGAATAGCATAAAATTATTTTAAAGATCAGCATGTTTTGACCATTGCCGGTGTTCTCCTATCTGAGAATATATGTGACCATTACTGATCATTTACATCCTTGATGAAATTATAATATACAGCAATAAAGCTTTAGCTTTTCCAGGTGTAATCATTTCACCTAATTCAGGCATCTAAAGTTTTCTGTAAAGTCAACGGAAAAGAAAGACTCATTCAGAAAGTGACCTAAAGAGTACAAAGATAGAATCTTGTAATGCACTTCTGGAGATTGCTCTCTCCATCAGCATCTCACAGAACTTGAGAAAATTTCAAGCATAGACATCCAAGTTGAAGGTCTACAGTAAATATTTTCAACATGTCTATGTGAACATGTCTACATGCACAAATTAAGATTGAAATGACTCCCTACCATCAGTGAATGAGAATCAGCATAAGCTTGTGAATTTCTACAGCTCTTTATTTCTTTAAGGCAGTTCTTCTAGTCCAACACTCCAATTCAGAATCCGTTTCAAATGATACTGCGTGATATGATAAACCTTTTATTTATTTCCATATTTTTTGCAGAAAAATCTATTGACTGCATAAAGACCATATTTTATATGGTGTTGTATTCCCTATGGTTTTCAATGCACTAAGCCACTTAAAGTGTCCAATAACACCCTTGTTTAAATAAGTCACTTGAATCCAGCTGCTTAAAACAATAAGTAGAGTTAGGCCTAGATGCCTAAATGATGGTTTCTTTACTTTCTTGACTCTAGCATCATGTGACAAGCTGAATTACTACACCTAGTACTCATTTTGTTAAGTCATCACAATATTTACACATTCCTTCCTAACACGATTATCCAAAAATTAATGTGTTGAATACTGCTTACCAGTCTTACATTCCAGTTTTAGAATATGGTCCACGAGATTTATGGTCACTCAGGTCTAGCTGAAAAACAAAGAAAAAAAATATTGAGCATGAAATACACTATAAAGGGAGTCAATTAGTCTGTACACCCTACTGTCTCTGTACAGACTTAGTTGCACACCAATTAAATGCAACAGTTCACAGGTAACTTTAAAAGACCTTAAGAGACAAGTCTATTTGCAATTCTTTAAAACTGTTTTTAGAGCTTTTTTTATATACTGGAGAAATCAAAATAAGCCGTGGAAGAGCAGAAAAAATAAAAATGACAGATCATAAACACCACATAATCAGCCCCAGCAAGTCCATAACACATAGGTGCTCCCATTACAAGGAATTATTTAAAGACCACATCCTTAAAAAGAAAAATCTTACAAAAGATGAACATGGGCTATTTCTGATTATAGCCTTGTTCATATTACTGTAATTTCTCCACTATAATCTTAGGAGGGTGTGCGAGAAGATGCCAATTCATAACAGTGATTATTTATCCAATAAACACACAAGTAGCAAACACATTATCATCTATGACAAACCCAGACAAAACAGGAGAAATGTAGTTTTGTTCAGGTACATAAAAAAGGGTTTGCAACACACAAAACTATTCTGTCAATCAGTTTTCCCTAAGTTTCTTAACTTCATAATTTAGTATCTTTTTTTGGTATCAAAAGCTACCTTACTCCTCATCTAAACACACACATAGTTTCATTCCAAAAATATTTCTGTTTTGTAGCTTTTTAGGAGCTTAACACCATCTTAAGGCCAAGATGCCAAACAACTAGAGGATGCAAAATTGGTCTGGGAAACTTTCTTGGTAATGGGTGAAATTTGATAAAGTCCAACTATAAACTCAGTGTACTCAGAAAACCCCAAAAGGAAGGAGGGTCTACAGTCCATTCAGAGACTGCAAATGTGCAGAAACACAAACCCTTTCTGCCATAATGTATCATGGGAACAGACATTGTGACTTCATTATCTCTACAATTCAAGAAAAATAAAGTACTGTATATGATCAAAACTGGTTTGAATAGTGCTTATTATGAGAATCCACTTTTGCTTTATATCCTGACCAAGCACTGAACACCCTGTTCCAGTTTTCTTAAAATGTAACACAGAATGCAGAAAGAGCCACCTTCAAAGTGTGTTACCCTCCAGCCTCCACAGAACCAGAAGGTCTAGAGAGAAACAAAGAAAATTATTTAGTTAATTGAAAATAATTGTGTAATTAGATGAAAATTACTCAGTTAAGCCCCCCAAAAATGAAGTTTTTGTGCACAGTTTGTATATGACTGGGTTGGGATTCACTGGGGATTTATTTCAGGTGATATACAAGAGGTCAGATTAGAAGATCTATTGAACCTTCTGGCCTTAAACGGTATGAAACAATGAGAGTTCTTATTATATCCAGCCTTGTACGGCTCTCTCTAACTGCAATGCTATAAATTATTAAATAGAATAAAAATTTCTAGTAACTTCATTGCTACTTATTTTAAAGCAAACAAATAAACTGGGTTTTAATATTAGTGAATAAACTGCCTTAAATATATATATTTAATATATAATTAGTATAGAAAGAAATTATCAAAATCATTATAATCTAAAGTATGGTTGAAAAATATTTTGTTTAAATATTTTAAAATTACTTTTATATTATTTAAATACATTTTTGTTTCCAATGGTAAAAATTTACATTAATTCACTCAAAAATTACGTGTTGACATTTTGCTCAGATTTACTCAATATTTTAACTGAAGATGCACTATAGCCAGCATGCATCTTGAATGAAGCTTTTATGTTTAACAAGATTTCTTAAGTACACCAAATAATTCTAATATTTTAACAGGTTTTTGAACATTCTTCCTTTTCAATAATAAAAAATATCCTATCTAACAGAAGTGATGAAATAACCTTATTATAATAATATATGCCTATTAAATAACCCTATTATATTGCCTCAGCTGTTTACTCCTGACTACTGTCTATTTCAGTAGTTTACAGACAGTTACACAATGAAAATAATTTATACTGAAAATTTATATGTCTATATTTATATCTGGAAATGAACTTGAGAGTAGATAACAGTTTTTTATTTTGTTCTGGTTTTCTGGAGGAATTTAAAGGGGGACCTTCAGGAACATACTTCAATGTACTTGGGTGTGAGTTCAGTTTATCATTGCCAACAATGAGTCCTTGTGTATATTTTTTAAAGAAACTATTGTGTAGAGTTGAATTAGTATATTCATATAGCTTAAACTCAGAAAAAACCATTAAAATTATCTAGTCTGATATATGATGATATTTTAGTTTTCGCCCGAACTGTATTTGAGATCAACAACCTAGATTAAGTTACTACTTCAGTTTCTCTACAGTAATATTTTTAAATAAACTTCACATATTTCTAATTCTTGGTTGTTTTACTTTAGTTTACAGATATTTACTCCTTCTTATGCATTTACTCTAGATTACAGTTTATAAACATACCTTCAAGTGTTCTTAAAGTATTATGACATCCTTTCCCTGTTTTCTTTTTCAGAAATGACGCAAATTTAATGCTTCTCTCAAAAACATTTTCTCCTGCTCTAACAATATATTGAGATTCTTTCCCCTACACTAATAATTTTAAATTGCAGACATTTCCCTGAGATAATGTATTTTATATCTCTCTCATCATGATTGTATACATAAGGAAATACCTTACCTACTCCCTGCTGCCCTACTTTTAAAATGCAGGGATCACATGAGGCCATGTCTGACGTTCATGAGAGTGATGCACATTCCTGTTGAACTGTAGTTCATGGAATTAACTCTCATCTGTGATGACGAAGATGATCAGTAAAAGCAAAATTGGTTATAACTCTTCTGTTCACAAGGAAAGAAATGGGGGGATATAATGGAAGTTATTGGTAATTTTTTTGATTTTTTATAAGATTTTTGCTGCCTTCTTTTACCCATTGAGCAAACAAGGGCAGTAACTGAATTTTGCCCCATATCATTCAATCTTAATGATCAGTTGTCTTCAGTTTAGTTTCTTTTCTGCCTTAACTATCTGTTGCAGCCCATATACACATATGAATAACACAAAATCAACAGAGACAACATTTTCTGCCCATGTTTTAGTAATCAAAGTCCAGCACTAATCTCTGTTCTCTGTCAAGGAAAATGCATAAATCCAGAGCCTTTTATTATTTTATCCTCGCAAAATGTTCTTTTTTCCCAGTAAATATTGATCAATATAACATTAGTTTTCCAGGAACTAATTTTGAAGACATAATGCAACTGAATTTGAAAAAAAAAAATCTACCTTTACAGTATTGATAAAACATGTCCCTAAATGCTCAGTTTTCATCTTCAATGTTATATTGTCCCTATGTGGTTTAATGTTCTAGTGAACAGTAGCAGGTACTTTGATGTCTCCAATTATAGAATCATTAAAAAAAGAAACAAGTTCATAGCTCCTACCAGATTGAACTTGGATTAAGGCTGAGTTGTATATATAATTTCACTGCAGGACATTTTTTCATATTACAGTATAAGTTTTCTTCCTTTTTAGTGTACTAATGAGTGACAGTTGCTATCAATATAGCTAGGATGTATTGGGGAAAAGTTTTACCAATTTAAGTTATTCTGTCACCAGAGGAAACTGTATAAGTGTAAAGAGATCATCACAAAACGTGACTGAAGAGTGAACCTTATGTTGCATTCCTGATTGCTTGTGGCTGTATACTGTTGTACAAGAGTGTGGTTATGTTGGACACTCATTTCCTGAAATCTTGAGAGTAAATAAAAAATATTTTGATATTAAGAAACTTGCCCAAAAGATTCTTATGAACAGACGTAATTCATTATAGAAATACAAATACACCTGCTTTAGATTTGATGGAATAAACCATGCATATTACAATGTCTTTCTATCCCACATACATTCATTAGAACAGAAGTGGCAGAAGAAATTAAAGGAGGAACAACTTTATGAAGCACTAAGCACAAGGGGAAAATTCTGAAATGTACTTTTTTTTTTTAAACTAGAACAGTGAATGGCACCTTTCTCTAGCTGGTTTTATCTGGGATAGAATTGTTATTCATGGTATCCAGTATGGGGGTGTTGATAATTCAGGAATGTTTTCACTACTGCTGAGCAGTGCTTACACAGCATCAAGGCCTTTTGTGCTTCTTACCCCACCCCACCAGCATGCAGGCTTGAGGTACACAAGGAGCTGGGAGGGGACACAGCTGGGACAAGTGACCTCAAGTGAACAAAGGGATGCTCCACACCATATGGTGTCATGCTCAGCATGTAAAGCTGGGGAAAGAAGAAGGAAAGGGGGATGTTCAGAGTGATGGTGTACGACTTACCAAGTTACTGTAGGCATGTTGGAGTCCTGCCTTCCTGGAGATGGCAGGGCACCTACCTACCTATGGGAAGTGGTGAATGAATTCCTCGGGGTCTTGTGCTTGTGTTGGAGGCTTTTGCTTTACTCATTAACATGTCTGTATGTCAACCCATGAGTTATATCACTTTTACTCTTTTGACTTTCTCCCTGATTCTGTGGGTGAGGGAGCAAATGAGTGGCTGTATTGTGCATAGTTGCTGGCTGGAGTTAAGCCATGATAGTTCTGTTTATTGATTATGCCCACATTCTCAAGTAGAGCTGCAAACCTGAATTGAACTTGTTTCAACAGAAACTTGTTTCAACAGAAGGCAGATAAACACTTTTCAACTTTAAGAATGGTCTCGTGGCAGAAATGAAGTGTCCCCTTTTGGTTAGTCAAAAACTCCCTTAATATGCAAACAGTTCAAATTTTTTGTCAGATAAAAGGAAAACTTTCACAGATAAGCACTTCATATCCAGGGCTGTGGTTTTATATGTTTCTTTATACATAATAGGTAGAAAGGCACTAATTCTGCCAACTTGTCATCTTCATTCTCACAAAATGATGATTTGAACCTTGCCTGAAATCTATTAGGAGATAAATTTGGGTAAAGAATAAGAACAGAGCCATATGAAGTTTATGAAATACGAATCGCCAGGGTGGCCTCTTTTCATTCAAACAGGAAAATAATAATTAAAAGCATCTGACACATTACACAAGATTTGTTAATTAATTAAATGAAAGTTTGTTTGTACTTTGCTATAATAGAAGAGACAGTACATGCAAATATACAACAGAATGCACACTAATATTGGTATGAAGTCGCAGGCTTACACTGTTGGTACAAATTCTGGCATGTTTTATAGGCCTGATCTATACACAAAAGGCATGCATAATGAGTAACATTTACATGTTATAAAGGGTGTGAAAATTCTCAACATGCTGATAATTAGAAACAGTGCTAGAGGTTACTAGCAGTTGATTGTCTGATGTGAACATTGTAAGACACTGCACTAACAGTGATATCTAGCCACAGATCTAGTTCATTGAACACAAAAATCAGACAAATAAAAAAAATAGTTTCTCAGAAAGTGTTTTTTAATTTCCTTCACTAGATTTTGAAAAAGAGCTTTAGAGGGGACTACCATACTCTCAGCATTCAAACATGGTTTATTTAAGGCAACAATCTTTCTATTTTATGGTCAACATGCTTCACCATCAGTAAGGTACTAGGCACAGATACGTATACAGATATAAATGTTTTGGTCGACACAAGAGTAGTCATGAGGCATTTGGCAAAAACAAAAAAACAAAAAATAAAACCAAATAACAAAAAGAAGAGTTACTCTCTGTGCTATGTGTACATGCCACAAAATTTTCAGCTGCATTTATGTGATCTCTGAGACTTGCCTTTTAGGCTCTAGTCTACCCTTTGTTATAACTCAAGAGAAAATGCCAATACCCCTGTACAGTTTGTGTCATCTGGAGGGAAAAGCTGAAAAGCTAATTATACCTATCTGCATGGACGTAAGATGTTCAGCAACGGATAAGCCTGATGTTTCTAGTACTGAAGTAAGAAATTGCAAGTGCCAGCCACAGGTCTTTGACATGTCCTATGCAATGGGCACAATACATTAAAGTTAGGTAGTTTGTCCTCATTGTTACTGGATTTGATAATCCTCACTCATAACAAGGCAATACTCCCAAGTGGAAAATCTTCTTCATGGAGATTTGTTTTCCTCTACGATGTATAATGACCTGACACAAGTGAAACAGCAACATTTACTTTATGATTATAGGGCAGTGTGAACTTTATATTTTATAAAGCAAATGAAATTTGTCATCAGAATTTAGTTGCTTACAAATTTTACAAACCCTTAAATGTAATACACAAAATAAATGAAGGCAGAGAACCATCTTCTATGTCCCACTGTTAAGTGTAGAAATATCTTATTCTGTCAATGTGATTTCATAGCAGGATGAAATATGTCAAAAGTGGGGATGACAAATCAGTCTAGTGAGGAAAAATGACTCTCAGACAAGAGATGTCATTTGTCATGATTGCCATTTGACTGCACTTTCTCCTGTCTTCTCTTTTAGATGAATGTTACTTTGCCATTAATTTAAAATTATCTTAAATCAAAGATGGGTTGAGCATGAAAAGCAAAGGTACTCGTCTTTTGAAGTTTTGCAATATGCAGAAACCTATTCAAATGTAAACTTACTGAAAACTGACATACACATTATAAAAAAGGTTATCATCATGATTTGTAACTTAGAAAATATTATAGTTCTTTAGTTCAAAAGTCCATTTTTCCTAAATGCAGGCAACAGCATGGCTTTTGTTCAAAACTGACACAGCTGAGCACAGCACTCTGAGCCACTGCATAATACGGGTGGTAATTAAGCCACAGCTTCAAGGTTGCATGGGCACAAGACAATTCAGCCTAATGAAGTATCGATTGGCTGCAGTCGAGGTAAAACAAGTTGACATTCATTTAGAGGTAGCAATGCGAATATACCACAAAGCCACCAAAGAAGCAAGAGAAAAAAAACAATGAAACTGAATTTTAATCTTGCAAACACAATTAAGATTCTTATTTACAGCATGTTGCTATCACTTAAACTAAAGCTAATTGCATACTTACTGCCCTGACATCAGATTCTTAAATCAGCAGAAATTATATTCATAGGCTGTTGGCAAAAAGCACATGAAGTTCAGTGTTTCAATTAGAACCTGTCCTAACACTTCAAAAACCCAACTGCAAAAAAAATACTTAGAGTCAAATTTCCACTTTATTCACACAAGCGAGTTTATTTTAAATGCTATGATAAACTCCTCCATAACACAGGTTATGTAATTACTAAAGACAATTTTTTGCCTCTTAATGGAATAATTCCAAGTAGATTTTTATATTGTAACATTATGCAAATATTCAATATAACTTTTAATTTTATTTCTTTTTCTGTCTTTATTTATAAAATCATAGCCTTGACTATATTTTTCTCATGTTCACATACAGATATAAAACTACAATATGCATAAAATGCATAAACAATGTATAAGTGTACATCTTTAAACTTACTTTTGTAATAATTTTGCTCCTAATCACTAAGGTTAATTTTCTAAGAAGTGAGGTTTTCTCAAAAGCCACAGGATGACTACAAATTTTTTGACATTAGTATCAGCAAAATCTCTAGTAAAACAAGAGATTACTTTTTACTCCTGTTACAAAATCTTCAGGAGATTTAGAATGAGGATACAAATATCAAAGAGTTAAATTTTTTCTGTGTAATATAACATTTGACTTAAAAGTCCTGAAATTTTACTTATGTACTTCGAGATTGAAATTAATAAGTAGTTTAACAAATCCAAGAAAATATGTCTAAGAGAACAATACTAATTAAAAAGAGAACTTGAAAAATAAAAATAATTGAATCCTTTCCAAATTGTTTTACTGGTTACAAAGGTTTCCAAATTGTATTACTGGTTACAAAGGTTTCTCAGGAATTTCTTTGAATTTGGATTGTTGACTTCTAGTTCAAATAATTCATCAGCATACTTTTTCCTGAATTGTTAGCATAAAATAAAAT
Organism: Aphelocoma coerulescens; assembly: GCF_041296385.1. Classification (NCBI taxonomy): domain Eukaryota; kingdom Metazoa; phylum Chordata; class Aves; order Passeriformes; family Corvidae; genus Aphelocoma; species Aphelocoma coerulescens. Next base: position 136,654,107 of record NC_091015.1, on the reverse strand, counting down.
TTGGCCAAAGAAGCCTGTAACTCTGTACACTATCATTTTAGACTAAATCCTTACATTTTACAAACAAATACTCAGAAATTGCAACAAATGCATTACATTAAATCATTCTAACAAAATCGTCCTTATAAGGCTGAAATGTGAAGGTATTATGAGTTTTCATCTTCCAAAAGTGCAAACAATTTACAGCTTGCACCAATCACATTTTCTCATGAAAAATACCCCCAAATGACCGAGAAAGTGCTAATGTGTCTAATTGCATTATAGACCCCTCCGGCAGACAGACATTTCTTTAAAAAGTAACTCATTAAATCACTCTGATTGCCAGATGTTGGGATTCACATCAATTGCCCTACTTGTGTACTGAATTAAGGCAGTCTGAGCACTGAAGTAAACCTAAACTATTTTAATAATTAAAGTATTACTCTCAAAATTCAGAAAATTGAGATGTGACTACATTTACAGTATGTGAATTTTTACAGGCAAAATATTTTCATCATCACAATTGTAAACTGATTCTCTGTGTCTATTAAGAGACTTTTGGAATTTAAAATAACAGAAAATGGAAGGCTATTCAAAAAAATAATTTCCCCCAGCATGCCAGTGTTAAATACTTAGAACAACAACTGAACTGTTGTATTGGCTGGACTCTGTGACCATGGTCTACCTTATCAACTATCACCACCTTATATGGAAATCATGTAAAAGAAACTTCACATGTCATTGTAGATATACTACAAGATATTCTAAACTAAGGTGACAATTTTAGTTTCTCTTGGTGAAAACGTATGTGGTCTCTTAAAGCCAGGTTGGCACACTGCATAACATGAGAAGAAATACTACTCCAGAGCTGATATACTACTTGCCTATAAAATTTCCCCCTTCTGCTTGGTTCAAGTCTCTAACCACATCCCCCATTATCTGTGAGGTCTACAGTCTAGATGGAAGTGGCAGATAGAATTTCTAGCCACTAGTACCTTTGTTAAAAGTAAATATTTATCTTGGCAAGGACTCTTCTGGGCCCACATCTCAATTGTGAAGTAATAATGAGAAGAATTCAACCCAGTATCAGTGCAATGGGGATTCCTGAGGCAGAAATGTTCAGTCCAGCAGACTTCAATCCCTTTTCCCAAATGACTGCAGAAAGAATCTCTGTCCACCGCAGATAAGCATTTTGGAATTAATGGCCATTTACAAATGCTTTCCTTTTGCCAGACTACCTCTCAGACCACTAGTGAAGAAGCTGTGCCCCAGTAAATGGATTAGGGAAAAGCACAGATTACTTTTGAGAGAACTCATCAGCCTAGTTGCTATAAGTGGTCTGGATAGACTGTACATTCTACCTGAAGAAATGAGGCATATTCAGGTAATATCTCGAGGCCTACAACTGTTCTCCTGAAAAATTTGATTTCTTCTTCTGAAGACAAGTTCTCTCTCCATATTGAAAATCCAAATTCTTTACTGCTCTTTCAGAATATGCTATAAATTTTGTATGCAATTGTATTAGTATTAAACAGGATTTTTTTTAAGCATTCAAGTAAATGCTAGAAACATGGTTTTGGTCAACAGTTCATATTTACACATCTTCAAAATTATTAAAAAGTAACTCAATAACAAAAAATGGTATCATCATCACATACTTCAACAGTAAAAAAAAAAAGCCTGACGATGTGAAAACAAAAGTTTGTTACAATATTTCAGCTGTTTATTTCCATATCTCATATTACAGCTGTTTATGCCATCAAAGTTCTAATAATCTTTTATTTACTATTTAAATACATTTATTTTCAAATGCAAATTAAATTAGTTAATTTTAAAGACAATTTAAACCTTCCCTAGTGAAAAAACAAGTTTTCATAGTATGCTTGCACTGGTGCTATCTTGTGTTACTATGTTCCTTATTCACAAAAGTAAGTTAAGATGAAAAGATGTAGCAGTAAATGTGTCAGCTAATTTTCTGCATTTCATCAAAATAATTAGAAACATTTCCTGGGAAATTCATAGTTGTTCTCCAAATAGTTGTCTACTCACAAAATATTTATGGTTTTTTCTACCTTCTGGTTTGAACCCCAGGATATTAAAATTTAACATAAAACCACCACAGTCTTGTGAAAAAAAATACAATTATTTAAAAAATATTATGCCATTTAGGAAAAGATATTTTATTATTTAGCTCTTTATATATACAGAATTTGTGTGCAATTAGGTTTACCTCATCTGAAAATGGAATATAAACACTCAAAGATGGTCAATTGTAATTCTAATTTTCCCATATATTCTTAAATTATTTTTTCTATATCAATACTACTCAGTGATAAAACTACCTCCTAAAATATTTTAATACGTATAATATTTTTTAAAAAATATATGTTTATATATTTCATCAGGAACTGTCATGATAGGACAAGTATTAATGGGAACAAATTGAACAAGGGTAAATTTAGGTTAGACACCAGGAAAAAATTCTTTACTATGTGGGTGGTGAGGCACAGGAATAGGTTTCCCAGGGAGGCTGTGGATGCCTCAGCCTCAGCAGTGTTCAAGGTCAGGTTGGATAAGGCCTTGAGCCACCTGGTCCAGTGAAAGGTGTCCCTGTCCATGGCAGGGGTTGGGACTAGATGATATTTAAGGTTCATTCCAAGCTTTTAACATTCTATGATTCCATGACTCTATAATAAGATTATTCTATTCTAGCTCATCTTTGAAAGGTTCTAAGCCTATTATGTACACTTTTATCTTTTAAATGTCTTATAGAGGTAAAGTGCACCAGCAGTGCAGGACTGGAGCCAGGAGTAAACTTTGAAACTGGATGGTTCTAAGCATATGCTTTATGCATTTGGCCACACTTCAAATAATTTTACACTTATATTATCTAGTCACTCCCAAGAGAAAAGAAGAGGCCCAAACACTGTCTCCTCAAGAAAGACAGACAAGAAAAATAAACATAAAAAAAATGCAGGTTGTGAAAGACAGGGAGTTATATCTATGCCTTATTCAAGTTCCATCAGCTAAACTCTAGTAAAGACATTCAGTTTCGTCAATAAAAAAGAAAAACTCAAAGCTGCAAGGTGTCAGTCTGTCTAGTACCATAGTTATAATCCAGGGATAGTACCTTTTACTTCTTTTTAAATATTTGTTGTAGCCTATATTGCAAAAATCAGAAGGATATCTGCAAGAAAATGCTTTAAGTAAAGGTTACAAGTGATATAGTGTCTCAAAGATCTAATAATAAGATAAATGTATTTTACCAGGAGGTCATCAATTCAGATTCCACAATAAAATCAGCAATGCTTTGCCTTTTAAAAAATGTCATTCCAGTTCATATTACAGTAATGACTAATTTAGGAGGATGAAAGTCACTGTTTAAATCAGTCTATCACTATACTTAACAATTTAAAAACTGAAGTTTTAGAGAATCAAACAGGCCCACACCAGACTTTTTACTCCAAGGGATGCCCCTTTTTTTACACCAAAGCAGATAAACATGAGATCCATGTTGTAAGACATATGCATGCATTTAAATTAAAAAATCATTGACTTCTAAATAGAAAAAATTCTTTTATAAACATTTTTGGCCCCTATTCCTACACTACTCAAGAACTAAGGCAGCAGTAAATGCCTCAGAAGGCAATGGAACTGTGAAGAACTTTCCAATTACAGATTCCAAGTCTCTGCTATGGCACTAAATACGCTATATCTTCACTTGCATAAATTCAAAAAGTTGTATCTAAAAACTGATTAGTTTTCTGATCTCCTCATTTAATGGAATGTTCCAGACCTCCATTCCTCAGAGGGATAGAGAATGTGTTCTAATTTTTAACAAAAAATTTAATTATGATAAAATATATATGTATTTATAACCATTTGCTCTCTAAGCACAAAACCGTACTTTAAATTTTTCATTCCATGGGCCCAGCTTCATTCATATAAAGTTAGCATTGCCACAATCTCATCACAATGTCAAGTGAAGACTATGGAGATTACATTATGATGTCAAAATGCAATTGCAAGGAATTTTTATTACTATCTATGGTCACCACATTTACAATATCAAATCATGATGAAAAGTGTTTCAATGTTTCTCTGGAGATGAAATTATAATGTCAAGCTGATGACACAATGAGGTCAGTACAAATCTTCATAGACCCAATCACAATGTTCATGCAATGGGAAATATATGGAGACTGTCATTTAAAGACTAAAGAAAAACAAAGTGGACAAAAACTACCGGAACTTCAGCAAGCTTTAAAAACTATGAAGTTGGAAAAGGCTTTGAAAAATATCCTCTCAAAAAATTTCCCTACTCTTTCTTCATCAAAAGTTTTCTTCAGTTTTTTTCTCCCTAGTACCATCACTGAACTATTCTTTTCTGGATTCCAAGATATTTTGGCTGTTCCTAACTTTTTTCCTGTTTTACATAGCTCCCATTGAGTTCGCCCCTCTTCAGCCCCTAAACTCTACAATAATTTCTCATTTGCTATTATTGAAATCTCAAAGTAATATTTCCTTCATTTTTTTCCTAAGAATTTTTGATCCCTTTCCTAATGACATTAAGACCACACTTAACTGCAAAATGCTCCTCTCACACAGGATTTGAAGCCTGCTTTTCACTGAATTTCCTGCTGATGCCGAGTTTTGTTACTTTTTTGAAGTCTTGATGGTTTTCTTTTCTGTCTCTAACAAAAAAAGTACTGCCTGTTCCAGCCATCTCCTGAATTACTGTCTGATTTTGTATCATCTTTTCCAAATTTTCAAGTTCAAATGTTTTCTGTACTCTTTCTTAGCACATGGATTTATCTCAAATAGCTTTATCAAGTCTGATTATTTCCTTCATCTCTCTTTTTACAGTTCGCATGTTACAAATAGTATTCATGCCTCCTGTGTATGCAGACCAGGGTTCTGTGTAAATTTCTTTTATAAACTCTCTCTTTGATAATTACCCAGGGGTAAAGTAATATTTAAAAGAAAATGTGAAATTTTGCTTGGCAGTAGACAGTGTTATATGTCTGAAATATGCTACCTTCATTTGGATAAACTTCAGTCTGTAAGCTACAGTTTGAATCCTCTTTCTATATTTGTACAGATTGATGCTAAGTAAATAATAACTGCAATATTACAAAACCATTGCCAGTATATAAAAAAATTAATCTTAAATTCAAAACTTTTGCATACCTTTGTCTCAGTTAGTTTCTATTTCTAAATCCTTGGGAGGATCCTTTATTTGAGTTATCATGGTAGTATTTATGTTCCACTAATAGAATAGAATCTACATTACATAACGGTAAAAACAAGTGTCCTATCATCATTAATATTGTGTTTTGAAAATGCATTTGCCAGGAACAAACCGTGATATTCTAAAAAAATTAAGGACCATAAAATCCACTGAGGGCTAATCTGATTGAAGACCCCAGTGCCAATACAGAGGTAGATCAGTACAGACTATACTCTGGTAATATCTTTAGGGCATATTCATCTTCCTTCTCTTTATACATTTTAATCCTTATTTGAGTGTCCTCTTCTAAATTAAAAGGTATTTAAAATCATAATATTGTTACAGTTTTCTAAATCAAGAGTGTACAAAGACTTAACATTTTTCCACTTGTTTAAAGCTGGTATTCATCAGGACAGCATGAATAACAATATTATCTGCACAGAAGCAGATTATTCTCACTTCTTCTTAAATAATAAATTATATTGATGTGATTTATCCAGAACAAGTGCCATAAATATTTTAACCTAATGCTAATACCAATCAACTGGAATGTTTAATGCAAATGCAAAAGAATATATTTATCATCATTTCCTTATTTCAGAATTTATCTCCTTCATTTTTCCAGCACCAGAATTTGCATGACCTTTTTCTCATAAGGACAATGATAGAATAGCATTGTAGGTTCTTTTCCACCAAGCCCACAGTCTGCTCATTGGCTTTAGGTCAGTAAATTTTTCCCTTCTTTGATGTTTAATCTCCTTTTCCCTGGTTTAAAAAATTGAATAATTTTCCTGAGCTAATGTAAGTTTTATATTTCTCTGTTACCACTCCAGATTAGACATATTAAATTTGTAAATTGTATGTTTTAAAAGCATTTTGAATCTGCTTTTGTTTTCATGATCTTTTTCAAAGTAGGAAGAAAAAGTCTTATTTGATTATTAACGCAGCAATAGATATAATGACTCATGTAGTCTTTTAGGAAAAAAAAAGAGAAAAAAGGGGAAAAAGAAAAAACATACTATTAATAAAAAGGAAGTAAAGCACATGTTGTTTCAGTAATGGAGAGATGACACTGACAAGTTTTTTTCACAAACTTGACACATTACTAAAGATATACAAAGGCAAGAAGCATTGGACGTAAAGTAGGATCATATAAATCAAAAGTGATTGTCAACATTTTTAAAAAGGAGGATAGGTTTTAGTATTTTTTAAAGAGTTCCCAAATAACCTAGATATATGTCCGAATAACTTAGATACATATAGATACAGAAATTGATATATTTTACAGAAAAGTGAGGAGTGAAAAAAAAACCTAAACCAGACTTCAAACCCTAGCATTCCATGACTTCACAGATTGAGACTATTCCAACTTCCTTTCCTCATGTACTGCACACTGAGAAGTAGAGGGTGATTGAGAACATAGGGAATTCTGCATCCATTGCTTTAATACAATGCTATTTTACTTTTATCCGTTCATTGATGTGGCAAATTACCACTTCTCTCCTCATCAAAGCAGCATGGAAATAGGTGTGAGGTCCTGCAGAGTCATCTTTACACAGGAGCTCTCATCTATGACGAAAGGAGTGGTGCACACATATAATATGATAGTGTCATAATTGTGAAAATGGAGAATTTCTGTTTAAAGCATCTCATAAGAGAAAAAAATATACTCTACATTGTTTGTTAGTGTCTAATGTAAAGCTTAAAGCCATTGCATTAACACTTGTTCTAATGTTGCTCCAGATTATTATTGTGTCCAGATTCTTGTATACAAGATTAATATAGCAGGGGTTTTTGAGGCAATGGTTTAAGCACAAACCAGGAAAACTGTTGCCCATGATGGACATTAAAAATATGGGTTGTATGCATTGATTTACTTCTCTGGCCCTGATATGGGCTGCATTTGGCAGTCTTGTTATTAATATATGTTAACATGAAGATGAGTGTGTACAGAGTGTCTATGTGGCTTGAATAGTGTCTAGATACTTGAAAAGTATCTAGGGTGTATCTGCCCAAAACTGATAGATCATATTAAAGAGAATAATGAACATCAGCCAGATGAAACAATAATCAGAGATCAGAGAAACATAAAATATCTTGAGATGGAAGGGACCGACAATTAAACATCAAAGTCCAACTTCTGGTCCTTCACAGTACAACCCCAAGAGTCACACCATGTGCCTGACAGCATTGTCCAAACGTTTCTTGAGCTCTGTCAGGGGCTTGGTGCTGTAACCACTTCCTTGGGGAGCCTGTTCCAGCCCAACCATCCTTTTGGTGAAGAACCTTTTTCTAATATCCAACCTAAACTTCCCCTGGCACAGCTTCAGGCCATTGGGTGCCATCACTGGTCACCACAGAGAAGAGATCAGTGTCTGCCCCTCCTCTTCCACTCACAAGGAAGTTGTAGACTGTGCTGAGGTCTCCCCTCAGTCTCCTCTTCTCCAGGCTGACCAGACCAAGTGATGTCAGTTGCTCCTTATATGGCTTCCCCTCAAGGCCTTTCACCATCTTAGTAGCGTTCCTTTGGACACTTTCTAATAGCTTTATATCCTTATTACATTGTGGTGCCCAAAACTGCACACAGTATTCAAGGTGAGGCTGCCCCAGTGCAGAGCAGAGCGGGACAATCCCCTCCCTTGCCCAGCTGGTGATGCTGTGCCTGATGCACCCCAGGACAGGGGTGGCCCTCCTGGCTGCCAGGGCACTGCTGACTCAGATTCAACTTTTCACTGAACAGGGTCCCCAGGTCAGATCCGAATGATGTTGGGAGCAAAGGACTCAACCTGAAAGGAAGTATAAACTAAGCTTGAAAATTTGTGACAGTGGAGAGAGGTAGTGAAGGTGACAGCAGAAGGCAAAAGCCTGACAGAAGTGCTCCCATGCCCTCTGCCATAGGTGCTTCCAGCAGCCATGTGCAGCTCACTTACAGCTACCATAGGTACACCCTGGGGACCCGTACCCTGAGTGAATGGGGGTTTCTCCCTGGGGCTGTCACCTCTGGAGTAAGGAGTGACAGCACAAAGCTCAAGCACAGGATGGGGCTCTTGCACAAGCAGGCTTTTGCAGGTGGGGTCCCTCATGTTGAGATAAAAGGGGTCTGCACCCTCCGAAACCTGCGGCAGGGGGTGCATGTTTCTGTGTGTGTGTGCATGTGTTTAACCACAATTAGAAGTTCTTGGGATTATACAAGGGTGTTTCAAAATTTCCAGGTATTTATTAACTTTTTCTAAGCATCTAGTGACATAGTTTATCTATTATTGCACCAGTGTTGACTCTCAATATATAGTTCATTGATGCCTAGTTAATTATATGAGGTTAATAAATTAATAAATCACTTCAATTTTGATTTGATTTAAACTACACAATTTTTCCCTGCAGCAGAAAGTCCCCACTTTCATATGAAAAAAATCCTAAATTAATCAACTGCAAGACTTTTTGTAATTTCTAGACTTCTAAACACTCCTATGACAAAAATCGGGGGGGGAAGAGAAAATTTTAAAAAGAGGAAAATAATGCTATTTTTCCTATTATTTTTCCCTGATTATGATTTTTTCTGGCTCATTCAGAAAAAGAGGACACACAAAATACAGCAGAACTGAATATTTATAATCTCTCTAAGGTTAGCAATGTTTGGTGAATCCATATGAAGTACCAACTAACTTTGTAACTCTGTTATATATTTGTATTAATGCACACTGAAAAGGCTTTGCTTATCGAAGCAGCAACAACATCCCTAGAAGCAATAGCTAATAATGCACCTTGGGGCATAGACTGATGCTAAGAATATAGTATTCATTTTTAGACACTTTCAGGAAAGTAGAAATTTTAGACAAACCAGTACTGTTTTCTGTAACAAGATACTTCATTGTAAAGTGTGCAGAAATTATCAAATAACCCCTATCCAGAAGATTCTTAGCAACAAAAATGTAAATATATTAGTGTTTTTCTATGAAATACTGTTGCAATGAAACCTATTCACATTTCCTTTTTTTTAGAGAAACCTGTAGTCCACAGATCTCTTGCTTCTAAATATTACTGAAGACCTCATGACAGCAGTCTTATCTTTCAATGAAGTGAAAATTGTAAAAAAAAGAATGAGAACTATAGATTAATATTTACAAAACACAGAAGGAAAATTCAAATGGAAATTGCCATCAACAAATATAAGCTTATCCTGGGTTTCACCAGTAAGATGATAAAAATGGTTCATGTTACATTGGAAGACCCACTCTTTGTGTGCATTCACAGTAAATATACTTACACTTTCCCCTAAAGACTTGGATTTCCCCATAATTTGACAGGGCATCAGTCAGAACACATGTAGATACAATGCTAAGTGTTATGAAATTCTTAACAAGGGTAGATAGGCAGAAATTCAAAATATAATGTAGGTCAGATCTTTCCACTTGTTTGAGCTATGATTTGAAGAAGGGAATTAAATTCCCATATCTCACTGACTTTCACTGGGATTTGGGAACCAGAAAATTCTTTAAAAACCCTAGCTTTTATTGAAAATTCTCACGGTCACTTTGAGAACCATCCTCTTGTGTGTCAGGTGCACTTTAACTGGATTTGAAGGCAGTTACTCCTCCCCTCACTGGACTCACAGATACTCCTTTGTGAGCTGTAATGTGGGCTCTTCAATACATTTAGTTCTATGAATAATTAATGTGTCTCCCGCTCTCACCACTTGATTTCCAGTTATTTGCGTTGCATGCAATATGCTGAGCCAGTTTCATAGCTCCTACACACAAATGTAGGTTTCCAATCTCATTAAGTGTAATGGGATATGAAAAATAAGAGTTTAAGAGCTGCAAACCTGTCTCACATTTCTTAAAAATACTAAAAATAAAACTTCCAAGAAAGAAAACATAGGTGTTGTTTTTGGAAGAAGAAATAGAAGATTCTATGCAAAAATTTAGTGAGCATCAGAGAGGATTTTTTGTTTGATGTTTTATTTTGTTTGAGTTGGGGGAGGGTGTTTTGGCTTTGTTTGTTTGTTTGTTTCTAGTTGTGTTAAAAAAATGAAAAAAATAATTTGAAATATCTTTTTGTTGGTTTTCATTCATTTGCTAAACATAACTTGGACAGAGTTTACAAAAGCAAACTTGTCATTCAAGCTAGTCACCACACTTCATGGGTGACTGAATAAAAATGAGTTTTTCAAGAGGTAACTAAAAGTACTGCCTCAATGAATCCGTATGTACTTACATACTGGACACAGAAGAAAAAAGTCAGTTAGATATCATTCTAAGACAAAGTAGATAAATCTCACTGCTTCTATAAGATATAAGATGAATCTGAACAGACTGGATAATTTCCAGAAGCAGTTATATCAGAGCAGATAAAATAAGAGTAGCAGCAAGAAAACAGACTAGATGGAAAATGGAATGCAAAACCTCTAGGCAATGGAAAAAGGAATGTAAAACCTCTAGGCCATTCTGGAAGCAAGGAGTAGAGTCCAGGAACTTTTTATTATTTAGGTATTGAATTAAAACAGTAGTTGTTAAAACTCTTAAAAAACGTTGACATATTATGTCAGTTTCCATTTACTGATTTTAGAAATATGTCTTCACCTTTATGGAAGCAGCTATTTATGGAAAAGTCTTTTCTGTAAGTGTTATGAAAAGTCATTTCTGTAAGTTGTAATTTAATTTATTCATTATAGTTTAACTGATGAATTTCAATTAATTTAAAATAATTTGTATGAAGAAGAGAAGGAATATCTACTTCTATTACTAAAGCAATGTAAATCTGGAGTAGTTTCTGTGGTTCTACTGAGTTTTAATCAGGTCTCAATTTTTGCTTTATTTTTCTGTACTTTTTTTATCAGAGACTTAAAATTAAAGAATAACTAACTGACATATAATTTTTAAATTCCTTAACATGGTATTATTTGCTTTTTTTTCTGTAGGGGGAAATTTCAGTCCCCTTTCTTTTTGATTCTTAAGCATAATTCAGTTTGCTTTCTCCAAAAGCTGAGCAGTAAAAAAGCCTTGATCAGGGATTGCAAACTCTTCCTTTCAACTTAAAGGCTGAGAAACTTGACCTTTTCACTGTTCACTCATTTAAATTTCCAGGTTCATACCTCAGAGATATATGGGGAGTTTGTAGTTCTGCAGGTGGGTGGAAGTGATATGTCCATCTCAAGAGCAGAAAGAAGGATAGACAAAACGGTGGGTGTACAATAACTTTTCTTCTCTACAAGACCTGACATCTTTGATGCTGTCCTCTTTGCAGCATCTCAATCTGTTTGGGTCAGACAGTGCAAAGCAGCAATAATCCTCAGTGCTCGTAAGAGATTGAAACAAAGACTCACCCAGCCCATCCTCCCATGTCCAGAAGTGACCCACAGCACCTGGTCACTGCAGTAAACATATAGCCATGTTCTCCCAGAATATTTTCACAAGCTCCAGAGACACGCAGCATAGAAAATCTCAACATGTTATCTCTTTCTGGAATAAGTTATAGGTCTATCAAGTAAACAAACACTGGAACAACATCCATAACAGACATCTCAGGAAGTATTCAGCTGCTTGAATATAGTCCACCTTTATGTGACATGCTGATTACATACAAAAAAATATAAATGTCTTCCAGACAACAATATGATTACACTTAGTCTGAAATATAGGAAAAGCATTTCACATACATATAAATGGACTAAAATTTAGAATGTACATTTTTAAATGTAAGCTTGTAGACAAGCACACTAGATGTTCTTTTTTTTTGAAAACTTATTATATGCTTCCTAGTCTACTCCCAGTTCTATAAATATGTGTATCAATAATAAGTGTACGTGTAAATAAAATTGCTTGATACAAATGATACTTATCTTTTTTTTCTTTGGATGCTTGTAAATATAAGATGAAACCCAGACTTATCTAAGCCAAAGAAGGTTTTAGAGATAAGACAAAGTATTCTCCAGTTTCAGTATGAAGCAGAATATAATCCTAACACAGCACTGTAGATGTCAACTGAGCTTCTCATGAGAGCAGAGGGTGCAGAAGTCATTACATACTTTGCTTAAAACCTCCTGTAAAAGTAATGAGGATTTATGCTTGGAATGCTCTTGTTAAAACACAAAGTTCAGACTGATTCTGTATAATATATTGTGAGAAATCAGCAGTTACTGGAAACAGTGGTACCTCACTTCCGTACCCCAGAACGGGTGCTGACACATTTTGTGTTGGGCTGGCATCCGGGGGCTGTGGGGTTATGGGACTGGGAGGAGCCCATGAACTGCTCCCTGCCAGCCAGGAGGGATTCCCAGCAGCTCTGGCACAGAAATGAGCGCCTTGGTGTGTGCCAGAGCTTTGCTTTTTGCCAGAGCCCACGGTCCCCTCAGCAGAGGTGTATGGGGTGGGATGAGGGGTGCATGCACACACCCCTGAGGGACTGCCCTGCCTCGCCTCACTGCCTCACTAGAGGAGTTTTCATCAGCTGTGTGCAGCCCTTGGAGAATACATGGGCAATTAACTCTGGAGAAGTGGAGAATGTATGAGTTTGACACATTGTTTGTATTCCTGCTTTCCCCAATACCCAAGTCAGTGATCAAAAGTTTGCTTTTATTGGCAATAAATTGCATACAATTCTCTGACTTGCAAATGTTTTGCCTGGGACAAGTTTGTTGCTGGTTTACAAGACTTACCACACTCCTTTTCTGTACATTCTCTCCAGTGCTGGTGTGCAATTAAAGACTTAGCTCTTTGAGACACACATTTACTTGAAAAGGGCCCTAGAGGTGCAAGTTATTTCACTTAATGAACAATAAAAGAAATGGAACATTTTAAGATTTCTTGTCTTTAAATTACATTATTTCCTCTCTCATTAGTATTTTCCTCTTTAACTTCCCTAAGAAATTAATACCAGCCGAAATGGTACCAGCCTTAAACTTAAATTAAAAGTATTCCACTTTTTTTTTTTCACTCATCTAGAGTTATTCATATCACATTAGCAATACAGAGATGCTTCAAGTATTGCCATGTTGAAAACACTACTTAATTTTTTCCTTTTTAAAAAAAATTCCACCTTGTTTCTGTCATATTAATGTATACCATTTTTCATTATGCAATAGGAGACACAGTATGTTTTAATGTTTTATTAAATTCTTCACTTTAAAACAAAGGACTTTCTATAATTTTTCACTTTAAGGTGTTTTTATATATAAGACTTTTATAGAAGTTATATATATATCAGTCATTAATCAGAAAAAAAGTTTACAGATAAAGCAGGACATACAATCAGTCCAATACAAATAGGAAAAACTTCATTATCTCCCTAGCAATGCTTGGAAATCTTAAGTAAATGTGATTTACGTAAATCTTTAGCTTTTGTACTGCCATTATCAATACATACTCTAAGTAGAAAGAAGGGGCAAAAATTTCTCAGAATGTCTGCTCTTAGGAGGACAACAGCTAGGAGTTTTTCCAGCTGATCTGCCTGAATGCTTCTTCCTAATATGGGATTAAACATTGTAACATCTTGGAAGAGTTGATAGGAGAATGATAGGAGAAATATATCTTCTTGATTTTTTATTATAGGGACCTGCTTAGCTGAGGCATCTCCACCTCCTCTAGTAACAAAAATCAATGCCAGTCATGTATGATAGTAGAAAACTGGTATTATTGTCTTGAGATATAGGTAGTTGTTACTAAGTAAAATACTTGAATTATAAACTTGATTGGGCTCAAATAAAGAGCCCAAAACTTATAAAGGAGATATAGGTTTAAATAGTTGACCACATCTTGTTAGTATATGTGGAGTCATCTCTGTTGTCTGCTCATAGAAAGGAAAGACACTCAAGTGATCAGCTTCAACAGTTTTCATTCCTTCAGTATCTCTGTATACAGTCCAGAAAATTCCCCAGGAGAAAACTGGCATTTTACACAGCTGCAAGAAATAAATTGGAGGAATTGATAACACCTCTTGTCTATTCTTGATTAAAGACTATTTGTCTTCTCTTTAGTCTTAGAAAGTTTTATTATAATACTGGCATAGATCCCCAGTCTAGAGAGTTAGATCTTCTGCTGGCATTTGTATCAAGCCTTATTCATGGAGGCTTCCCACTGGGAAAAAGACAATTCAAGTAATACATTACTGTTGTTCTTGTGGGACTGTGAATGATGTGACACCAGTGAATGATGTTAAAACTAAGAAGGCTTTAGGACATCTCTGGCTGAAAGTCAGAGAATAGGACTTCAAAACTGAAATACTGAAACCTATAAAAACTGAATTTCAAATTCTTAAAAATTCACATTATCTATTCTCAGTCGATTCCACTGAATTCTTCAAGTATGTATTTCATATTTATGGAGGTGCTTTTTAGCATTAAACCACTGTAAATCTAGTGACTTTCAATTTTAAATAAGTATTTTCTTTTTTTTTTTTTTGAGAGAAACAAGTACCAAAATGTCTTTAAAGCAAAAAAACAAAAAAGATTTTTCTAATTTGAAAATTACATTTTTAAAATTTAAAAATAAATTGGACTCTTGAGGCATAAAATCAATTTTGCTGTTATTTCCACAGCAGGAGAGTTCCTACTACTTTTTACTTCAAGCTGTATTTTACTTAGTCTTTGTTCCTTTATCAAGCTTTACGAATCGTTAGGATAATTGACTTGACCAAGTGTTTCTTCTAATTTTGATTATATTCATAATAGCAAACAACTTGTACCTCTACGTTGGAACAGTCCAGGAAGGGAGAAGGAGAGGGTAGGAGATTATCAGATGAAAAAAAAAATTTAAAAAAAGAAGCAAATTTTATCCCTTTCCTCTCATTTTTACATTCTTCAGGTGTGCACTTGAATATGTTTATAAATGTTTCTGAAATTTTTCACAATTTCAATTAATTTTAAGGGTCAGGGTAAAGTGTTCATGTTGTTTAACTAGCCTTACAGGAATAACATCTGTCCTGTGGTGTTCACTTGTTACTACAGAATTTTACGCGCTATAGCATCTATAATCTCTGATCTCTGGTTTGTTCAATCTAATACTCAGCAGCTTTATTTTCATACTTTCTTTTTGGATATTTGCTATATTTTAAAGCTATTTTGTTGGGGCATGCAGGGTGGGTTTGGTGGAAGTTTGTTTTTTGCTTGTATGTTTTTCTTGGTTTGTTTTTGTTTCTAATTCCCTAGAGTGTTGGTTCTTGATTATTTTCTTCACTTATCTTTAAAAATGCCTTTATTCTTCTTGTGTGTTTCTATCTCTTTGCTTGTGACATTCCTTCTAACTATAAGTTTCCCTTAATTGGCAGGTTTGCATTTGAGTTTCCTACGTGGAATGACCCCTTGTTCCTTGTTCTGCAGTGTCAGGAAACAGAAATGTCATTGCTGATTAGGGGCCTGAACCCTCTGCTCCTCCTTCTCATACAGTAGGCAATCTTGTTCTGTACACACTCTAGCTGCAGGGTCAGCCTTAGGGGAACTCTAAACAAGTGTCCACATGGGATACCAAAGTGGAAGGGGCACTGATAGGGGCAAGTATTCTTTGAGCTCATTTGTCTACCACAGAAAGTCTCTTCTGTCCCTTTAAGTGTAAAATGTCCACTGGCATTGCCCAAGTGTGTACATTTTAACCAGATAGAAGCATTTTTGTGCCTCTGGCTTACTACACATGTACATCAGTGATGTTAATAACATCTCTGCCTAACAATGTGACACTGAGATGTACTTCTAATGGTTGTCTTTCCTCTGAACTGAGATACAAAAGCTTTCATTTTTGGTTCTGAAACCCTCTGTTAAACCAACTTTGACCTCATCCCAGGGCATGATTACCTAGTCTTGCTTGGGGCACCTAAAGCTCTAAAGATGGCCTTGTGTAGCTGTGGTTGAAAATCTCTCTGCTTAGTGCACAGAGTGCGTCCTATCTTACAACTGAGTGGAAACCTCTGCTTTTTCCACTTTTGCTCCTCACCTAGGGAAGTGGAACAAACCAGAAGAGGGAGGAAGAGACACTACACAGAAAAGAACAGAAGGTAGTGGCTTCAAGTGGCAGGGAACATGCATGAGACCAAAACTTCTCCCTAAACCAAAGGACTCTGCAAAACAGAGAAACTAAAAAGAGGGCAGTGGGAATAACCCTTTACTTCCTACCATATTTGTAGCCTGAAGGAAGTCTATGGATGATCTACAAAGATGAGGAAATGGAAATGAAATATAAAGGACTAAATATGGATCCCTTTTACAGGAACTGAGAAAACTGATATTGCTTGGAGTATTTCAGGGATAAAGGAAGAACTTTACTCCCTAGTGCAGGCCACAGGAGCAGTTCTATAGTCACAAGGATAACTTGTTATCTACAGCAACTTCATATTCAAACCAAATCTATTAATCCATCACACAAGCTCATAAGTGTATATGAATTTAATTTTCATTTTACTTATTAATATGAAGGATATGAATTTAATTTCCATTCTGCTTATCTAAATAGAATTGCAAATAAAATACTTGTCCACATGAGAAAAAAATTAAATTAAAAAAAGTTGAATATCTGTGTGCTTGTCAGACAGGTATATAGGTCTAGTGTTAAACAAGGTTATTGCTGATATATACTTTTAATCAACATATTAAATAAATATCTACATTTTTATGAATTAATAGACAGAGAGAAGAGAAAGAAAGACCATTTGTTATTTTTTCAAAGATATAATTTAGAGGTGTCTGTGAGCCACATTTCTACAGTAAGAGTAAATGAAACCTTTTACCAGTTTCATAAAGCTGTTTTTGGAAGAGATGTAAAATTCAGCTCCTCCTGACTGGCTTGTCATTAAAAATCCCATGGCACTTTCCATAAAAGAAGGGCTATTAACTATAATATTCTGGCCAAAGTCCAAGTCACTTTGTGGCTACCAAATCCCCAGCTGAAATAGTTAGTCTGCATTTTCCTCAAACCTTGCTCTGTAGACTACCAGATTTTTTCTAACAGGCAATGTCATTTTGATAAGGCTTATATTAACATTTAATATGGTTATTTTGGATCAATACAGTGATCATTTAAAATAAAAGTTAATAGCAAGTCCATAAATTCTCAACAGCATTAAAAAACATCAGAAATTTTGAAAGAGATTGTTTGGTTATTGACATGCCCTTCTTTTTATGATTTTTTTCTCTCAGGAATTTTCAGGAATAAGCTTATACATAATGTAGTGATATTTATTACCTGATATATCATCCTTACCTGGAATCCATGAGCAGATAATTGAACAATATCCAGTCCTAGAATTTTGAGTTTTTCATATCACATTAGCAATTTATTTTATTGGGCAATTGTTTTAGATAATTCAGTGGAAAAAAAACCCTGTATTTAATATGACTTGTTTAGATGAGATGCTGTGAGAACATTTGGTTTTCCAAAATGTTATCCTTAGTACTGAAATGCAGAACATCTGTTCTATCCTAGGTCAGCTGTGAGAGCTGGAACAGCAGTTTCTCTACTCTGCACAGGCTGAAGGTATGTACTATACTTGATGTTGTGACACTGGTTTGGCATTAGCCTATGAGTTCTGTCTCAGACCAAGACAGATCCATAAGAAAATCCAGCCCATGATGTTTTCCACATGTTTTCAGCCACACAATTAGCCTCCCACTTTCCTGAACAATAAATGTTATCTAGAAATTATCTGAACACATCTCTTACTGCCTACTTCCCTAACAATGCAACTTAACACATACAAGTTCACCAAGTTAAATCGAAATAAGTTGGTTTAGAGTAGTCTGACATTTTGGTAAGTGGCAGGCAGTGAGGAATTCTAGTCAACTAAGGCTGCTTGTAAGAGTTGCAGTAGGGGTTTGTATTAGGCTTGACACCCTTCAATATTTATCAATTCTCTGAAAAGCAAAGATAAAATAAGAGCCGATAAAATTTATGGGATGACACAAAGATTGGCACACTGGTAAATAATGAAGACAGGCAGTCATGGGAAGTGATCTGTATCACTTGATGACTGAACCAATTCAAATCCTGTACAGCCAAAGTTACAGATATGACTTTGCAGGGATAAGGAGCTAGAATTAGGTAAGATATTAGAAAAGTTAAAGGTAGTGATTCCAGTTTGGTGCATGGTGTATGTCCTGGTAAAGATGGGCATATACATTTCCCATGTGAGAAGAAAATCTTGTTTTTCGCTTTTGTCCTCAAAAAGGACTCCCACAACTCCTTTTTTTTTTTGACTCTCACAACTTCCTTCTAAGAACTGACTGGCTTCTGACCCTTTTATTTAAGTGTTTACATCTTCTTTACATTCATGTTTATGAGTTTACTGTCAGAGAAAGAAGGAAAATTTCCATCCTAAGAATTCACCATGTTTGAGTCCCATTTCTAGACTATCATAAAGTGTCCTCACAAATCATTGATAAGCATATACCATAGACAAGTGATTCAATCTGAGCCTCCAGTTAAATACCATAGCAAAAACAGACAGTCTGATCTGTTGATATGTAAAGGGAGAATACTGAGTAGGATTACAGAGGCAATTTTATTTTTGTTGTTCCAGTATGCATTTTCAAAAGATTACTGAAAAATTTAGGAGAGTTCAGGTAAAAATAATTCAATCTCTGGAGAAAAAAACTCAATCATGAGAGACTTAAATAACTTTGCATAGATCTCAAAAAAAAAAAATCCAGGGAGAAAGACTAGAGTTCTAAAGAGAATCTGTAATATGGTAAAGAAGGGCTAAAGATCAATATTTTTGAGGCTGAAGAAGGACAAAGTCAAATTTAAAAAAAAAAAGAATGATTAGTTATCACTGAGGTTCAGGAAACTACCTCATGCTGTATTTAGGTGAAGATAGGATGGTTTGCTGGGAAATATACTTCAAACTCAAACTGAAATTACTAGATTCAATGCAGCAATCAGGAGCTAAAAATCTGTTGCTTACTTTACACAGGGGATCACACTAGAGGTCTCATCAACCCTTTTTTTGACCCTAAATTGTACAGAAATTTTATATCAAATTCATTTAATGACCCTGACAATTCTGTTTCACTTTTCATCATTTCAAATCTCAGCAGACTTGAGACTTCACTAGGGCAAGAAGCTAAGTATTCGTGAGAAATCCCTGACTCAGGGAGATCCCACTGTATGTGATTTTAAAATAACAGGAAGCATAAAGCAATACCAGATGTGAAATTTCCAAGATGAGTGTGAAAGGACAGTGTCAGTGCAAACATGAAGCCTGAAAAAAGACATAGTCAGTCTTGGGGGGAGAAGGAAGAAAGATGTGGATGAGGAAGGAGAGAGACCTCCAAGGATTAGTTTGGATAAATATGAGATTAGTATCCAAACTTCTTGGTACTTCTCCAAACTAAACTTCTAACCTTTAAGGCTTCATCCACCCATTGTAATTCTAGCTGATCTTGAAGACTCAAGCTGCCAAGGTCATGGCTATTAAGGGACAGAGGAGGAGACTATTAAAAAAAACCCAAACCAACAACTCTAAAGCTTTTAAAAAATAATTTATGTTAATTACATTTATGAAAGAATTTTTCCTGCATGTCCTAACATGGAATATCTCCAGTCTCCATCTGTTTATCATCTAAGATGTGTTAGCAAGATGTGACTGCTCATCATTCTGCTCTCTCACAGCATGTTACAGTCACTGTAATAACATGTACAATAGAAATAAACTACTTGATCCCTCATTAGAAAATAAGTTATACTGCCCTCATACATTTACTTTACTTGTAAAACATTAGAATAGAGCTCATGAAAACATTTACCCACAAGAAAATCACATAGTTAAATATGATCCAATACATACATTGCTACCTAAGGCTCCTTGGAATAATTTCTCCAGCCTGTAGATAGGAGGTTTTTAAATACATCTCTGGCATTTTTCCAGTAGTGTTATTAAGCTCTTGGAATTTCCCCTTTTCTGTGGTTCCTTTATGTGTTTCTTGTCATTCCAGTATCTCCAAGTTCCTCAATTTTCACCCTATAAACAGGCACTGGCACAATGCTGATCAACTATTATATAATGGAATTTATCATGTGTATTAAGTTACAGTTCTTGAGGGTTTTTTAACCTCTCTGCTTTAACTTCAGTTTTATTTCAGGGTATTATGATGCATAGCATTTCTGGAAATTCATGATTTCTTTCGGATCTCTTCTCTTCCAACATTTTAGCACACAACCTTTATGACAGCACTATCACCATTCTGGATCTCAAAATCATAACTATATTGCAATCTCAGGAATGAAACCTTTCTAAAAGGATTTTTGGGGAAAAAAATGAACAAATAGTCTATCAAAATTATGGTGCTCCACTGCTACGTGACAACACAAATACTTCTTCAGTTACATGAAAGAAATATATGTTCATTTGGAAGTGGCAGTGATAGTCTCCAAAGAACCTCATGAAGCAGTATATTTATTTTGTTCAAATATGATTATTATCATTCATCTTTATCCAAAAACTCCAATCAAACACTATAAGTTAACAAAAAATTTCAAAGGATAGTCTGGTACTTAGGATCTAAGTCTTGCCACAGTCACAAAGGATATTTTCTTTCCCCCCACATTTTAATGCTGTGTTCCCCTTCACTGCAGGGAGAAAACAAAACCAAATCAAACAAAAAAACAAAAACAAACAAAAAAACCCCCCAACCTCTAAACAAACAAAATAAGACATCAAACCTAAAGTCTTTAATATTTATTGAATAAATACATCTTACTGTAAATAATATAAGTCACATTGCTATGCATTTGAATAAAGACTGACCAAGGATGGATCTCAAGAATTTGTTCATTGACTTCAAGGTTATTTCCTATTTCTGTTTTTTGTGTTTTAAAATAAAGTCCTCACTGTGTATCATTCATTCAATCGGCAGCCCAAAATACTGCAAAATCAGAGGAGAAGTGTAAATGTTGTCCACTGATTTTAATGAGGTGTTAACTTTGAAGCTTAATTACACCTACAATAAATACAAATACAGCTAACTGCTTCACTGTCAGACGATGAATATCTTCAGCTGATTCTATCCAACATGTCTGAATTTTCAGTCAGAAATCAACCATTTATTTGAATGGAATGGAACTATGAAAAAGTAAGGCCATAACATACACATGAAGCACAGTAAGTGAACCTTGTGCTCTGTTACAAAAGACTCGACTAAATAGACACAGATTGAAAATAAAATGTATTTCTACAGAATTAAGTTTAAAAAACCCCTTTTTTTTCCTTCTACCACTACACAGATATTTATAGTAATATGCAATTTAAACTCTCTGCAAACAATTTAAAAGTGTTATAAGGATTAGAAAACATTTTACAGAAAATTTAAAAAACCCTTTTCTAATGAACTTAATTTGTGCCAGCCTCAAGAACAAAGATGAAAAATTTGACACTCACTTCCATAAATCTTTTTCATATAAGTATTTTCCATAGCTTTTCAATTTCAGTAAGATTTATATAAGACCTGAGAAGTTTTAACTCACTTCCCAAATAGTTCATTTAAATCATGCCTTCAGTATTAAGTAATAGTAGTGTTGTTAAGGGAAGTCAGTAAATTACAAAGAGCAAAATAATGAGTGATCCCATCACCTGGAGTAAAAATATAATCTAGAGGGACAATAATAACACAAATTTGTTTTCTCACAAATTTTAAATGACCTGTACTACTGTTTCATCAGATACCATCTCACACACGCAAGTCTTTTTTCACAAGAACTTTCAAGAATTTCCCCAAAATTATTTCACTACTAGCATGGAAGCATAGTAATGCTTTAACTGCTTTTCATTTGATTAAAACTGAAGGAGAGGTTAAATAGACAAAATATGCTTTCACAGCATAGAAAATATTGTTGATTAGGAGCACGGGAACTAGTACAACAGGACTTTATTATTGGGAAAGAAAGTATCAAATATGTGTATTGACTTTTTTAGTGACTTCAGAAACTAATATCTACTGTATATGGCCCATATATTTTTTTGTATTCACTTTTGATACCTACTGAATTTTTTTACCTATTGAATTGATTAAGACATGCTGGGAATGGTTATTGGATACACCATAAAACTAAAATCTTCTGAATGTTATATTCAAATAACAGTATTAATATTGTCAATAGTGTCTGAGGTACCTATAACTACCTTAGTTATAAGTACTGGCTTCAAGTTTGTTTTCTGACTTGTGTGAGGTGGGGGTAAGATATAGACAGGAATGTAATAGAATGATTATATATCAATCTAGTAGTGGCAAATTTAGACATGAGAATAGTAGTGCAGGAGGGCAAAGGATTCACAACTTCAGTTGTGATTATGGTTCAATAATCCCCTTTTGAAGACACTCTTAAGATTTCTACAGTTTTATCACTCTTTTGCTACAAAAATGTATGCAACCAAAACCCCCTGGTTGCTTCTGCTAATTGTAGATCCTGGTGCGCTTTGCTAAAAGGCTTAAGAGTCACTTTACTATACATAATTGAAAACAACTTGTTTTATGATCATTTCCATCATCATGTAGCTGAACTTACTGAAACAATATGAGAAGAAGAGTTCTGGTTTGAGATTCTATTGCATTACTGTTACATATACTTAACTAGCTGAAAGCAATGCAGAAGAAAAGTAATTTTAATTAATAAAAGTTTCATATAAATGGATTTTTTTTTTACTATAGACAAAAAAAAGAAGACTACACACAGGATTCCCTGCCATTATTTCTGCTTGATAATTGTTAATTTTGGAAGTAAACCATGAAAATAACATCCACATCAAGTTACTGAAACCCCACCCCCCCCAAACCCAACAGTAAACCCTTTTTTTTTTTCTACATAGTCAATGCATCAATCAAAAATAATATTCAGTCTTCAATTTGCCTGTTGTTCTTACAGCATTGCTCCACCTCCTGAAGTGACATTACCTGATCTTTACTTCAAAGCAAAAGAACCAACAGAGGGAAACTTGCAGTAGATTTCCCAGAAAATTCAACTCTTCTCTCCTCTGCTCTCCAAAATCTGTGCAAAATTTTGGGGTACTTTTCACATCTTGTCACCTCACTTACTTCTCATTCTTTTTGTTACAATAATTTTATAGCTGATTATATAGCTCCAGAATAAACAGTGAAGAGAGAAACACAAATGCTCTGTTTATCTCTTTCTTCCACACCAAATTTGTTTATCTTTCTCTCTTCTACACTCCTTTTTAATTTTTTTACCTTATTTTTTTTTTTTTAAATTTTACTAGTGGACAAATATTTCATCATGACTGAATATTATGCTTATATGCCAACATGAAGTTTGACCTGACAGAAACCTTACCCTTAATTTTTGAATAATTTCTTAGACAAATATATGAAGACTTGAAAGTCTGATTTCTATGGATTAAATTCTAGTTAGTGACTTTTCAATACCTTTGAAAATCTGATTTTTGAGTTCTTTACACCTCAGCTTCCTAACTCTGAAATGGTTCCTGCAGAAGCTGAGATAGGGAGGAGATGGTACTACTGTATAGGGATCCAAACATTTGACAAAGAAGCTGTAGCATGGCATCTATAGGAACCCGGGCTTGTTGGGAGCGAAGAGAGATTATCTCAGGGCCTGGCTGAAAACACTTCTACTACTGATCAGCAGGTCATATGAGCTCATTCTTTGCTTCACTCCGAATAACACAGAGATAATTTATGCAGATGGATTGTTCTTCAGATGTCTGTTGACATCTGAAGATGTCTGTTGACACTACACATGAGTAGTGGGTTCTGTCTCTCACCTTCTCTTGGCTGACTCAATAGCTTGATTTTGAAATCCTCATTAAAAAACCTTGAGCAAGAGTCGTTCCAATCTGACTGGCAATTCTGATTTGGACAAACATAAAGCATATATCCAGAATCAAATGATTTGGAAAATTTAAGTTAAGAAAATGCTGTGGTTCAATAGTATTGATTGCCATCCTAACTTTAGTACTTGCTGCTCTGCCTTGCCATCTTCCTTCAGATATGTAAAATGTCCTCTGTAATCTTGACAGATAGGCTCAATTACAATGGTAAGATAACTCTATTATTAAGAAGAACTCTAATATAATAAATCAAACTATAAATAACCTTAAAAGACTTTTCCACACAGAGCTGTACTTAACATATGCTTTATTAAGTAGAGTTTATAAATTATAAATTTCCTCTTATTCTCAGCATCTCAATTTCAACTTATGAGGCTCATTTCAAACAATAGTATAATGTCAACCTAATCAAAAAAGTCTCATGAAATATATAAAATAATATATTTCATAGATACAGGATTCAAATTCACTTTAGAAGTTTAAATTTTAATTATGTCCCAAATTTTGAGTTATTCAAGAGCAGGCTGCACAGCAAACCATACTGTTGCTTACTGAGTTTATTCAACTGTGCAATTAAAAAGGTGATAATCATCTAGTACGTTTTTTAAGAGACAGGATTCTTCTTAAGGAGATGTTATTGTGAACAAAGATAGTCTGTAAAAGAAGAATCCAATTTCAAATTTTGCCCTTAAGATTTAAGTCAAGTGAAGTTTTATTTTCTGAATCCCTGAAATTGAATTAACTGCTTTGGTTTTGGCTTGTATTTCAGATTAGGCTTTAGCTATCTAAGTTTATATTCTAAATTTTTATTCTGTCCCTTTATCAGATTATTAAAGCATCTTACATATCTGCTAAAGAGAAGACAAAAAGGTCTCTGTTTCTCTCTTTCCATCCCTCCTGACAGAAGGAATTGATTGGCTTATTTTTTGGCTTTGGTACTGCTAGGTAAGAGAAGTAGGTTTCACTGATTTGGTCTGAAGGTACTGAAATTTATGATCACTTAGATCTAGTCCAGATGTGGTTCCACAGTTGCGGGCAGCTGCCAAAAACCTTTAGCAGCTGTGCAAATGCTTATGACCACGTAGGGAGAATCAGTTTCTCAGGAAATTTCAGTCAATCTCAGAGAGCATGGAAGCTTTGAATTTCACACAATATTCATTGGAAAGCAACTTAGTTCTGTGATCTCAGGCACTCTTAGTTCAAATACCCTTCTAAAGTTTTTTTTTTTTTTGAATGAACTTTTGGAAGACTACACTTCATAAGATCATTTCTCATGATAGCAGTTTTCATTGAATAAACTCCATACTTTGTATCTATTATGGTCAAAAACCTTAAAAATTCAGATACTGATACTATACCTGTCCAGTCTAGCCATAAATTGAAGTGCTGCTTCTCTTTTAGCCTCATTTTTACCGATGAAGACTCAGTGTGTCTATTTGCTGCCAAAATCAGAAGAACACATATTGATATTAATAACTGAGCTTTATATTTTTTTTACTGTCTTTTTGCATAGCTTTAATGGTAAATGTGAAGCAAATATGACGGGGGGTTTCTTCATTGCTTGTGAAAATCAGATATTTCAGACTAGTAGATGGGATACTGGAGAGAGAAAATAAGAGTTTGAAGGTCTGCACCACAGGTTGCTATAGAGGCGATAATTTAATATTACAGTTATTTCTTTATAATAAATAAAATGTAACTTGAGGATGTTGCTGAGATACATGAATATATTTTAAAATGTTGTAATTTACACTGTAATTAAAACCAATAAACCTGAAAATAAAGAATATGTTATAAAGACAAGCACAAATATATAATGCTCTCCTAACATTTTGGACTATGCCTGTCTGAGAGTATTAACAGGGGATTCTCCTCTGTTGCCTGGGAGAAAAAAGAAGCCAGGCTGGAGGTCAGTTTTCTCCACTCTGACTAGGACTCCTTGGCTTGATTTCTCACCTCCATTTCTGGCAAGTGTCTGGCCTTTTGCCTTCAGTTACAGTCACAGTGGTTTTATTTGCATACTTGGGCTTAAAGGAGAAAAAGGCTATGGTAATGCAACAACCATCTATTCAAACCAAAGAGCCTTCTTGATAAGCAGTCCTTACAAGTCCTGTAAACAGAACACAGGTCTATTCACATGTCAACAGCTACTGCCAGCTCATCCATACCAACACAGATACACCTGCGTGATGGAAATCTTACTAATATTTCTAGAAAAAGGTTAGCTCTTTCTCAAGAAACATGAGCTTTCAGCTGCTCATAATAGGTTATCTAGTTTGTTTATTAATCAAGCTAAATCCTAATTACTTTATTGAGAATAGGCTTGGGACCTTTAGAATTTTGTTAGGAGTGATGCAATAAGAACACTTCTATACTAGGTCCAGTGTAGTAAAGTCCAGTGAAGTCCAGTTAGATTTTGCAGCTTTTGATCAGCAAAAAAAATTCAAATAAATACTGTCATACTAAGATCTCAGACAGCTTAGATCCCTACTCACTGTGCTTCTCTTCACTCTTGTGGTTGTTCATAGTGATAGAACTCTTTGCCCTTGGGTGGGATATAGTGACAAGAAAACAAAAATAAGTGTTTGCAAGCATCTGTTTTTCTGCAGCATGGTTTGGAGTTCCACTGTCTGAATGTCACGCAGACTGCAGAAATGACTGTACAGGAGAGGGAAGAGGTTAGTAAAATAATGAATTGGATGTAATTTCTTCTTGTTGTAGCCTTGTCTATATGACTTTTCAACCCAACTCAACATGTTTCTAGAGCCTGGCCAGCACCATTGGAAGGCAGACAATTGAGATTGTTCTCTTAGAGCCAGCCATATGACTTCTGGCAGTGTACACAATATCAATAGTGACACTGTCAGCTCAGTGTCAATGGATTAGAGCTGACCAAATAACAGGTGGGCCTGACATACTCCTTGTCCGAGATGAGCTTGTCATAATCTTGTACTGCACTGAACAGAATCTGTGAAGTTGGATTGAACGTAAATTCCCACAGGGTGCCTGGTTCTTGGATCCATCCTGTCAAATGCCTTTTACAAGGAACATGCATAAAAAAGAGAAAGATATTGGTAGAAGCACCAGAAGCAAATCAGGACTTGCTCAGCCTATCTCCCATGTCCTCTTAGGGGTGACACAATGGTGATATTTACTCGTCTTGTAAATGGATATCTGATAGTCATAATGCTTGCTGAGGGAAGACTATCCATGAAAGCAAGTAAGGAATATAATTTAACATAGGTTTTAGGATGAAACAAAAACTACAGCTGCTCAGCACACATTGAGGCTGGGGCTAGAATGAGGGAGAAACAAGATTGGGTGTGATGGGAAACAGAAGAAGGAATGAGAAGATCATAGGATCACAGAAAATACTAGGTTGGAATGGCGCTTTGGAAACATTTGTTCTAAACTTATGTTGAAGGTAGGGTGTTAGATTAGATTGTCAAGGCCCCTGACAAGCCTAGTATGGAATAGTCCACCACTTTCCTGGGTAACATATTATCTAAAAGTTTGGAATAATTTCATGGTATTAATGGATACTGAAATGTGAAAAGAAGTACTGAAGTATTTTCAGGACAATGTCAAAAAATTGCTGAATTGTATATAGCATCTTTACACAGAGAATGAGTGAGCTGCAGCAAGCATAGGAAGTAAGGCAAAATTTATTATTCTTTTATCTCTATGGTGGCCTCTATAGCACTTTAGGATTAGTGTTTTTCTTTGCCTCATGAAGTTTGCATTTCAAATGGAACCCTTGTACTAACTGAGGAGGGGGGAAAGGGGGAAAGGACAGATAACTGTCATCCTAGCACAGTTTATGGAATTCAGGACTAGGGGCATTTCAGTACTATTTTTCTCACAGACTGGATCAAAGGCTGTAGGGCTGCCAAAACGCTTCCACTTTATCTCAACTACTAAAATGTTCAAAAGGAAAAGCCATGTTTAAGGTTACTAAGACACAATACTTCCAAGAAGCTGCCTGTCAGGTTGTCTGCACTGAGCTTTGAGCTCACTTACAAATGCAGTAGTGATAACAATTTCAAACATGGTTTGGTTGGTCAGATGACAATGTCAAAGTTTCCAAAACTGTTTTCAGGCATGATATTTGAGATTCCAGTGATATGCAACAGAGAATTTTGGAAAATGTGTTTAAAATATTATAGCCTATTTAAGGTAGAATTACACGCCAAGCAAGTTCAAATTTGTTATTTAAATATGACTCAAAGCTCAAAGTAGACTGAAAGAGACAGGCTGTCCTGTAGTAATATGATGTAACATTTTCTTTGGTGTTTATAAATGATGAGGATGAGACAAAAGAGATCTCATCATGTATTTTGAAATAAATACTCATTTCATACAAGATAATTCATTCACGGCATAATTTTCAGTCTTTGAAAGGCAAAGAATTTGCTACAGCTCTGTTGTTCTGTTCTTCTTCATCTTAATAAAGTTTGTGTAGTTCAGACGTCCTGAAATATTGAGACCTTTACTAAGGATGCCCAAAACTCTTCCGGTTATTTGTATGTCCTACCGATCTCTAATTAGGACTCTAAATGGTTTCAAGTGACATACACAAAAGTAAAGGAACACTGTGTCCAACATAGCTAGTCTTGCCAAGGGTTTGTGAGCTATAAGAATAAAATTAAATACTTTCAGATTTTTTAAAAAATATCAAAATATTTACCTGTTGCAAGTCTCCCACTGTTTTCTGTTACGGCATGAAGACTCACATTAAGTTTCAATTTTAATACTTGACCATCAGAGCTTCTCAGCAGTAGATTAGGAACTGCTTTGTTCAAAAATAAATATACATATAGATATAATACATGCAGATATAATCAATACATCTTATTTAGAAATTAGCAAAGCATCTGGAAGTTTTGTTATAATAATGTTCCAATAACTATATTCTATATTTCAGTCACATGTCAGATATGCTAGATGGCTGGCATCCTGCAATTTATTAGTCAATGAAGTGAGGAATTTAGATGGACTGTATTGGTAAGTATGAACTTTTAACATATTTTACTGATGAATGCTTTTTAGTGCTATGAATAAGTTTTTAGATAGATCTGTCTTTTATAATATATTTCCTCTAGGGACTTTTGTATTTTTATAGCAATTGTCCATTTGGCTTTTTTTTAAGCATGAAATGTTATTTAGGGCTCCAAATAATCAGCCCTAAACAGAAGGTACAATAGGTAACTTATGTACAGAGGGTTCAATATGTATATCAACATGAAATTTGAATTTAGTCATTCATTATATAAAAGAATTTCCAGATTAAAATGTTAAAAAACCTAGGATAAGTTCTCCTAAAAACTTTTCCCTGAATTAAAAAAAATCATGAGGAAAGATAAAAACATATCATCACATTATCCATGACACAATTTGCTTTGGAAGAGACTTTTGTCCTGAAAAGAATATATCCAGTCATTTAGCATGTAACTGTTATGTGTCTGTCTTCTCTGTGACAGTTGCCTGCAGGGTGAAGAGCCTCAATAGATGTAGGATTGAGCAGGAATTACTCAAGGGAACAGAGAAAAAAAGAATTATTATAAAGAAGTTAATAAAGAAAATTACTGATATGCTGTTCCTCTCAGTCTATAAATGTAAATTCTATTGTGTAAAGTTTAGAATTAGAGTCAAACATAGCTTTATATTTAAAGGGTTCTATCGCCTATCAGCAACTATCATTGTGCAAGCTGACATTATCATCAAGGCCACTGAAACAACTGTGGCACATCAGACCAAATATATGTAGCTATCCATCCTACACCAAGTACACAGTAAAAATACAGTCAATTAAGAGGCAGTGTTAATTGACTGGAAAATCATTTGGCTGGCTGTGTGTCTTCAAAGTTAAACAAGGTAGGATAAGAGACATCTGTCCCTTGCTTAGTATTCAAGTGGCCCATGAAATATCAGCTTCAATTCATAGTCTCGTTCTCATTTTCAAAGGCCTATCTATCCTTTGTACCTTTCCCAGAACTCCAGCCATATAAAAATTTATGTGTTTTATCCACCAAACTTAAATGTCAGCAAGAAGTATCCTTGAGTTAGAGAGTGAAGCTACTCAAAGTTATCAATGTAAATAAGAAATGTTTTGAAAGAAAAAAATTGAAGCTCAAAGGATTCCTGGAGAAATTGTATGTAATAGATATGGCTGATCTAAAGTGGTAAATATAATAACATTTTTTGCAAATCCTTTAAGTTGTAGAAGAAGGGAAATAGAAAAAATTTCATGAGATAGGGGCAACTGCGTAACAATTTAAACGCAGCAAGCATCAGAACATTGTCCAATTCTGGCCATTCTTCTGATCAATCTTTGCTTCAGGCAGAGTTGGCATGCAGTGTCTGGAAATGATGACAGTGATATTTTAGAAAGTATAAGTTCAGATGAAAATGGATAAAAAGTAATGCTTTCTACTTTTGATAGGGAACAGTAAAGTATGTAATAGAAATATTTTGTGACTTTATCCTGGACAACAACTTGTAGTTGAACTTTAGGGCTAGTCAGTACAGCAGAAGTATCTTAACCCAGTAGAAGTCAAGGCAGCAGAGTGAAAAAATGGGGATCCTTGTGAGGTGGCAATACACGAAATTAGAAGAGAGGGACACAGAAATGAACTGGAATGTTTTTATATTATCATTGAAAACACTGATGTTCTCCCACTGCTGTTTACTTCTTAAGACAAAGCTTTTAAGATTCTAGTCAGCAAAGCTGTTATCAGATAAAATGATCCTACACAGAAATAATTAGCTGATTCTATCAGACAAAGTAAAATTAAGATCTGATTCAGCCACTGCAATTGATACATTATAGGTCATATTCAAATGAGACTACCTATTGTTGTGTCAAATATAAGTCTGGAAGAACAAGAACTTTAAAATCCAGTAAAAATTCTCATTTGGATGTATATGTTCTGATTTGAACTATAATGTAACTGTACTGTAATGTAATGGTGGTAATATGAACAAAGTCAATACAAATAAATCCATAAAACATACAAAAGATTTATACTAAAAGTGTAGATTGTACCTTCTTTCAGGAATTACTTTTAATTGTGGTACCAATGTTTAAGGATATTATTTACAACTTTATGAATTGATGATATTTATGCTAAGAGAAGACTTCTCATTGAAAGCCCTAACTAAAGAATTTTATCCATTCAAAGAAGAGAAATATTTTCACAATGACCTCCACAAGTAAACCTATAAGGAAGAAAGAATCCTTACTTGTCCATCTCTCACAAGGCATCTAGAGGATGGTGTCTCACCTCCACTTTAGGAAAAAAATGTATAGCTACAAAAAAGCCACAAAGAAAATCTCAGAAATACAAAAAAAAAAAATCAATTAAAACTAACCATTAAAATTGCAGATGGATGCATAACTTTAAATTCATTTACTAAGTTGGAACACTGGTAATCTACAGGTAAAATTTTTCAAGCATTAATATCAACTAAAAACTAAAAGTTAAATTGACATAATAGAGAATTGATTTCACTCATTCTGGACAATTAAGCAGAGTGAGTTTAAATTTGGGGTCATACTGAATTCCTTGTTAGCCAAGCCAAACTTTTCATTTATTTCTCATTCCTGTATATCTGCAGAATTCAACAAGCATAAGTGTTTAGGATGGAAATATCAGCAGATATTGTTGATAGCATTTTGCAAGGGCATAAATGCCCAATGCCAAACCAAAACCAAAATTCACGTTTTATGTTAAACACAAAGTGTTTTTCTGCTGACACCTTCTGCTGGACTCCAGCCTTAAATAATACGTGAGTGATAAATTGCTTGCCCAGTTGCCAGGCTGCTGAAAACATTTTAGACATACTACTATAGGCAATAATTTTTATACTGTTGTCAATGAAAACATATCAAAATTAATCAAAGCATTCCAATTCTTGTGTAAGATGCAGAGCTTTTTCAAATCCCAAATATAAATTTCCTTGACATTTGACATCTTTAAAAAAAAGAAAAAAATGAAGGAAAGAAAAAGACCAAGAGGCCATCACTATCCTAAGCTGCTTAGAGATAAGGAGGTATTAAAAAATAGAGTTCTGTGACCTGAGGTCATTAATTGATTGTTAGACCAAAAATGAATCTGTGAATAACTACTTTGATTCCCTGTATCATCACAAAAGCATCCTTCCCACATAACGAGTATACTGATAGGAAAGTTTTCATAGCTGTTTTATCACTCCTTTTACCTCAAGCACTACAGGTTTTGGGCTAACGTGAGGTACAGTTCACTAATATACCCTGTATCAATGCACTGACCTTTTACTGTGACTCCTAGCTCCAGGAAGAACTCAGACTTACAATAAGAGTTTAAATTTGAGAGAGGTTATTTTCCAGATCTCTCTTGTTGCTGTTTGGAGGTCAATTGGTTGCAGTGGGGAGAGTAAAGGGTATTTCTAATCATTCTTAGAGCAATGTATTCTGTTAGAGGGCAGTAATATTAAGAAGGAATGTAGGGAAACAGATAAAATGTAATGAAAGTTGCCCAGCATAAAGATTTTAAAGATTTTAACTAAACATCTACTACTTCTAGATTGTTGAAATGGCTTAACAAGCTGTGGGTTGACCTGTGAAACCCAATGTTCCAAGGGACTGAGATTGACAGTTGGGTTGGGAACGGTAACCCTGTTAACCCAATGAGGTTTTCAATTCTGAAGCACACAGGAAAGTATCAGTCCTTCTCATTTTCCTGCATGGAAGTAGCAAGAAAGAGAGCACCCAAGTTTGAGCAGCCTTGACCGTTAAGGTAACATATAAAATTGGTGCATAATGATGAACATTACTGGAATCTATTACCTAGGGAAACACGCAGTAGATATATGGGATAATACTCCTTACTGTGAACACTAGTGTTGAACACCTTATGCAAAGACACCACTATGTAACAGAAAGGAAGTTACACAGGCATTTCCACAGGGATTCCAAAGACTGTTATGAATCATCTTCATGCTAAATATTGGAAAACCATTTGAACTTCTCACCTACTGTCATAAATAATTACTCGATTTTCATTGAATTTGCAATGAATATGCTCTGATGTGATCACATTCATGATTTTAAATATCCCAAACAGTTTTTCAGGAGTAGTAATCTAAAAAGTGAGCTGCAACTTACTAATGTGGTTATAGATAGTAGGATTCACTGGTGTATTCAAATTCAGTCATTCCATCATGTCGACAATGGCCTTGCCAAAATTACCTTTGCTATTCATACCAAGAATGTACACTGTGTACAGCAGACCAACTCATTCTGTACATTTAGAAAATCAAAGTGGTACTCAAGTATAATCAAGCATATGCTAACTGATGGATCAAGTGAAGCCTCAGTTCCTCTTTCAAAATCAGTGTTAAAATGATGTTCTGGGAAACAACAGACACATAAATGTCTTCCTACTAATGCCAGGGCAGTTATGCAATTTATAGCTGAGAATCACATTATGGATCCTCTACATCTGTATTACTGTAGCAGCAGTACAGAAAAAACAATTGCCATTCTCCACACCTTTGGGATGAAACATTCTTCTGACTAAGATACTTTTATATCTTCCCTCCCACAATCTCTCCTCCTGTCTATCTTCCATGCACAAAAAATAGCCAGTAGCCACCTCTAGATACTTTATATGCTGGGACGAAGGAAGGAGAGAAAAGGACCTTATTTCTTATCAAAGAAATGGGTCAAATGAAGACGATTTAAGGAAAGAAGTAGAATGGGAAAAGTTAAAGTTTCTTTACATTTTCACCTTTTATGTCTTTCTGTGGCTTAATCAGAACAATTCAAGCAAATACATGCAAGAAAATGACAGATCTTAAAAAATGAGAGGAAAAAGGAAGGATTTATCATGAAATATGAGTTTCTAGTTAATCACTTTGACTTCAAATGTTTCAAGGTAAAGTTTATAAACCTTCTTTTAGGAGCTTTTCTTTAGCATCTGTAAATCAGATGTATGACAGAAGAGATGTGAAGAGACTGCATTTTCCAGCCACCCATGCACCATTAAGACTATCTGCAAAGCAGTTTGTTCTTCAATCTAGAAGATATACTTGAAAAAAAAATATAACTACTAACAACTTTAATCACAATAGGCATTACTTTAAAAAGAATATTTTTTTTCCTTATGTGATTTTAATGCTCAGTCTTACTGCATTTGGAATATAAAAACATAGAATGGGTTATTTGCAGCTCCTATGTAAAACATGATGGTGAATTCAGACTCTTCACTATCAGACACTATCTTCCCAAAGAATGTCTCAGTGAAGTGGGATGTGGAAAGTTAGTAAAAAATTAGGCTCTTCTGCAAAAGAAAATTTTTTACCTGTTCCTTTCCTATCAGATGGTCCCCCCCTCACAAAAATTTGCCACTAAAAGGACTCCATTTGAGCAGTGAGTCTATTTTGTAAATAGACACCAAACTGTACATAGAACAATGAATCTCACAACTAATAAAATAAAAATTATATGTTGTTGGGAGAAATTTGAACCCTGAAAATCGGGCTTAAAAAAATCAGCAATCACATCACATTAGTTTGATCTGAACATCTCTTTCTTAGGATTAGTCAACAGAGAGAAAGAAAAAAGGAACAAGGACAGCAATGTCAGAAAAAGGCAAGTAACTGCCAGTGTGGACAAAACCAGTAATGAGTGGTAACTATGGACTTGGTGCATTTTAGGCCTCTAAGATGAATGAGCAAATAGTAACAGGATACATATGCATCCAATAATGGATAACACAAATAATGTGTGCAATTCTGTTGTGCTGGCCGGGTCCCCCATGTGTCTATAAGTTCATGTATTCAAAAATCTATATGGGCATGCCCCAGAAAATCTGATCAATCTTTTCCAAACCAGCTTTCCACAGTTTCTACGTCTTGCTCCCTTCTGATTTAGAACTAGTCAAACAATTAAATTTGAATATTATTATTCTCAGATTCTGATTACTAAAACCAAATTTATGCATCTTCTAAAATTCAACCTGACAGTAGGAAGGGGTATGTGCTTCCCAGTACAACCCATCACTCCAAGTCATTATAAAGGTAAGCATGCCAAATAGCTATATTCCACATTTCGTATTCCATTACTTTCTGCTTGGTCAAACATAAAATAAAAATAACCTTGCTTTCTTTTCTTTTTTCTTTTTTTTTTTTTTTTTTTTTGAGACTGTTACCATGAAAAAGGACTCACAAAACACCAAGAGAGGCCCAAACATTCCTTTTAAGAATGTTTTATTTCTATTTGACAAAAATGTGGCTTATACTTTTTTTTGAAGCCGAGTTCAATTTACACATGACTTCATTCCGCTTCTCCTCATCTTTGGAAGGTAATCACAGGGTCCAGATGCCAAGCTATGAAAGATCTTCTCCTTTCAGTTTCTTTCTGAATTAAATTAGATTTTGACTTGAGAAATGTGACCACATTATCTGTTTGAACATAAGGAAACTGCACAAATCCCTCATAAGACCTATGTAAAACTCCTTTTATGTTTAAGAAGGAGCAATTTTCTCATGTCCATATTTCTTAGAAAGGAATCTATGCTGCCCTTTGAGGAACTTGCATTCCAGTGCATATTTTTCTGGTGCAAGTTGAATTTGGGAATCAGTAGGAAAATGCATAATCAATTGGTTATGCAGTATAGCAATTAGATCAAGTTTTGTGAAGATTCCCAATGCAATGATGATTCCATAATACAGCTAAGGTGCCACAGTAAACTGTAAATATAGCTAGGGCTATACATTTTATGATAAGCCTTACTTGAAAAAAGTGTAAGATTTGTCAAAACAAAATAAAAAAGGTAAAACCCCAAAAAGAACCCAAGGACTTCAGTATGAATCTCCACTGCAACTCTATCTGTGTTCTCTCACATTTTTTCTGCAGTATATATTAGACTTGTAGAAGAACAGGTGTATGCTCTCTACCTTCATTTAATGGATCTGGTACAATGGGGATTTTGAGATGCACCAAAAGGCAGTAAAGCTGCAAGGGAAAAAGTGTAAAATGAATAGTTTAAAGACTTATATTGCATATAAATATTTAAGATAACAGTATTATCTCTGTAGTAAGATAATACTTGTATTAGGGAAATTATAGCTCTCAGAGAAGAATTTATATTTTTTAATGTCTCTTTTCTTTTTTGCTGGACACTCGTTTGTTCTTGACAGTTATGTGAACTATGCTACCTGACACAATTGAAAAACAGCTTTCTGAGGGTTGTGTTCATAACTGCTTTTAAACAATATTTGGATTTCTGAATTCAGTTTGATTTTATTGAATAATTAACATTTTCTACCTCCAAGTCTGTGTTTTTTTTCTCACAGTGAACACAATTTGTAAATATAGAAGGTGAAAAGTGGTTTTAATATCACTCAACTTTATTGCAATTGTGAATTTAAAAGTATATCTAAGACATCAGAAGCAGAAACAAAAATCCTAATAGTGTGACATCCATGCCCCAATACAGTAATATAATAGATGAAGGTTCAAAAAGCACAGCTTTGTTATCTGTGATCCAATAAAGGTGAAATAAGCTGTGAAGGCAAGCATTATAGACATATGAGCCAGCAGGAATACTGCCAAGAATAGTTCATGGGGCACTGAGCAGCTGGCTGAAAATCACTGCTTTTTCAGGACCTTTGGACACATTTCTAGGCCAGGGGCTCAGAAGCAACCTACCACTGCCCCTAGTCAGTGTTCCTTCAAAGTACAATTCATAAATATAAATCAGCTGCTACTTAAGTTGGCAACAGCAACAGTTCAAAATCCTAGAAGTACTGCATTTACTTTTTGGCATTTAAAAATGCATTAATTGGCAGTTTCCTCTTGTGAGTCTGGGTGGGGGTAGAATCACATAACCATTTTTCCATCCTTCCCAGTATGGTGTGCACTTCTAGTAAAAACACTGATTGCAACTGATGAGCTAGGCACTTCCCTGCACCAAATGTCCCAAGGAAATCAGTATCAAAAGTCATAACTTAGTTCAAAAGCATGTGTGTCTAACAGTGGTGATGGAGAAGCTAAGAATTCAGACCTTCATTGTTCCTAAATTAAATAAAAACACTTAAAAAAGCAATGCAAGAAAGCAGAGGAAGGCAAATTCTCAACATTAAATTCTTAGTCCCCATAAAAGCCTAAACAAAAAACAGTCATTTTTTAGAGACAGGATCCATCAAAAAATACTACAATTTGATAAGTTAAATAGTAAATGTATTTACGAGTTTGGTGAGAATTCCAGAATATTTTGCTTTTCCCAGCCTTATAAAATCAACAAACTTGAGGATAGAATGCTTGAGGAAGGCATGCTACACTGCAATGCTCCTGTCTTTTGTGCTAGATAGATTTGTGTTCTAGGGAGAATCTTTAAGAAATGTTTAATAGGAATTTCTATATAGCAACTTCACCATCCATGGTGACAATTCTTCAGTGTCATACCTTGGGTAAAGCTCCATCTGTTGTGTGGGCTGTCACCAGGTCCCTAGGCTTGGGTCATTCTTTGCTGTTTTCTGAAATGCTCATGCATATTATTAATCACTTTTTCTAAGGGTCAATTTTTACAACAATCAACAATATTTCCAGCATATTCGCAAGAATATCTATCCATTTTCACTCTTAAAGCAAGTTAACAGAAAACAAAACAGCAACAAAAACTTTCCCCCTCCAAATCAAAATCAGATCAAAACCAAAGGGTTTTCAGCCTTTACAATATTAGTTGACTTGATTTTAGAAGAAAATTATTATGTAAGATTAGCAATTTGGAATCATAACTGTACATCTCCGTTAAACAGAAATATGAAGTAAAAGAAGAACTCAAATTATTGGGATAGATTAGAATATTCAGAATTAGAACAGACTAAATTTCTATGACTGATCATTATCTTCAAGCCTTCAGTTACTCTATAAGACCAGGAAACTTAATTTGCATTGAAGAAATGTTATAGGATTCTAATCACTATATGATGCAAACCAAATTTAAACAACTATAACTCATTAAAAACATAGAAAAAAATTTACTGGGGTGAAATTTTCATGAACAGTAATATAGTTAGGAGGTGAAAAAAAATTGTTTCTGTTGCTGTGGTTGTTGTACCTGCTGTCAGTTTTTGCCTAAAGACTTGATGAGACCTTTTAGCCTATATTACTCTGTATTATTTCTAAAGGCTCAGAGTTTCATATTAAGACAGAATGCATCAGCTGTTATATTAAAATGCAAATCAGAGATAAAATAGAAAAAATGCAGAAACAGTCTCAAGGCTGGCTTTGTGCTTGGATTGTATTTGTACATGTTTATGTTATACTGTAAATAAAAGTCATCTCCCCAGCCAGCATCATCTGGAAATGTGCTACAGTGTGAACAGAAGAAATAAAAAAAAAAACTGGAAAGGAAAGTACTTTAAATTATTTTAGCCATGCTGATAAATATCACCCAGAAAATGTAATATTATTTCACAGACATATTATTTCTTACTCCTTCTGGTTTTCTTTGTGAACTCCTATCCCAAACCCTCCAAAGCCCCCCAAACCAAAACAATTCATGAACAACAATGATTTTATTCAAATTTCTAAATGTAAAATAAAGGAAGTATCTGACATGCATAATTCCTGTTGTGTGATAAATTTCCAATGGATTAGTTTTCTTGAAAACATATTTGAAATTCTTGGACAGAGATATTCAACTCCATCAAATGCCTTTTAACCATAAATAGATAAAAGTTGCCAGTACTAGTGTAAAGCTGAGGTTCTTATAGATTCATACACCTTATGGAGAGAGATGGGGCAAAAAACAGTTCTTTGACTTTACTGGCCAACCTCACTTTTAATTTTTTTATGACTTAGAAAAGGTTATTTTAAGTGTGACTATCAATAACTAAACAACAAGAACCTACTGCCTTATCTAAAATTATCATCCTACACTAAAGACAAAATCCTCCCAGAATCCTTTATTTTTGCCTGCCTTGATCAGTAAAGTAAGCAACACAATATATCTGTTCTATGTTTTTTTTGAAGCATGGGCAAAGAAGTACTATTGGTTACTTTATTGCACACTGACTCATCTTGGCTGGTCATTCTATGGCTATTTCATGTTGTTCATATTTTGCAAATAGTATCTTCGTGCTAAATACAGCCTTTAAAGATAAATGTTATTAGGAAATATTCTAATTTTGATTACAACTGCGATGTATACAACAATCTAAATTAGTTATAATTTCTTCCTCTATGTTATTATGTGTTTTCTAAAGACACAAAGATGTAGATCTTCTGACAGTAACTATGTCAAATGAGAAAGTTCCTGTTACCTTACTCTCCCCTTGACATTTGGGACCATATCCTCCTTCTGGAGATTACCACAGGCTGGTGTCTGCTACCTGAGGTGTGCATAGGGTTTCTTCCTCACCAGTTTCAATTAAATAAGGTGGTTTAGTTCAGAGAGTTTGAATAGTGACTCTGTACTTGCCCATCAAATTTGGATCAAAATGGATTGGGAAGAAATCACACAAACATTTCTGCTGGCATAGCTGATGAGGCAGTAAACCTATTCAGGTGGCCCAGCTGCAGGTATGTGGTTGTGTGAAAACATTGTTAAGTGTCTGAGAACTTTCTACAACATAAACCACAGATTAAATAACTCCTATTCCCTTAGAAAGCATGTCAACCCCCCCCCCCCTCGCCCAAAAGCACCAGACACCAATATTACAAAAAAAAAAAAAAAAAAAAAAAAAAAAAAGGAGAAAAAGAAGTGGCAGATTCTGATCTTGTTTACATTCAGGCACATCTAAAAGTTTAAACATTTAAAATGATATCTTACAGAATTACAATTAGGTTTGGCAGTGCAGCAGTCTGGATGTGGATGGGTTTGTATATATTGCAAATATACAAACAGCAGTCAAAACAGTTCTTAGAAACTTCAAGATGGCTGAAAGGTTTTGCAAGCTCTTTAAAATTCCCATTAACTCTATGATATAAAAAATCCTTGCTCATTTGATGGTCCCATGGAAAGTAATGGGAGTGTTGCAAAGACTAATGGCTGCATAACAGAGCTGATAAATGTGCAAGAGAGAATACAGCAACTTAAGATCATATGCCATTTTGTATGGTGCAATTTAATATTACAGAATTCATAATGGACATCTTTAAACAAGTTAATAATGACAGAGTTGGAGTTAGTGCACGTTGTGTTCAATTCTTACAATAAAAAGCTTTAATCTGAAAATAAAATACATTGGGAAACTACTATCAAGTAAATATTAATCTTGATGAACCTCCGTGAGCAGAAGAGAAATAGCAAAATAATCAATGAACAGGATAAATTCACTGACAGAAAAGGAATATAATCTCCAATTATGGGATTTCTAAGCCTCCATTAAGTCTTTAAATCTTAACTTGCATTAACTAAGTTGCTGTGATTTTACTTCAAACTCAGGAAACTCCACATGTCCAGTCATTTATTGAATGCATTTGTTACTAAAAACCAAGGAATAAATAATAAGCTTTTTTTCTTTTAAGTTCCACAGATACAACTATAAATAGCACCTATGACTAAAAATCTCTTCTAGAATTTTTCAGAATCACTCTGTAAACAAAGTAGAATCTGAAATCATTAATGTACTAAAGCCATTCTTGATTTCATGACAAAACTTCCATTCAGTAGAGTCAAATACCAGGACTCCTACTAAAGGCTATCCTACTCAAGAATACATTTCTAATCTACATACATTAAAATTAAATAAGTAAAAATAAAAAGGTAGGAGGAAAGAAATAGAATAAGAATGTTGGTGTACTGGTACTGAAGGGCTTCTGAAGGTTTTCTGTCACTTATAGCATTTCAGTGGCGTTTGAGCCAAAAGCTGGGCACAGGAACAGCCATACTGTTCTCATAGAAACATAGATTATCCTGAGTTGAAAGGCACCCTCAAGAGTCTTTGAAACCAAATCCTGGTTCTGCACAGGACAACTACATAAATCACACCAGGTATCTGAGAGAACAATCCCAAAAATCATGCCTTGTGTCTGAGAGCACTGTCCAAAAATTTCTTGTTAGAGCTGAAGACTGTTTAAACTTAGTTTTGCAATAGTTCATGGTGTTTTATGTCCTTCAAAACTGCATTATCTACGTTTCTAAAAACAAAAAGATGAAAAGGTTGGGGTTTTTTTACCATTCAGACTTTTAATATTTGAAAATTAAGAAATTCAGAAATTTTGATGCACCACATTTTTTCCTTAACTTTAATTTTATTTTTTAGGGTTTTTTTTTTTGGTGCCTCATATTTTAGCATTTGACTTAATAGTCGTTTTTTTAAGACAGCTGATATCATAGAGGACTTAGGAAAAACTCTAGTACCTTCTTTTTATCATGTTTAAATTTAATTTATCATAATATTTTATACAGACAATGACATATTTATGGAAACTTGAAATCTGTGATCCTTTCTTGCAAAATTCTTCCTAAATAAAAAGTTATCTCATCTGTTATACAGAAAACGGGTGAAATAGCAAATTTTGATATTATTGTATGAAATGCTCTGTTCTTTCAGGCATGTTGAGAAAGTAGCAGTGACATTTAATTATCTATCCTCATACACTGTTCTCATACACATTAATATCAAGTTAAGCACACTAATTATTGAAATGACTGCGATATGGGAGATACTGATTCTCCCAACCAGACCCTTTCACTCACAGACACCATACTCTAGCCACTGCATATGAAATGGAACATATCTCAGTATTCTTAGCCTCTCTTCCTTCTGAATTTAGGAAATGGTGAATCAGATTTGGAAGTTACCCTATGTTTCCTAAGTTGTTTGTATAAAATAATTGAAATTTTGCACAAAATTTCCACATTTTTTGCATATTTTCCCCCTCCTCTGCATTGTTTTTCCTTTTACAAATTCCAAATTATATAATTTGCAGATTAAATACTAACCCCAGTTCTTTGGCTGTGTCTGCCAAAGAGATGAGTTATTATCTCTCATTTTATACCTGACTGGCAAGTGTAAAAACCAGCAAAAACATTTTTCTTGTGTGTTTTGTAAATTCTGACTGAAGTGTATTATTATTAAATATCACATAAAGAAAATAGAGTTAGAATTATCAGACCATGGGCCTAAAGTCAGCCAAAATTAGTAAATTTTCCCTATTCCCGTAAGTAGTGGAAAGCCTTCTCACTGAGACTTGAAGAAATCAATATAATTAGATATAGGCAAATCTTTTACAAAGTCATGGAGATGAGTACATGAATGAAGAGTAAGTGTAACAGTGCACTTAAATCTGCAGCTCTGAAAATTCCATATCCAAATTCATGGTCACTGGAAATGAGGAAACTCACTACCAGGATAAAGAAAATTCTGTACTCGTCTTGGTTTTTATGTCCTTTTCCTAAACTTGCACTACAGACCAATATCCATGATACCTTTGCTTGAACCAGAACAGCAGTTCTTGCCTCCTAAGAGAAACAATACATGGCTTAATGCTTTTAGTCCAAGAAAGTATTCCCAATATTGACTTTTTATTTATTATCAAATTAAATACAAAATACCATACATACCAGGAATGTTACATCAGTGATCTTTTGCATGCCATAAAAAATATAATAGAAATGGAATAGGTGTTTATATGGAGTATATTAAAATGGGATAGCACAAATTGATAATCCAGTACTGATACTCAAGGGTCAAAATTAATTCCACTAAGAGGTCTGTTTGAAGAAACTTTGTGTTGGAAATTGTCTTGTATATCTTTAAAAGCAGCTATTATTGTTAATAGACTGACTTGGCCTTCATAGGTCCCATATGTGCTTTGAAGATTCTAATTTATAAAAGTACATTTTTTTTATTTTCACTGATCAGAGACATTCATGATTTCTGAAGAAATAGAGTGGGCTATGTCAAAAAACTAATGAGTTTTTACCCTCCTTTTTACTCCTAAGTGTAAAGATCCTTCCAATTTGGAAAGGAGAAAATGAAAACCATACAAATCTATTTGGAGGTAAGAATGCTTCGGAGTAGAAGGAAAGCTTTGCTTCAAAATTGCATGCAAACGCTCCCTTTTACTCCTTTTAGCACTTCCTTTGCAAGGGATACTCTTCTGGCATGCTTGAGCTGAATCCACATTACTGCAATATTTCTTGCAGCAATTTAACTCCTATACTCTATTGCTCATGACTTGCTTTGAGCAATCTCTGTATGAAGGAGCTCGATGGGGATTGAAAGTGGAGGGGAAGGAAGTCAAGGATAATGTTCCCGTTCCAGATTCAGCATTATTTCTGAAAAAGCAGTTGGCAAAATATGGTTTGCAAAATTAACTTCCAGAGTAAGTGAGAAGTGTGAATACTTTTTGCAGCTGATTTTATCTTTTGGGGCTTTGTGGTGTCCATGTAATGGGAACTAATGGTCTTGGAAA
Organism: Aphelocoma coerulescens; assembly: GCF_041296385.1. NCBI lineage: Eukaryota > Metazoa > Chordata > Aves > Passeriformes > Corvidae > Aphelocoma > Aphelocoma coerulescens. The sequence goes on along the minus strand of NC_091015.1, from coordinate 136,610,710 downwards.
AAAAAATAGCTTTTATTACTGCAAGTTGACTTGCTGCCAGAAATTCAACCTCTGCACCTTGCAGTCAATCAGCCACTTGAATAGCCTGGACTTACAATCTTAGGAAAATTTTGCCTGAAGGCACAGTAAAAAACCTAACACACTGAAACAGTAGAAATACTTTGGTATTGCTTCTCTTTCTGAAGACATAGAAAAAATCAGAAGCAAAAAACTAAAAAACACCCATCACCCCCAAATAAATAATGAATAACTGAAAAATAAAGTTTTTTAGATGTAGTGGAAGTAAAAATTATCACATAAACAACATATGTCATTACTGTTTGGGAGTCCTTTCCAATACATTTTTTACAAGACCACAAAGGCAGAAATAATCATGGATGGAGGTCCTAATCTATCATGGCAAGTGTTAGAGAGCTTACCAGAAAAGGACTGGTAACTCTGCCAACAGCTACGTACAAATTCTAATTTTAGAAATCTTCAGCTTTTCCCAAATTTCTTTTGTAGTACTCTGATCCCTAAATTGGGCTTAGCATCTGGAATCCCTGCTTGTATTTTATTATTTTGTCTGTTTGAAGTAACCCTTAAGGAGCAGTAAGTGAGTTGCCTTGGAAGCTTTGCTGTTGATGGCAACAAGACTGAGTCTCCACCCTGAATTTCTGCTCTTTTGACTTAACAGGTCTGCACAGCTGCCAAGAAGCTAATTGTGCCCAAACTCTTTGCTGGATTACAACCCCTAGCAGTAGACATGTGTTTTGTATTCAGGTAGTTCATGATGCTTCCTTTCTGTTTTATCTGCTGTATAAATGACCTTCACAATTGTATGGGTTTTGGCTGTGATATAGTAAATTCTCTTCATACCAACTTGTAGGGTGCTATGTTTTGGGTTTGTGACCAATACAGTGTTGATAACTGCCATGACTTGACTCAAGCTGGCAACCACACAGTCACTTGCTCACTCCTCCCAAGGTGGGACAGGGGAGAGGATCAAAAGAGTAATAGTGAGAAAATTCATAGGTTGAGATAAAAATGCTTTAATAGGGAAAGCAAAAGCCACATGCACAAGCAGCACAAGGAATTCATTCACCACTTTCCGTGGGCAAGCAGATGCTCAGCTATCCCCAAGAGAGCAGGGCTCCATCAGGCATAACAGAGACTTGGGCAGACAGACACCACCATGCTGAACATCCCTCACTTCCTCCTTCTTCCCGCAGTTTTGTATGCTGAGCATGACTCCATATGGTCTGGGATATCCTTTTGGTCCGTTGGAGTCAAAAGCAAAATGAAAACATCCCTTAATTATCTACACTGTTTCCAGCATAAATTTAAAACAGAGCCCCATACCAGCTACTGTTCAGAAAATAACTCTGCCCCAGCCAAAACCAGCTCAATAGCTCGGAGATGTTTTAGTTATTGCTGAGCTTGCACAGCATCAAGGTCTTTTCTGCACCTCTCTCCACCCAACCGGCAAGGAGGCTGGGGATGCACAATGGCTTGGGAGGGGACACAGCTGGAAAAGCTGACACCTACTGACCAAAGGGATATTCCATACCACATGACATTGTCCTCTTCAATAAAAGCCAGGGGAAGTAGGAGAAAGGGAGAGACATCTGGGAGAGAGCACTTTTCTTCCAAAGGAACCACTACATATGATAAAGTCCTGCTTTCTTGGAAATGGCTAAACATCTGGAAAGCAGTAAATTGATTCTTTATTTTGTTTTGCTTGTGTGTGAAGCTTTTGCTTTACCTATTAAACTGTCTTTGTCTCAACCCATGACTATTCTCACTTTTACGCTTCTGATCCTCTCACACTTTCCACTGGGAAGGGAATGAGAGATCAGCTGCATGGGGCTGAGCTGCCTACTGAGGTTAAAATACAACAACAATTATACAGTTTTATTTAAAGAAAAGTTTTAATGACATCTACTGTGGGTTTGGGGTTTTTATTTTTTAAATAAAATAATGATTTTTTTTTCTATTCCTACATGTTTATAACAGTCAGGGCCTCCATAGAGAAGGCAAATTTTATTTATCACTTGGGATGCCAATAAAAAGCTAGTTTGCTGCATTATATTAATAACCTGAATATTATAACACAGAAATCTAAAGAAACCAACTGCAAAGCTCATCACAAGGCACATGCAGATGCATCATGGCATAAAAAGAAAACACTAAAAATATTTCTGAAATAATGCAAGAGAGATGCAAAATTTTTTCAAATGATATAGCCATTCTCTTTAGAGCAGTGTTCTGCACTTGCATGTAAACACAATTCTATATAGAAATGTAACCAAGAATCTGGTTGACCAAGTAGTTTGATCAGCAATTATTTTCTTTAGCTGAAGACAGCAAACCAGCAGCAAGGTAATTACCTGTTATGATACATGTAAATTTTTTGCTCCATACAAACTGTGCTCTAGAACACACCTTTCTCCTCTCAAAAACCAACATATAACTACATTTTCCAAAGTGACATCATTATCACATGCTAAACCTGATAGTGTATTCCCCCCATTAGTGAGTTATTTGTAGTGAATCTCAACAAATACATTTTGTCATAATTTTTGCCATGTTTTATTTTAATTTAACCACTACAAAGTAACAGTTTTATTCTATTCAGTTCCTCGCTTATAAATAATGCTGTATTACTTTAAGATTCTGAGGAACCTAAGAATTGGTCAGGTGAAGTCCCCTGTGACTAGAAAAAGGTAAAAATCTCACCCATTTTAAAAAAGGGTAAAAATGAGGACCCTGGGAACTACTGACCAATCAGCCTCTGTGCTCAGTGAGCCCACGGAAGAGACCCTCCTAGAAGTCATGTCAAGGCATGTGAATGACAAGGAAGTGACTAGAGCTATCAACATGGCTTCATAAAACAAAAATTCTGACCGACTGGTCTGTGGCCCTCTACAATGGAGTGGCCATGTTGGTGGGAAAAGGGAAGAGAAACAGATATCTTGTCTTCTGAAAGGCTTTTGGCACAATCCTACACAACACTGTTAAATTGGAGATAAATGGTTTGATGGATGGGCTATTCAATAGATAAGTAATTGGAAGGATGAAGGCACCCAAAGAGTTAGAGTCAATGGCTTAATCTCCAAATGGAGATTGGTAACAAATGGTGTCCCCCAGGGGTCTACATTTGGCCTGCTAAACAACGGGAGTGAGCATCTGCAGCATCCAGATGAACCCGAGCTAAGTGGTGCAGTTGATGGACTTCGGGGAAGGTAGGCCATCCCTAGTGACCTTGACAGACTTGAGGATTGGGCCTGTGTGAACTTCAAGAAGTACAACAAGGCCAAGTGCAAGGTCTGTAGCTGGGTCAAGGCAAACTGATGCATAGATGTATAGACTGGGTGTCAAACAGATTGAGAGCAGTCTCACAGAGAAGGAATCCCAATTCAAATACCAGTAGACATTGGTAGCTAATTTTTAAACAGAAAGAGGGTAAATTTAGATAAGATGTGAGGAAGAAATTTTTCACATTAAAGGTGATGAAACATCAGAATAGGCTTCCCATAGAAGTTGTGGATGGTCCTTCCATGGTGGCAAAGGTCAGGTTAGACAAGGCTTGAAGCAACCTGATCTAGTGAAAGACATCCCTGCCCCTGGCAGGGGTTGGGGTGGGATAGGAACTAGATGGTCTTGAAAGGTTCTTTACAACGAAAATTTTTCTATGATTCTATGAATCTGCATTAAATATCACATGAGGCTTTTTGTTGTATTCTGTGCAGGGTTTTCTTCAGATTTCTTTTCAGCATTGCACTGAAAAACTATAGAATCCTAACAGAGCCAAGTTTTTCCACATTCCCTTAAAATTATTATTTTATTTATACATACCATTTTTTCTTGCTAAATCTTTGATAATCTAACTGTAGTCAGTTGCTTTTAGTAAAGACTCCTTCAAAGTAGTCAAGAAAGCAATAAATCTTCAATATATGTACATGTGTGCATTCACACACATTTCATTCACACAGAAAGTAAGCATGAAACAAACTTGTGCTTTCTAGACAATCTGAGAGAAGAAGAATGTGGTCAGGAAATATTTTAGGTACCAGATGCTGTGAAATAAAGTATAATAGGTCACAACAGGCCAAATCAGATTGTCAAGGTGCTGCATCAGCTTGGACCTGCTCTCATCTGCAAATACTTTCCCAATACTCAGTGAAAAAGGGTTCCTAGCTACACATGCCCTGTGCATGGCAAGTCCAGACAATGAAGCCCACTATGAACTGCAGCTCTCCAGTGGCAAGTATGGATGGAACCCTCATTCCTTACTTAAAAAGGCTTCCTACTGAATTAAAGATGAAGAAAGTACACTGAACTCTGACTGCAAGTCTGCCTGTTAGGCAGCTTCCCTTAAGGACTGCTGTACTTTGCTCAAATTTACAAATGACAGCTTTAAAATACACAAAAGTGTTTAACTGGGGCACACATGCCTTAGTTTAAAGGATCAATACAATAAAGAATTGCTAATATGTATTCTTCCTGAGTACAGTCATTGCATGCCAAACCTCTTAATTTATTTATGAACATCAGCTGCTTTTGTAGATGTTTCCATTTCCATCTGCATTGAATCTTTTTTTCTCTACTTCATGAAATTTCACTAAAACAGAATCCTGCAAGACCAATAATTGGCACATAATATAAACACCAGTTTGCTGGGGTAAAAAATAGCAAGAGTATGGAATTTCATAGAAAATTCATAGCCATTCCTTTTTGCTTCTTCTTTTTCCTGCTTTCTCCAGCCCCCCACTTTTCAGATACTGTCCTGTGACACATGCAGGTTTAGTAGAACCAAATGCTTGCCTAGCAAATTATCCTGGGTGCACTGCAATATATTTGAAAGTGCTGCAAGCAACAGTAATCTTCAGTTATTTCCAGTACCAATGAAACACATCTATTAGAGTTTTCAATTCTCACTACCACCTTTCACTTGTATGAATTTTGGTTTCAGTCCCCATTACACCACTGATTGCAATAAGAATTTTCCTTGCTGTCTGTATTGTGAATATAAGATAAAGATCATAGTCAGTATAGCAGCTCCACGGTCCATGATCTAAAATCTCTATTTCCATTAAGAGTACTGTTGTGTGGAACACACAAAACAGTTTTTGATTCTGCATGAAGACAATAAGTGAATAGAGAAATTTTGCAGTAATACTAGTGGTAGAGAGCCTAGTGGTGTTCCTCCATTATGTGACAGAAGAAAAAGGTGAAGCTATAAAACCTTATTCTCAGATTAATTATGAAAAGTCTATCAGTACTTCCAACAGCTGCCATGCAAAGGAAGCATGAACATGCTGAAATAGAGTCCTGGTCTCCTCAGAGCAAAGCATTTAAAATACAAATATGGCCAAGCTGAGTGTCTTACTTTTATCATAAAAGTTATGCAAACATTGGATTTTAGGAGACTTCAACTAAATACCATGAAAATTCATTATGCTCAGTGTTTTCATCACTGGATTTAATCTCTAACAAAGTCCAGACCCTTAAGCAAGTAAAAAGATACTTTTCTATTATAAATGACACTGAAGAATCCTCATAAGCAAGGCACAGGTGATATATTTCAATACCACTATATGAAAAATAAAGTGGACATAGATAATTTTAAAAAAAATTTTTTTTATTCAGTTCTGGTTTTTTGTTTGGTTGGTTGGTTGGTTGTTATGTTTCTTTTTTTCTTTTATTTTTTCTTTTTCTTTTTTTAAATAACATTTCAGTTTCTATTTGCTTATAAGCTAAGAGAAAACAGCTTAAGCTAAATAGCACACAATTATGTTTTTTTTTCTGTAATGTTAACAGACAAAAGTCTTTTTGTGCGGTGCCAGTCCTAGATATTTTTGCCAGCCTGGGATATGGCTCTTCTTCCTCTTTTCAGCTTACTGATTAACCAATTCCATGGCCTGTGGTGTCATACATATCTGTGGTGGCATGCATACTCTCCATTACTCTCTGAGATATCAGAAGTTTGTTTAATTTGAGACGTGGTTACTTTTAAAAGAATATGAACTGTGGTAATACATGTACATGAAATTGCATGCATTGCAGGAATGTTTCAAGCTACATGACAGAGGGTGTCCATCTTTCAAAGAAAGGGAGAAATACATAAAGGAGTGGCAGTTCCAAGAGAAAAAAAAAAAAAAGAAAAAGGTTGAATAAATTTAAAAAGCAAATACTTTCAATGAGAAAAAAATAAACATAGCTTACAGTTGACCCTGGCCAGCTTTAATTTATGGGGTGAAAATGGGACACGCTCAAGCTATCTTATACAACCATAACACTGAAAACCATACACACATTTAAGACTCAATAAGTGTGCTATTTACTAGACAGGTATTTTCATAACTATACTACATGCATATCTTATTTCAGTTTAACATTACTATGACTACAATCAACTAATATCAGTTCTGAAAATATACACACACTGAATCATGGTATGCAGTGTCCAGAATAGAAATAAAAGTCGTGAAATTACCTTGAAAACACTTCTTCAAAGTAAACTTGATACAGTGGGTAGTACTAGAGACATTGTTTTTTCAATAAGTAAACACCACCGTCTTAGTACCTAACACCTCATCAATATTACTATATAATACTGTTAAATGTGCAAAATGACAGAAGAACAGTTAAACTAAAACATAATGAAGATGGAAAATTGCACAAAATGAAGCAATAGGGAAAGAGTTTTGCTTATTTTTTCATTCCATAAGAAGTATGAAATTATATAAAGCAGCTCTGCTACTCAGAAAAGTCTCATAAAAGAGAATTTAAAATTGTTTTATGGACCTGATGACCTCTAGATTTGACCTGTTTCCTGATGAAATTTGCATCTTTAAAAAAAAAAAAAGTGAGACCTGCTTTCTCCTTACACCATTCTGAAGTCCTTTTTTTTATTAATTTAACTCAAAATACAAAATTTTATCCAATAAAAAGATGACAGGGTGAAATTCCTAAAAGAAAAACTCTGCTTCTAAATGTGCTTAGAAAAAACATCATCTGCAGCATTATTGCATAAAATATTGCAGCCACATGGGACCAAATAATTATTTTGTAAGTTCCATGGGGTGCTACAAAAACCCAGATGGCATTCAGCTTTACATCTTTGCAATTCATTTTGTTTTATACATTTTACCACAATGTGTTTTGATAATACCAAATAAATATAAAAAACTAGTCACTGGCATTCCTTAAAGAAAATTAAACTGGGTCCCCACAGACTTGTTCAGGAAAGGCATGAAGAAACAACTTCCTTAAAAGAACCAAACAAACAAGGAAATCATCATTTAGTACACTAAAGGTCAGCTCAATGTGTTGAACTCAAGGGAAAAGCTTGAAAGAAATTAAGCAAATTTGAAATTCTTTGATCTCCATGGGAGCTGCAAATTCTTGGTGGATAAGACCTCAAATGAAGAATGTTCTAGACAATGTTATGTTCTGACCATTAGCAAGTACACATATTTGAACTCTCACAGATAGAAGTATTCCATTATAATGTAACAAAGCATATTCTCCGCATGGTGTTTCTCATGTATTAAACATGACAGTGTAATGATTTGTGCAGTGTTATTTCTGTAAAATTATGAGCTGCACATTCTCACTGAACCCGTCCATGTCCTCTTCAAACTTTCAAAATGTGTGCCAACAGCTGTTTTGTTGAGAAACTCTCAAGGCTTTTTTTTTTTTTCTCCTTCTACAAAACCAGATATTTCTCATTATTAGAGCAAACGCTTAAAACATGACAAAAAGTGGGAAAATACTCTCCTGATTTAGTATCTCTGTATGACTTTCAGAGTTTGTGTGATAAGAAATCTTGCATAGTTTGTGGACTTGGTGCAACTTTAAAGCAGCCTTACAATATTTAATGTTTGATTGGGGCTTATTTTGCCAAGTTGTACCTTATTATCTTGAATTTTATCTAGGTCACCTTAATTCTACAAATCAGTGCTTAACAGATACAAAGAATGGGAACTGGACACCGGACTTGTTTTTTAATCCAAAATATTTATTTAAATTTGGTATAACATCCTATGTATAGCAAATTATTTCCTAATATTGCAAATAATAATTATTTTTTAGCTAAAAAAAATCTATTCATGTCAAATTCAATTTTTAGGCATTCGCACATTTATTGATGAAGGCAAGAGCTAGAAGGAGGGGATGCCAAACAGGCTCTGGCTTTTATGGCTGAAAACAGCGTTTATGAGAAATGAAGTATACAACACTATAAACATAAGATTCTTAAAAACATCAAGGTAAAAGTTAATATTTTAAGTAAATTTATGTCAAATAAAAGAAAGTAATAATTATTATGTAAACACAAAAAAATCCATATACAGTTAAAGAAGTGCACTGATTATCAAAATGCTACCTGCAAACTTGCTTGCTGAAACATACTGTATGACTGTATTTCACATTGTGACAAGGCAAACTTCCTAACTTCTTTGATATCAGTTTAACTCCACTCTAATTCTGTTTGAAGCTAAATGTTGATTCATGTTTTTTTCAAAGCTGACTCTTTTTAAAAATGTCTATCCTTGAACAGCATACTGACACATCTGGCAGAGTCACATGAATGCAGACAGAATTCTCACTGAGCAGACATGTTTAAATGGAAAAATCAGCATTGTTAAATGTTTGCAAGATCACTGGCAAGATGCTTTCTGCGTTTAATGTAAATATGTCCTCATCAAGGGACCAGGAATTTAAGAAGGGTAAACTAACCACTTGACTCACCAGAAGCTCATAAGGTCTGAATTTAGCACTATAGTCAGGTTAAGGTTTTCCTCACAGTGTGATAAGTACTATTTAACCAATTATTTTAATAATCATGTTAGCTCATTAGAAATAACAGAGTTATATTTTATTTTCTCAAAGTTTTTTTCAGCTGTTCATTCCATTATGAAAACAACTAGTACTATGGAAATTGATATTTTCTCAATATGGGTTTGAACACACTTATGCTTATAAAGCACTGACAACAAATTGCTTTGAGCTACACTAGCAAAAAACAATGTTTTTAAAAAATGGGGACAAATATTTCTACAATTTGTCTTGTACAACTAATACCTTGGGTTCTACAACAGACTTTTTTCTCCTCCTTACATAAGAAAACCGCAATGAAATATGATAGACTATCCATCATAACCTGATTTTGAAACATAGTCTCTGAGTCTTCTTTTGAAAGTGAGAATTTAACTTGCCCCAAACAGAAAAGGTTGCACCGTTGCAAGAGAGACATGAGGTATTCTAACCAGTCCAGAAATCTTGATGAAAGACATCTATAGTAACATTAACCTCTAGACCTACAACATGCAAAGATCGTGATGAAATCCTCATTAGCTGATTTACCAAATTCTGTAGGTTTGGGAGAATAGAAATGGAAATTTAACAACATCAATTATTAACACCAGTTAATTTTAACACTTCCCAGATGGTCCTCAAAAATGTGTGCCAGTTTCCTCATATAATTTTGGTTTAGATCAGCTGAAGAAGGGACCATCTAATACACTTCTTGCCAAGGAAGAAGTCTGCATTGTTATGCACAGTTCATTTTTCAACTGTAAGACCTAGAGCGGAATGGGAAACAATTTCAGGTACTGGCATTCCAGTGTAAATAGTGTCTGAATGTACTAAATATATACCTAGTGTACATAATTCCTGCTATTCACCAGCCTTCTTTTACAACAGGGGATGTCTGAGCCATCACAATCTGAGACACCCTAAAGCAACATGATAAGACTCCAGATAGAACTTCACAAGAGTGTAAGATTTACATCTATCCTTTGCCATATCTGTCATCCCTCTATCTCAGAGATACGGTCATACATGTAAAATGGAACCAGATAGACGTGGGCAATCTAATCAAGCTCAATTAAGTTCAAATAGCAATTCAGCTTCTCAAATGTCAGTGTCTGCTTTATTATGGCCTGCCTGAATAACTTGAATAATAAAGAATATCACAAAATTACAAAATTGTTGAGGTTGGGAGGTGCCTTGTGAGATTTTCTAGTCCAACCTTTCTGTTCATGCAGGGTGACCTAGAGCAGATTGCCCAGAATCATGTCTAGGTTGGTTGTGAGTATCTCCACAAGTGGAAATTTCATAACCTACCAGGGCAAAATGCACTAGTATTTGACCACCCACACAGTAGAAAGCTTTTCCTTGCATTTAAGTGAAATTTTCTGTGTTTTCAGTTGTGGCCATTGTCTCTTGTCCTATCAGTGAGCTCTACTGACAAGAGTCTGCCTGTCCCTTCTTTGTTATATAGCATCAGGTGTCTATATGTGTTAATAAGATCCTCCTGAGACATCTCTTCCCCAGGCCGAATAGTCCCAGTTCATTCAGCTTCTTCTCCTGTGAGAGAAGCTTCAGTCCCTTAATCCTTCTTGTAGTGAAGAGCCCAGAACTGAACACAGTACTCGAGGTATGTCTCACCAGTGCTGAGTGGAGGGGAAGGCTCACCCTCCTTGACCTGCTGGCTATGCTCGTCAAAATGCAGCCTAGTACACTGTCAGCCTTCTTTGCTGCAAGGGTACACTGCAGTCTCCTGGCCAGCTTCCTGTTTACCAGGACTCCAAGGTCTTTCTCTGACAAGCTACTTTCCAGCTGGTTTTATATGGGTGCTTGGGTTTATAATTCTCCAGGTGCAGGACTTTGCATTTCCCCTTGTTGAACACCATGGGATTCCCCTCAGCTCAATTCTTCATCCTGTCAAGATCCCTCCAAGAAGCAGGACCTTTGTTTTATCTGCCACTTTGCACACTTTTTTATCATCTTTGAACTTGCTGGGGGGTCACTCTGTCCTACTGTTCAGGTCATTAACAAAGGCATCAAACAGTATTGGCCCCAGTACCAATCCCTGGGGTACACTACTGGTTACTTGCCTCCAACTGGACTTCATGACACTTATCATAACCTTCTGGACCCAGCTGTTAAGCCAGTTTTCAATCTACATCACTCGCCCCCTATCTAACCTGTGTTTTGTCATCTTGTCTATAAGGATGTTATTGGAAACAGGGCCAAAGGTTTTATTAGAATCAATGTAAAGAACACTTACTGCTCTCCTGTTGTCTTCCAAGTTAATCACTTAATTGTAGAATGTTGGTTAAACTTGACTTCCCCTTTGTAAATCCATTCTGACTATGCCAAATTATCTTCATGTGTTTGGAGATGGTTTCAAGGATTTCAAGGTTCCATCACCTTCCCAGGGACTGAGGGGGTTGACCAGCCTGTGGTTCCTCAAATCTTCCTTTTCACCCTTCTTGAAGAATATTTCACACTCAAACACTTGAATTTACATGTCATAATCTGTGTCTGAATTCCACTACAGATGTAAAAAATTGTAGGAACACCTAACAAAGTACACAGGGAATCAGTCTGGATATATAGCCCCCAAACAGTATAGCCTCTGTATTTCATTAAATAGGTTTTTATTACAAGGCACAGTTTATATTTAGTTGATATTCATCTGGCATGAAAGCCATGAGGCAGAAATTGCTCCCATGCCCTATTGCCATATAACATCATATAACCTGTACCCAAATCCATGTAAAATATTGTTTGGGAAAAAGAGAAACTCCAATCACACTACTACACAATTAATTCCCTGGGAACTTTTCAATAGCATGTCTTTGGGTCACCTGCCTAACAAAGCCTTTCACTCTCTTACAGCAGTGTTGCTACCCTTAAAGCATAGTGACTGGAAAAAAACATTAGGAGATTTATTCAAAATTTAAATGAAAATAACAGACACTCGGATCCTTCATTTGGTGTCTTGATTGAAATCTTTGCACGGCTGCATGTTTATATGTAAAACACATTTTCTTGATAAACATTGGAGCAGCCCCTTCTTTATCCCCCTTATAAAAAGTAAAAGGAAAATTATTCACTTGATGTCTTTACTGCAGCATCTGATTTTAACAAACCACAAAATTTCACAGTGCTCACTAGCACTCTTGAGAAATTATCTTCCTCCCTGGTGTTGGTACAGCTTGAAGATCACATCTTCATGGGATCTGAAGCACGTGATTGGTGCCCTCGGGTTTTATGGTTACTTACGTCTGCAGAGACTATTATCTGTCAAGTAACATTGCAATTCAAGCTATTCTTTTTTCAATAAAAGTTGCAGCCATGGTCTTTAAACCAATTGTTAGCATGCTGTATATTCTGCCTTCACCTTCCACAGTGGCACACACATTGTCCTGAGCGTTTATACACAGCTTTAGTGCTCTTTTCCACAGCACAAACTGTGCAGCCATTAATGAATTACATGACCTGCTTAAACGAGGTAGGCCAAATTGCACCCTCAAATACACAGCCAAAACTTTCATTGGCTGCAGTCTCTGTAGATTCAATGGGAGCTGATCTCAGATTTGTATCTGAGGGCAGAATGTGACCCAGTGCATCCATTAACCGGCCTTAGTCTGTATAGCTCTTTATCAATTTGGTGAGGAAAGACACAGATTAATGGATGGAGAATGAAAGAGTAAAAAAATCAAGGTTCTTAAAGGTTTCTGATGAGTTGGGTAACTGAACAAAACAACAGCCTAAAAAAGATGCAGAAAAATGCTCACATATTTAAAAGGTTAGCACTTCTCATAGTCAACACTTTGAAACTTTTAAATAATTATTTTATTTTACTGTTATTATATTATGATATTGTTAAAATTACCTTTCTTATATTTCAGGTCAGGGAGAAAATTGCAATAAAGTTAGGTATTTTTTTTTGACAAAACATAAGGGTTTGTCTCAGAATGGCTTGGGCTGGAAGGGAGTTTAAAGATCATCTATTTGATATTTATCATCTAGTCTTGATGGATTTGGTTCTATTTATTTAAAGTAAAATAGCTAGCATGTGCTGCAGTTACTAAACCTTGTAAGGATTCAAAATTAAAATTCAAAGATAAGTTTAACCGTTTCATATAAAATAAAAATATCTTAAAGTTTAACATAAGGTTTTGACAAAAAAATAGGTAGCTTAATGGATCCAAGTTTCTAACAGAAGTGAGTCTGAGATATTCTGTGCAATCTGGAATAGTTTAAAGCAGTTTCTTGCATGGAGATAGCCCTAATAAAACATTAAAAGAATAACAGCATGTTTTGTGCACTTTACTCTTTTGAAACACTTTAGAACTCGTTACAATTATGAACCCAGACTGAAAATTCTGAAGGTGTTCAAAAGGGACATTCAGATAACCTGCTTAAACCTCAGATGCGCACTTTGTTTAGAGGACTGAAGCTAGATGATTTGATCCTTTGTGGGTCACCAGGGAGACAAACAGGCATTTGTGTGAAAATGCTTCAAAAACTTCCCTCTCACCCATTCTTGGGTTGAGCCTTTAAACCAGTAAATCTTGGAGCAATAAATTAACTTCAACATTCATATTATGACACAGTGAATTATTTCAGGGCCCTGACCTAAAAAACTAGTCCCTGATCATCCCAATGGCCAAAAAGGGAAACAACAAGGCCCAGCAAACTGGGGACCCTATCAAAACCACAGAGTTTGGGTTTACATCTTTAGCTCCCTCAGGGTTCATTGTCTGCCACACTTTTCCAGAGGCAGGCACCTAAGACTACATTTTCTTGAAAACGGGAGATGGAGCGGGAAGTGCTGAGGCTGAGCTTTGCTTCAATACCCATTGCTGCTCTAGAAGAGTGCTCAAGCAGGGAAAGCAGCCCTACAGCAAAGATCTCTTCCACTCCTTGTCAGGAAAAATGTGAACCTGCATGGTGGCTCAGTGGTCTTACAGTAGCTGCTGGTTGTCAAAACCCACCCAGCTTTTTATGCCATCTTTGTTATACTACACTTAAGTTAATTCAGAATGAAATAAATACCTGTAATATTCCACAGAAGATGATTTACCTTTCAGACAGTATAAAAGTTTACAGGAAAACAGGACAGTCCTTGTCTGTCTTACAATCTGTTCTGAATTTTCTGCTGCTGAGATGCAATGCTTTAGGAAGTTGCATTGCAGCAACATTGAACATCTATGGAAGCTGTACACCAGGCATTAATATTTTCAGTTAGAAAGAGTACTGGAGATAGGATTGCATTGAGTTATCACAGATTTTAAAAAGGTTGCTCAGGTCATTAATGCCCTCTCAATAGCCACACAGAGTTTTTCTCCATAAAAGGGAATAAATGATATAAAAATCAAAAAAAAATAAATCGCTTTACCAAATTATTGCAGTGGAGGTTTAGCCATTATGCTTGAGAAAAAAAGAATCATCTACTTTAACAGATACTGCTGAAAAGTATTTTATATCTATTTTTTTTATTCTTTCTAATTAGAACAAAATATTTCTCACACCCCATTATATTTAGACCTTCACCAACATTTGAATTTTAAGGAAGGAAAGCATCGTTACAGACTTAACAACCTACCAAAAATAAAGCAACACCAATTCAATTGTTTCTGAGGATTGTGCTGAAGGGGAAAAAAGAAACATTTAAAAGCTTGTTATATAATGCATGTGGCTCAAGGTTTATCTTTTCTGGTTTCAAACATAAACGTGTTTTCAAAGCAACATTCATGTATTAAAGTATTTTCAATAGAATTACTGCCTTCAGTTTGTTTTCACACAAAATATGAGACTCTTTTCAAGTTAATGGATAAATTTGCTCATCTCTTTCTTTATTATCAGGCAAAGATAAATAAGTCTTTTTCATTCAATCTGCTGAGATAACTTGTGCCCATGCCGAAAGGTGATCTGTTCTAATCAACTTCGTGAAGTCTGATGGAATTACACTGAACATATTTCATACCTGACACAACTACAGAATGATACAGTTCAGGACAAACATTGGTGACCTGAATAATACATGACAGACAGATGACCGGGTGAGAAAAGTAATTTTTCACCTACACCACTTGAGTTTCTTTATTAAAGGCTGAGACATATTTGATGGAAAGAAGGCTGCTTTGCCAGCTAAAAGCTGGTGTGTTTTATTAATAGCTCAGCCAGTATTCCCTTGCCATTTTACTACTTGAAACATTATTTTGACAATAAAATACTACATGTATCTACTTTGCATGGAAAGCACCATGGAAAATACCACCAACACTGCTGAAGAGAAAAATAAAGATTTAAGAAATTAAAGTTGTTAATTATTTAGCTTTAATTCTTAATATATGCACAAATTTTAAAGTCAGAGTAAAAAATATCATGAAGGAGAAAGGGATTCTGGAAATAAAACAACTACATAATCACAGGAAAATATATCAAATATCTGTAATGGGTAGAAATTGTCTTTTCCATGAGCTTGCAAGTAGATACAATACATTTACAAAGAAATGAACTTTTTATAAAAGTCAAGTAAATTTGGCTTCGACAATACAATTTTGTTTATGTGACTTAAATAATGTTTTGTCAAGGAAGGTTAAGGTTAGGACAAACAATAATATCTTAGAAGTTGGCCCACAAAAAGGTGGACTGCCTCAAATATTTCTGTGTTTGAAGCCATACCAAGTTTTACTCTTGGCTGTATTTTTCCTCTGCAGACAGCAGCCAGGACAAATAGTTTTCTACAAATTCATAGTGTGTGACATCAGTGATCCAAAGGCTAGACAGAGACCACATGCTCATATTGCACTAATGACTCTTGTTTCATCAATTTAATAAGTGGGGACCTTCCACATATCACTGCTATCATGAACTCTCAACAATCTCTTTTCTGTGCTCAAAGAAGCTTAAAACTTTAAATGAAATCTCAGAAACTTCTTGTGTTGTTGTTTTACTTGCTGTAACAGAAGAACACACCATATATACTGAAACTACATTTCTTCAGTTCTTTTTTCTGTGATAGCCTTTTGAAGCTAATTGAATGCACATGTCATACTGAAAATAGTCTAGAAGCTGCTGTAAGTTTAAATGCAAATACAAAACTGATCATGGACCTAGCAAGCAAATATCACTATATAGTCATAAATATTTCACTTGAAAGAATAAGAGTTTGCTCTTTGATACTGGAAAACGCACAGAAAGTTTACCTGAAAGAAATAAAACTAAGTATGCAGTGTATGATATTGGACAGATTTTGCTAACATTAGAAGGGCTACATATTTATACAACATTTACAAAAAGCTTTAGAGATATAATGCTTAATCAAATTTAAAATAACTTAGACCCAACAGTAATCAGAAGTTGTCCTAGACCTGCAAAGAACTTTAAAATCCTCTGCTTTTCTGCATATAAATATATAAGCCAAACACCCTTTTTCACTCAGGAAGATTAGCTTTTCAGGCTGTATTAAGTCGACTTCTTGGACATGAGTAGAACAGCAACAAAGAAATTATTTCTTCTCACATGCCCATAGTGCCTTTGTCATATCCTAACTACAATACAGATTCCTTCAGTAAGTAAGCCTTGGTACCTCTGATGAAGCCCACAGGCCCTCCTAATTTGGATCAGTTTAGCTGAAGCTGAAGAAGGGGTCTTAATAAGCATAATATATAGGGAATTACCTGACAAAAGTTGCACAGATGTACTTCCCCAGATTAAGTGTTTCATCAGCTGTTTGTAACGTTATTTAATAGACCAAAAAGATCATGGTCAATAATGGTGTGCAAAGATATCTTCAAGATAATATTCAGAATACTTTAGATCACAAACTCTTGTTGAGAGGAGATAGACTGCAATGTTCAGATGGTGAGAGGGTTCTCCAGATCCAGGACAGCTACTGGGAAATCAGTGACAAAATCTTTGGAAGGGGTTTTCAGGCTAATGCTGAACATAATATCTAAAAGCCTCCCATGGTTTTCTGGATGAAAACTTGAGCCTCCATCTCCTACATCCTCAGTACCAAATATACGTGCAAAGATGCACTTTTAAGTCAGAGAAAGACTTTTGGAAAACCCTTTTTTATCACAATGACACAAGCAAGTTAAAACTTAATTGTTTAAAAAAAAAGGATTAATCAGTTTCTGTATGTGTTCCTGTTACTGCTTTAGTTAAACAGAGTGAGGTGCAATTTTAAAACTTTTGTAGCTTTGACAGTTCTTACTATAGCTGCCACGCTATTATGGACTACTCTTTTTCTGAATTGAACAGAGATTCTTCATTGAACAAATATTATCAACACAAGAATATTTTATTGTGAAGATTAGGCCTAATTCCTTCTCAGCAAAATGCAGATTTCTTCTCAATTTGAACACTTCTTTCTGGAACGGTACATTTAATGTATGTCTTTCCATGTGAACAAACCTGAGGTTCATTAATTGAGCTTTAGAGAGTTTGCAACAGCAGTGACTAAGCTGAGATGTCTATGAGTTCCTCCAGGAATCAAAGAAACATGGTGTCAAGCCCTCATGCCCAAACACGGGTAAAAAACAAAATGCAAAACTTTCCTAGCAATCTTTGTAAGTCAAATCTTTTTCCTACTGTAAAAACTGAACTTATATATACAGCAGAAATATCCAACTTCCTGTGAAATTGAAAAGCTGTATTACATCATACCCAGTAGTTGGATAGAAAAAATAAATATTAAGTTAAAAATTTCTGCAGGGAAATTTGAGGACCAAGCAGAAAGAATCCTCAGGTCAAACCAGGCCCAGAGGTGTCCTGTGCACAGTCTTAGCGTACAATACAGTTTTAGAAGGGCATGTAGTGATAGGACAAGGGAAAATGGATTCAAACTGAATGAGGGTAGGTTTAAATTAGATATTAAGAAAAAATTCTTTACTCAGAAGACGGTGAGGCACTTGAACAGGTTGCTGAAAGAAATTGTGGGTGCCACATTTCTCAGTACTCAAGGCCTTGTTGGATGGGGCTCTGAGCAGCCTTATCTAACCGAGGGCTCCCTACCCTTGGCAGAGGGGTTGGAACTAGATGTTCTTTAAAGTCCCTTCCAACCCAAACAATTCCAAGATTCTATGATGTGAAAGCATATAAAATGATATATACATTTACAAGCGTAACAAAATATGTACATTTACAGGCGTAACAAAACGTGCCCATTGTTTGTATTTTCAATATTAGTCATATACCTTGGTGTTCCAGTTGGATAATACAAATATTCACTGGGCATGTTGACATATCTTTCCTTCTACTGTTTTCACTTAAGCCTGTGCTGGTCACTATTTAGTAGTTGCAAAAATGCTTGAAACTGGGAAGTCACAAGGAAGCCTCCTTCCACCTTCCATTAAGCATGGTGCTGTGCTATTCCAAGCATAATCCTTAATCTGTAAATCATTCTCTGTGTTACAGGCATTATCTTGTGCTATCATATTCTTGTGCTATACTTGTGCTATCATATTCTCATCACATAATACCAGCATTCCTAGTATATTACTGTGGGGATCTGTTAATCCCTTGCTTTTCCTATTTCACATGTTCCCTGTTCCCTGCCCTAGCCCTGGCCACTCCCTCGGTTTCTCCCTATTTGCTCCTGTACCCCAACCCCGCCCAGGGACCGCCCCTGGGCCCCTGACAAAACCACCCCGCACCCAGCCCTCGTTGTCGCTCCACCTCTGAACATCGCAGGTACAATATGTGATTAAAGCCATCTCAAACCCTCATGAGAGACCCTTCTCTACCTTCTTTACCATCCACTGCGTTGTAACGCTGCTGGCTGCCGGAGCCAGATCGTGGGGCTGTCCGAAATGGACTCCGGGATGCGACTGATCCCATGGCCCTAGGAAACCCTCGCTGAGCTCTCAGGGAGCAGCAGCCTGCTAGGCAGAGTCCAGCAGTTACAACATATTACCACACAGGATATAGTCCTCAGCTGCCATACAAGGAACGAGTCCTCACTGCCTCATCACATGATAGGCTTCCGACCAAGACTTGTAGAGTTTTCAAGTTTTTGTTTATGACACAACTTCATTTATGTTACTGAAGATCTGAGTTCTGACTCTGTACCAAAAGCAAGAATAATATTGCTGCTATATAAAAAATTTCAGGTTATTGTAATTAACACTCTCTATCTGGAGATAGGAAAGAAATTTTTAAAAATGTTCAAAGAACACTCTGTGTCCTTTCCTCCTGTTGATCAGCAAGATGTAACAGTCTGTTACCATATAGTTACGAGTTTAAAGACTTGTCTTCAACAAGTACTGAGATCTTCAGAGTGTTACACTTCACGAGTAGACTTAACAGACTCCAATACAGAACAGTAGTCTGAGTGAGTCTGAACCTCATTTCTCAAGATACTTCAGTGATTTTTTGCTTCTATGGTGTAGTTTAAAGCTTTTGAACAGGAGCAGTGAAGAGCTTCATCAGTTTCTCTTCTTGGCAGAACTAAGCTTATTTACCAGGTTACTATTCCTTTCTTTTGATTTTCAGCTTTCATTTTTATTCCTTTTCAGCTCTAGATTGCATGTTGGCTGACCATTACTGTTATGCACTACCAAGAAACCCACTTGTGCTATGTACCAGAACCTGAAATAGGAAGGAACTGTGTTATAGATTCTTTAGCCACACCTGTGGATATTTTAAACAGTAGCTACTTAGATAAAAAACCACAGGGCAATTGTCTAGCTAAAAGGGATTCAGACTAAACTGTGAACTACAAAATTGTCTTTTAATTCTGTCTTCATCAGTTTGGTGGAGGAAAATCAAACACCTCTACTCTTCCTTTATAAAACATTAAAATGCTTAAAGGCTTTCAATATTAAATCAATAGATACAATCTAACATGTAAAGCAAGAAAAATAGTAACACTAGATGCTCAAGGAATACCAGGTACCTTATGCAAACTGTTATCAAAACACTTGCCAAAGAAAATCACAATCTTTTCAAACAAAATTTGTAATTCCTGCTCCTAGAGTTTGAAGAATGACATTTTCTTTGCTGATACAGCCTTTGGTCTTCCTAGCTGCCCTCAATCTATACTAAGCAAGCAAATAAAATTAAAATTACAAAAAGTAAATGAATAAAGTAAATTTTCCATTTTTCCTAGAGGGATTCATGTTACATATATTTGATGTTTCATCTCTTCTTAGGAATTAGCTTTCTCTTCCTGATTTCTTCCTCCCAAGAGTAATGTTCAGATTACTCCATGCCCACATTTGAGAAAGAAAATCTAACCCATAGTATAAATTTCTACAGACAGACAAGTTAGCCCCATAGTGCATGTCATGCCATACAAACTCTCTTTTTTCCTACCATTTTTGGTAAACATAATTTTAATTCTGTTAATTCTGCCATTTATAATAAAAACATTATCTTCTGAGAAAGGATATAAAAATGACTACTACTGTGGAGGGCTAGAGAATAAAAAAAAATGGAAGAAAGAGACTTAGAACAAAGAGGTTAGGCATTCAATCATGCTAAGAGGATATAATTCCTAAAAATGGGGGATTAAATTCCTAAATTGTAAATCTCACAAATAATTAACAAAAGACAATAAAAAAAGCTCTGATAAATTAACAAAAACATTTACCTATTTAAATAAAGTGTTAAATTTTCAGTTGTTTACACTGTTGGCCAAATTATGCTCTGTGATGCAGTTCTGTAGGCTATAAAAGCCAATAAATCAATCTAACATCAAAACATAACTGATAGCAGAAACTGACCCTTTGAAATCTATTACCTCTTTGACCTTCTTCTCTCCTTTTGACAATTAACTAAAATTGTCAAGAATGTAAAGACAATTTTCACATTTGAATGTAAACAAAATCACTGCAGAAAGAAAATACGTTTGTATTCATCCCAAATTTGATATGGCAGTGCAAAAGCACCACATAAAATCCCTACTTAATAAAATTTCACTCTGAAAAAATGTTCCTTCTCCCTTTTTTTATCAATCCCTCAAAGTGTATTGTTGATTTAATGGAAAAAAAAAAACACAGAAAACATCTAGCTCTGCAGATCGCCTACCAAAGGTGCACAGCTCCTACAATTCTTTCTGTAAAATTTCTGCTTTCATTCCACAAATGGTAATTTTTTTCTTTTTTTTTTTTTTTTTCTTTTCTTGTTTCCCTAAAACCTTCTACTCCCCTCATATTTAGAAGCCGATTCTTAATTTTCTTGTTCAAAATGATCATGACTGGAATTATCATAAACTCAGAAGTGCTACTGATATCAGAGAATTGGTGTAGGAGATTATGCAGTGCACTTCAAGCTGTTGCTTAACACAAATATGACATTCAGAACACAGTAAAGCTTTAGGCTACCATGATAGCAGCACACATGTATATGTTGATTTGTCTGAAGACTGCTCCCTTACTCAGGCCAGGTTTCTTCCTTCTTTTTACTATTTTTTAAAAATTAGGTGTGTTTTTTTTTTTACCAAAAATGCAGCACCTGACACATTTTATATGCCTTTTTCAAAGTTCAGAGGGTTTCTATCATCTGGTGCTCAATATCCACAGCCAATACCTGTCTCAGACGCTCTCATTTCTTCATAATTTTTTTTTATTATTTTGCTTTCATCCTTATGTATATAATTTTATATTTACCCATGTTCTACTACTTTCAGTGCTGTAAATTTGTTTTCAGTACTGTTCAGTGCTGTTTCTCCGTGATATTCTGTGCTTTTCCTTTGGCATGGCCAGCCAACATTCAGAAATCCACAAATTTCCTCAGCACAGTGGGAGTTTTTTGCAGGCATGGACCAAAATATTTACTTAAATCAGGCCCTTGAAAAACACAAAGAATAGATTCACTTCATCTTTTAAACCAATTCTTTATTCTTAAATTCTTTGCTTTTTCCATGCCACTTTCAATCCTCATGTAAAATTTAATCAATCTGTCCTCAAGGCTTCCAACTCCTCTTTCTTCTTGCAGGAAGGTTTCATCAGCAGAGCTCTTTGTTTCAGGATACACACGTTGTACTCATGCTTTCAGTGTTTTCATCTTCACATAGCATGGCAACATGTTAACAGTAATGTTCTACAGCACTTGGTATACTTATTTCTCTTTCAATCTCCTCAAAGCAAAACCTTGTTCTTCTGGAGATCTCATTGAACAGAATAACCTGCTCATAGCCAAGACTTACTCCTTAAATGTATTTTCTGTTCTTTGTTAGAGATGATACCACACCAACAACTTTCCTTTAGGCCAGTTCTCTGTAGAGGGGAATCCACTTCAGGTCTAATCTCTTTGCACTAACCAGGATGGTCTTACTACTGTCTTCTGTCTTGTCTGCCAAGGGAGCACAGGAAAGACTGTGTGAGGGACTGAGCTGTCAGTGAAGGTCTTTCAGTGTCCTTCTCCACATTTCTTATATGCATATCATGGAAATTGGATTCCTTCATACACTCTGCTATTCACTGCGACATTTAATAAAACTTCCAACCAAGTTCCAGCAAAACTGTATTATTTGAGTTGCAGAGGCAGTGGAAGAGATCTGAGATTTCCTATTATTTTCCTATGCTCTTCTGTTTTTTGTGGATAGAGGGTTATGTGATTGTATGCAAGTCCAGTGTTTAATACAACAGACACTAATTTAAACTATATATTTGAAGTGATGTATAAGTAAACTTATGTAAATGTCACACTATAATGAAGGAAGTCTCTATCCACAGAAAACCACATGGATATATTCATAGAGCGTATACACTTCAGAGACTCTTCTGAGCAATATGGCTGTTGGGAGAGTAAACCTGGAATTTGCAATATCATGGGGAAAAAAAAAAAGGAAGGAAATAAATACATCAGTGAAGATAGCTGCTTTTTCAACAATTTATTCTAAAGATAAATCGTATTGCTGGTGAGATTTACTAAAATTATTCTTGAATATTTTATCACTGCAGTACCTTAAGGAGAATTACATGAAGGCTACGATGATCTAAACACTTATTTTTTTCTTATCCACAGGGTGGACAATGGCAACGTCCGTTCCACACATGGGCTGGAAATGTTTCTGTTAGAGGAAATATTTGCTTAATTTTATGAGCTGTAGCTACATTGTTAATTCAGATCTGGTTCTTAAGTTTCCAGGATAAGTGGTCACCTCAGGCTAATACTCTATGCTGTAGGTCTAGTAAACGAATAAGTACAGCTTTCCACTATACTATACCTGCCAGCTCTCAACCTTTTCATCTATTTTTATAGAAGAATTTCTAGTCACAGCATAAAGTCTTATATTTATCTGAACTTGTATTCTTCACCTCCTCTTCTACTGTATGTCGCTTTTCATGAGGTTCCTGGATATCCTATTTTAAAACCAGCACACCCAGAAAGAATGTAGATTTTTTAGCTTAAAGGGAGAAAATTTCTAATTAAAAGGTGTAAATCCTTCTGTTCCACATATTTTTAAAAAGGGGTTAGAGCCAACACTCACAATTTTCCGAGAACTATCCCTCCAGCTACTGTGTGTACTACATAAGGGAGTAGAGCCAGTTTTAGCCACTTATGAAACTCAGTGTATTTGCAGAGGGGCCAAATACAACAATCAACTCTATGAACTACAGAAACCTTCAGCAGTCCAGTGGTGAAACAGCTGGATTTGAGCCATTTTTCCATTTAAATGTAATGAGAAGTAGAGGGATTTTTACTCTTTGCACTCTGAGCTTGCAGAAGTTTCCTGTGTATATTTTCTTTATTTAAGAAAGTTTTAAAAATAAAAAATAAAAAGTAAAAAAACCCAAAACCAGAAACTGAACCAGCAAGTCAGTAGCTGCTTATGACAATGGGAAGCTCTTTCATGCAAAAAGTATTTTTGAGAAGTGAAATAATCCTGGCTAAGACATACGTACAATTTCTACCTCTTAATTTAGCTAGATTAAGACGAAAAGATGACAACATATAATTTCTTTCTTCTAATCTGAGGGAAACAGCAGGGGCCCCCTGACGCTGGTTAGGTCCCAGAATACGAGCACAGTTCACCACAATACATTTGTTTACTTAACAGAGCTTAAGTTGGTAGGAGTATTGTAAATGTATAATCTGAAAACATAGATGGGTAAAAACAGAAAAGTGTTGAAATCCTTTCTACTCCATCACCCAGATTTCTTCCAAAATCTCCAAGGAATAACCTTCTTAATTTTCTTCATGAAGATAATTTATGTTGACATGATATGTCTTCAACTCTAGTGAAACCTGAGCTACTAATTAAAAGCTTCTTCTCTTCCCCCAAATTCAGCAAAGCTGAACTGGCAGTATTAAGATTTCAAATGGGATACACAGTGAATGAAAAAAAATATTGTGCTCCCAAAATTAAAAAAACACCAGCAAACACAAAAAAAGCCTCCTGCAATGACAGAGGCAACATGGGAACTGCTACTGTGGCATGACATAAGATTTTTGAGATTGTTCTATGTTAAGAAATCCCCATTAGCCTGTATATTTTACATATTACAACCAAGTTCCTCATACTCAACGAATAAAGAAGACATTCAAAACTTCCCTCAAATGAGAGTGAACAGTAACCACAGATTTTGTCAGTTTCAAAAGCAAACTCCAAGATCAACGCATTTCAAAACATGCCAAATGGTTTATCTGTCTACGGTTCAATCATCCCATTCTCATAATTTGTTTGATCATTTTTATTGTTTGGAAAGCAGAACGTGAAAGATTTAATGTAGTCACACCTGCCAGATTTACTAACTTTATAGAGCACTTGCAATTCATTTTAGCTGTGAGGTTGACCAAATGTCATCATTTGATCTACTTGACATATATTCCATCAAAGTAAACAGTCATATGATGAAATCTGAGATCCAAAGGACTTTCACTTATTTTTTATTCTCAGGGAGTGACTCCTCAAAGCATACTGTCAGTCAACAACTATTCTTATCCTCTTCTCCTCCTTCCTCCACCATAACGTAGCTTAAAAACATACCAGTAAGACACAAAGATTCTTGCCCTCAGACTTCAAGATCTGCCTCTACATGTAGCACTCACGAATGCAACACAAGACCCTATACAAGAGCCTGTGTTAGGACATCTGGATCAATGAACAAACATATGCAGCATTTTTTATTTTAAGGTTTCATGACTGTACTAGATCATTCAGTCTTATAGCCTCTTTTTAGGTGGGACCAAACACTGCATACCAAGTGCACTAAAAAATGAATAGTAAGTATATTGGCTGTATAAGGACTTGATCTCTACTGATTTTCACAGTTTTCCTTTTAATTTTTTTTCTCTGGATAGATAAGAAATTTCAAAAACACTGGGACGAGAGATATTGTTCATCAGTAATAAGAAAAGAATTACTGTTCACTCTAGCACTTTTTCCTTTTGAAAAACACAATAAAATTTTTTAATTATTTGAAAAAGATCCATAAATAATGAATAAGAACTAAGATTTCAAAAGTATCTCAATACACAATAGCTTCTTATTAAGCATCAAAAAGAGCCTGAATTTCTTGAAGAATACCACTCCTGATAAGCAAACCAAATGAAAACCCAGATGTCTGTGAGGATTTAACAAGTCCACTGAAATTTCCTAAAGAGGATGAAACAGAACATAAACAAAGGAGTAGGAATGAAGGAGAAGGGTTTCAAAACTCCACAAAAAGATGCAGATTTTAAAAAATTGTTTAAATCTCCAACAAAATCAATAAGGAAGTGAACTGGAAAGGGATGCAGAGATGCAGACTACAGTGGTGTTCATTGATGCTGTGGTGGGTCAGATGAACAGTAACCAGTATTAAAAAAACATAAGGAAAACTGTTGAGTTGCAGTGTGACAAATGCTGCCAATACTGGCCTCTTTCTGTAGCCAGTTCAAGCTATGTTAATGACAGCTAAAGCATGACCATTTATGTTCCTGATAGAGGAAAAACTAGGATGAGTTATACTCATGCCCTTGCACATAAGGGTCAGACTGGAAATGATTTGGCTTAGGTGATTGTCTCTTCCTAAAATAGTAGGTTTCTAACTAAATCCTAATAATGCAAACATAAAGGCTGTTAATGTACTTATTAGCCATCACAAAATGCATTTCACATTGGATGGTTACAATACATTATATCAGCAGCAATCACACCTCTGTAATAACAGTAGCAGTTCATTTAAGGAGAGCAAGTATAGCTCTTCTTGCAACCCATTATGTGAACATGATGAATGATCATGGCACTAGACTCATATGGGAGGGAACTGGAGCTGGAAGGTGAAAGAACTGCCTTTGTAAAAAATGGATGGAGTAGCACATATATAGGCATATCTGGGTATACTCAGGTATGAATATTTGGAAAAACACCACAATTAAAATATGCCTCCAGAACCAGACAAAACCAGTTTAAATTTGAAGCAGAAAAAGTCCTCAAAAAACCCATATTCAATTTCAGAATTAAAACACACAAAACAAAAGGGGGGGGGGGGGGGAGGGGGAAGGACAAACATGAGGAAATATTGAATGAAACATGTTTTAGCAGGGAGTAGCTCCCAGCATTAGAACCAGCCACTTCACAAGGGTCAGCTTTTCATAGTCTTTATGCTTGAGCTTGGGCTCACTGAACAGTGGGCGATATTTAAACATCATATAAGGCTGAGACCCAGGTGTTCCTCCTCAAAAATAGATCAGAACTATGTTGTTATTTAGTTAAAAATGGATGGTTGTAATAACAACAAATTTGTGGCACAAAAAGTGGACAAGGAGCATAAGGTTATTTGAATTAATAATTATTAACTATAGTCATTTTGCTTCCTATCCAGAAGATGCTGTAATTTACAGAGATGAGGACATCAGAATGCAGAGGCTTATCTTCTGCTGTCACTATGGAAGCTGAGCTCTGAAGTTGGTGTCTCCGAAAAGTTCACATGGCTCTGGAGATTCATAGGGATCACAAACCTGTTCTCATGTGAGAGGACAGTGTATATTTTACTGACAACAAAGTGATGAGGAGCACAACTGAAATTTTGCAAGAGAAGGAAGGGAGAAAATAAACAACACTCCCACACAAAGAGGTGGAGTAGCCAAGGTGGATTCCTTACGGCACTCAATGTCCCTCAGCGCTCCACTGTAATGGCATCATGTGTTGAGGCTCATCTCATAGTGATTTACCTTTTCTTCCTTCCATAATTATTTGTGCCTTTTTTTTCAGGGATAGAAAGCTAATGTTTTATAGATGATGTATGTTAACATATATGATGCTGTCATTGTGTAGGTATTTCCTCACACAGAGGATTTAATTCCTTGAAATGATTGTTCCCCATAATCCTTGCAAAATCCAAAACAGAATTGATAATGCAACAGTCTCATTTGATAAATTGATAAATTGATAACTCTCATATGCATCTGCACACATGCCAAATTCTTAGCTAGTATTACTTAAACAGTTGGGGGTTTTAACAGCAACAAGTACTGTACTGTGCATGGGGAATGAAGTTACTTGGCAAACAAAGCCAGGAGGGAGGACATCATACCTCCTGACTTTCATATTTGAAAATCCTGTATATCAGGGCATATCATGTACTTCAGGATATGCACTGTCAGACAGGACCTTTTCTAGGAAAACTCATGGCACTGATTAACCCCAAGGCCTGAATGATTTAGCAGTGCTTCTCAAGTGACTTTGCACTGTGGCATGGCCCTAGTCTCAGAAGGAGACCCCATTTCACTCTCTGCCACTTGTGTCTGTCAAATGTCATCTACTGTTCACTGAAACTCTGCATCTTTGCCACACAGAATTTGTAAGTGACTCTGAAATTTGGGTAGGCTTAATTAATTTTCTCATGGGCATTATGTATCTGCAGTACATTATGTATCTGCAATTATGTGAATGAGCACCTCTTTACAGTCTATTTTTCTTCAGAATATGTATTTCAAAATCATATTGTGGAAACCCAAGTCATCTATTAGAAATCTAAAGAAAAAAATAACAGATTTATTTCTCTCTAAGAAATAATTTATATGTTTCCCCCGTGAGATGGGATTTAACAAGCTGTAACAAAAAAAACCAAACCAAACCAAAACAAAAAAAACCCACAAAAACCTAAGGGTTTGCATGTTTGCATTTGTTCTTATGCAAAATAAAATAATTTGTAGAAAAAGACTGAGAACAAGCTAATATAAAATAAACCCTTCCTAACTGCTTCAGCAAGTTCTACCACTAAGCTTCACTTTAAACCTAAACCAGAAACATATAGACATATGCCCACACAAAGGTATTATCATCAACAACAATAATAAAAACAATATTATCTGAGACCTAAAAATTGTTGAAGGCAAAATAGCTCAAATGATTCTTAATGCCTTTCAGGCACATCTGAATCAAATAAGGTAATTATTCTTTAAAATGCTTACACAAAGTCTGATTTGCATGCTAGTAATTGCTATGCCTTGTGGCATCTAGCAATTGACACAGCAATGATTTTAATTATTGTAATTTCATCAGTATAAATACTTCAAAGTTATGCAAATAGTACCTCGTAATCCACATAGACAGTTCAGAGTATTTGATTTACTAGTCTTGTAAGGCTCTTTGTCTATGCAGTTTACTCTCAGATGTGACTGTGCATTGCAATTGAAGCCTTTCACTCACATCAAAGCTCTAAATCATAACAAGATGAGCTAATTTTACAAAGGCTGACACTTCAAACATTAACTTGCAAATACAATTATAAGATGAAATATATAAAGGACTTTACTAGGATATCATCTGGCATGGATACCTGCAGCTAATCATATCTAATGTTTTCTATGACAGTGGTAAGCAATGATATTGCAAGGCCAAATACCTTGGTGTGAAAAATTGCAAACAGCCACTCTTGCTTCTGAACAGCTCCGTAAAAATACTTCATCGTCTTCTACCATTTAAAAGTTGTGTATTCAAAGTACATTTAAAAAAAAAAAACAACACAGTAGTTTTCTTAATAGTGTAGGGGAAACATTGTTCTTACTGCTGTTTCTGATACGGAAAAATAAATGTATCACAGGTAAAATTTCCATGTCAATAATAATGCAAAATACATCAGAGTAAATGCATCTAAAAATCAATATTTATGAAAATTAAGGGAGGAGGTAAAAAAAAAAGCTGTGCTGTCATCAACTTGTCTTTTATCTACAGAAACCTTTCCAAACCCATGTTTGAGGACAGATATTTAGATGCTGTAAATCACAGTTTTCAATAAATCTGAGACATTTAAACACAGCTCTCTTCCTTTAGATACCACGTTCTGTTTTAAACTCACAAACAAAAAGTTGAATATCCATAACAACAAATCTGAAAACCAATGTTGACCATCAATATTTATAAAGCTGTTTTACTTTTTTTTACTTTACTTGTTATACAGGAGAGCTGAAGTACAGCACTACTTATTTCCAGTTCAAGATCCACATGTGCTGAATGAAATAAGAATCAGACCTGTTGCTTTTTTTATTTTCTTTCTTTCTGTTGGTTTAGATTGCAGCCTACCCTGAAGAGTAGAGGTAAACAAAATTGGAAGAAGATCACCTACAAAGAAAAAACTTCAGAGGTGCTCTGCATGCAGAAGTATCTTGGAGGGACTTTGACGCCTGACCTGACAAGCAGTATATGTTGAGAGAATGTGGTAATGGCCAGAGGTAATTCACTAAATAAGGATATAGTGGGCAGTTTAAGCTAAAAATTACGTTACAATCAGAGATAAATTCTCCATAGCAGAAAACTGCAAAAGCATTTTTACAACTTTATTGTAAAAACTGCCATTGAATTCCTTTCTTATTGATTGCATAATATTTATAATTTTGTCTTGTAAAGGAAAAAGTATAAATAGAAAAGGGGGAAAATAAGAACTCTCAAAATTAATAAATAGCCTTTATAAAAGTAAAATTAATTTGGGAAAACAGATCTGAGCCAAAATATGAGGAAGGCCTGTTTGGAGAAAGTATATAGGGAACAATTAACTCTCATACTAAAAAAATGAGAAAACAGCTGATGAAAAGTAGGAGAAAAGAGACTTAAACAATTTTCTTTTTAATGCAGTGTGTCTTTAAAAGGCAGAAATCACTGCCTCAGAATTTTTAAAAGGCAGATGTAATAAATGGGCTAAAAAAATACTAATTTATATAAAAGGGGACTATCCAAAAGTATAAACACTGGCTAGGATTCAAAGGCTGACCCAGGAGGTCCCTAAGCAGCTAAGTGCTGGAACTAGAAAAATACTGCCTCCATAATCACCATTTCTCTTTTACTTGTGAAGTGTTTGCTACCGGCCACTGTCACAGATGTGAAACTGGCACAGAGCAACTGTTCTGAGAATTCAACAAAAGTCAGCGATTGTAATAGTTTGCAAAATGGCAAGCATATAAAATCACAAACTGTAAAAATTATCATGAAAACAATGTATGAAATTAATATCTTAGAAGGATGTATAACACAGTCTGTTTGTGGAATACATATTTGCTGGCTTACACATTCAAATGTAACTTTGGCTCCCACTATTGCTCCAGCAGAAATAAGAGGAAGCTGACACAGGAAAAAAGCAGGATGTCAACATCAAGCATTTCAGCCAAGTTGTAGCCTACACAGGTAAAGAATGACTTGCAAATCCACCTTATGTAAGAAGAGGGAAGAATAACTTGAAAGAAAACACAGAAAATCAGACAGCAGCATGAACAGCTAAATAAATTCCACACAAAAATGAAACACTGAATGATAACGATGTTGAATCACACTACATAAGAGCACAGTGATGGAAGTGACATACTAATGCAATCACATGTAAGAAACTGAAAACATCACAATCCAGAATCAGTTTTACATTTGCTACTAGCTGCAATTATTCCAGATGTTAATTGGGTTTTTTTTTTTTCTTCTTTGGTTCACTGGCCCAAACCTTCCCATTGTTTTAGTAACTTTCCTTCAGGGAAGTAGCTTCCTATGTCTCTTCATGACTTTCACGTGGAAGCAAAATAATTAGCGATTATAAATATATAGACTGTTCAATATCTGTTTCAATCCAAACTACAAATAAACACGCAACATTAAAGTAATCAGAATGTATTTTGCACCTAAATCTTTATTCCCACATCAAAGTGGCTTATTTTTTTCACAGGTTCTACCTGCTTTCAGCACAGAAAACAGTGGTGGCTGTATTAGGCCATCATATAATTTTTGATGACCTGGATAAAATTATCTCTTCAAGAATTCTCACCATTGTAAGCAACAAAATATTTTATATCTTATAGAAATACATAAAAGATATCAAAAAATGTGCAGACTATTTTTCATCCCAGCAAGCAGTCCTTCAACAACAAATGCAAAATAGAGAGAAAAAGTTCTATGAGAAAATTTTACTGTCAGTATCACTGCTGCAACAAAGGGCAGAAGTCATTGCATTTCTATAACTCCTTCACTGGCACTTTTCCAGCCTTTGTAAGTTTT
This sequence comes from Aphelocoma coerulescens, assembly GCF_041296385.1. Classification (NCBI taxonomy): domain Eukaryota; kingdom Metazoa; phylum Chordata; class Aves; order Passeriformes; family Corvidae; genus Aphelocoma; species Aphelocoma coerulescens. The sequence goes on along the minus strand of NC_091015.1, from coordinate 136,579,509 downwards.
TGGAAAATAAGCCAAAACACTGTTACTGCCAGACTAGTACTAAGAAATCAATATACACAAAATATAATTTCCATGCAACTCAAAGGATTCAATATACATACTTGGGGTGTGCTTTTTGGGAGGGGAAGATATATGACTTTTTAAAATGTATTAAAAAAATCCACAAAACCTAATAGAACTCAAGTTTAATTTTTAACCTCTTGACTTTACTTTTTGTTAATTAACATTGGGATCCCATCCAAAAGTATTTGCACAACATTCATTTGCTAATAAATTAAATAATCTCAACTATTTCTGGGAACAGTACATCCTTATAGTCTGAGTAGTATGTATTCCAGAAATACTTTTCTTGTAACCATTAAAAGTGACTAGGAGCATGATTAAAAACCACGTAACACTACATTCAAATGAAACACATTGGTAATTAGATTCACATGTGTTTAGAGCAACACAATAAACCAGTATGCACACAAATATTTATATGATGAAACCAAAGCAAATAAGCAACAACGGAAAGAGAATAGGATGGAAATTGAAACATTACAGTATTTATATTATACCACACAGTACATTGACACTTATAAGAGGAGTTAGTGTTCAGTATTGCAAAGTATGCTACATTAATTTATGAAGACTTAAAAGAATCTGTTCTTGCAGCTATGGTGAAAACCACAAGCTGAAGTATAAGTAATTACAGCATCATCTAATGAAAAAGAAAGGAGACCCAAAAACCCTGTTAAAAACTTAATTTTTTTCCTTGTTCTACTCTACAAATCCCAGTAAACGTTCCAGTTTTTGCTCAAAGTCACTTTGTCTTACATCAGGCCTGGGTGTTTTAAGTTCTAAGATTCACTTACTTTGGGAGAGGAATAGTTGAGCCATTGCCAGAATAGGTCAGGAGATCCATGTAAACCTGGTGAACAGTAATTTGCACTCTAAAGTTTCCCAGGAATGATCTAAGGAAATGTCAGAACAAAAGAAAAAAAGTATTATTTTTTATTAAAAGCTGTCACTGAAAAAAAAACAAACAAAAACCAACCCAATAATCACACAAAACTCCAAATAAACAAAAAAAATTACCTTTGGACAGATCACTCTCCATGAAGGAAAGCTACCTGCATTATTTTAATTTAGGAGTCATAAAGTAGATCAAGTATTCCATCAGGTAACTTTCTATATTCCCACTACACGTAAACTCTACAACTGAATACTTAATTGCTACAAAAAAAACCAAACAAACTTTGCTTTGCTCTTACCCATGCCCAAAAACTATGAGATGAAAGAAAATTCTAATCTGTATTACCTGCAGGAACTAGATTCCTAAGAATACTGCATGCATACATACATGTCAGATCCATGAAAATAAAATTAGAAAATGAATCCTGTTTGAGAGAAATGAGGAGCCTTTCAGTTTCAACTGAGTTCTTGTTTGGGTCTCCTCTTAGTGGTGTGAAGTCACCACCAGGGTGTTATTTGCTGGTTTATTTGAGAAATATACAATGTTATTGATCCCATTTAGGATGATGAGCAAACCTCACTCTGTCCCTTTTTTTTTACTTTTCCCAAATTCAAGCAGACTTATTAAGAGTTAGGTACAAAACCTTCAGAATAAACAGAATAATTTTAAGCAAGAGAGTAAAAGAAGCAGTATTCTTCCCAGCAGCCCCACATTTTGACTTTGTTGTGTAATGGAAAGAGATGAAAACTATAAAAAAATAGTTATAAAACGTATTTCTCAATTTACAGCATTTGTGGTCAGAAGCATTTCCTCACACAAACTCTCAAGCTGCTGTGTGGAGTGAAATAAGTACAGCAGAATTTGAAGAGCCTTGATTATATTGTACGTGTATTTCATGTCATAAACATATGAAACATTTAAAATATGGTATTAAATATGTAGCAACATTTCCTGCCACAGAAAGAACAAAGGTGTGAGAGAGGATTTTTTTAAAAAGCTTTTAAATAATGCTGGTAAGAAATGTCCCAACATGACAAAAATCCTGTCTTAGAATAAGTTCCCCTTCATAGTATTCTCTTTGTTGTAGATACAGGCTGTACCTGAAAAAAAGCCTACTGGTTGCTTTAAAAAAAAAGATTTTAACTATTTAAGCTGCTACATAATTATTTTTAACCATTTGGCAGAAAAAGTGGTTAAAGCTTAAGTGTTAAACAGTTGTTGATGTTTACAAACAACCAATGCTTAAACAACTGTAATAGTAACAGATGCTTAGAATTTAAAAGAAATTTATGTGTAAATTTTCAAAAAATAATCACTGTCTTATCAACTCTTTCCTGCTGCTTTCCATAGCTTTCCAATGATATTTCCTTGAGCAGGATAAACTACCTGACTTTGTTACAAGACATAAAAGGAAGAAAACAGAAAAAAAGAGAAGAGGACTAAACTTTAGAAATCACCGAAAATAACCTCCTTGTATAAAGGATTTGTTGTTCTCACCATCAGGCACTCTTTTTCTGCCAAATGGAAACTTCTGTTTCCTACATCACCCTTTTTAGTGGACTGGTCTCCCTCATAACTAAGGACAGAGCAAAAAAAAAGAGCTAAATCAGTGGAAAGTGGGTCAGACTTGGATCTCTCAGCAGTCATTTGAAAACCTTACGGAATAACAACCTCAATACTCTCTGTTTTCACTTGAAGATGCAACCCGCAGAATCAATCAGAAATCTGATTCACCAACAAGTTTTGAAGCTGTCCCTGAATGCCTCACTGAAGAAATAACTGGCTCAACTTTCAGCAGCTTTCTCTTAGTATTTCATCAGCACCTATTCCTTTAGATTCAGAGAACACCATGCCAAGGGCCTGCTCAATATAGTCCTAAGAACAAGGGGGAAAAGAGTGCAGGCCTTATGATCCTGTCCCAGAAAAACTCCTCCTATGGCTGGAAGTACCTGGAAGAGCCAAGCACATTGGTAAGTCTAACATATTGTCTGGTAAAGACAAAATACCAACAGCATGAGTTTCTGTTTGCCCTTAGAATTTAGGCACTGAGGGAAAAAAGGTAGTTTTTCCTTGTCTGTCTTAAGAAGTAAAATTCATTCAGGCTGTAGTGACTCCTGGGAGTTGTAGTATGTCTTTTTGCAGGCAGGCTCCTTCCCTCTGGGTCTACCTGGCAAGGATGCAGGTAAACAAGGTAGGGCACAAGGTTCACTGGTGGCCCATCTCATCAGGATACTAAACCTCATAGGAAACACTTGCCTTTTTTTAAATTTTCTGTGAGCTCAAGTATATGGGGTCATCTTTCCTAGTCTTGTAAGAATTTTTTCTGCCTGCATGTTGAAACTACAGTATTGAAACAAATATATTACATATTAGTCTGGAACGAATACAGGAGTTTCAATTATTTTCTGGTCTATAGCACTGACCCAAATTAGCCTTATTGCAGTATTTTTGTATCAGTGAAAATTCTGATATTACAGTTTTGCATCTTACATTGTACTACCCGCTCCCCTAACCCTGCATGCTGAATTCTCATTGGCATGGAAATGTGGCATCCTCTCTCGCAGAAGGGAACCAGCCTACTCAAAGTACTTTGTTTATATACATGGGACAAATCTCAGAAAGGGAAAAGAGATCAGTAAAATATTTCTCCGTGGTACTGGGAAATATACTAATACTAAAAGGAATATTGTTATTGGACATATTTAAACAAAGAGGAATGAAACAATGTTAAGAAGTCATCAAAAAAAACAGTACAGCAAAATTTTTTGGATACTTCCTACACAAGCTTGGATGGGGAAACCTAATCACTACAACAGAAATCCCCCTTCCCCAACACTTCCTGTGTCGATCAAGTTGGATCAACAAGCAGTTCGTCTTTTGCCTGGTAGGTAAGGAGAGGCTGGAAGAGGCTGCCTATAGTCATTCTCTACCAAGAACCCCAGAGGATGCTGCAGAGGATCCAGTCTGCAATGCTGAATTGCACAGAAAGGCCCACGTGGCCTTTTTAGAGAGCTCTGCACAGCAGACATCTGCCTCCTCTGCTCTGAGCCCTGTGCCTGCTATGGTGGTGCACGCATTCGTTCCCACTGGTACTCTCTTTACCCTTCACTAAACATGCTTGCTTAATGCAGTCTTTCAGCTAGTGGAAAATAGGTCCCTTGAAGGCTGTCATTCCCTTTCGGTAACCCCCTGGAACAAAACAAAGAGGTGATCTGACTTTCTGCTCTCCAGAGTTCACTTGGGATCAATTCTAACAACTCTCATAATGTCGAGATTAGGCAGCTTTTCCTCCTCCTTGTTAACAAGGCAATGACAAAGAGAGAGAGAAGTCAATTTCCTTTTCAAATAAAACTAAGAAGCCACTCAGCAGTAAATACAAAAGTTACAAATAAAAAAGTGAAGTTTCTGACTGGTGAAGCCCTGCAGTACTTCTTGCTGGAGGTACTGGCTTTTGGGCCAGGGGAATCATCTTTATGAAAGCTGAAATTGGGATTCCATAGGCTTTAAAGAGAAGATGCAAATCCCAGAAGACTCCTTTACAAGGTTAAGCTTGAAAGCTGCCCTTTTGAAACAGACAGTTGCCAGCCTGACCACTGACCCTGTCGTTTCTCCGGACAGGGGCCCAATCAACTGGGGAGCTGACAGGTCACCTGCACTCTCTCACAGTGGTAGCAGGCAGGACCTGACACCTCCAGACTCAGACTGCTGAAATTTCCTCTGAGATGACTGAAAATCAGAAAGCAGACCCCAGGAACCAGTCTGGAAATAAAATGGTCAAATTTGCTCTGAAGCCAAGTCCTCTAAGCCATGAGCTTTCAGGAAGGAATTTGGCCGAGCTGCAGTGGACCTTCCCACTAGCCATCTCACCTCCATTCAATGCCAGGAGAACATCCTTCGCCCTGTTCACTTTGGTGTGAACACCAATGGGTTTCCTCCCAACCAGCAATTTATGAGGTGACTAATGTCTCTCCCAGAACAGGGCTGCAAACCCCTGCTCTCCATTCATAGGAGCCTGAAAACCATCAAAAGCCACACAGATATAAAGTGTAACTCTTCTTAATTACTGGAGTGATTACAGAAAAAAAAAACTAACAGAAAAAACAACAAGACCAAACTAAACAAAACAGCAACTACAACAAAACCCAAAAAGACATGGAGCATAGCCCCACTGCTTTGGTGAGTATTCTCACCCAGTGGCCACATAACCTGCACTGGACAAACCACATCCATACTAAGCTAAACAGCCAAGATATGAAAAAAAAAAAAAAATCAAATAACATGTTTCATGCACTTAGAACCTTACAACATTGCTGTTTACACAACTGAACATGTGGATAAAAGCACCTGTCCCACTTAAAAACACTTCACCTTCAAGCACTCTTGATCAAGTTATCACTGTAGTCCTGCATGAAGGACAATTGCATTGGAAAAAATCTGTGGAACATGAGACTAGATATTTTTGGAAAGGGGAAAGAATTAATGCAGGTTTTCATCTATTAATATATCATTAAAGTAGATCTGATTTCAAAGAGGCCCCATATAAGTAGTCATTGCCTGCTGTGAGATGAAAAGAGCTCCTGAAAGGAAGGCCCCATGGAAAAGATGAAGGTAGTTACCTGCAGGTTCAGCTGGAGATATGTCCTGCAGATGGCCCTAGAGATGCAGGAATGGGGGGGGGGACACAGGCAGAACACAGAGTAAAAGTAGGTGATAAGCAATTTAGCAGCTGTAAGTGATGCCCAGACTGCAAAGAGACTGACATTTTAGATAAACACTTAAAATAAACAACTCTTTCAAAATTTTGTTAAAGGCAAGCCAGTGGCCTCATCTTCACCAGACATGCTATTTACTATGACTTATGCTTTGCAAAGATGAATACAAAAGGAAGGACTGAGCCTAATGAATCATCTAATAAAAGGCATCAGTTCTGAGAATAAACTGATTTAAAGAGCAAAACATGGAGTCATTTTAAGTTAGTATCACCAGAGTAGGAAAATAACTGGATTGTTTGAGCCAGAAAATGGTCTTACAAGAATTTTGGCTTCATCTGTATGACCAGTTCCCACTTCTTTGAGCAGATGTTCAGGCAAAACAATAGTATTTATAAAGGCAAACATCAGATGCAAGTTCAGTTTGGCATTCCTGTGGGAACAGCCAACCACAGCAGCTGTCCATCAGCCTCACAGTTTAAAGACCAACTGACAAGTTCTCTGCATCTTCCACTATCTCAGGATTTAGAGGTTGTTCTGGGCAAAAGACAGGTGTTTTATTTTTACACTAAACAGAAGCATAACAGCAACATCATAGAGTGGATAATCAAGGAAAGGCCACTTGGCTCAGCCTTTTAAATAAGAGCCAAATAATTCTTTTTTTCTCCAACTTGGCTATGTCCCAAGTAAGGTCCCACAGGGTTGTGGCTGGTACCAGAATCTTATGTGTAAATATAACAAACTCTAAAGCCCCAGTACTTCTGAGTCTTACCAGTACTGTCAGTGCTACACACCTCAGCTATGTGCAGGTGCAGCTGGAGGCCATTGGCAGAACTAGATACACAGCAATGTACAATATGGTCAGGGGACATAATCCAGCCTTTTTAAGTCATTTGTGCCTTTTGCTCCTCAGAAGTGTTACCCAACCCTTCACACAGTCACAATCCCAGCTGTACCCCTTTTACCCCTAAGTCACAAGACAGCAGTACTGTGGCATGTGAAAAAATTGTGAGTGGATTGCTTGAACAACTCCTGGAGCTGCCACACAGGAGATAACACCTGATGTTTCTCTGGCCTTCTCCTTCAACTGAAGCTCACAAGGGTAAATCCAGTACTGTGTTGATTTGGATGTATGGTAAGTAGGGGGATAATTGACTGAGAATCACTGAATAAACCTAATTTTTATAAGAAGTCATGTTAGAACTCGATTGAAAGAACATTAAAAATTGTCTTTTATCTTTTCTTCATTACAGTCTGAACACCTGATCACATTTACCAAAGGTTTGGGAAAGAAAAAGCTGTCATATATATCAAAGAAAAAAAAACAAAACCCCCAAACCCAGGGAAATTGAAAAAAAAAAAACCAAAACACCCTATCAAAATGCCAAACCCAAAATCCAACAAAAACAAAGACCAAAAAGAAACAAACAAAACCCAAAGAAAGGTAATCAGTTCTGTAAGATTTATTTCATTTAGCATAGCAATCATTTTATTCCTGTGATAGTTTAAAATATACAGGGAATTAGCAGGAAGACGTCAATTTCTCTCCGATTTGCAATATGAATAAAATGTATCCTCTAACTAACTGCTTAAAACACTGAATCAACTAACCCAACACAGCCTTTAAATTACCAGACCAAACTTTAACACTCACTCAAGGACTAAAATTATTAGTATTAGTTATCAGACTAATTTATGGTACACACACTCACTCTGTAGGGAGGTAAATGGTCCATCCTTTCTTAAATTTAACAGTGACAACCTTCCACAGAGAGATATTTTTAAGACATGATTCTTAATTTCTTTTTTTTTTAATTGCATACACATGTAGAAGTTTGCACTGTGTATGAATTGCATTTTCCTGTATGTTAAACACCAGTAAAATGAGCAGAATTTTTTGTTTCTCAAAAAAAATTAAAAAGGCCTGGTTTAATTCAAGTATCTTTTTCCTTTTCACACATACCAAATCCCGTTAAAATACAATATATTATTAATCATATCAATGTTACAAAAATAGTATACTGATTAATATAAGTGTGTTTATAAAGGTTTTTTCAGGAACATTTTCTTAATATCCTGCATTTTGCCATTTTCTGATGATTCTAAAAGGCTTTTAATACAATGTTTTAACCATGATGCTGTGGGATTAAAAAAAATTACTAATATATAAATTCATTTTTTATTTCCTACAACACTGCTTTGATTATGCTATAAAAATAACTGTGTATTGGAAAACATGGAAGAATGAAAAAAATCACAATTAAATTAATAGAACTAAAATTTATAATGAATATGGAATATTGAAACAGCATTACTACAGCTTTCAGTATTTCTAAGTAAAGTTTTTCTTAAAACTTTCCATCTTTACAATGTTTTATCTTCCATTCAGAAAGTGAACTAAGTGCCAATCATACTTACCAGCCAACATAATTTTCAGGTCTAGTTTTTACCAAATTTATCACTACTCAGCCTACAGACTCTGACCTTGACTAATATATTTACTTCCCCATCCTTAGGGAATTTTAAGTTAGTAGAAGTTTAGGCCATTTGAATATGTACTCTCTAAAATTCACAATATCAAAATGTTACGGCTATTTATTTCTCAAAAAAATAAAGATTTCAATAATTTTTGTGAATTTTTGTGTGTGATGAGGGATTTAGAATGGCTGCTTTTGACCAATCACAACTCATGAGTATTCAGCCTTTGGGAAGATGCATATAGGAACTTGTTTTGGGAAATGCACCTGCTCCTTCATGTATTATGTTCAGAAGTAAATAAACCCATTAATTTGTGAAAAAAAAAGCACTCAGGTCTAACTTCAGTACCCAAAAGCAAACACAATAGGAAATAAATACTAGAACCATTGTAAGTTTTTAGTTGTTTAGATTTTTTTACTATTTCACAGGTGTTATGTCAAAAAAGCACTGCCCAGCAAGAAAGGGAGGGCTGCAGAAGACATCTGTGTTTAGCCATGAAATAAATGCTTCAGGAATCCAGTAAGCTATGGGAAAACCATTCCAACATTTCTGAACCCTGTAATTTTGTCATAAGCTCCCCTTTTAACAGACACTTCTATTTCTCACTCCTTGGTTTTTCATGATAATGCTCAGTTGGCAAATTAATTGAATTTGCAACAGAAGGTAAAGGAAACAATATTTTTGTTGTTGTAAGATGTCTCTTTATTCCCTTTCTCTAGGAGGCTCTCAATACATAACTAACTGTTCATCACTCTCTAGTTGAAGTGCTAAAGTAGTTGAATCCCCTTGTTCAAAGTCCCTCAGTTACAATATGAAGGAATAACCATTATAAAAGTATTTGAGGGGAAAAAAAATCAATCCGATGTGAACAATTTTTGGATAGAAATAAGAAAGAAATAAAATCCAAACCCCACAAATGGAAAATCTCAGCATAGATATGGTCCCCCTACCAGAAGAATTTATGAGTATTTGTACATAAACTTCTCATAAACCAATTTACACATGAGCCACAGTAAGCATATGTGCCAGTTAGGTGAAAAGCTGTATTTCCCCCTTTCTAAAAATCAGGTCATGTAGACTGTATTAATTAAATAATTTCTTTTTATTTCCCCCTAGAAATATTGTTTCAGACCCTCCAAGAAGTTCTAAAATTACCAACATAAGAGAAGGATGACAAAAGTGCAACAAATAATTAGGTCACACTATCTAAACACTTTGGTATGTATATGAAAACTGAATAAATAGATGCCTACATATGTGAAATTGAGATTGTTTTCAGCAGCAAATTTATGAGATGTCTAAACTTATTAGTAAGTTCTAAGGAACAGCCTTAGGCACTGATTATGCACTATTCATTTTGCTGCTTAATTCTGCCTGAAGATGGTCATCCTCACCAGGATCAAAAGTCTACCTTGAGAAGTATGCTTACTTTGATGGTAGATAGCAGTAAATCCTTACATAGAGATTTTTTTGTTTGTTTTAAAGAGGGAGGGGACTAACACAAAACTGTCTTCCAGCTTCTGCAATGAGAATTTAGCCAGTCTCAACTCAGTAGTTCTTCCATGTTACATTGGTGGCCATTTTGGACCCCTTTGGTAAATGCTCACTCTTCTGACCTTGTCACCCATGGCACAGTATTAACACTGCACTTATGCAGCACACACTCAGTCCAAGCAAACCTAAACGTTTGTTGCCTTCATATAGCAGTTTCTTGTATCAGTGTATACCTGCTATGAAAAGACAACAGCAGTACAGTACCTTGTATCATCTTTTTCCAGGCAGTTTTTTCAATGTTTCCCCAAAAAATCTCTCCCAAAACTCAGAGACATTATTCCCTACTGTCACAAAAAACTGTGAGAGAAATGTCAGGGATTTTTGTGCCTACCAAAGGCTTTCCTTTTTGCTTTTCTAAAATCAGTTTGATTAAAATGAACTACAGGTCCAAACATCTTTTTCCTTGTGATCACATTCAATACTTGAAAATACTGACTTGAAAAATAGAGACCAGGCACTCGCCCAATAAGACATGACTTATTGTAACACACAGAAAATTCAGTCTGTGGTAAATGCTAACACTGTAAACAATTTCTATACTAATGTTTACAGATTTCAGTCTTTTAAATCCCTGTAGATATCTATCTTCTTTATTGCAACAATTGTAACTGTAATAGCTATTTCATTTTTGAAAACTGCAAAACCATTGTTTTAACAGAGGCTATTGATAAGGATATATCTGTAGCCAATATTAATGTGATTTTCTAAGATAAAAAAAATTTATTATAATTTTCTATGGTTCATAAATATTTGGAGGACACTATTCATGACAGCAAGCATAGAACATATACAAGATGATAATTTTTTAATATCAAATTTTTCTTACATTGTAAGCTTTTTTTTGGCAGCTCACAATTAAAATTCTCACAAAGGAATGATAAAAAACTTTATAAATAAAATTTACAAACAGTCAATTCAAATTCAGTTCCTAGGAACCATACCTGCTCTAGGTATCTTAAAAGTGAAAATAGCAACATGAAAATGAATGCAGTATTATGTCAAACAATGTAGTATTTCCATTTTGATCATCAAAAAAACTGATCTATTTATTGCAAATATTTTCTAGTTGCTTTGTCTTAAGTCTATGATCATACTATTCTAGTAAAAGAAAATTTCATCCTGTTGCACAAACATTTTTAAATCCTCCCTAAAGAAAGTGTTTCATTTTTCAGAAAACAGTACTTATTACTAATTTAGTTCATACATACAACATGAAGATAAAAATTAACACATCCTTTTTAGTTCAAACAATTTGCCATGTAACAATACCTAGACATAAAAAAAAAATAAAAAAGGACAGCACTTAGATTCTTTCCTTTACACTTTTGGAAGGGGGAAAATGGGTGAAGCAAACAGTTCATAATAGAGATAAGGTAAGGAAATATAGACCTGAAATAAGCAAAGTTCATGAAAACAGTTAAGTAAAATGAATAGCACAGTAGGGACTGAATTAAATTTTTAAACGCACACAATAGAATACCTGTATAACACAAGTGATTTCCTTCTTACAGTCATAAATTCAATGTACAGAAACAATGCATTGCAGAATGATGCACTTTATAGGGCTTTTTTCTTCCCTTCTTAAAATATAGAACTATTATGATTCTCTTGTGTGGATGATAAATCCAGCACAAAATTCTACCCACTGTGAGTTCTACCAAAACATAGTACTGAGAATGAGCTCTGAGAGAATGAATTATGATATACCAGTGGTTTGTGCAGTGTGTGTATTGAAGACAGAAAGGACTGGAGGAGAAAGAAGGGCACACAAAGAAAAACCCCAATGTTTTAAAGGCAATTTTTTAAAAAACATGGTAACATTAGAAGCAATATGAAATAATTTTAAATTAATTAAAATCTGAACCTAAAAGGGTACACCTTATAAAATTTTCAATTAAATAAGCTACCTATGGAAAAGACTCTATGAATAATAAAATATATAAGCACAACTTCAGGTTTCAGCTTTGGATACTGATTTTTAATAAAAATTATTCCTTAAATTGTTTTCTCCACAAGCAATAGCACAATTAAGTTCATCAAAGCTCCTGTGTGTTGGAAACTAAATGATTTCAAGATTTTGTTAACTCTGAGACCTCTGAAAGACAAATATTTGGACCTAAAAAAAAAAAAAAACACCCAACAAAGGGAAAACCCAAAATAAGTAAAAGCAGGATAACAGGTGCACACTTAAAAACTGAAAATATTGGAAACATTAACAATTTTAAGGAGTATTTGAGCAGGAGAGACTTAAAATCCTAAAAACATGAACCACTTGAAGCACTCCAGCAATTTTCAATTGCTTTGCAATGTGCAAGCAAGGAACTTTCACAATGAAACACTTAAGCTCTCTGATAATTTTATACCCTTATAGGCCACATATTTCTGGAACCCCATCATTTCCTAGCTGAAGTGGTTTTAAAAATATGTGAAGTGCTCCAATAATTTTAAATTATTCTGTGCAATGCAAGCTCAGAACCCTGATCACCTCAAAATTTAAGAGCTTATAAAAATTTGAAGTAGTCCAATATTTCTGAATGATTGGGTATTGTGATTTCACTTGTTTTATAAAGTGCTTCCATTTGCAAGGAAGTCTGGTGATAAACTGAAATATAGCTGTTGGCTAGCAAATATAGCCATGTAAAAATGTAATATTAAAAAAAAAATAATCAGAGAATGTGCTCCTGCCCCCACAAAAATCAGAACTCAAGCAATACAAAGAAAAGGAAAATGTATCCTGAAACCCCAGTTGCAAGCAAAGGAGAAAAGATCTGCCCCAAAATTTCAGTCACAAACTACATGTACAGAAACAGCTAACATATTAAATTGTACAGAAGATACAATAAATCAAACACTGCATTGTTTCCAGGAGAGTTATAATTATTCATATGTCTAATAGCCTTTACAGATATATTTTGTGTATATCTGTAATGAATATTATTTGATCATCTTGTCAACGTGTAAGGTACTTACACACATCTTACTTTAATATGTGCTGTCTAGATTTTTTTCTGGGTTATTTTTTCATATAATAAAATCAGACAGGAATATTGTTACTTATCCAATGGATAATAATGAAAAATATGTTTTATTTCTGCCAGCATTTCTACTCAAAAATACACTGGTTTACTGAAGCAAAAAAAAAAATATTCCTATCTATTGACGTTTTTTAGATGGTTTACTACTCTGAGAGGGCTTGGATTTTAATGAATTATGTATGCAATTTTGGGGGTAAAGATGCTATTTACCAGATTTACCCCCTTATATAAGGGAAAGTGAGGCTTCTGTTCATCATTTAAGTTCATAACCTATACAAAATGAACACCTATAGCAGGAATTTCAGCAGTGTTTGTCAGCTTGCATTTCAGCGGGTTCCTGTGCACACTCAGAAATATATTTTGCAAAGAAACAATCTCACATTCAACATTCACTGTCCTCCTTTTTACTTGCTTTTCCCTCCCTTCTTCTGCACACATAGAGCAGGATTTCAAATTAGAGAGTTCACCGATTCAGTGTTGTATTTTTCATTAAGTTCCCAATTAATATTTAGTTGAAGTCTGGCAGTGGACAGGAGGTTCCTCTCACTGTAAGCAGTGTCTTGGGAAAATAGACTATCTGCTGAAGAAGCAGAGAAAACTGAGAAGTTGCCAGGATTCCTGCCCTTTCCACCCAATGCCAGGACCTGTTATGAGCGTTGGCAGTTATTTTGGTTAATGCAATGGTTTTGCTGCTGTATCACTTTCTGAGAAGCCTGAAATCCACTCAGCAGGGTGACCCACTTGTCTGCTAAGGTGTGTGTATATAACTTCCATTAGGATTAAGGGCAGTAATGTTCAGCAGTGGAAAAGCAGCTAATAAGCTATGTAACCCTTCAAGCAACTTTTTTCTAAACATTTCCACAACTAGGTCACAAATTCCTTCTCAAAGAACCAAGGGAAGACACTGACATCAAACAGAGGCCCTCCTAAGCTACTTCAGCAAAAAGACTAATCATCAAACTGAATGAACCATCCAGACTTCAACAGAACTCTTGTATCTGAGGAAATTTATCATCTCCCATAAATAGCAAGCCTCCTGTATTTTTTAGCAATAGTGGCAAATAAAGGAGAAAAAAAACAATCCATATGTCCCCTCATATGAACAAGGAGAACATGATATCAAGTAATTCTTTTACTAAATTGATGCCCAAATATTCTAGCATGGCAAAAAAAAAAAAAAACAAACAGAAAAAGCTCAGGAATTTTTCTTCAGGTAACAAAACTGGAAAGAGAATACATCTTTTTTCTTAAAGAAAATTATTTATTACTTTTTATTACTATGCAGAAATAAAAGCATGTTTTGTCTTCAGCTCTGCCTTCTTGGAGTAAGAGAAAATGAAACTTTATTTCAGGAATTCTCGACATAACTCAATAATGAGATTTTTGCCCAAAGTTTGCAATAGAAGACTTACTCATTAAATGTCCCCGACTTCTTTTGCTTGGCCCCAGCTTTTAAGGGCAGAATATCTTGATTACTAAGAGAGTTGTAGGAACTCAATTGGAATGAAATTTACTTTAAGCCTCTAGATGTGTATTTTCAAACCTGGCCAAAAGTACAAGAAAAGAAAGGTTGTTTTGTTCTCCCTTTTACCCCCGAGGTTTTGCACATCTCTATTTTCTCTTATGTGTTGACTTAAAGTGAAAGATAACTGAGTCAAGAGAGGAAGGCTGTAAAAGACCCAGTTTAACTTAACAGAAGCAATAGGAAATAGAAATAATCTAAGCAGGGAAAGCTCTTTTAAATAGAGATTTCAATCATCATGATTTAAGGAACTTTGATTTGGAATATGTTGGATCTGACATGCCATCAGGATGACTCACTGTGCTGAAATACATCATGTTTCGCTATTATTGCATAATGTGACATATTGATATAATCAGATGAATTGTCAAAACAAGATGTCAAGTATGTGAAATTCAAATTAAGCAAAGTTTGGAAAAAGTCCTCAAAAGGGACTACATGTTATTACTTTAATTACATATTTTACTCCATTTTGAAGAGCAGGTCTTTCTATATTAGTACCTCTTTGGACTTGCATTTAGAATGTCTTCCCTTAATTTAGCCACGTGTTTTTGCATTGCAGTTTACATTTGCATGGCCACCTGATCAGAGAGCACTCTGTCAAAGTAAACATACTTCCCACAAGAGTATGGGAAAGTCCTTTTTCTTCCTCAATTTCTCGTCCTTTTTGTTGTGTCTGGAAAGTAATTTTTTAATTTGTTTGGTTTATTTCCCCAGTGTCTCAAAAATGTACTAATGACTATCACTTCTAGAAGAGTGCTGTAACTGACCCTGCTTGAACAGGGCATAGGAAAAGGTGACTGCCAGAGGTCACTCTAACCTCAGCCATTCCATAACTCTGTGAAAAACTCTAGCTTTAGCTTTGAGTCTCCATCTGTTTCTAAAATCTTTGTAAACATTTGAAAGAGCTGAGTCTAATCTGAACCCCATTGCAAAAACAGATGTAGCTGATACACCACTTCCATACTCACAATACTTCATTAGTCATAAGAATAGTCAGACTGATATGGAACAGACCCCTGTTCAGATCTGAGTATCTGTGGCCTTTAGTTTTGCCTAGTAGTTATAAAGTTTAAGCTGCAGTACACCTTACGAAATTTCCTACATTCATAAGAAGTGCTAGTTTCACCAGAAACAAATACATTTTTTGGGACAGAAAATAGAGAGAAGTCTACACTATTCTCAAATTCTGTCACTCCTGCAAGAAAACACTCCTTCCCAAGAGAATCACAGGTACATAAAATGTAATACAAGATGTCCAATTTCTTGGAGTTATAGAGGTTTTGAACATAACTAAGGATTCCTCCATTGTAACCCACGTCCATGCCAAGACTGGTTTCCTTGCAGAGCAGTTCCCATGGCTCACTGGTGCAGGATATTTTTCTTTAACTAACATTACTGTGAATAGTATGTGCTTCTTTTACTCTAGAGAAAATAAAGGTTAATCCACAGAACAACTGTCTCATCTCAGCCCTCCCATTAAAATGCTAGGTAACATCACATTATTATTATTACTATTACTATTATATTCTGAAGAAAAAGTAGCAGAACCTTAACCAAAATAACAAAACCCAAAAAATTTCTAGTATATAAGTAAGCTAAAACATTTGGAAGCGTTTTGTTTTGAATATTTTAAATACAGAATGGGTTGTTTGTGGGGTTTTTTTTTATAAAGACATAACCCAAAAGGATACAGAAAATAGTTTATTGTAGTTTATTGCTGAACTATAATACAATTTCCATGCTGAAAGACAAAAACTCCCTATATTGAAATACTGCTGGTTAATTCAAATCCTGCCTGAAGCATGGCACACAGTAATAATGATGACAACATCTAGTCCAATAATACAAAAATCAATAGAATGCATTGAACTGCTATCCAAAGCAAATCTAGAATGTCACTTGGTTGATTATTAATTAAATTGGCACCTGCTAAACTAAATACAAATGAACTAAATACCAACAAACTTTATTTTACATGGAAAATTAAAAGATTAGGTAACTATTATATAGAGCAAGAAAAGATCTACGGTTTTTTGATGTTACTAGCATAGAATCCTGACAATTTTTATGCCTTAGGCTTTGAGATATTTAAAGGAAAGAAAAAATGATTGTATAAATTGTATAAATACAGCTTTTGAAAATGGTCTTTTAATTCTTATTGATCACAACCTTGGTATTCAAAGTCTAATTATGCTAAAAATCTCTACTATATACCCAGTGTACTCAGAAATCATTGCCTGAAATTAATCAGCACTACAAGCACACCACTCCTAATTACAAAATGATCGTTGTAGTGCTTCTTACACCGTTTGTTGATGCTCTTAAAAATGACCTGACAAACCTCAAACCAAATCATAATTTCCAGGTGACATTTTTATTGTATCATTTATGATACATAATGAAAGTGTTCCACAAAGCATTCAGGCAAATAATCAGAACATAAGAATTCCCCTAGAAAGATATGTTTTGCTTCAAGTTTCTTAAAAAATCCGAAAAACAATCTAGAAATATTCCTTTCTAATCCCAGAATACACCTACCTCTGGAAGAGCTTTTTCTTTAAGTTACTTTTGTGCTCTCTTTGCAAGTCAGGGTTCTGAAGTCCATTTCTCCCACTCACTAATAATACCACAGACTGTGGTTGCCTAAATGCTTATCTTAAAATGGTGTCTTGTGCTTTTTATGAAGATACCAACTGTGAAAACTAGGAGCTTTTTACAACTTAAATAGGCAAATTTCCTTTCAGATGATAGGCTTAAATCTGGTTTAATATAGAGATAGTCCTGCTTACCTCAGTGATGAATAGGTGGACTTGTTGTCTTCATCAATCTAATGGGTTTTATTTATTGATATAAATATCATACACTTATATAAAATATGTAATAATTAATATAAATGAAGAACCTGGCACTGAATGTTTAAAGTGTGACGAGTAAAGCTAATTTCACAGGATGCTGTTCAAATAGGACAATTAGTTCCATGTGGTCTATATAAAATAACTGATTTAGATCCCTCTTGTCGCCACAGTGTGTTCATATACATGCAGCAGCACCACTGGGGTTTTTTGGTGTTTTATTTTAGTTCAGCTACCAAAAGCTTTGCTAGCTTTCATCAGTATGTGAGAAAAAGGAAAGTAAGTGAGCATAAAAATCTAGTTAAAAAAGAAACTAAATCATAATACACCAGATATGGAAAAATATTTTTATGAGGTATTTCAGAATTTCTGCCAGTGAGAATTAGAAATATTTTCCAGTAATTTTGACACCTTTTCTAGAAACATAAAATAAGTTCACTAATATATTCTTTGCATTCTTAAGGGCCAAGGACCTAAGGAGAAACAGCAAAATGGTGGAAACAAATTACTGCAAATTTTTGGAATTATATCTGGAAGAACCCAAGTCATAGTCTAAGAAAACAATTTATTCTTGAGGTTGCAGTTAATAGGCCTTGACTGGGACAGTAAATCAGTTGCCTCAGCTGTTTCCCAGTCTGAAGATTTGCCCTTCGATTATACTTAAAGGATAGATAAAAATGCGGTAACAAACATTTAGGTATGCTCACAACTACTTTTTCTACATTGAACACTGAAGTATATTGAAGTAGTCTCATCGCTCATGCTCTGGACTCCCTGTCCACTCTACTCCAGCTGCTGTAACACCATAAACTTGCACAAATCCAGTGGAGCCTCTTGTAAGGTCTAGCATCAAAGTTACACATTTTCATTAAAAAAAAAAAAAAAAAGAAAAAAAAAGGTATATTCATCTCCCAGAGTCATTCAAGCTCTAGGACGTTCAGTTTAATCTTCTGTACAGGTGTTTCATATTTCTATATACCCATTTTAAATGTTCAGTGAAGTAAGCAATGTTTCTCTCAATAGAAGATTATTTAGAAAAAGCAGCACATTGTAAATTCTCTTCCTAGTAGTCCAAGAAAAAGTTGATGCAGTAAATTTCTAGTTCTAAATTATGAATATCCTATAACAGGTGTGCCTTTAATTGCTGAACACAAAAACTAGGTAATTTTAATTGACAACAATTTAATTACCCCAAATCCCTGACTACTCAAAGTATTGTTTGCTGTGTCTTTGGATGATTTATCAAAGAAAATGCAAGTGCAAGTGCAGTCTCCTTTTCATATTTGGCAAAAAAAATTGTCAGTCTGGTAAGAGACCAACAAGATCCTTCACCTTTTCTTTTTTTAAGTTGCTTATCCCAGAAACCTTGGGTAAGGCATTGCATAATCTGAAACGCACTTCACTAAAACCATACCTTTTATCTCACTATTGTTCTAGAAAGCAATCACAAAATCCTTCTGCCTTCACAAAGATTTCTCAGTCTTCAAACAATAATTTCACAGAGTGGGTGATTGGTTGGTTAGAGCATGGTGCTGATGAAACCAAGGGTGTGGGTTTAATCCCTGCACAGGCCATTCACTCAAGAGTTGGAGTCGATGATCCTTGTTGGTCCCTTCCAACCCAGAATATTCTGTGAATATTCTGTAAATCTGGTCCAACATCCCTGCTTAAGCAGGGTCATCCTAGAGCACATGGCACAGGATTCTGTTGAGATGGTTCTTGAGTACCTCCAGTGAGGGAGACTCCACAACCTCTCTGGGAAATGTTCCAGTGTACCCTCATCCACACAGTAAAGAACTTCCTCATATTCAGACATGCATTAGTTTTTGCTCATTGTCTCTTGTCCTATTGCCTGGAAGCACCAAGAAGAGCCTGGCTCCACCTTCTCGACACGTTCCCTTTGGATACTTACAGACATTGATGAAGTCCCATCATCTTTGTTGCCCTCTGCTGGTCCTGCTCCAGAAGCTCCATGTCTCTCTTGTCCTGAGGAGTCCAGAAGTGGATACAGCACTCCAGATTCAGCCTCACTAAGGCTGAGTGGAGGGGCAGGATCACCTCCCTTGATTTCTGGCAATGCTCTTCCTAATGGACCCCAGGGTACCATTGGCCTTCTTGGTCACAAAGGCGCTGCTGGCTCATAGACAGCTTGTTGTCCACCAGGACCCCCAGGTCCTTCTCCACAGAGCTTCTTTCCAGCAGGTCAGTCTCTAGCCTGTACTGGTGCCTGGAGTTTTAGCTCCCCAGGTGCAGAACCCTGTATTTGCCTTTGTTGAGTTTCAGAATATTATTCTCCGCCCATCTGTCCAACCAGTTCAAGTCCTTCTGAAGGGCTGCACAGCACTCTGGGGTATCGGCCACTCCTCTCAGCTTTGTGTCATCAACGAAGCTCCTGAGGAGACATCTGCTTCTTCAGGCAAGTTACTGATGAATAGGTTAAACAATACTGGCCCAATATTGAACCTTGGGGGAACACTACTTGTGGCAAGCCTTTAACTAGACCCTCTGCCATTGATTATGACCCTCGGGGATCAGCTTTTCAGCCAAGTCTCAACCCACCTGTCCTGGGTTGCAGTGTATTCTATTACCATCCTCATGAGCTGTGGAAATCAGGTGGGGCAGTGTTTCCTTGCCTCCTCCCCCCAGACTATCTTGCTGTTAATGGCCCATCATTGTCCTGCCCCATGACTCAGAGATAACTCCCTCCAGACTATCTTCTGTTAATGAGACTAATCAACACTTGGCCTCATGACTCATTACCCTATTGTGAGATGCTCCACCCAGAGGGAGGAACCAAGCATCCCATCATGGATATAATCTGAGACTCTGAACACCAGAGACAACCCTTTCCACTGGATTTCCAGAGGACAGGAGCTTCACAGCCACCACTGGACTTTCTGAGGAAGAGCAGACCCTTTTTCTACAGGATGACCACTTCAGAGGACTGCAGCCACCATTCTATCAGACTGCTACCACCACCCTGAATAACAGGGTGTTAGATAGTATCTTGACTCTGTCAGTTTGAACCAGTGTTTTCTTTTATTTTTTCCTTTTCTTTAATTTCCCCATTAAATTGTTATTCTGACTTGGTGCCTCCCACTGGTTTGTTTTCAAACTAGTACACCACCTCACTGTTCACTCATCCAGTCCACAGTTTCTGAGTTTGCCTCTGAGCATGTTGTGAGAGACAGTGTTGAAAGCCTTGCTGAAGTCAAGGCAGGCAATAGCCACTGATCTCCCCTCATCCAGCCAGGTAGTTAGTTCATCACAGAAGGAAAACAGGTTGGCAAATCACAGTTTGCCTTTAGCGAATCCATGCTGAATACTCCTGATCACCTTCTTGTCCTCTGTGTGTGTAGAGGTGGCACCCAGAATGAGGCACACACCTTTCCAGAGATTGAGACTGACAGGATTCACCTCACATTTAAACTACACATGTATAGTGTTTTCTCTCAATGTCTATTTCTTGAAAGTATGGTCCATTTTAATTTACAATGGAAAGGGAAAAAAAGAAATTTTATAGTGCTTCCATGTTGCCTTTCCTAGGGAACTGTTAAGCTGCACTGTTGTCAGAAACTGGGAAAGGTAATCTCATTTCGGGACATCCTGGGAGCTTGGAATGTGTGGTAGGGGGTGGGTAAGAGGTAGTGCCCTGCCCCCCATACCCCTCAGCCCCACAACATCTGTCAATCATGGCACACTGGTGGCAGACTCTGAGTGGCCAAGGGACCGGAAATCCCACCTGGGAGGAAGGCCTAGAGTAGGCCAAAGCTTTAAGGAGCCTGACCATGAGACAAGCATGTTGTCTTTTAACCCTACCTTCATCTTGGACCTTTACATCACTGGAACCCAGGAGCTGGTAGCTATGCCTGTTTTTCTATATCTTTCCTGTCTTTCTGTTTTTCTCTCTTTCTTCTTCTTCTAACTCTCTTCTCATGGAATGTAACATCAAATGGATTTAAAGGCTTTCTATGTTTAATGGGCTAAGTCTATGCTGTGATAAATGATGTTATGTTGTATTTACTCTTTTGCCAATGTTCCTTGATTTTCTATAGTTTGCCAGTAAACTTCTGTGTATTTTTTACCTCTTAAGAATATTTGGTTGGAATTTGCTCTGTTGCACACACCCAGAGCAAAAGAACCTTGGTTTAGCCCTAGGTTTGAGTGACCGGGGTATAACAACCATTGCCGACATACAACCAAAAAAGCTGTTCTAAGTGGTTTCTAAATACATGCTGAGCTCTTGACCATGGAATAATTTAAAATTACTTGCATATCATTCTGATATTCTTGTATTACCACAAGTATTTTGTTGATTATCTCCATGTTTTTTTACTCAAAGAAGAATGTCTCTGAAGCATACTCAGAAAAGTTTTCTTAAATTTCGTGTCAGCGATAACCTGCAAAATTCTTTCTGACACCTGTTTTAGTGGTTTTAGCTGCTCAGAAGAGATGACAACAGCCTTTCTATCACATATATTGATTATGATAACAAATGAAAGGCAAATAATTTTAACAGAAAACATAGAACAACAAGGAAAGAAAAGGCTGCCATCTGGAAAGACTGTTAGATCTTTGAAGCCTAAATCCTTTTTAATTTCATTGTAAATATGACTGTTGTTTTGGGGGGAATAAACTCACATGAGATTTGGCCAAAATTACTGTTATCTGAAGGCACTTGGCTGTCTAGAGTTGCTTGATCATTCTGACGCGCTTAATTCTAGTGTGCTTCAACTTTCTCATTTAAATATCTCTTCACATCAATCATTAGTGCTTTCCTTCCTGGGTCATTGAGAGCATAATACTTCATTGTGTCAGCTGAAGGTGTGCTGACCTACTTTTCCTGGTTAATTTCAAGGGTAGGATCAGATGTTCCATTGCTTTAGTAATTGATCTAACGATAGATCTTTACTAGAGCACCCATGACATGGTCTGAGGGCCATTCCAGGCATCACTGACTTCAAGGTCATAATTGAAATGAAAAATACTCCAATCAATTAGGTAACTTGGCTGCATAGTTTGTTCTTGAAAATAATTCTCCTATAAACACATTGCTTTTCTTTGATAAAAATTGGAGTTTAATGCAAAGGATCATGTGAAAGTTGCTGCTACCTTTCAGTGTGTAGTACTGTTTTAATGTTAGTGGCTCCTTAGCCACGTTAATTTTACATTAACTACCTTGTGCAAGTGGAAAGACATAGTGATAAGTGACAAGGTGTAAAGCCAAAAAGGTATAAATGTGCTAAAACAAAAGAATTATCTGTGACAGCAAAACCAATAGTTCACTGTAGAAGGTGCGAAGAAACAATTCCAAACGAAATAATCTCTCAGGAGCAGAGTCCTAAACTGCTAAGGAGGAGATACACTATTCAGTTCGTTCACACTTTCTTCCTCTGACACACCTCAAAATTCGATTTTTCAGGCTGCACTCTGCAGTGTGGTTTCATAAAGTGTTACTTCAGTGTGCACACTCCCACAGGTAGAGGATACAGACATCTACCAGGCAGCCTTCGAATCTGCCTGGATTTTGACAATGGTCTCATATTATTACCAGAAGGGGGAAATACCTGACCAGTACACAACTATAGCATGCACAGTAAGATTCTCATAAATATATAGATGATGTACAAGTAAAATGCAAAGTGAAGTGTATTTTGATAGCTTCTGAAATGTGTAGATGTTTAGCTGTTGATTTTCACCTATTTTCTGTTATTCCAGATAACACACATACTACAGTCATGGAAAAGAGTGAATCTATGCAGTATCTAAATGCAAAATAAATAGCATAATTCACACAGATAAGTTCTTTTAGCAGTTCTTTCCTTATATTAGTTGGCATGTTTTAGAAAAATGACTGGTTTTTTGACTACTAAAATTTGCTTTTTAGAATTAATGCCTATATAAACTGGTGCCATGTTTCAGCTGTGAAAACACTGTTGGCTGAACAATAATAATAATTAAACTCAATAGTAATTACTTAAATTCTTATACAGGATATAAATATATATTTGTGTCTGTACAAAAAAAAATCCAATATAATGTTTACCAAAAATGTTACAGTTTACTTAATGACAATTTCTATTAAAGCCCATCATGGAAAAATTCTTTTTAGAAGTTTACTGTAAAAATTCAAAATAATAGTTAATACTTTTCAGAAGTATATTCAAGATGTTTGCTTTTGAATAAAGTATTAAAAATTATTATGAAGTGTTTTGGAAACCAAAATAATTTCAAGTTTGTACAAGTTTTGTTCATGCAGTCTGTTAATGGAAACAAAGGCTATGGCATATGCAACCAATCAAAATAACTCAAGTTTCCTACACTTACAATATGATAATCCTCACTATCAGTTCACAGACAATCCTGTGGTTGAAATATAGTCACATAAAATTTGGTTGAATAGAACAAACATGACATAACAAAAGAAAGCTAAATTAAGTACGGAGTGCTTCATCTAGTGCATTGGAAATATATTGCATTATAAACATATGATTATGAATAAGAAATATTTCTGGCTTACATACATTCATGTTTTGTGATGTCATTACAGGGTACTCACTCAGAAGTTTCTTACAGTAGACACTAATGAAAAACTTCAATGAGACAATTACCTTCCACTTTATTGAGAATTGAAAAAAAACAATAACAACCACCACCCAGAAGACAGACACCTGTCCCTAGTCTTAGAACATTTGCAATGATTTTCTGGGGACAAAAAGGACCTGAATTTCTGCAACATTTTGCTGTACATAACTGTCTGAGAGAAACAGCGAGAATAAAACAGAGGGATAGCCAGGGACAGGAAAAGCTCTGCAAATGGCAGCCCTGAGAAAGAATAATGGAGAATAATTAGTGGCATTGGAAATAGGAAAAAAACAGTAATGATTTTTAAAGAGATCATTTCTATTTTTGCGATTCCTACGGTATCTAAAGAAACAGTTTTTATACCTAAAGACCCAGATCCACAAAGAGTGAATGAGTTCTCCAAAGATCTGGCTTCACCATATTATCCCCACTGGAATAACCACTAATACTGATGATTTTGCTAGGTGCCCAGGATAAGTCATGTAATTTTGTAGATAAAAACTTTCTCTGCAAAATTATTCATGTGTATAAACTTAACTACTTCTATACTTCTTGAGAAATTCCAGATGGACACCCAGATTGTTTTTAAAAAATCTCCTAAAAAAACCAAGATGTCTTTCTTCATTAGCTGCAGGTGAAGCAATCATAGTTCATTTTATGTAGAACATAAAATAATTCCTATTTAGCTTACTTCCAAAAAGTATAGAGCAGATGATACGAGATCTTGACATGCACTCTTTAACAGTTACTAAATATCTGACAAATTTTAGCATGAATTATGTTTGGACCTCTATAGCAACTGAGTAGAAAAATCAAAGAATTGTGAAATGGTTGAGGTTGGAAGGGCCCTTTAGACCAATCCCCCCCTCACACAGTCTCAGCTACAGCAGATTGCCCAGGACCCTCTCAAGTCAGGAGGAGACTCAACGACGTCTCTGGGCAGCCTCTTTCCCTGTTTGACCACCCTGTTGGTGGCTGCCCAACCAGACTTTGCCTTTGCATTAGTGATGAAGTATATCAACATGACAAAAGGAAAAAATAACACACTGAGACATAAAAATAATACTCACATACCCGCCCACCTGTAAACAATGCATATGTTTTTCAAATTCCTTAAATATGTTGAGCAACATAACCAAAAATAAAATATTTTTACTTCACTAATGAATGCCTAAATATTTTATTAGCAGATAGCAAGGGGGCCTTAATAGCTCTAAAACATTTACATTTTATGATTTTTTTTTTAATACTGTGAAATAGATCTTTCCTGAGAAGTTAAGATAACTTAAATACACATCATTATTGATAGTATTGGTAATACCATTAAAATAAATCTAGATGTCAAACATTTGCTTCAGTTCTTGAAACTAAACTGTACTTTTATACATCAGCAACATGACCTAGTGAAGCAGCCAGAACATGGGGATCCATGAGGAGTAGTGGTAGAATTGGGATTCTCAGCTTGTCTGAAGTCACAGTGCCTGCTTCTACAGTACCTCTCCTTGGCTACCACAAATGCAAGACAAGTTTAGTTTTCTTAACATAGTCACCAGATTTTATGTCAACAAATCACAGCAACAGATCTCTCGCATCAGTCATGGCTGTGACTGGACTCGGTATCAATTTCCACCTATTTGTCACTAAAGACATCTTTGAAGTTTGCATTATTCCTAGCCAGCCATTAGAAGTGTTACAAATTTTTGCCTCAGTCCATGCCGATGAGGATGCAGAAGACAATTTTCCACAAAATACCACTTACTGAATACGGTAAGTATACATAAAGACAATGAAAAGAAATAAGAACTTCCTCCCCATCTGAACTTTTTGATGTCTTCAGCTGACAGGGAGGATGGCCTTCCAGAAATTTCCTTGAATCTCTGCCTAGAAGCATCACTTTCATCTTATGTTTATCATGAGCCAACTGCTTTCTCTCAGACTGTATATATCTTCCAGGCACTTCAATATAGTTATAGAACTGACACAAATCAGACTTTTAGAAATAAGAATAGTTTAAAACATATTTTTGAATATTTAAGGAACGCATCAAACAGAAAGGAGTGGAGGGAAAGAAAGGAGAAACATGCTTTGGTAAAGTTGGCAGGATAAAACTTCTAACCATCATGATTTTTTATTACAGTAAGTATCTCTTGCTGGTTTATTGGTGGCTATATATTTTTAAAATTAGGCAGTGCCAAGGGCACTATATTTGTGTTCCATGAAGTTGATACAACCAGATATAGTAGACCTTATGTTAGAAATAAAATATTTTTGCAGGAGAAACTTCTGCCAGCCAAAGAGATTTCAGTCTTCACATCCTGATTCAAGCTTTCTGGTGTAAACATCCACTTGTACGATTCTCACTGTTTATTTCAGTGTATACCTTCTGAGTTTTCTTTAAAAATATATGAAGACATTACTGAGGATCTGATTCAATAAAAAGTATGTCCAGACCTCCATGCCCTGGAAGCTCAAACAATGCTGCAAAAGCTGCAGAAATGGGACATATTTTCTATTGAATTGGGTACTGAGGATGCTCATAAGTTTTTTGTATTGATTTTTGTAACAGCCAGCAGTGAAAGACACAGACAATATTAGCTTCATCCACTACAGGCCTGTGGATTTCACTTTCTGCATGCAACAGGGCATGGAGAGAAAACAGTGACCAATTTAAAACAAGAGTGCAGGGTAATTTTTTTTCAGCTTAAAATCAAAAGCATAGCTTACCATAAAAAAATAATTTTCAAAATAGGTACCCTACTACAATTAACAAATGATTAAGCAAGACTCAAGTGTGGTCATAACTGCACTTTTTAAATGCTTTTACCTAATATTATCACTATATACTGATATTTGCAGCATATATAAAGAGACTACGGCCCTGAACTACAAAAATAAGTAGGGCATTAAAAAAAATTGGAAGAAATCTCATTTGAACAAAAACCTAAATCACTCAAAACCTAAAATCTCAAATTTCTCAGCCCTTCAACAATTATTATTCTACCTAAACTGTTTTGGGATGTTTTTATGCAAGATAGACAAGACTACAGTAGCCATTATTTTTCCTCAATTGCAGTGGCTTTCTGCTAACAGCAGTGTTGAGTTTTTGACGGGGTATTCTTTCTCGGACCAGGATAAAAGAACAGAGGAGGCTGATGTTCTTCTAAGTTCTTTATTTCATAGTCTCATAGCTTTCTGAAAGCAGAGTTCAAAGGGGGTTTACATGATAAAGGCAATCAGCAGGCAAAACCAGCTGCTTCTTTTTCTTCTATATGCTCTATATGCTCCATATACTCTATATGCTCTATACTCTATGTGCTCTATATTCTACACCCTATACTCTAGACTCTATAATTTTTCTTACAGAAGTGTGGATTATATTTTCTAACTGACCAATAAGATTAACACACGATTCTAGTTTTTCTTTTCTTAACCTATCCTGGTCTAATTCTAACAGTCCTAAGTCTTACACAAGTGTTACATAGGTATTACACAGATTTGTGTATACAGTTTCTATCAGTTCTTATTGTTTATGTGAACACTCTAAAAAATGTGAACAGTATAATTCTATCTATATTTTGTCTAAAGTAAAGAATTCTGTGAAAAGGTAACACTGCTGCAGCAAAAACTGTGTTTAGGGTCTCTACTACAGCTTTTTAACGTTTAAGGCACTTCGCATATATTTCTACTAAAAGTTAAAAAATCTATATTTCTATTTCCCTTTGGTGTGGCTTCATGAATCTCAGCTTGTCCAAAGGTTTTAATTCAACCCCTGTGCTTTGGCTTCCCTCTGGGCCTGAGTCCAGAGCAGCTTTCACTCCAACACAGCAGCAACTAACCCCATCCACGTTTTCAACCTTCTAGAAGACACAAAGCTCGTGTTGCAGCAATCAGAAACCCAAGTAATCTGCTACAAAACTACACCAAGCTTAGTCATGTTCTAAGCTAACCTGTGAGCCCCAGCTGCCCATTCCCAGCCTACTCCATGTTCTGGTTTCAAAACCACAACTGCACCTAGAATATGACCAAAATGATGCCTTGCACAGTAATTAATTTGAACATTTCAGTTTGCTCAGCATGAGTGGTAAGACCTATGGAATATGGTTCCTGCCATTCTAAACTGGATCAGTAAGATGGCTGGTGTGCTCTGTTATCTCCTAATGAGCATTGTACAGTGTAAAGCGACTGGAAGGACCCTATAAAAAGTGAAGATGGTTCTGAAAACTTAGAGAAATTTATTTCCGATGAAAACTTCTGATTTTCTGTATATACTGCTAAAAGGCACCAAGTCAAACACTGGGGCTGTATAACAGGTATAAATTTTTAATAATTATAAAGTTGGTCTGAGATTAATAAGATGAAATGTGAGAAAAGAATAAAATGCCAACAAAAGCCCCCCTCCTTGCAATACAAAATCAGAACTGCCTTAGGCAGACTGAAATCCTATTTCCTTTTTCTAAAAAAGACCCCAGTAGGATAAACATGCATTTCAGTTTTCATCCAATACAAGGAATTTCTCCTTTGATATAATTGCATGAAATCCTTGCTGTATAAGAGAAAAATTGGAAAAATACTCTAATTTCAATATTTACTTGTAAGGGGAACATCAAATGTGTATCAATAACCTTCATATTCAAAGTCTTTTAACACAATGAAGATATCAATAAGATTTTAAATCTGAAATCCCCAAATCTCTTTATGACTTCCAAGCAGTTTTACAACAGAAACCTTTGAAGAATTGTTATAAATGTTTATTAAGAAGAAAAACATAGAAAATGAGATGTAAAGAAAGCCTCCCTCGGCATTCTCCCATAGTCTAGAAATGAGCACTAGGTCAGCAAAAAAATGATCATATTTGGCAGTTGCACTTCTTTAAAATTGTTATATTGTGTTAATAGGGACCAGTTGCATTTCTAAAATCCTTTAGACTTAAAATGTGGTTTTACTCATAGTATACCTTGATTGCAGCAGAATTAGAAGAAAGGATAAGATTACATCCATCTCTACGTGTTGTAAGAGATTTGGATTTTTTTTTTTAATAAATGTAAAAGATTTTTTTTTAACTCCTTCTTCTGTTCAGGATTATTTGTGCATGATGTTGATAGCCATGGCCTAGATACTAATTTTTCCTCTAGCTCCAAAAAAACCAAAAGGAAAGAAAAAACTTTAATTCTGTGAATATTTATAGAAAATAACTAATGCAAACAACTCTTTTATTGTTTTTAAGACAATAGATATTTGTCAAATATTTCTTTTACTTTACCACATTGCAATTATGTGTTTTTGGAAATATGAATCTATATGCAGTCATAATGTAACACATATGAAAAGATACTTTCACTTTTTAAACTCAGGCTTGGTCTATAATTGCATCTGGATCTCAAAATCAGTAATATAAATCCACTTCTTCAAATTTAATTGAATACTTGCTTGAATAAAACTCAGCTTATGTGTCAAAAGAATTTTTTTGCCCATCTACTTGAAAACAGCAAGAGAAAAAATTCAGTCATATAATGCTTTATAAAATACATAACCTTTATAAAAAGGTAATTCAAGAACTGTAAAAAGTTTTATTACAAGAAGGTTTTATATTACCAAATAAACAGAAATCTCACCATAATGGAGGACAGTTTACATCCAAATTAGAGCTTGAATTCTTTGATTAACATTTTATATGTCATATGATTATTACTTACATACAGACTTTCTCATTGATGTTCATGTGGATTAAGTATTTATGGTCACTGCTTTTTACTGCTCTAACATCAACAATGTCCAGGCCTGTTACCCTTTATTACATACAGTCAGCTGATGTACTATATAGCCAGTGGCCCATGACAAAAATGGACTGTACAATCAGAACAGGAAGAAAATCAAGTTGATACAACTAACAATTTTTGACATCTGATTTTGATGGAAATTGGACTATACATTTAGAACATCTGTAATCAAATACCTAAAGAGGAAAATTTATTCACAGTTTGTAACATTTTTAAAATTGCATATTAAGAGTTAGATACAGCTCCAGTGTCCTGTGAGGAAATTTCCAATATATATATATATAATCCAGCAATCTGCTACTTTGTCCTTTTGGACTTCATATTTTGTTTTTGACCAATGGAGATCTGCATGCAACCCTTCAAGGAGGATTGATGGCTGTGGGAAGAGGAGAGGTATCTATCCTTAACCAGAACAAGTCCCAGGAGGCAACTACTACAACTTCTAACACTATATTATTGGTTAATTTGGGGACTTCTTTCACTCAGATGACATAGCTAGAAGGATGTCACTGCACAAATCAATATCTACTGCCATTGATGTGCCTACTGCCTTAAACAACAACAGCTGTGTCTATGGTCATCTCTGAGTTCTTCAGGATACTAATTGTAGTCAGCACACTACTCTTTCTAGCAAATGGTCTAGGAAGGCATTAGCCCCCTGATGCATATTTGAAGAATTGCTGCATACTCTCCAGTAGCATTTGGCATTTAATTTTCTGTCTTTACTGTTTCCAGAAATGGTTTCACTCCCATTTCCATTAAAACTCATTCTTAGCTTTGCCTTTACGTTGAAAAAAAAAAGATTTTCATTTATTAATAGAAGTAAATGCTTGCAGTTCTTAAAATATATTGGGTTAAGAAACAATGTGTTTTATACAATTATTTTTTTTGTACTTTTTAATCTAATCCAGCATTTTTTCAAGCATTATATGGGAATGAGTTAAATGCATATTTTAATTCTGCTAAGTGTGTTGTTAGACAGTCAATGACTAGTCCAAAAAGGAATGGGGATCTCTTGACATTCAGCATGAATTTCTCATTCACTGTAAAAATAAGAGATATGTGAAGACAAACTTGCATGTTCATTTAAGTCTCACAAGATACAGAAAACTGCTCAGCTTTGCCTGAAAGGACATCACACTTCTAAACTACACTCAAGCACAACTTGCAGCTTCACCTGCATTTAGCATCAGAGATGTGCTGCTCTGCTCTTTTCTTAACAGAAATCATGACATCTCCTACCAGAGGTAATGCTGCCTTGAAACACCATCAGTTTTGCAAATAAGGTATCTATGTCTTAAAGGGAGCACTAGAGCTTTATTGAAAGGTGGTGAATGAGGGAGTG
This sequence comes from Aphelocoma coerulescens, assembly GCF_041296385.1. Lineage (NCBI taxonomy): Eukaryota > Metazoa > Chordata > Aves > Passeriformes > Corvidae > Aphelocoma > Aphelocoma coerulescens. The sequence goes on along the minus strand of NC_091015.1, from coordinate 136,548,691 downwards.
TGTCAGGAGTGAAAATTGGTTGCTGTGGGATATTTTCATGGATTTTTCTTGTGTGTTCACTGGGAGTGTTTACTGAATCTAACAATAGAAAACATTCTAGCTCTCATTACACCTCTCTAGCCAGGTTGTGTCCTCTGCCATTCCCTCAACTCGGTGCTCGGCCTCCCCAAATCCCTCTCCTCTGCACCACCCCAGGAGCAACCACTGTAACAACTGTCCCAAGTTCCTCAGGGTGAGCTGTCTTTGACTTACCCTGCAGGCACCAAGTCCTTAAAACACTAACATACTCTACCTCATTCTATCCTGGTTACTGTACATAGCACAGTCATTATAATATTTCTTTTTTAAAAATTTCTGCTAGTGAGTAATTAAGGGAGTATTCACTCAGTGGAGAGCATGGACTAGATCTGTAGGAGCAATCCTTGTACACTAATACTCCATATTAGAAACTCACATGCCAACAGAAATGTCTCAGATTCCTTAAGTAAACCTTTGAAGATAAGTAAGCAGGCTGCGGAAGAGACAGATCCATGTTAAAAAAGTATTTGGTATTCAAAAAAATTTTAGTGTGACCCTCAACAAAAGGTCCAAAACAGCTATGTCTGCCACAGGATGAGAAAGTCCATCTTTGCATGTATAAATATTTAAAAAAAGGTCACTTTCATAGTAAATGTAGGTTAAAAGATTCCCAATGGTTTCTTGGCAGAGGAGTAGATAGCCAAATTTATTAATAAATTATCTTGGAAAAGGGTTGAATAGGCTGACTGGATGAAGTTTGCTTAAGATATTATTTAAAGAAATGAAGAAGAAATAGTTTCAGAATGTAGAATCCTTCCAGTACCAAAGTGCAGTTAAATGGGTGAAGCACATGGAAAAACCCTGTAACTTTCCACATAATGAGGAGGTCTGATCTTATTACTGCTGCTCAGTAAAAAAACCTCAAGGCTCTTAACCAGAAATTTCTATAAAACATATTTCACATATCAGACACAGTATTGAAAAAAAAAATGCAAAAGAATCAAAACAAAAAAGCATCACTTCTGCAGTGTTTATGCATTTTGAATAATGTGTGTATACATATTTAGAGGACATTTACTTTACAATATTCTCTACCAAGTCTAACACATGCTCCCAGTAAAGAAAAAGAGGAAACTTAAACCAGTTCAGAGAAAGAAAACAGAAGATGATATGAAGTAATTTTTCTCCAGGTTGAGATACATGGGTGATTGAAAACAATGTCAAAAGTTGAGAAAGCCCTTGATTTTCAATCTAGCACCACTACAAATTGTAATAATTAATATCTGCTTCCAAGTTCATTAGAATCTTGGCTACCCCACAGAGTTAAGAGAAAATTTCCTTCCCTTCATAGATTTTACATACTCCAAAATACAAAATTGGAGATTCTCAGGAATTCCAACTCAGGCTGAATCAGTCTCTCTGTATAACACTAATTCATGAATGAACTAGCAAATCAATAAAAAAAGAAAACAGTTTTGCACATCCAATGAAAAGTAAAAAGGAAGAATCAGGCTACTTGGGGACTATAGCAACTTTAGTAAAGTAGCTGCACCTGAACTGGTTTAGAGAACATGAACTGGAAGATGAAATCCTGATGCAAACGAAGTCAAAATGCTGCCACTGACTCTACTGCAGCTAGATTTATCCAAAGCAATGAAACCCCAGTGGAAATAGACAAATCAGGAAAAGATGTCTGTAATATGAATTACAGCCAAATATGAACTAAAGGCTTTTGAGGAAAGGTTGAAGAAGCCTTTCAAAAAAGAACTGTGGCATAACAGAAAATTGTAGTAGTAGATCCTGGCTTCCTCCCTGCCCTTTTTAGCAGCTAAATAAAGACAGTCTTTCAGGGCTGGACTTGCAGAATGCCACAGCATTCATCTAAACCTCCTCCCTTTGGAAAAAATCCATTGTCTTTTAAGCGAAAAGCTTCTTTAAAAAATTCCAAAACTAGTATTGCATCTTTTAAACATATATTGGTTTAGCTTAAATCAGAAAATAAGAGGGAAACATGTGAACTAAATTAAATATATCTGAAACCTAATAGCAGTGTATCTAACATTCTTTAAAAAAATAAATAATTCACCAAAATGTTGGAAGAGTAACTTTTAAGAATTCCTCCATTTCAAAACTGAAACAATGATTCTCTGCTTGGCAGAGTTTTAATTGAGAAAAAGGAAGTACTGCAACTTATGAAAGTACAGTGCAATTGATGTCTCATATAAATTACATATTAATGACAGAGTACTGATAAAAGGAAGCACTGAGGGTTCAGAAAGGAGGGTCCCTTTTTAAAATCCCTGTATAGCTAAAGTTTTTTGTGCAGGCATTCACATTCACAAATTTTTATAGTAGGGGACTTAGGGAGAGACATTTAGCAGCTCTACAGTGACTGCAATATTCAGAAGGTAGAGACTGCTCTTGCCTGGTAGGTAGCTGGCTTTTATTTTCATTTCCTGTTCAGGAGTGAGATTACTGTTTGGGGAGAGTTAAATCCATTTCAGGCATAAGAATCATTTATCCCTGGAGGTGCTGAGCTTCGATTAATAGCTCTTGGATTCTTCTTATTCATCTTAACTCCAATTTGTGCTGCTTGGCACTAAGGGTCCAGTTTGTTCCTTTCCTCATTTTCAGTTCTCCCTTCCCCCACACAGCACAGTGCGTCAGAGAAAGCTTTCACTGTCACCTTAGTTTAGGTATATGTTGTCATGTAAAATTAATGTTCAACACTTGATTTCTCAGTATCTCTCTGAGGTGGAGAGTTCTACTGATACTACATAACTTGTACTCCTTTTTGATGTTAATGAAAGTCTGAAACAATGTTAAATCAGATATAGATCCACTCAACATGTTATTTTTTTAAAGCTAGCTTAAATCAGATATGACATCTGTTTCAGTATTTGATGTCTCTCTATTTTAATTTTTTGTGCAATAAAATTTTGGCCCATGTTAGAGATTAACCAACTGTAAAATTATAATTTTGTATACTGAAGCCATTTGCAGCTGTAATACAAGTAAAAATTTAATCCAGAACTCTTAAACCTCATTTATTTTGTACAGTTCAGAAGCACTCAAATAAATTTGCTGAAAATCTAATAAATACTTAGGGCTAAAATCTACTCTGAGTCTGCATCTCACACAAGAGAGAGATTTTGGATTGTCTTTCATTTGACAGAAGCCTAAACAATAAATCCTTACCATGACCCCTGCATTACCTGCTTCTTCAATTAATTGAGCTACTCACTGCTCACTTCTACTTTTCCTTAACCAGCAGAAAATTAAGTCATCAGCCTCAGAAGGAGTGGGGGGGGAGCAAAGGCCTGGCTACAACAGCTATTTTAAACTAGTTTGAAATATTTAGGAATTTAACTTACTCAAGTGCAACTTACTTTCTGTAAATCTAGGGGGGTTTTCATTACTAGAGAACACAAACCTGAAAAATCCCAGCTATGTTCAGCCTTGTCAAATTATCATCAACTTGTCAGGATGATAGGTGTATGTATATATGCATATATGTATACATACATGTATGCACATACACAAACCTGTAAAACAAAGCCCTATCCAGAAAGTGAACATCACATAGAAACTGGAATACCATTTAACTGTGTATAGCACCTAAAAATTTCTGCCTAGCCCTCTAGCATCTTTATTTTTGATTCTTACTTATAGAGCTTGATTCACAGCATCTATAACTCCTAGGCATCATAAACACTTCTTTATAAGATCTATGGGCACTGATCTCCATGGCCACCACTGCCATTCTACTATCAGTCAAGAGGAAGACCCTTCAACAGGAACAAACCTGTCTGCTAACTTTAGAAAATATACTGCAGACAGGGATGGGCAGCAGAGTTGCCTTAATGTGATATCTCAGGCTTAATGGAACCCTTGACTGGCATAGAAAACATAAAACTGCTTCCTTATTATATGAAAGGATTAATTTGTTTAGCAATGAAATTCTTGTTACCAAAAAAAAAAAAAAACAAACAAAAAAAACCTGTTCCTGTTCCCAGAGAGATTTCCATCTTTTTTATGCATATTTTAAAAAAGGTAATTGCAAGAAATTTTGAGATTATCATTTAACGAGAGGGATGAATATCTATTCATGAAAGAATCAAAAATGCCAGAGTTGCTTTCAAAACTAGAAAGACAAATAAAACTGGAACTAGTTAAAAAATTCAAAACATTTAAGATTAGTCATTTTAGAGAAATGTAGCATGTCAAATGAAAAATTAACACAATGAAAACATTAAAGAAAAAATATTGACAGCTGAAGAAAAAAAAAAAAGAAAAATGTGAAGAGGTAAATGAATGCACACCCAAAGGTTGCATGTGCAATCTTGCAATACATATACAAGGAGTAAAAAGTCAATGAGGATGAGCTGGAAAGCCCAAAATGTAATCAAAAGTAAGGAAAAAGGAAATACGAGGCATAAAACATCAGCTACACAGCAGTACTGAGAAGATTAGAGAATGAAGTTAAGAGAGAGTGCAAAAAATGATAAGAAAATTAAGGGTAGAAAATGAAAAGCAGATTCCATGAGAGCTTGAGATAAATCTGAATTTTTTAAAGTACATGGAGAAGAAGAGGTCAGCAAGGAGGAAAAGAGTAGGACCTCTCAGAAATGGGAAGTGTAATTTATTCACAGAAGAGGTAGTTACTGCTATCAGTTTAAACAAATCTTCATATCAATTTTCAGAAAGGAGGATACGGAATGAATACTAGAAAACAGTCATACATTTTGCATTTCTTGGGTTATAAAGAGAAAATAATGAAAGAAATTTTATCTCACAATGGAAACTGATGAAGCAATTGTACAGTATGTTCAACTGGACTACCTGGATCTGATTTAGAGTAGGGGTTTTTGGAATTGAGTCCATGGTTTTTACAGCACTGAGCACAATAACAGCCTACTATAAATAAGTCATCAAATTTGATCAAACTCTGAAAATAAATGAGATGCTGAGAAGTCTCAAAGTAGATAGGGAAAAAACTTTTGCTAGTATTACAAAAAGCTTTTTGGAAGTAACATTTGTACATCTGAAAACAGGAAGAGGCAAATAAATCCAAAATTTAGATAATCCAATATATAATTATGAACTAACTTGGTAAATTTAAGTAACACTTAGTGTATATGTTGGAGATGAATGCAAATGTTATGCATTTGTAGGCATGAGATTAAAAATACCATTATATATATGTATATATATATATATATATATAAAAGCTTATTAATTACGTCTTTGTGGCATAGAGCCCAGAATACACTATCAAGGTCCATGAAAAAATGAACTTCAAAATATAAATAAGTAATCTAATTTTAAGTACTTTCATTGTTGTTAACTTTCTTAATATTAAAGATTTACCAAAAATTTGATTAATGCTTTTATTTGCTATGAATTTTCTATGATATATTAGAAATTTGTGGCTGAATGAAAAAAGAATCCCATTGCCCTTAAGGAGACTGCACTGACAAAGGTAGTGAATGAAGAAGTCTACTCACCAACAGTGATTAAGACTAAACAACAAACAGCTGCTTCATTCAGCTGAGGAATTCAACTTTCCTTTTCCATATGTTTTCAGAAACAGCATGGAAAAACGATTTTGCATGACCAGAGAACAAGAAATAGCAATAATCTTGTCTGGGTACCTTTGCCAAAGCAATAAATTCCTTTAGAAGGGATTTAACACCAGAAAGTAGTCACAAGTAATTGGTGGGATGCTAAAACACAATACCAAGGTAGACCTGTGAATGTTTATGATATTTTGTTTGATATTTATACTGCCTTTGTTTCTCAAAGCATCCCTAGAATTTGAAAACACCTAAAAGTAAATTATTTGTTTCCTGTTTCTAATAACAGAAGACCAAGAACAAAGACTTAAACAAATCATCCTGAAAATATGAACTGACACAAACTCATCACAGGGGTTGATAATTTTTTTTTGCTTCTGTGTATCTAATGTTACCTGAAACTAAAAGAATCCTTATGCAATTTACAAAGACTACCATCAGTCACTTCTTAATTTCTAATTACTTCACATTCTACTGACTACACACTTCCTAACTGTTCCTGAATTCTTCATTCCAGTTCTTCTGAACCAGCAGGGAAATAGTCACCAAAAAAAGTAAATAGAAGATAAAAGTCTGAAAAACTAAATTTATAGAATTGACTAGGCTTTGGAATTATTTTGTTTTTAGAAACCCTAAGCAATCTTAATTTTCTTCCAGTGAGCTAAGTCTGACAGACTTACCCATGTATATCAAGAAATTATGACATACTTGTGCCTTTTCTACACCAGTGGTTTTGAACTTTTGTAATTCTTCCTCTTTCAACTCTCTATTCCCCTCCACCGATCCTTTACACCTTAAGGGCCACTCTGACCTCTCCTTACCACTGGGTCTTATTTGCTTGTCCTTAGTATATGTAAGGGTGGTGCATCTCACAAAAAAAAAATGAAGCAGTGCTTCAGAACAGAGCAGTTTGAATATTGTGCATATTTTTTTTCCAGCTGATCTAACCAAAAATAGTTCATTCTGGAAAAATGACTTGACTTGTTCAGAAAAAGTTAAAATTGTTCTGTTACCAATTTCAAACACCCTTAAATACCAAATGTAATTACTGAATTATAAGATGAAAATAGCATGAAAGAAACAAGCTGCCTGAATACCTGTAGTTTATTGTTACAGCTGACCTATTTATGTATTGAATGAATATATCTAGAGAGAAGTCTATATGTATATATAGGAGAAGTCTCTCCACAGAAAAATATTTAGGTGATATACGTTCAGTGTTGTGGTGGGGCTGTATATGCAGGTTTGACAGCTGGATGAATGCAGAAGTGGAAAAACTATCAACATCTACTGTTTCTGATCTTTGCCCCACTTTCTTCAATTTCCCAGTTCTTTCACCTGCTAGCAATTTGGTCACATAGTAATAACAAGCTGTGCTTTACATATTACGAACTCCAGTACTTTGTTTCTTCACATGCTTTTTATTCTCCTTCTTTCAAAAATGTGAAGACACCTTCCCCTGTTTATAAAAAATCAGTCAAGACAATAAAGCTTACCCTCAGTGGAGTTCAGAATTAGTTTAAAATATATTTTAACATATCTCACTCAAACATGTTATGATTTTTTTTTTTTGGGGTTACCCTTCACATGAGGTAAGCTTCAATTCCACATTAACTTTGGTGATGTAATTAATTTTACCTTAACAAAGCTGTTTAGTACTTAGGGTATTCCTGCTGGCTTTTAGCTGCAACCCCAAAAACCTCAAATCTCCCACAGCAGAAATTAAATATCTGTCAAGTCTGTGTAGGTGTCCTACTGCAGAGCAGTGTAATGGCACAAGGCACTCCAGCATAGGATTCAGCTGGAGTTCAGCGCACTCCCACTCCAGGCTTTACCAGTTATCCTGAGTCCACTGCCTCCTTCGACTGTAGTGCAGGCTGAGGCAACCAGCAGGAGGAGGCTTATCCTCAGACTGAATCCCAGCTGCAGTCCATTTAGATTTGTCATTTGAAAAGGGACATGAATACTTGACCTCTTAAATGAGAAAGTTTCCTAAAAGGAGAAGTTGTTCACAGAAGATAATGCTCACTATTCCTGGCATTAATCCAGAAATGAATGTGGTCAGTGTGTCGGAGTCTAATGAGCACCATTTTCAGTAGACTTAGAAATCAAAACCATTCTTTCTTTATCAGGACATATTGCCCCATACCTACAAAAAATCAAGGTTATGTTGTACTTTTATCATTATTAATACATGAACAGGTCGTTCATGATGTATAAAGTAGACACTTATTTCAATTTTTTGAACAGTGGGAATGACTTGCAGGACGTAACGGTAAAGCCTCCTTCCCAGAAGAAACTTTGTTTAGTAAGACTCAGGTGATCTGCAGCAATACATCTGAGACAGTAAAAAGGTGGAAGTGCTTATTTTAACACCGCTGTGTTAGCTGAGTTTGCATAACAATTCAAAGACATTTTGCAGCCTAAGACACACAGAGATTTCTTTATTTAGTGCTTCAAGAAGACATGAAATCCTTCTGAAGCAGTGAGGCAGGTTCTCACTTCCATGCTTAGTATTCTTCTCATATACTTGTCCTTTCTGCTCAATTGCTTTGGTTCTCTGACTTTTGACCTATTAGATTATTATTTCTAACATGTTAGTATTTGTTAACGTATATATCATCACTGCATTTCATGTATCATGACAGATAGTTTCATTTACATTCACAGAAATATTTATTAAATTTAATAATAGAAAATATATTTATGTGTGAATGTTTACACATACTGCAAAGATACTGAAGGACACACAAATATTTTGGGTAAGACATATAGGGAAAGTTATGAAAAAACTAGACATATGATTTTCTTTTTTCTTCTGTTTGTGTTTGGTAAGAGTAAAAAAACTCTGAGAAAAGGAAAAAGTGACTGGTCAGCAACAATGAATGGTTTTTGGAAGTCAGAAATTATAGACAAAATGTGAGATCCACCAAATGATGAGTTAAAATTTCCAATGGAAATTAAAACAGAAAGTAAAAAATTTTGCAACCATATTAACAACAAAGAGAATGAGAGAAAATAAATGCAATTTCTCTGTCAGGAGAAGGGAATAGACATTAATGATAATCTGGATAGAGTCCACTTTACTCTGGTTCCAATCTAGGTGATAATGTAGAACAGGTGGACATAAGGAATAAGAAAAGATGCAGATAATGAATATGTCCTTCTATCTGAGTAGGAAAATCTTGACACACACGTTTATGGAACTGCATAATCTTCATTGAAGAATACTGAAAGCACATGAAATTGCAACTTAAGAAGCAAGGAAGGTTAATAAATCTATCACATTCAGTACCTGTGACCAGAAATAGGAAATGGGATGCTTATTGGGAAGAGGAAGCGAAGGCATCTTGAAGCTATAAAACCTCTGGAATAGAACTTAAACTGTACGTACAGCCAGGGAACACGTGGAAGAATAGAATTAGAATCATACAGGTCAAAGGTAAATGCAAATGAATGCAACAATGGTGCACCCAAGGTAAATCATGTCTCATTAACTGGATTTTTTTCTTTGATAAACTAATTCTGGAAAGTGTGGTAGACGCAATCCGCCGTATAATCACAGAATTGTTTGGGTTGGAGGGGACCTTAAAGATCATTTTGTTCCAACTCCTCTGCCATAGGGAGGGGCACCTTCCACTAGACCTGGTTGCTCGGAGTCCCATGCAACCTGGCCCTGAACATTTCCAGGGATGAAGCAGCCACAATTTCTCTGGGCAACCTGTTCCAGTGCCTCATCACCCTCACAGTAAAGAATTTCATTCTAATATCTCATCTAAACCTATCCTCTTTCAGTTTAAAAATCTTGCCCCTTTTTCTATCACTGTATGCCCTTGTCAGAAGTCCATCTCCAGCTTTCCATAGACCCCCGTTAGATACTGGAATGCTACAATTAGGTCACCCTGAAACCTTCTCTTCTCCAGGCTGAGAAATCCTATCTCTCCCTTTTCATAGGAGAGGGAGGTGTGCCAGCTCTCTGATCATCTTTGTGGCCTCCTCTGGACTTGCTCCAGCAGGTCACTGTCCTTCTAGACTCAGAAAAATAGTTTATGCAGTGCAGAACAAGAACCTGCGAGTTAAACCACAGAAGACAGGCTTTAGAAGAATTCTTCTCTCAGTAAGAAATTGTTTAAACCAGCTATAACAGTTTGAAAGGATAGTTTGGACATTACTAAGTGTTCTTTTCCAGGATTCTGTGTTGGGAAAGATATTTGGTCATATTTTGCTAAAAATTTTATGCAAAACTGGAGGCATACTAACAACAAAAGGCAGAATGGCCTCATCAAAAGCAAACCAGAGACCAGTGAGGAAGAATGGGATGGGCATGAGGATTCCAGCCGGATTTGTTTGGTACCAGAGAACCCATGCTGATATGCTTACTAACCTTAAGGAGAAATCCACTGAAGACAAGTGAAAGAAAACATTACATTTCATTAGCTAACAACAGATCAGAATGGATACATACATACACACTCCACAGGGCAATGCTTTAGGTAGCATTCAGTTTATTTTCAATGGACAAGGCCTGGTACCATTGGTGCAACTTTCTCCTCAGACTCTCCTGTCCTAATATGGGTATCCTGTCAGTCCTCAATCAAATATATTCAGAGAAAGCAAATTCCCAAAACATGAATATCAGCAGAGAAGAATAGTTACAATTACTCTCAGACTAAAAAAGCCTGGCTTTTTCAGTGAAACAAATTTATTGTGACAGTCAAATATAAATCTATAGGTACAACAGTAGGGTAGATATTAAAGAAAGAAAAGAGAATATTAGGTCAACAGAAAATCTGATGCATTTATACAAACATTTTAATACATAAACAATAGAGCAGAAAGAAAATAAATTAAATAGGTTTTGGCACCATTTAAAATTATTTTTTAAAAACATTTTATTCCTTAATTGTTGCAACCCCAAAGTCATTCCAAATAAAATAACTCATGCTAAAAACAAATTCATGTATAACATACAAATATTTATCAAAAATCAGTCTTCTGGCTAAGCATTCCTGTTAAAATTTTTAAAACATATAGTTAGTTAATGATAACATATCTGCAAAAAGTGTCACCTTGTAGTTTCTGCGTTTGGATTTGGGAAAAAAAAACTAAAATAAAAGAAATTGAAAAGGGAAAAAACCTAAGAGTTAATCAGAAGACAGGCTTTGTTTATCAAACTAATGATCATATATCAGGTCACTGCATACATTTTCATTACACAAAATTACATCTTCTTAAAATTAATTAAATATGATTAATTAAAGTAAAATAATTCTTTAATAATAAATGGGGCTTCTACTGTTAATGTGACATTGCTTTTCTTCAGCATTAAGACCAAGGCATTATTGGACCAAGCATTTTTTTCTTTAATCTTTAACTATAATACATTTTCCAATTTAGACGCAGTCACCTCTTCAGTGACAGAAAAAAAAAGAGGAGACCCTAAAATCTCTGTCAGAAAACCACATTTGTATCATAACTGATACAGTAGAGTTTTGCATGTATATACCTGAGAAAGGAAAGAGGTAGAGGTACAACTGACAGAGGTGCTGATCTTCCGGGAAGCCAAGAGAACAAACTGATACAGTGCACTTGAAAAGCCACTTAGTAGGAGTGGTTTTATGTATGGAACACTACAGGGATGTGAAACACTGCACTTGGCTGAAATATGTAACACCAAACTTGTCCCTGGAAGAGACTATCAACTGTTATGTTCTTCCAGCTCCTACAGGCAGTTAAGTTCCATAATAACATTGCTGTTTGATTATTTGATATCAGTTGTTCCAAGACAACGCACTTCCAGGTTCTGGTTCACAAATGGTCTTCACACTTAGAATTGAAATTTTTATCATGAAACCAAGTCATAGTCTGCTAACACATCTGCCTCTAACATAGGATAAGACTCAGAGCCTGGCTGGTAACATTGCTTAGGGTTGCTTTTGCCAGGATTTTAAGTCCCTGATTGCCCTAGGACCTGGGATACCAGTGGGAATGCAAGGTATCAAGCAAGCATAAAGGTTGCTCCTGAGGACTCTTGTTTCATCCAAGTTGTATGGATGCAGTGGAAGGGCTCTCAAGGAGTAAACAAACTCCAGATGACAGATAAGAAACATACCAGCCTATCTCTGATAGAAGTTATATAATAGAAATCCGCACAAGATACCAAGCAAACCCCATATTTCATGACAGTTTTACTTCTAAAATAAGGAATAATATTTTGTTCCTCTTATTTAAGTTCAAATTTGCACCTTCACCAGAATGTAGTTCTAATATTTTTTTTACCACAGATTAATTACCTCAGCTGAAAATCCACATCTGTAAACTTTACCTCCACTGATCATCTGAGACATCCAGGATAGAAACCTGTCCCTAAGATTTTCTAAGTGAGTCAGACATTTCTAGTTTGCTTACTCCTAGCGCAGAAGAGGGTCTATAATTGCATATATTTGTTTCAGTTTTTTATATTTTCTTATATTTATATGTTTTAATTTATCAGAAATTACATACAGATTTTGTTTCAGTAGAATTTTGGGAAAAAACTGTTCATAGAATCAATTTCTTCTTAAATATTCCTGTTGTGAACCAAAAAAAGGAAGGAGGAAACAAAACAAAACAAAAATTCCTCTACATTCTCCTTGCTGTTTATTCATTCATAGCAGAACACAAGAAGAATATAATATTCAATATCATTAATACAAATTAATCCTGAAATGAACAAAGTTTGTCCTCTTACAATTAAAATAGGATAGAACAAAACTGTTGAGGCACTCAGGGTATTGCAGCAACATCACTACTGTGATTTATCACTAGACAAAGCAGAGAAACAGGTTACAGATATAAGCACTTCAGATATCCATGTACCACACACAATGTCCTCTGGGAAAAACTAAATCAGAGAAGTAAGAAAAGGCCCTATTAAAATATCGTGGTTGAGTTTTACTAATACTCTGGAAAAAATCTTAGATTTACTACGTTTATAATATTTTTGGATGAGATGTAGAGCAGTGAGTAAAGCAATTAGAAGAAGCAGTCAAGGGACATAAAGAGAAATATCCACCAAGATTAAGAACAAATCAGTGCTCTCATTAATACCACTAATAAAGAAGTTGAATACAAGCCAGATATTTGAAGGAACCCTTCAGTAAGAATAAATTCACTGTCACATTCAACTGAAATTGCTTCAAAAAGTTCCCAAAGAGAAAGAATGGAAAAAGAATTGTGATTACCAGCCCAAGCTCTGTTCTTTGATGAGATAATTATGAAAGAGGTGTAATCTATACTACTCTATTTTTTGCAACAGTGTTCTAGAAAAACAAGTTCAAATGTTAGGCATACAGTTTGCCAAAATTACTATTCAGCTTAGTCTTTACAGTATAAAAACCCCCATTGAAAAGAAGAGCAATAAGAACACCAAATACTTTACTTTCTCTTACATACTTGGAAGATTGAGCTCTTGATCAAAAATATCTAATTATTAGAGCAAGAGCACACAGTCAGAGAGACCAACACTGTTTACATTTAAATAAACCAAGAAAATACCCCAAATAAATCTCCATTTAAATATAAGAAAATGTTCTTCCTAGCTGTTGGATTATAAACAGTATGAGTTCAGAGCATTCATCCTAAAAAGAGATGGTTTAATGGCATTAACACTTTTATAAAGCCAAGCAGCAATTTCATAATGGCTGAAATATTACATGCTGTTTTTCAACTAGAGTGAATCATTCCCTATGTATTTTAAGTTACAATAGACTCAACTTGATGAAGTATGTAATTTGAAATTCTTAAGTTTGTAATTTGAATGATTACTTTGTCTCACTGTAAGCTGCTTAGGCTTTTTCATTTATAAAGCTGAAACATTTGGCTACACAAACATGGCATCAACATAACTTGTCATACAATCCTTTGTTTTTTAATCATCTTCTACTGATAATCTAAATGATGATTAGTCTTGTCTCAGTGATTTCTTTGCTCTTCTAATACACATTTTTATTAATCCCTACTACATATTTTGATTTATTCTTAATTTTTTTTAGAACTAGACCATATTAAAATCCTTTTTAAAAACAAAATGATTAGAGAATAACATTTTAAATGTACATGAAATTGTGAAAAAGATTTTGGGAATGCCAGATGTTACACTTAGTGCAGAAAGGCACATTTAAAAATGAAGTGTGGCTTAATGCCATTAGTTGGAGGGACTGAAATTAAAATCTTTGAAGGCTGTAGAAGATTAATATAGAGTAAAGATTACTTTCTTACTGTACTGCACGACATATACTGTATATATATATTATTCTCTTGTCTCAGCACACACAGAAATTTGGCAATATTTTCTCACCATTCTGCAATCATAAAGTTCTAGGACTTTCTGGAAATTATTCAGGGATTTTTCTATTGTTTGATATTATGAGGATCAATTGGCAGTAATAAATACCAGAAAATCTAACGAAGCAACAGGTCCTGGGTCTCAAACAAATTTGAATATACAAGCTTACTACTGGTGAGAAGAGTCAAATTGTGTCAAAGCTCGATGAAAAGCAGTCAGTGTGCAGCAGATACTAGCACAGAATATTGTATGTCACCCTAAAAAGACATTGAATGTCCAGTACTTTAGACTACGTCATTATGCACATGCTGGATATAAAACTTGCCACAAAATAGAGTTAAGTGAGTCTTGTCTAATTTGGCTAGCACAACTTTGCTGGAACAGTCATCATGTGAATCATATGAAGAAATACTCTGACTAGACAGAAAGCTGTAGAGCAGCTGACCCGAGGCACTCAGTCTCTCTATGGATTTCTTTAGGGGCCACCTATCTGTAAAAATGGCTTTAAACACTTAAGTTACACTCTGTACAATCAAGTTACAGTAATAATGACAATATTTAAGAGAATTCAGAGGATGTGCAGGAGGACAGATGCATATGCAGAAAGCAGAGGTACATGGCAAGAGTAAATGCAATACCTACAGTTCAGCAGTAGCCCCCTAGAAAATTAGCCTCTTTGGATTCTGGATTCAGCCAGGAATCAGCAGGTCAGCTCATCTCTAAGCTTTCAAATAACCTGGTTCAGATATATACATAGCCACCTCCATGAAGTAATATTAGCAATCATCAGAAAAAGATGAAGAAAACCAGCAAACTGACAAAAAATCAAATTAGTCTAAAATTAGTATAGTTGCAAAAGAAGAGAGAAAAATTATTTTGCTTTCTCCTAAGACCAAGATAAGATGGAGCTTGAACTTCATTCAAGGGAATGAAGGAAGTGAGCAATTTTACACTGGAACTCCACAGGATGATGCAAAGCCAGCAAGCTTTAAACATGCTTTCAAAGAGCAGGACTGAAGTCAGTTTGTCTGTGACAGAAACAGGTTTATACAGTCAATGACAGAAAAAATAAGATTACGAGCAAAGGTGGTGAGGAGCCCATTGTGGTCATTAGAAATTAGAACAAGAAGGTCAGAGGATTTGTTTCAAAAAGCGGGGCTCCAGAATAGAAAACAAAACACAAAAGTAGGAAGTGCAGATATATTGCCGACTGAATGACCAGGAAATGAAGGATCAGAAGGAATAGTTAAAAAGTGAAAGCAAGAAGGAGTATTTAATTTCTGAATGGCTTTCCAGAAAAGCAGAGGCTTATTTAGGAAAGAAGACTGCAAGCAAATCAGTGGGAAAACATGCAAAGAGGTCAAATAAGGGATTTTAAAGGACCTTCTTAAAAGTTGCTTTTTCCTACAAATTGACCAACCTTGACGGCACTTTCATTTTCAAGTCTTTTTTAGTCTTATAATCCTTCATATTTTCCCCCACAGAAGTAATTGGATTGAAATTTGATTCTTATACGTACAAGCACAGGCACATACAGATACAGAGGTTCTTGGTAGTGGCTCCACCAGTGGACTGTGTTCTCAGACCGGTTTAAAATAAACATTCATTCCCCACATTTTCTCTACAAAATAAACAGTTGATTGGTGTGAAATTTCAAAAAGAGAATGTCTCTTCCATGTCTTTAACTTTCCATACATATACTTTTTCTGTATTTCCTCAACTTTTTGTTGTTCTTTAAATAAATAACACATTTTTGAATGTGTGTTCAGGACTGCATCTTCTAGTCGTATCAATCAGGTATAGCTTTCTTTAAGACAGATGTCTCCTACACAGGTAAAGAATCTTGAGAAAAAGTATAATGGGGAGTCTTGGTCCTTTTTTTATTATTAATTTAGAGCAATTTTCCAGTCATTATTAATATTTTAAATATAAATGCAGACATATTATTTACAAACTGCCTTTGGTGTCACCAGGAGAGAGGTGAATACGCCGTTGTAGCTGGTACACAACCAAACTCACTGACTGATATGGTGAGGAGGAGGAAGGGAATGAATGAATGGTGGTCTGTATAAGTAAGCAACCTTAGCAGAGTCAATGGCAGAACAGCAAAAATGCATCCACAGACTTTACTCAAAGAGATTTTGCAGAAGGCTCCTGTCAGGAGCTCTGTTCTTCTGGAACATTATATCCTGTGCTACATGCATATTTACATATATGTAACAAGGAGTGCAATGATTTTCACGGCACCTTTTACCCATACGAAACCACCTTCAATTCCGTCTTCCAATTCAGTGTAAGAAAACTGCTAGAACAAAAAACACAGGGGAGGAAAGAGGCAACTTGCTAAAAAGCATATAACGTGCCTTAAATTTTAACAGAGAAAGGGGAAATTCCTCTGTTTCACCTCCTCACTTGTCCTTCAGACAAGTCCATTCCTTAGATATTTTTCTGGTGGCCTTCTCCTCAAGCATCCTATCCTGGTTCTGGCCAGGAGGACATGGTTAATTTTTGCAGTGGCCAGGAGGGGCATATCTAGGACCTGGGGGCTATTCTATAACACCTCATGTCACTGCCAGGAGGGGCAAGGGAGTGAAAGGATCCCTTAGGCAGAGTGGTGGAGAGAGCAGTCAGGTATTGTCAGGGGTGAGCACTCCTGTGCAAATTGTTCAATTCATGCACCCTCTGTCATTCGTATTGTTGCTGTTACTGCTAAATTTTCTTATCTCAATTTACTTTCCAGTAAATTGCTCTAATCTCAACCTGTGAATTTTACCTTTTGTGTCTCCAATTCCCCTTTCCATCCCTCCACCGGGGGAAGGGGTGAGGGAGAGGGCTGATTGAGAGAGAAGAAAGTGATTTCAAGTGTTTCAGTGAGAGCACTAAATTGGGGAATACCATTCCCAAACCATGACACATGCTTCCATAGAGCATCCAAGATTTTCAGCCAGTTCCTTTTGCAAACCATGGCAGAACAACGCCTGTTTCAAAGACCTTTTCTTAGCAAGTGACTGACAATTTCTGTATTATGTCCTCTGAAGTATACTGGTCTAGAGAGCCTTTGGAATTTATGAGTCAAACCTGGAAATCCTGAGACTTGAGATAATCTCCCAATAAATATTATTAGTAGGGTGGTTACAGTCACTTTAGAAAAGGAAGAAAATAAATCAATATATGCAGTTTCCTGCTATTTTTTTTCACCACACTCTTAGCACTTACATTACAGCTAACTAGCATAAAAGGCTAAATTTAAAATAGACTAGTAGCACAGACACTGCTTTCATAAAATCTAGAACCTAGCACACCACCACCCCTATCCAAACCCAAAAGCAAAACAAAAAAAACCCATAAACAGAAACCAAATGGAAATTCAGAAGAAAAGAATCCAATGAGCTAACACAAACATGTATAACATACATTTGAAGAATACTATGGCCTCAAACTTTTACTGGTGATCAAATAATCTTGTAGAATCTGGTGCTCACCCTTATTAATGCACTGGCAATGCAGACAGTTCTTAAAGCAAGAATAAGAATCTGTGCTCTTGGCATTTAGCTGCACATCTCTTACATACTAAGGAAGCCCAAAACTGGCCCTAGTGTAAATTAGGATCTGTTCTAGGACATATGAGCACAGATATTTGTATTTGAGGGTTTCGGACAGATGAATCTACTATTCCATAGATACAGGACCAGGAGTAACTTCTTAAGGCTGCCAACTCAAGTGTTCTTCCCCTGTGGAGTCCCCCAGGGAAATGACCCTAATATAACAAAACATATAAGTAGAGACTTAATTGTAATGTCAACAGAGCTACTCATGTGCTTAAAGTTAACCATATGCTTAAGGGTTCTGCTGACCAAGCATCATATCAGCTTACTACTATTACTCTTTAAAAGCAGTGGTCAGAATCTCTGGTTAAATCTACCCGTGTACTGAGATTTTCTGGCTCCTGATCATTCAGGAAAGCCTGTATGACTAACCAAATGCAGGTGATCGCCTCTGGTATAATCATTTTAATCATTCCATTCCATTCAGTTCTTCATAAAACCCACTTCTTCCAGTTCAGCCACTGACACTTTGCCTGTATAGGTAACACCTGGGGTCCTCTGAGAAGGTAAGAAAACTCAGCTGAATGAAACCTAATACTAATACTAATTCACAGTTCATACTATTCTGTAGAAATTAAAACCATAAAGACAAAAGGATATTTACAAAATTTGTGTATGTTTTCTTCTGTATTTCTTTGTTTTTTTTTTTTTTTATTATTGCAAAAAGGTTGTTTCTAAAGTAGAAACTTGTCCTCCAGATTTAGAGGTTTTAGCAGAAATTAAAAATTTTTAGCAGACATGAAAAAAATAAAGACTTCTCTGATATGTTGCAGTGGACCAATCAATACAAATGCAAGTGACTGGAGTCATAAGAAAGACCATTGTGTAAGATATTAAGAAAGACTGCAACTTGAAATATCACCAGAAGACAAAAAATGAAAGAAGAGAAAGATACATGCTGTCATAGAAACCAATCCTTTCACCTACCAGAAGTCCATTACATCTTTTGGACTATGTGACTTCATTGTCTATAGAAGACAAAAAAGTAATCTTACAAACCTAAAGAATTTATAGAAACTAATCCAAGTGTGACATTTAAACATATCCCTTCACAAGACTTAGTGCCATTATCAATTACAAGAAGAAATTGAAGTGCTTTCAAAACTACTGCAAACAGGAACACACATTTGCCATGTTTTAGGAATATTACCAAGAAAATATTTACACAGTGAATACCAATAACACACCACTTTGCAATATGCCTATCTAGCATAACAGCATATAGAAGAAAAAAAAGAGAGAAAATATAAGTAGCAATTCCAAGATACATAAACAGTCTTCCTAACACAGGCACTAATGTCTTTGATGGAAGTTTTAAGGATTTAATTCTGCATAGCAACAGATAAAGCAGAACACAATAGGGTTCTAAAAAGTCCGTGCCAGTCTTATTCTGACTACTGGAACTGGAAGAGAAAAAAATCTTAACATAGAACAAAGCACAATATTGAAGTGTGGAGATATTAATATACTGTTTATAACTGTTACTAAATGCATTTGTTCAACATGTTTTATTTGGTTTCTGCTTAAATTATATTGATTGTAATAAGTATCATATTGTGCAATTCTTTTCCCTGTATCAGCACTAAATAATGCAAGAGCTGCCATGGAATAGTCTAATCTTACATTATCTATTTTTTATTTTCTACCTAAAAAATAAGAGCAGACATAATTTCCTTTCAATATGCATATTTTATGCATTCATAGCAGGTATAATGGGATTTTTTTTTAAACAAATAATATTTCTTAAGGTGCATCAGGCAAGATGCTACAATTCAACTATATAAAAATACACTGCAGCACAAGAACATTCACTTAGTCTTGGTATAAACTTTAGTAAAAGAAAACAATTTTCCATAGACAATATACCATCTGTCTCTAAACCATGTGAAAAAAAAAGCTTTTAAAATCCAGCCGCTGCTAATGTGACATGTTGAAACATTAATCACCCCCTAAGGCCAGTATAATTGTAGCTCCATGTTAATTACCTAACAATTAACAGCAGTAATTTCCAAGGGGCAATCAATGAATTAGCTTGTGATTTTCCCACAGACTTCAGTCCCATACTGCCAGTCTGAATGCATTTCAAACTCTGAACCACGGTTCATCAATGACACTTCTGGTGTATGAAATAAAAATTCATTTGCACCCTCTCTAATTAGGCTCGATTATATCCCTATGTGTATTACAAACTCTATTCACTTGCACAAAATCTCTGCCACAGGCATTTTTCTCCATTTAAAAATTCGTTTTCTATTAAATTAGAAGGTCACCTAGCAGGAAAATGTACTAATCAAGATTTTATCACTAACGAATTAAAGGGTTTTAATAAGCAAGTTTAATTAAGTTATCCTAACAAGTGATAATGGTTATCTCTAACCTATCTGAATGTTTATGCAACTATAGGTGTAGTATATGTAAGGTATGTATGTATTCATGAACTTTGAAAGATATACCATATATATGCATGAAAATAATTACAAATGAAAATAGTGTCTTAAAATGTCCCCATGATTCTTTTACTCTATTTTTTTACTACGTTTCTGCACAAAACTTTATCTAAACTAGGATTTCTGTCTGCTCATTCCTTTAACAATCATTTGACTTGGTGACATAATCCCGTGGTAGATACAAAGATATCTTGGTTGAATAGGATGTTATCACCTCCTACTGTCCATGCATAAACCTGCTCTCAGTATGCATCAGTGTTAATCTGCTGATTATTAACCATTAATATAAATAGACCAAGATGCCATCTTCTTAATTTGCTATTGACGCATTAACTTTTATTCTTTAAAGTTTAAAATATTAAGCACTGTATTTATATCAAGTAGTATTATGATCTCCTTTTAACCATGTTTATGTTTTGTAAGTGTGAAGAAGGGCAAATTTTGTAGCTAATCTGTTCAAGAAGCCAGATTGGAAGGAATGAATACATTACACTTTCCCTCATTAGACTTCATCCAAATTCCAGTAGTATCACCTTTGTTTACGCAGAGAACAAAAATGTGAATCCAATACACTAAATTTGCATCTTTGGTTTCAGGAAAGATATTGCAAATGTGACCTATATTCCAAAGGAGACAATGTGCTCAGGTAAAAAGTACTACCCCACTTTTTCTCCCAATATCTTGCCTTTCACAGCCCTTCAGGTGTTGCAGTGCTAGGTTTGGTTTAGCAAGCTGACAGCTGGGCTGCTTAGGGCAGGGCAGACATTCTGCCCTCCCATACTCCTTTTGGACTTCCCTGAGCTCCTACTCCGGCTAGCTGGGCTTTACAACACAGTAACGGCAAAGGAGGCGAGAAGGGTCTCTCTATCGGGAACCTTTATTGTTCCATGTCCGTCCACTGGTTCCCAGAGGCAGAGAGCCTGAGAAAGACCACCTCGTCAGGGAGCACGGGGGTTTTCCCGGGGGCCTAGGGGCGGTACATGGGCGGAGTTGGGTGTACAGGAACCAATATGGAGAGCCCGAGGGAGTGGCCAGGGCTAGGAGCAAGGGAAAGCGGGGAGAAAAATGTGGAATAAGAAAAGCAGTGGGTAAATACATCACCACATTCAGGAGAAGATAGTTTGCTAAGCCAAAGGGAAACCACCCATCCTCATGCTCCTTAAGTGGTTCATTAAAGGGTTACAATTCTGAACCAGTAGAAATTCAACATCTGGTCTATAACAAATATGAAATGGGTAGATAACACTTCCCAGCAGGCTATTTTAGGTTGTGGATAGTAATTTCTGGATTATCAACTTTTTTGGTAGAAGCAATATGAGGCACCTCCAAGTCAGCAGAGATGTATGTGATGAGCAGCTCCATGTTCCAGGTTGACAGTCTGATGGTTCTTCAGCTGTTTTCTCTTTCCCTCTTTTCCCTAAACACCACCTTTGTTAAGCTGTTCCCAAGGGAGTGAGGGAAGCCTTCCTCCTGCTAAGTCTGGTCAGCAGATTCATTCAAATTAAAGTTTGGTTGAAAGTGACATTCCTCTAAATGCAGAGCAACTGAAACAAAAATTGAGGATACCTGTCAAAAGTCTTTGTAAGTAGACCCACTCATAGTTTGCACCCCTGTCTGAGAGACTGTGGGAATTGTTTTCACTGAGGAAGGGGAGGCACCTTTCATGTCTGCTGTGAAAAGCCAGGCTAGGAAAAATCTCACCTTCATTGCACCTTGCTCCTTGTTTGTGAGGGAGACTCACTACTGGGGACCACCAGGATGATGTGATTGCTCTTGTCCTCTGGCAGTGTTTGTAATTGTTTGGCCTAAGTCCTGGACAGAGCTCAAGGGACCTGTGGAGAGGAGCTGGGTCAGAGTGTGTGCATGGGGGTCAGGCAGTAGCAGCACAGTGGCAGCTGGAAGGCAGTGGGTACATACCCTGGGCAAGGTTGCAGCTCCATTCCCTGCTCTGCCTGCTACTCTGCAGTAAAATGAGGGATTTGCAGACATCTCTGCAAGAATCATAGAATGGTTTGGGTTGCAACGGACCTTAAAGATCATCTTGTTCCAACCCCCCTGCTATGGGAAGGGACAGCTTCCACTAGACCAGGTTGCTCCAAGCCCCATCCAGCCTGGCTTTGAAAACTGCCAGAGATGAGGCATCCACAGCTTCTCCAGGCAACCTGTTCCAGTGTCTCATCACCCACACAGTAAATAATCTCTTCCTAAAATCTAATCTTAACCTTCCTACTTTCAGCTTAAAGCCATTGCCTCTTGTCCTATTTTACAAGATGCCTTCATAAGAAGCCACTCTCCAAGAAAATCCTGTCTGAGGCTGATCTTTCTCCAGCCTCACAGTCAGAGCATGTTCATCTTCTGTTCAACACAGTGCTGCTGTAGTTGTAACCCACAGTCCCTGGTTTTAGTCTCCTTTATTGTTTTAGATGTCTGACAACATTCAGTTGCTTGTGCTGTTGGGAGTGCTTACTGAAGAGACCATGGAGGTTTGTCATCCTCTCAGAACTACCCCTTAAAAAAGCCACCTGCTCTTTCAGAATTGAAATTCAGCCCGAAAAAAACCTCATAAATCAATAATTTTACCCTGTACATCAAGGCCTCATCTCATATTCCTGATGGATATTTTTCTAATATTCCTTTAGAATAGAGAACAATATCCTTTAGAACAATAGAGATGACAAAATCTTCCTCACTAGTCTACTCTAACATTTAGTTGTAACATTTATGAGAAAAGCCATTAAATTGCCTCTTGCGGTGTTCTATTTCCCACTGACTCACTTATTAAATGCCTTTCACATTGTTCCCCCCCCCCACTTTCCCCTGCCCCTGGCCACTCCCTCAGGCTCTCCCTATTGGGTCCTGTACCCCAACTCCGCCCATGTACCACCCCTGCGAGCTGACAAAACCCCCTGCACCCGGATCACGAGGTCTCTCTGCCTGTGGGAAATGCTGGGACGAGGTGTAGCCATGAAAGGTCCTCGGAAGCTGCCATGAGGGTCTCTTCTCTGCCTCCTTTGCCGCCACTGTGTTGTAGAGCTGATAGCTAGCCAGAGCAAGAGTGCGGGGCCATCCGAAAAGGACTGCGGGAGGATGAAGTGGTCGCTCTGCCCTAAGCAGCCCCGCTGAGTTCTCGGGGAAAGCTGCAGCTTGCTAAACCAAACCTAGCACTGCAACAGCCTCTTCTTTTTAGAGAAACACCCTTGTTGATTAGATACTGCCCCCTTCACTGGCAGATCCCTCAAATCTTCTCAATCTGCCTAAATAATTTTGTGAAGAAATAGATGGATTCATAGTTGAAAATATATTTCTAATCTATGTGTCCTTCTTCCTGGAAATATGAAACTCTGGTTTCATACTAAAATAGTAATTTTCATGCTGTTACATTTGTAGTCATGTTTCTAAATTTAAAATCCTCGTATTTTAGTGGTGTGAAAGGTAAGACACATAATAAGTACTTGCAACCTATAATTTTTAAAATACAATATTTAAACTCATCCCTTGCCTTTCTTGTGTCTGTGCGTATATGTGAATACTCATTTGCTTTAAGGTTGAAAATGAAAAAAACTCTTTGAAGCTTCTTTTTCTTGTCACAAAATAAAACAGACCACCTTAGGCTGTATATACATTTGACTTTGTTGTTCATGTTTGAGCTGAAGTTTGTCTGGCTAAGAGATGAAGCCCCTTGCATCCCTATTGCCAATAAGAAGTACGTCTTCCCACTTGCAGAGAGACTCCCCCAAAGTAACACACCTCAACAGGCAGGCTGAGACCACTCCCGGGTCAACCTGACTACATATTGGTAACCTTCTCTCATTCTGCAATATTCCTTATTAGATAGGTAAGATTTTGTTCCTGATTTTGGAAAAACCCCATGAAGTTTCAAGGAAGCATACAAGACTGACTTTATCACCTATTCCAGAGTTAAGCCATAAAGAGTAGATAGCAAGAACAAGCTTTTTTGGACGATGAACATACCAGTTTTCAATGTCTTAGGCTGCAGGTTTCTAATTCTTCCCTTTAGAAACTATTCTTTACTATAAGAGATTGCTTTCATGGTCTTAAAATATTTCCTTGTCTTAGTTTCATCATCATCCATTTAGCATATGAAAAAGCAGTTAAGGTATCATACTTCATATTCATAGATGTAAGGACAAGCTTTTCTCCAGACATGTTGAGTCTGCAACTCTAAGCCAGTTTCTGGTCATCCTGTCAAAGAAATCAGAGGAAGCACAATACAAAAATGTCTTAATCTCTTCCCTGTGTGAGGTTGAGCTTTAAAAATAATATGCCTAAGACACACTTTTCCATTGAAGTATCTTACACATTTAGGTGACTCCTAAAACAAGGCAGCCAAGAAAACCAAATTGAATTAAGCAAAACAGGGGGAAAAATTGTAAACATTTTTAATAGCTGCAAATTCTCTGAAGAGATAGATGGAATATCACTTCTTCATCACATTCTAGGGGAATGTTACCAAACAATTTTTTCCCACATAACACATTTTAAGTTTTGAGCTTTTTGAAAAAACCCATCCCAAACTAGGAAGGAATTCTAAAACTAATTCCATCCCCCTTATCACAATATAACATTTCCATTTATGCAGTTTACTCCACAGCTCCACATTTAGGTGTCCACTGCAAAAACTGACACTTGAAAGGTAAGGAGAGTGTCAGAGCCCACACACAGAATGTTCTAATACATTTCCTCCCAGTTTATGGGAATTGTGTGATGCTTCTCAGTTCAGTGGGAAACACAACAACATAGCAGAGACAGGTAAAGCCACGTTCAGCTTTATACTCAGTATGGAAAAAGCAGGGGCTCTAGGAAAGCCAATCCTCCTCTTTTGAGAGGCGCTTACTGGAAAAAACAGAACTGGAGTGGAGGACCAGTGGAGGATCCAAAAGTGATGTTAGCAGGCACTCAGATTGGAAGAGTGGTAGTTTACGAGGAAATCCTCTTAATTAACAGAAGATGGAAAACTGTTTATGCCTGCTGAGCATACCCTCCCAGTTGCCCTGTGATCAATAG
This sequence comes from Aphelocoma coerulescens, assembly GCF_041296385.1. NCBI lineage: Eukaryota > Metazoa > Chordata > Aves > Passeriformes > Corvidae > Aphelocoma > Aphelocoma coerulescens. The sequence goes on along the minus strand of NC_091015.1, from coordinate 136,523,694 downwards.
AATCAATATTTCCCAATCTGGGAAGAAAGAAAGGCAAGAAGAGAGACAGCAAAGAGGGGTGTGGGCAGAGAAAGAGCCCAAGAACATTGAACATAACCCAGTGTATGGCATATGAAGATGTAGTTGGGCAGAAAAGAGATTCAAATGGTGCTGTATAGAAAAGTAACAGGCAACAGTATTGAAAAACACCACTCCTGACTTTTTTCCTGCATAACTGTTAATTGATCTGTATTAATAACAAAGGAAAGTAGATTAAGAAAGTACCCTATCCTAGTTTAAAAAAAAAAACAAACAACAAAAACACCAACAAAACAGAAAAATAAAAAAATAAAGCATTTCAAGGATGAGCAAACAACAATGGTAAATTTCTAAGAAGCTAGAAAGGGAGTAGTTTCAGTAAGTTCGGAAAAATATCCAAATATTCTGAGATTTAACCAAAACCAGTATTCAATCCCAATTCCCTTCTTCTTAGAGAACAGATAAAAATTAAAAAGTAATACAGAACTGAGAAACAGAGGTCTTCAATTAGTTTCAGTTAATTATTTCTAGAAAATATTTGATATTTTCTTGACTGTTTGTAAGTTTTATTCAAGACAATAATTTACCATTTCTGTCTTTAACCATGTCTTTATGAGTCACAACCATGAGACAAAATCATTCCTTTCATGTATTTGTCCCAGCAGAAACATTGATTAAACGATAAGGAAAACTTGGAGGGAACAAAGAAAATAAAAAAAAAATTCCTTTATGAATTTCACACACCACTGAATTCCGTAAACTGAAAACGTATTTTCTCTCTTCTCACTCATCTCTCTCCCCCTTCCTTGTTTGAAAGCAGTGAAAGAAAAAATATATTGTCTTTAAACTTCAAAAGGTTTGTCCTTTCTGTTATCCTTAGAAACATTTTTCAGGTCATCAAAGAGTATTTAGCACTCAATGATTTCTCAATGAAAAAGTCAATTCTTCGTAAAGGAACACTTGTTTCCTATCAGTTTGCTTACCTGGGTGAAAGAATAAAGCAAGGAAAATCAGAACTTATACAATAAAACCCCTGTGCAGACTCCAACAGGCATGCACCTCCTGTATTTATGTGTATAGTGTACTCTGTATTCAGAAGAAAATAAATGTGAGAAAATGTTTTTTTCTCTTTTCCTATTTTCCTCATCACAATTTGTATTTACATTCTATTTCGGTTTCTATGAAAATATTACTATTTCTAGTGCAAAGTCTATTACTGGTATTAAGTTTAGTATAGATCTGTGTTCATCTACTTTGGTAACATCATCCAAGAATGCTGATTTAATCAGTTCAGAAATTTGCTTCAGATGGCTTAAATTCTTTATTTCTCTCTTTATTTTACACTTCTAGGAATTTATTTTGCTTCTGCTATTTTTACACTATTTCTGTGAAATTCAGAGAGACATTTCATTGGGGCCTAAGTCTAAAATGACACAATTTATTAAAAGCATATCCAATGTTTCCTGCAATTTCACTTAGCATTGTCCTGTTATCAGCAAGTCTTATCAACTTAAAATTTATTGACTTCTTTAACCCTCAAATATAAGTTTATTTTCACTGTATGTCCACTCAAAATCAGCCCTTGAAATCTTCATGTTAATATCTCAACACCAGTAGATATCTTTTCCAACTAATTCACATTTCCAGCAGTGGTACATAACCTTATCTTGACTATGCAAATGAATTTAGCTCTTTTCATGTACAACACACTAAGAAATGGAGACACTGGTGTTCACAATTACCTTCCACAAAATCAACATTTTTCTGCCAAAGACAGTGTCGCTTGTTGATACAATTTCAAGTGGCCTTTGGACAGTTCTGTTTCTGTGCTTCTGGACAGGCTTCAAGGCAAAAATCAAATTTTAAAAAAGATCAGTGTTTTCCAGTGTGCTCATGTGTATTCTTGAGCACAGGTTTACGTGTGTCAAAAATCCTTCAATTACTCCCAGTGTAAAGGTGTGCAGGACCTGATTCTCCTACACAGCAACATTTTGGGATATTTAATAATTTTTATTCATTTTGTCTTGGGTCATAAGCCAGACTTTATAAGTGTTTCACATGAAAAGCAAGTTCTGCCGCATAACATAAAAGAGCTTATAATGAGGGCACTTCCCAGGACTGTGGAAGACCTACACACTACGTTATGGTTTTTGTGCAATATTCCAGAAACTGCTCCACATTACTTTGCTACTAGTTCTTACTGTTTATGTCTCCATCCATCTCTTGTATTGCTGAAAAAAATTATTAGGCATTATTTCAGTCTAAATTTTATGTCTTCTCCCTGGATGTTGAAGACTGATGTTCTAATCTTCACTTTAAATCAAGTAAAGGAAGGACTTGAACACTTTAGGTTGCACCTTCTGCCACACAGTCATTCTTAGTTCTTTCACCTTCCTGAAACCAGTAAGTGGAAGATTTTGATTCATGTTTGTATCTATAAGTACACATAGGAATAAGTAAAACATATACATGCATATATTCCAGTTCAAAACTGGAACATTCCATTAAAAACTAAATACATTTAAGAGTTCTGACTAGTCTAAAAAAAACCTGAAAACCCTGCAAAAAAATTTAAGTGGAAATACCACTAATCACAACTCTCGCAAAATTATAGCTCTACAGGAGAGCGACAGGTAGGGAGTACCTGCTGTGGAAAATTGGAAAAACACCTTCAGTAGGAAGAAAGGCTGTTCAAAGAAAAAAAAATCAGAAGGGTCAAACTCACAGTAGTTTTAATAAAATCTCAGCTTTGTCAAATGGCCAGAAGGAACTCCAGCAAGGTAACTTAAAGCTTCTTCTCGGGTTATTGAAGCCATCCTGTACCAAATAAAATATCATTTCTCAAGCAATTTTTGATTTTTATCCCTTTAAACTCCTCCTTAAAAACCTACCTTTTCCTTTATCCCTACAAATCACCACCCTCTGGGAGTGGTTATTCTGGTGGCCACCTGTAAATATATAGATCACAGTGAATAACCTAAGTGTGCACCCGTAGTTACTGTTATTGCATCTTTCTCCTCTTCACAGTCTTTGTTTCAGGTTCAGAGAAGTCCCAGATTATGAAGTATGTCGTAGGTGGATGTCTCTGTAATTTTCTGCCTCGGCAGTAGAATAAAGCACAGATGCTTTTGTGGAGTTACAGGTGTTATCTGAATATACTTGTAATATGCAATGTGCAGTATCCAATTTGGCAGCCATCAATACCTCGGCATATCTGCTGTGAAAACAAAGGGAAAATATATCGGTCTGTACAATCAGGCATGTGTGTGCATTCCTGGGAAACTGAAGAGACATGCAGGAGTCACCATTACTACCCCAGCTTCTTCTGGGCTGGGAGGGGTGGTTAGAGCACTCCAGCATTCCCCATGTACATTTCTCCTTCAGCAATGAAAAAAGATTTTGTTCGTTTGAAGCTCTGCACTCCTCTTAAGTTTTCCCTCCTACTTATTTCAGATGTCTCTGACTACTAAGTCCACTTTGCCTATTCTCACCTTTATCTTTAGATACATATTTTCACACCTGATACTCATTTTCATACACTATTTTGTGGCTTCCTTGGTAACATAAGATGCTGAATTCTCATTCACATGTTTAGGTGTAAACACCTGCTGCAAGTTCCTGAAGTCCATTCTGATGGAGAGTTTTGGTTCACAGTCTCTCAGCAGTGTTCCCCACACTTTTTAAGAGTGCCTTTGTTGTTACAAATCCAATCTCTTTTTAAGTTTACATTGCCACTGCCTCCTCTATCACTGTGCATTTCTGTTACAGGCACATCACAAACTGCTGGCTACTACAGTGAATTCAGATGATGGCTTGCCTGTAAATTAGATTTGTGTGTGTAAAACCGATGCTTGTTTACACACTGGAATGATGCCAAAAACCAGCTCAGATGAAACAAAATATTTATGAATTGGATAAACTGGAAACTTACATCTTTATAAGGTGTTCAGAGTGGATTCAGGTATAATTTCCCTTGCTCTGCCCCATTCTTCCTAAGGAGTACTAGAAATACTGCATTTTTAAAAGACACAGCTTTTTAATTTATACTTAGTAATATTAAAGCAAATCTTAAAACAATCCTTTATGAAACAAGTGATCTTAACTATTGTAATTCACATGAATTTAATTACACCAATTTTTACAAGTAATTTAAATATTGCTTTAAGAGAAGTTGGTTTTTTGCTACCATAATAAAATAACTTGTTTTATACAAGATACAGAAGAATATAATTTGATCATTTCTTCTGTTAGCCTTTGTTACATAGATTTTTACATAATCATTACTCATAATGTTCTGACAGATAATGCTATTACTAGCGTTACAATCTTTGCTATTATTATAAAAAATCTTCTGGCTTTGTGAAAATTTTAATTTATTAAAATGTAATGAAAGCACATCTAACATGAACCATAATTTATGAAAATTTTAGATGTGCTGCTTGACATTCATGTCATCAGGCTTCAAAAGTTTCACATCTGAAATGTGAAATTACACAGATTTATAAAGATCCCTTTTCAGCATGTTAGCTGGCACTATCTTCTGTAAAATGTATATGTTTGGCTTTAAAGAGACAGGCGCATGTAATTTTAATGTCAGCACCAGCATCACCAAAAAGTGCCCTGGCAATCAGTGGAAAGGTTTAATAGGTTTCCTGTCTTGTTCTTAATTTGCTGAAATTACAAAATCAATACTTTCAGTTGTAGCTGCAGCTACCCGTTTTACTGCTTTAAGATAAAGTCTACAATAAAGTAACCTTCACTTTCAATTTGTAGCGCAGAACATCAGGGTGTTCTTGGCCACTAACTAGTCTTTCTTTTCTCAGCCAGTATGAGACATTCTAGGTGTGTGATGTTGCCCTTCAAAGGGGAAAGATGCATTTTGTATTAAGCGGAGCTCTCATCAGTGACTCGGTTTGTTTATTTTTAACATCTCAGTCTACTCTCTCCTAAAGTCACCTCTGCACGGGTTGTTCATTATTTCCCTGTTTCTCTGTCTTGATATTCTATACTACATAAATAAGTGATTGGTGTTGAAATGGCCTAATCTTTGTTTTACTCCATAGTCTCCGTTTATAACACAGGATATTAGCATATTATATTGCTGCAGTTAAAAAAGGAAATTCTCCATAGTTAGTCACATTTTTAATAGTGAACGTGATGACTGCATATGCAAAAGGCCTCTGAAAGAACCAAAACGAGGACAACCAGGTCAGCACCACTGGAAAGGTCAAGCTCTAGCACAGAGCAAGAAGGAAAAACCAATAAATACCTTTCCATGGGCTGCTCTGCTATGCCTCCCTGCTCTTTAATGATAGAAGTGAAAAAACATATCTTTACACAATCATTTAGTCTTCCAACTCAAGTCCAACCTGTCCAGCAAGTACTCTGTACTCAAAAATTAAAGTTGTAAGATGAAGTTTTGACCCTCTTATCCATGTTTCACAAGCAATTAAAATGTTTTTAAATTTGGGGGGTTTTTTTTGTTTCTGTTTTTCTCTGATAACTCTCTTCCTGAAATACCTTTCAGCGTATAAACTCTCTTCATCACTTAGCTGAGCAATATTCTGGAGCTATTAGCATTGGAGAAGGGCTTTGGCTTGGTCCTCTTCTAGTGGAGCAATAAAAAGAATGTTAAGCTGCTGCTCACAAAAGGTTGCAGTGTAAGATGTCTCAGTGCTTCCCAGTGATGCAAAATGTATTCACACCAAGGAAAAAAGCTCTCAACACCTGCTACCCCAAATGTTAATGAATACACACACACATGCACCCACACACACACGTGCACATTATGCTTCTTTCTTCTCCGCCACAGCAATTTCAAGTTGGAAATTTTACTCATAAACAACACATGATGGAGTAAGGATACTGTAAAACAGAAAGCACAGTTGATCACAGATGGAATACAGCTCATCACATGAGGAAAACAGAGCCTCCAAATGCCACAGCTCCTTTGCTTCATGCTCTACATTTTTAACTAGCTGCTCAAGGTAAAAGCATGCTATTTATCTTGTGATGTACTCTCTGTAAATGAAAATTCAGAGTAGATCTAGAAACAATTTTGGACCAAAGAAAACAAAAGCATTTGTCTGTAAACAAGTCAAGAGAAATGCCAAATGATTCAATGAAGATCACTTGTGTCACTTGTGTTTGTTTTGATTGGTCCTCCAGTGTTTACAGCACTCAACTCAGCAGGCTCAGAACCCCAAATCTATATTTAATTTAAAGCATTGCACCATCACTCAAATCTTTCAGCAGCCTCACTACAGTCTAAAGAACAAGGGCAGAGGGACCTGTTTACATGAAGCACTTTTACATGCTCCAAGGGATTGCAGAATAGTTTTAAACAAATTATATCAAGATATAAAGGAAATTAAGATTTTTTTTTTGTGAAACAAAATATTTTCCAGTACATGTAGGCTTTTTGCCTGCATTAAATTCTGTCCATTTTCAGGTGTTCTCAGCAAGAGATCATCTTGCAAGACAATATAAAATATTCCAAAAGCAGATTTAAACTGAAAAATAAGATGAATCTCAGAAAACTTAATTTTTATCAGAACTAATATGATGATCAGAAAACATAATGTAATAAAGATAGTCATTGCTATGACATTGAAAGCTTTGTAAAAATTCACAGCAGTTTAGAGAGGTAAATAGAATAAAATAAATAATCAACATATATTTGAGGGCCCAGTCCTTTCAGATGCAGAAACCAAAGTTTTACAAAGATAACCAGTTGAAGGGAAAAAAATTGAGTCCTCCTTTAAGCATACACAGGTAGTCTTAAAATATGTCTGGCTTGTCAAAGGGAGTGAGCCCTCAGTTTCTATTAACAACAGCCAGGGTAGAATCCACTAGCTGTTTTGCAAAACCAGCCCTGATGCAAATGGAGAGTCACTAATGTCGTATGCACGGTGTCAAAGAGCAGCAAACCTCGCTGTAACCATGGTGGTAGCATGCATCAGCACAGCATTACTGCAGTGGTTTTCAATCCTTGTCAGGCTCCTGGTGTAAAAGTCTCTAACTAAATTTAGGGTCTCCCCAGGGAAAGGAAGCTGAGATAGAAGAGAGTTTAGAAAACTAGACACAGTTTATCTATGTTTATTATTCAAATTTTCCCAACGTGCCATGAGGTTTACTGGGGAACCTGTTACCTTGTTTGAAAATCTAGGAGCTTTTGTGCATTCACCCTACCTTATCATCTCCCTTTGCAGTGGCTGCCAGTCTAGAACTGCTGCCCCTGTCCCTAGCTGGGCCATTCCAGGTATGAAGTTTGATCAAAGCCTGTCAGAACTGTTGTCTGCAGATGGTACTCACTGTGAAGCATGTTTCCTCCTCAATGACTCAGTCATTCGTAGGACCCTGGGCATGAGGACTTGCTGCTTCACAGGCACACACAGTTAATGAGCCCGTCCAGCTCTTCTCCAGCTAGGATCAGAGTGAGGCCAAATTTGCAGCACCAAGTCCCAGTTCCCTCCGACAGGAGGAGAAGGGAGTGATTTGGGAGAGGGTATCCAGAGGTTTCAGCACTAGGCAGTCTCCAGCCTTCAGGAAAATGCAGAGAGGGAAGGAGAGCAGACCGAAATTAGCTTCAACCCTGGAAAAAGGAGACAGGCTTGTAATAGTTTTCTTCCTCTTACCAGAAACATTATTCCGGCATCTGTGTTTCTTTCAACCCTGTTGTGCTTCTCAGCAGACAGGGTAATTTGACCCAGAGGATTTTGGCTATCTAAACTATGCTTAATCATTTGGCCCCATTACATCACTACAAAACAGTTCAAAATAGAGGGCTCCTTTTAATAGATTTCTTGCTTCAGTTAACAAAAATTATTCAAACTTCAGTTTTTGCTGAGCTTATTAAAGCAGGACTGTGTTTAAGTTATAGTAATTGTCAATAAAGTCTTTTATAGCAGATTTAACTCAGCATATTTTAGACCTTGCCAATTCGAGACAGTTTCCATAAAAAGGAGAACAGCAATGTTACAGAGTGATAACTCAAAAATGGAAAAAAGGAATTATTTAGCATAAAAGGAATTATTTAGCATAGTAAAAGGAGGTATAACTAGGAGTAATGGGAGGAAATTAATAAAGGGAATGTATCAGTAGGGAAAAAAGAAAAACCTGACAGTGAGTTAACCAATAGAAAAATCTCCAGAGAGAGCAAAGAGTAGCCCACTGCTAGCCAATTTGAAAATAACTGGCCAAAACACTACCAAAAAAATAAACAGGCTGGTAATAATTTTGCAACCATACAGACAGAAGGCTAGGTACCATTCTGTCCCCCACTTCTAAATTTTATGAAAGTGAACAAGTCATTTGAGCTTTCTGATTGACAAATCTAGTGAAATTCAGCATTCTGGCTGCTGAGATGTAATTGCACGGCTTTTATCGTTGCCAGCATCAGAAGTCGAGGCAAAAAAAAAGAAAGGAAAAGTGTTTGGTTTGTGCTTTGTGGTTTGGGTTTTTTTTTTTTTTAATTGACATTCCTTTTGTTAGTCTGAGTTATTTGATTTATCTAGTAAAAATGTGCTCCTTGACTGACACTAAGACAACAAAAATTGTACTAAAAAAATGCTTCATAACAAGAACTTAAATTATAATTTTTTAAATCAATAATTTGTAACAGTAAAACAAAGCAGAAAAGCCAAAATGCTCTTATATAAATACCTCAAAATTGTATCAAAATATGATAATTTCTGAAAATTCAGAATAAAAATTAGCATCCATCTATACTCCTTGTTTTGCAAGACATTATATAAAACATTGTGTTTATTAAAGATAATTGAGGCAACAGAAATATGTTTGTGGGGTTGAATATTTTTTACAACTTTTTTAAAATCTAGTGAAAAATAAACAGTTAAGACTAATAGGAAGTTTGCAGGCAAGAAACGAGCTATCCCATACCAATTAGAAACAAAATACCTCTTCAATAAAAAGGATTAGATTGTTCCCTTGGTGTTGGGCTTTTTTGAATAGGATAAAACTTTTGAGTTATTCAATGTCTGCAGTAAAATTTGGAAAATGTGTTAATTGAATGTGTGACTGAAATTAGAAAATGTAAATCTTCTGAATATTTTCTGTATATTCATGACTATCACGTTTTGACACAAAGAAATAAAATAATCAGCGGATTTGGTTTTAGCATCATTACATGTGAAAACATTAGAACAATTTTTTTAAAAATGTATGAACAGTTTTACATATTTTTAAAAGAACGTACGAACCATTTATACCTCATTCAGATTTAAATTTTTCTTTTGTTTAAATAAAAAGTCCTACCTTTACTCACAAATTTACAGCAACATGCCATAAACCCTTGCATCTAATTATTTCTTAATCACATCTTCTGACACAGATGATTTCAGCTAGATCTACAGTGAAAACAATCACAACAGAAACTCTGACAGACTGGGACCAAACCAATGTTAGTCTACACAGCTGTGATTTTGTAGGATTATACATGTTTCAGTTTATTTCTGCTGTTTTTTGGACTTGCCATCAGCACATTACGAATTTGGTGGGATTGGAATACATTTTTCTTATTCTTATATTGTAAGTTTAAATGCTTATACTAAAACTTGTGCTCATCATATATTTGTCCTTTATTTTTTAAGAACCAAAAGATTTATTTCTATATAAGGCAGAGAACTTTAAAAACAAATTACTACAGAACTCCTCTACAAACCAGAAATATTTATAGTACATTACACAAATACTGATGTTATTATTTAGCAGTTTAAAATAGAAAATTCTAGCATGTAAAATTATGTTTTAAAGTGTGATTATAATGCTAAAAGATTAAGACATTAATATAGGTGGGGTTAGGTTAATGTTTTTTTATTAAAATCAAAGTATGATGTACATCAGTTCTGTTTAAACATGTGAAATAAATAAATGAATTTTTAGGTCTTCCTGGGCATTATTTCTATTATATAAGTTCTATATATATATGTTCTATTATATATAAGTTCTATTATCTATAGAACTTCAAGTACTCTAAGCTTAGCATGTAAACACACAGCTAAAATAAACAAATTACAAAGGAAAAAATCAATCCAACTTTAAGTAAGGTCATGCAGTTTGAAATCAGGGTTTTTTTTGTTAGGCATAAAATAGAATGATTTCCTAACCTGATACTCCCTAGCAATGTTGCCAATTTTCAAGTTACAAATGAGAAACTGGAGTAACAAATAGTCGCGTTGAAACTAAAAGCTTGTGTGTATCATAAAAATATTTAAATCCTTGCCATTTTTACATTTAAAACATCTATTCAAATATGTTTGAGCATTTCAGGGCAAAATAATTTTAAAAACCCATAAATATTGAGGTTTAAATTTAAGCACGCCTCAGAAATGATTCAGAGCAATGTTGTGTTTGCATCATGCTGTGACTCACCAGTTACTCTGAGCAATTCACGTGTGTAAAACGTGTGGAGGGGCCAGGTGGAAGTTGGAGGTGCACTAGGAACAGAGCTCCTCTTCTGTCTCCAGCTGCCATGATATCCTAACAAGGGCAGTGTGTCCATGCACATCCAAATAAACTTCAATAACCATTCACCCCTCCTGTTTATAGGCAACCGGTATGTCTGGAGGTAGGGTATGTTTTCATGTATACACAGACACCACAATGCCAAATGCAGTAAGATGTACAAACACTCAAGGAAAGAATTTATTCCTTGAGCAACCTGCTTCCTTAAAAATAAGTAGTAGTATCAGTGCATGCACTCTCTTAAGACATGCTTTAAATTTACTACTTTATCCCTTCACTTATATCCACCTGGTAAACAGTGCAACAAGACACTGGAAGCTGATGTTTTTTAAATATTTGACTGTTTTTCTAGTGTTTAAAATCCCACAACTTCAGAACTGAGTTAACTTACAACAACACCATAAAATTAGGCAGGGAAACTTTAGATAATATTATATGCATTTAATTTTAAATATCTATCTATCGAGACAGAAAATTGTATACTAAAAAGGCCCTATATTTTAACAATGCACTTTAACTAAAAAAGAGTAATTGCAGAAAAAAAGTATTCTATAAGTTTTCTTCCCTTCAGAATTTAAGGGAAAGCCAGTATTTTAATACTTCCCCATATCTCTCCCTTTCACTTTGTTTTCTTAATTCGGTTCTGCTCACTTCCCTTTGCTTCTTGTTTTCCTGCATTCTCTCTATTTTAACACATATAGATAACAAGAAAATCATATTTAGAGCCATATTTTCTAATTTTTTTCATTTCTAGAAATTAGATACTTGGGAAAAATCGTGTTATCACAAGTAAGATCCTTCTGGAAAGTGACAAAACCCAAAAGCTGTTTCAGTAAGGTACTGTTTTAGCACCTTACCCCTGCCCAAGAAGGTAGATAAGGGGATCTTTTACAAGACAGTTTAGTCACTCCCTGCCATGTCAACTACTGGGGACAGAGAAACAGTGAGGCTAGAAAGCAAAGCCTTAGGACTTTATCGCTTTTCTCCTTCTTAAGATCTGCTACTTATTAGCATTTTTTGATAGTACAGACTAAGTTTTACCCCAAAAAGAACAAAAAGGAGTCACAAATATTTGCCTCAGCTACAGTAGCCCTGTGCTGTGCAAAACAAGAATACACTCCAAGTCTTATTTACCTACAGCCATTTAATATCTCATCTGTTGTTAGAAAGCATGATCTTCCCATTTGATTACACTTTGGTTTAATCACATGTAAGTAAACTCTTTATTGCTGATGCAGAATTTTGCAACTGAGATTTTCCTTTTCTGTAGTACTATAAGATTCAGAAGGCAAACCACGCACTCGATCTAACAAAGCAGTATAATAGGGATGGAGGGGAGAAGCAATTTGGAGTCTATAGGAAGGTTACCATAAAATTTACATTTTCCATAAAATATAAGTAGCCACCATTTTGCTGTAATCCCAGAGCAGCAACGAAATGGTGGTACAGAAGAAAACTACCCTATCAGACACATTTCATCATTGCTTCTATCCATCACTATCTTCTTTCGCTAGCGTGATTATCATTTACCTTTCTCCTTCTTACAAGCAACCTCCTACTTTTAGACTAAAAATTGATAGACCTAGCATAGTAAATAGATAAGGTGTAATTATCAAACTAAAACTACATACTGTACAAGTCCTCTCCCCCTCACCCCACTTCAAACTGCAAAAAAGTACTGCATAGTGTTTCTATCACACACTGATGAACACATCCCTTGGAACTGCTACTGTATGAAAGCTGTATCCTAGAGGTAGAACACATGGTATGGAATATGGCTGCTGCATTGGTCAGTATGTATTTTAATTATTATATGATGAGACATACATAAGTAACACTCAGAAGACCAAAATGATTTAAACTAATTATTTTTGATTGTAATGTGCAACACTGCATTTTGTGAAGCATTTTATATTTAAGTGAATATATGTATATTGGCATACTCGGTTTAGAAATTTATATCGAGGCATCAATTTTGATACACAATGCCTTTTTTTTTTTTAATTATTGCATGCTTTTCAGAAGGTGTGGAAAGGAGTGCCTACTTGTACATAAAGAGGGAAACAGTATTTTTAGATTGGTGCAGGTCTATTCTGTGATACTGTGCTGTACATACTAAAAGAACTCATAAATTTTATCCTGTAATCTCTACAGAAGCACTATGTGCTATAAGCTTTATTAACTAGGTGCTAAATTTATAAATTTGTAATAAACTAGAAAAGTATATTCTGTAATATATTGTCTAAAAGCTTGCTTGGTGTTTATTACTATAAATATGTAATGAAGTTAAGATGGATCACATTTTCAAATACAGCGTGTCATAGGAAAATGTTCTTGTTTTTCAGACACAAGTTGAATATTTTAGATTCCAATATCATTTTATAACTAATATATCAGAAAGCACACAAATGTGGGTCATTTAGGTGATAGTGCGTGCTGAATTTAATTTTTTTTTCGGAGAACTTTTCAAAAACATCCTTAATGATGTGAAATTTGTTTGTACAAATCTGCAATTATGTACAAGTAAAACAAATGTCCTGTTCCTTCTTAAGTACTCCCATTCTTTTCCAATACAAAGCAAAGAGTATTTAGGTAACACTGCCACCTATTGCTTAAAGGTCATAGTGACTAAAATCTGGTCCAGTTTTTTTATCACTCACTGCTCGTTTTGACTACTATGCTTTCATTATTTCTAACAACTGAATGAGACTTCCATGTTTTTCGTATATAATAAACATCTGCCTTCAGTACTTATGACTATAATTTTTCTAGAATCAATGAAAACTTAAGAGACTTTCAATATCGATAAAATAAATTTAAAAAAAATACAAAAAAAAATTAATTTCAAATACAAAATCCATCCACAAAAGGAACAAAAAGAAGATTCTTCAGGTTATAGCATGGCAAATACTGAAAAATCCGATTTCTTTGTTAGATATAAGTTGTCTGATAGAATCCAAAATAGCATAATTCTTGTAAACATTTTGCAAGTGGATATGCAAATACTCAAATTGTAAACAGACATCTGCAGGTCTTTTAAGGACACAGCTTTGGAAGCATGAAAATAAGTCACTATAAGATCAGACCTACTTCTTTTCAGTAAATAATTCTGTTTTCAGGACAACGATCAAAAGATCACTAATTCTACATCTGAATAAGAATCCTGCCATAAGAATAACCTTTGTCAGCTTGGAAAAAAAAAAAAAAAAAGGAGAAAGAAAATTATTTCCACTTCTTTCAAAGAAAAAGTGAGAAAAAATATATTCGATCATACTAAGGAAAGTTACATGAATCAATCAGAAAGACAACACCAGTTGTATAAACTATATAACATAAGTACTGTCTAGGTTAATTTACAGCAATATAGAAAGATTACTTAGTTTGGAAGAAAATTTATTGTTGAAAGGCTCTTTTTTATCCTCAGTGTATTATTCAGTCTGCATGTATAAAATAAGTTGGCTTTACTTCTTCACTACAGGGAAGTAGCTGTATATTTTATAAAATCCCTTATATTCTCTTCTATTATTAGAAGAAAAAGTATGAATCCATTGTTCTTGTGCCCAAAAATGCTCAGAGTTACTATGCAGAATGCTGACATTTGTCCTACATTAAAATATCTCACTAAGAGTCCAGCTCAATTTCTAAGATTGTGAAATTTTAAGACAGATGGATGCACTCAGGAAGAGTAAAAATAAAATATATATTTAAAAATAAAAGTGATTTTGTTTTGGTTTTGCTTTGTTGTTGTTTGTTTTATTGTTTTATTTTTTTGTTGTTTTGAGGCAAGGGGTTTCTGCTTGTTGTTTTTCTGGTTTGGTTGGGTTTTTTTAAATTAGATTGAAAGTATTTTAAATCTCAAATATTTGAAATATCCATGGTAGCAGAGAGAGTATTTATACAAACAGAAGGAATCTATGTGAAGGTTAAATTCCTTATAGACAATATTTTTTTTCCTGTAATCATAACTGCATCCTTTCAGAACTCAGAAACAACATAAAACAAGACTTGTTCTTGCAGTTAGGGACTCCTGATCTTTTCCTCACTCTTACGGTTTTACTCTATGACATTTTTAACCATTTCTCTCCTGCAGAATGTTGCCTCTCAAAACAGTCACCTATCAAATCCAAGCAGTGTCCAGAGCTAATGTCAGAAAGGGAATGACTGAATACAAATAGATATCTACACACCTTTTCTTATCTTTCCTGGTTTATTTCTTATTTCTACACTTTCAACTCTAGTAACAATGCATGATTCTCACACTGGTGAAAAAACCCTGAACTTTGTTTTCTCTTTTTTACTTCTTTGAATAAAATGAATATTCAAGACCTACAAATGTTATGTATTAAAGGAAAAGGTTGGATATTTTTCAGATTTCATTAAATGTTTATGTACCTAAAACAATTTGATGCTAGAGTATTCAACCTTAAATTCACTCAACTTAGTACAGTAGAATGAATTATTAATGACCTAATTGCTAAACATTGATTTGTAGTGTAATTACTTGTTTAATGCACCATTTTATGTAAATATCAGACCAAAACCTAAAAGTGTGGTGCTTTTAATAAATTTTCTTTGATAACACTTGTACATATTCACATACAAAAATATGCCTTTGTTTATTCCTTTAACAAACTTTCTTTTGGAAACTGTAATATGTTTCCTAAACAAATGTTTGTGGCATCAAAAGTTTGCAGGTATATTTTTCTCCACCTCTTTTGCTACCTAAATTCTGATATGACTTGACATAAATTTTATATCAGAAAAAAAATTCATTAAAAATATAAGAATTTCAAATATGTGTGAAAAGAACAAACAAAAAAAGGAATACATTAAATTAAGGGTATGAAACCTAGAACAGGTACGGAGTAAAACGCAATGTCTAAAATCCAAAAGCTACAGAAGGCACTTATGAATAATTTGTTGATTTTATCTCCAAAATAAAATTCACACTTGCATTAAATCAATTATTTTCACAGATAGTCTAAAAATCAGTATAATTTTTGTCTATCATATATAAGATGATTAACAGGCAGGCACATGCATACTGAAGTGTATGTGAAAATGCCAGTATGCTTTGCCTCTTAACATCTGTGTGCTAAAATATACTCAGCTGAGACAAAGATGCAACTTAATTCAAGGAATAAATAGAGGTTAGGGGAAAAAAAGTTATCTTCCTTAGTTATCTGCTCTAATCAACTACACACCTCATGTCAGAATGCAATGCAGAGATGCTTATACTTCCTCAGCTAATATTATCATTACTTTTATACTTTGGCTTTACTAGATCATTGCTTCAAATGAGCATCACTGAACCAATGGAGCTTTAGTGTCTATGTTACATTTTCTTCATAATCATTTTCAATTTATTTTTTTCTTGCATGTCATCATTTTAATGTAAATCTTTCTTTTTCTTTTCAATAAAATGAAATGATTAAGTAATCCTGCTTTTTGCATGATTAAAGATGACGGATAAGCTTGGGTGGATAAAAATCAAGGCTCCTAACAGAATCTGTGCACCTCGCATGTCAGAATCCTTCCAGCTTGTTCAGTGCTAATGACAGAAAAAATTAGCGTGTCTCTGAGTTGACTAAAAAGGATAACAAGCTACCTTTAAGGACCTAACCATACCTCTACACTAAATTTTAAACAGTTGTTTTCCATAATTTTCTGTAATAAGCCCTGATGAATTGTTTTGAAACAGCTTAATAGAGAAATCTTTATTTAGGGCAATAATAAATGTTCATTAATTCTGTCAATGACTACTGCTGGGCTGTTTAATCACCACCTTTGTATCACCAGATATAACATATTTAGAAAATAAAGTGCAAGGGGTGCAATATGCTGAATAGAGTATAAATCTGATAAAAAACGACGCATTTTAATTAGCCAGTCAGACACGACTCAGCTTTAAAGAACAGGAAAAAACTCCTAACTACTGATTTTTGCCAGTATCTCTTTCCTTTCAAGAGCCCTGTGCAATATGTGTTCAGCCTTTTCTGACTGAAGCAAGAAAACCAGAAAGGGGATATTACAATACAGCACATACATACTGCCATCGCCTCTAGACATATGACCCAAAATGATGCTAAGAAGTCTTTCTCTGACCTCCTGCTAACCAGCCTCTTGTGATTAATTCAGCATGTCCTTGAAAGTATCAGCTCGAGATCCTTGTTTTTTTAATTTAAGAGTTTCTGAAGCCCACCTATAGTTTCACCGATGGATTTTTATTTATTTACTTTTTTTTTTCTGTTTGTTTTATCAGAGGTAAAGCATTAATCTATGAACAGAGATCTGCAGTAACAGAAAAACACCACCTGCCTAAGCATTTGCCAAATAGGACCATAAATACCACAACATTTCCTGACCTAAGTTTCGTAGACATCTGTATCATGGTAACACTGCATTTCCCTTCTTTGACAGATGAAATTACTATTCTTTGATTTCCGCCCCCCCCCTCCTCTTTTTTCTGATTATGTTCTGGATGGCAAAATTTGGGCCACAAAATGCTAATTTCTAACCTAACACCATGACAGCAATCACAGCCATCACAAGGATGGAATAAAGAGAGCAATCTAACATCCAGGGATATGAATTTCTGATCAGTGGCTGGCAGACTGCCGTGAAAGCTTACAGTAATCCCATTGGACAGCTAGGGTTGATGAAGCCTGGGAACAGGCAGCCACAATGTAGGTAGTTCACAATTGCAAGCATTTGTCCATAATTTAAAGCTATATGAGAAGTGGAGAGTATTCATCTGAACAACAAGCTGTAATTTAACTAGAGTAACATTTACACAGTTTTTAACCCATTAAGTCCACCTCTTCTTACACTGACATTCCCTGTGTTTAATGCCCATTGTAAACAAAACTCCTGCACATTGAATAACATATATTTTAAGCATTTGCAAAGCTCAGAATAATTTACTGAGATTAACTCTTATTGTATATTTGGCAGAAAATAAAGCATTTATTCTTAAATCCAAAGTCCAGACCATGTAAAACCTTACTGAAGTGAGTGGTTCCCCTGAAGCCAGGCCCGCCACCCCAGCTCACACAGAGCAATATCTAGTTTATAGACTGAGCACACGATTAAGGTTCTTTTCAAAGTGATAATGCCTCAATCATCCAGTGATGTTCCCACCAGAAGAAAATTAGCCCCCGACGAAGTAGGGAGGCTCTGCAAATGGTAGATATTAATGCAGGCTTTGAGCTCTGCTGGAAGAAGGGGTTTCTCTGTCAGGCTTTAAAACTGTAGCCCGAAACATAAAGTGTTGTCTTGCGCTTGAAAGCCTCTAAATGCATCTTTCTACACGATCAAAACCTGTTCCTCCTCTCTCTCCCGAATTCAGCCATCATTAATTGTCATTTTCCTATTTGTCACAAAGCCTTTGCAGCGTGTGTAGCTGTTGCCAGGATTTACAAGGCCCAGACATGATGCCGAAGCTGCTCTCGGTGAAGACTTGTCTACACAGACACGGTAGCACGGTGACAACTAATGACACATAAAAGTGGGCAGGTGAAACTGCCACCACCAAACACTACATGCAGCACAACCACAAGCAAATATTATCAGAGAAATGATAGAAATATGCAAGAGATGCACATGCAAACATTTTCTGATTTCCTTTGGAACCTGCACAGAAAAACCAAGAAAAATATTCACAGCCCCAAGGCCCCCAGGAGACAGAGAAGGAGGAAAGCTGGACCACCCTGTGGGCACAGAGTTGTGCCAGTGACTGAAATGGGGCAAGTTCCCAGAAACATTTCACATTTGTTCATTACTATTAGTATGCACAGAAATAGTAACTGCACAAACACACTAAAAAATGCCAAGGGCAACTGAAAAACATTAACACGCAAGGAGCAACAAGCCCAGGATCTGTGAATAAGCTCAAAGAAAAACTTGTGTTCATTGTTTGCTTGTAAAAGAGAGATGCTGCTTCAAGTTTAGTGTAATATGAGGATGGGTCAGTTCTATGTGCCTCCCAGCACTGAGAAAGAGGAAAACATCATTACAGTGATGTGGATGCTGGGGAGTGAGTGCTGTGCTTTTAGACACAGAACTCACGTTTTTCAGAGTTTCATCTGTTTTGGAGATTTTACTGATTTGTGAGCTGCTTCTGAAAGGAAAAAGGGAAGGAGAAGTGGGGAAATAACTACTGTAACCACCTGCAAATATTTATCGTCAAAATGCAATAACTACAGAGTAAGACAGGTTTTGTTCTTTGTTCTTTCTTTTGTTCTTCCCTCAGTCCTTTCTCCTGCCCCCTCCCCTCCTTCCCCCTTTCTTGCTAGTTTCCTTTCCATAGCCCATTTGGTGTATTTTCCTTCCAAATTAATTTTTCACTCACATTTGTAAATATTGAATCTACTTCCATCAGTTCCCTTTTCTTGCAATCTTTAAAATATTAAAAATATATCCCCACCTCCATTATTCCAATTTTTTTTTTTTTAAGCTCTTCACAGTGTTCTTTGTGACCTTTTTCTTTCTCCATTCTCTCATGATCATCTCTGTTTCATGTGTCTGGGAGACAGTTTTTCCAGTTTTGGTTGTTTTTCAGCACAACTCAATAAAATATATTTACAATGGCTTCCTGATCTGAAGTTGAGTCTTCTTGGCTTGTTAACAGGAGAACTTCACTGTAGTGCAGATATATTTGTCATGGTAGTACAGGGTGGGAGGAAGCAGGAGATGGATGCCAGCAGCAGCTCATGCCAGAGAGCAGAGGGTTCACTTCACACCTTCCCCTGTTTACGAGAATGGAGGGATTACCTCTCTTAAAGGGTGCCATTTGGTGGATGTACATAGGGCTCTGAAACCTGTTGTGGTCCTTACTGAGCCCCTCAAGCTACACTCAGAAAAGTAATGCATCAGTTTACATTAGAAACATTTGCATCTGTTTGTGCAAATCCCTCATCATGCATGTACCACTAACTGGTCCTGAACAATTTCACAACTTAAGAGATGCTTACCAGAAGCCCCTTAGCCAGAACAGGTACGTGCAACACTCTGAAGAGGGTGGATAGACGCTACCTCTGTTCAGCTATTTTATCATTCTTAGACTGAACAGATCTCTGGGGACTAAGGAGAGGAAGTCTTGATATATAACAGTAAATTGGATTTATAACTATTTTCTTATATTCCTCATTACTTCTAGAAATCACTTTTGCATGTGCATGAAACCACACACTTTCAGGAATGTGCCTCAGCAAGCACGAACCATCAAAAGGAAATGTTTTAAGGTGTGCTGGATAAATACCTCAATCAGGACAACAGCACCCATTTCAAATAGCCGCAAATTACTGTGCCTTGTCTCCTGCAGAATGTGACCGAAGATTTGAGAACTACCATCAGCAGATTTACATACAGCCTCGAATTTGCTTCTTCCCTTCTATTGCACAGCCTAGCAAAAGAGTCAAGCTTTGGAGAAGCAGTGTAGGCAGCAGGGAAAGGGGTCACTACAGATACTAAGTCCAAGACTGGACTAAGTGTGGACACAAAGTATGGTTCAGAGGTTTCTTTTTATTTTATCCAAGCTGCTTAGCGATGTCTGAAAAGTATTTCCATTTCATGTTATCTGGATAATATTTTACATCTCCCTAGGTGCAGTTTGCTTGCTTTGGGGCATGACTTCACAAGTCCTTTACCAATCCCATTGTGACTGGAGGATGTATCTATAAACTGTTTAAGGAGGAAAAACCCCAGATTTTTCTTGAACCAGCTTCCACTTCCACAGTGTAACTACAACCAGATCCTGAAGTAGCTTGGCTATCACCAAATAATATATGCAATTTATTACGAAAAATGTCTGTATATATATACGTGCTGACAGTGAATACTTAATGATTCCAAGAATAATAAATACGCAGCTACAGACACACATATATGCCTAAAAATCTGAATGCCATCAATACATATAACCTGTTATAATAAAAGCTAGGAATCCCAAAGCTGCTTCCAAGAACCAACATATCATCCCTGCTAGCAATCCAAAGGAGCCACTGGCACAGAAGTCTGAGGCATGTTTCCGCATGGACACAAGAAAAAAAAGGAAAAGCAGATAAAGCCTCAGACACTTCAGCAACTTCAAAGTTTTCTTTGAAACTTTCTGTAAGTCTTAAAATCTTAGTTCACTCTTTGTTAAATGGGGAAGATAATATCCCTCTCCATTCCTTACAGCTAAGTTGTCAGCCAAGATTCATTCACACTTGTTTAATGTGGTGATGGAATAAATATAAATGTTTAGATAAATACATACAGAAGAGACAACTAGACACACATGCAAAATGTCATCCCCCAAAACAATCTGCATGGCTAGCTTTGGGAATTAATGAGTGGGGACAAATGGGGTTGAACGGCTGCTTGAACCCAACCCAAATCATGGGGGTTGCCATTGGCAACCAATGCAACATATGTCTGCTATTAACCTTCCAAATGCCAACAAATCTGAAGAAAGTGTACACTTCGAAGTCCACACTTGTCCATCAATTACACAAAGCCCTAACATGAAAAGCAAGTTTTGATGCAATACTTCTCCATTTTTCACCAGAGATTTTATTTCTATTGTTTCCAACTCTAAAGTTTTCTGCAAGAGTGTATATGCAGTATCAGAAATTAGTAAAGCCATTTCAGAGACAACAGTTTTTTGCCATCTTTTGGGTTCTCCTATCACTCCACTAAAGGCAAATTTTCTACATGTTAGTGGCCAGCTGCTTCTTCAAAATATTCCCGTGAAAGAGAGAAGGTAAAAATCAAACAAAGGTAGCTTGCCTCAGACTACACAACCTTTCTGCTGGCTTGATGGCAGATCAATTATTTGGGAAAAGAAAAAAAAAAAAAAAAAAGAAAGTTAAAATATCAATTTAATAGCATTCCTTTTAATCAGGGTTTCAGATTATCATGCAATGCCCAGGCACATAATGAAATGTTCATTTTGTCTATTTTATTGGAGGAACCACTACCACAATCTTTTCTGTCTTTTACAACTTCCATTTTCAGTGCTGATTTTGTACTTTGCTTCCAATTATTTTAAGCCTGACAAGATTTCTAGCAAACCTTACTAAAAGGCAAAAATGCAGGAACTAAAGAATAGCAATCTCTCTCAATGCAGTTCCCAGGCAGTTTCAGTGGATGCAGTTAAACTGAAATGAACAGTATACACTAAGTCATGCCCACAGTGACTTCCACCATATATTTCTAAGTCCAAAATGATCAATTTCCCTAAATACACATTTTAGCCTCTTTCCCATATAGGAAGCTTAATTCTTTCACATGGCTGTTTGGTCTGCAATTCAAATGTCACAGCTGCAGATCTTATTGTCAAAGGTGTAATTCTTTAATAAACACAGAATAAATGCAAATTTGAATTATTAAATAAATGTATACAAGGATACATGACTGTATGTGTTCTTATGATGTATGTATGCATAATATATATTAAAACATAGAGAAAAAATGATCTCTATACCCACAATATCAACCCAGTTTTTATTACTTCCCCCACCGCTTTTAAATGCTTCTTATTGTTAAGGGCTCTTAAAAAGCAATAGACATATATAATTTTTTAGAAGTTTGTTAAACTAATAGTATCCTTTGCAGTACTTGTATTTCTTTTAAAATGATACCTGACTTACGAACTCACATAATCATTCAACACAAATTTAGCTACCCAAAAGTAACACCCTCACATGTTTGAAAAGCCCTACAAACCACAAATAACACTAGGAGAGACAGAAATCAGGAAACAAGAGATTTAAACACATCTCAGGAACTGAACATTTCATGGCACAGCATAAAATTTGCTGGAGGCCCTGCTTCACCCAAAAAGTTAAATCCTTGTGCAACATGGTTGTGTTTTAGTCCTTCAAACTGCGGTCAACAAATCTACATAGAAAATTCTGTTACAGACTGCACTAATGTGCAACATCCAAGAATCTTACCACCTGTTTTCTCCTTCTGTGCCATTTCTCTGACATCTGGGAAAGCAACATAAGGCTAATAATATTAGCAGAATCAGTTGCATAATTATGCAGTTATCACCCATGTTAGGAAAACACATTTTGTTCCTATTCTAGGTCAAGTCATTATGAAAATTTGTACGCTTGACTAGCAGAATAATTTGTAGATTGTTGTTTGCCCTGACATTTTGCTATCATAGTACCTCTAAAAGCCTGTTAAACTTCACAATTATGTTTCAGCTCCTGGGTGCCATTGGACAGGTCACGAGAAGCAGACAAGCGAGTGGTGCGTCTGTATTTCAATCCTCGCAAAGGAAGCATTCCGGAAGCTGTTGTCTCCTTGGTAGGTGTTCAAATGACATTTCAACAGTGGGTTGGCACAAAATAATGGTCAATAACAGTGCTTTGCTGTAGGGAAGCCTTCCACTCTGTCGCCATGGTTTCTGGATCTGAGAGAGCCTTAAAAGTAGTTTTCAGGAAATGGGACAAAATCAGGAATTGGATGTAAATATTCTTTGTCCAGTATGTTAAATCTGTGTAGGAGGTTCCACAGCTCTACTTTACAGCTGAGACCAGCATGCATACCCTGGTTTTTACTTTAAATAAGAACCATGAAAATGCACGTGGCTTTACACTATTAAGTGGTATCTAGAATGTTATTGTACATTATTATAAACAAAATACAGGAATGTCACAGCTGACTAAATTCCTATCAATTATGAACTTAATTTTTACACACATTTAATACTTATCTCATTTCAGACTTTTCTATACTGAGAAATTTTCTTTTAAAGAAAAATGGTTTATACAGTTCACTTCCTGCCATAATCAAGGTCTTTCTAACCTGATATCTGAAGGTTATGCTTCAGTGAATAATTCAGTAGGTTAGTGAAACTGTGGCAGCAAAGAAAGTGCTAATCTTAGATAGAAGCTGTGCGGGATATTAAGAAACAATTGCAAAAAGTGACATATTTAATAGAGAAAGATTACTCTGTGCTACATCTATTTAATTTGAATTGAATAAATTTTGCCAGTATTTTATGAGATGCAGTCTGCAAATTATGTGAAACTTCATAGTGTCACCGAAGTCTAGAGGAAAGAATAAAGGATTTTTTTCTCCCTCAACCATTTTATAAGTATTGTGATTTTTGAGGACTTCTCACTCTTTCAAAAGAAATTTCAAAGGAACTGAAGAATCATTCACTGCAGGACTTTATTAATTTGAATTAAGGAAGAAGAAAGGGTAGTAAAAGGTGATAGTACTGAAAGATAAATAACAAGAGGCAATAGAAGGATCTGGTGTAATGAGACTTCTTGAAATAACTGAATTCCTTCTGGACTGTGACTGAGTGAGGCTGTATATGTTCTCAATCTTTCAGGGAAAATTTAGTTGATCTAGCTGAGACAAGTCTGAAAGTATGAGTAAATGCAAGTGTGAAAAATGATAGAGGGCAGTTTTTTACCCTTAATCACTAAACAGATCCTTAATGCAAAGGCAGTCCTGACAAGAATAATTTAAGTCTATGTTCATATGGTTCCTTGTATGACTAAGTGGAATAGGAATATGATGCTACTACTAAAAATATTAAACTCATTCTATGTCATTGTAGAGGTAATTTTAAAAACCCTGTTCTTTCAAACAAACATGCATACCTTTTTCTTTTATAGTACTGGTTTTGTTCAATAACTTACAAGACTATTAACAAGTTGTACAAGGTGTATCCCCTTGACATATTCTTTGAAAGAAATTTAAATAATTGCAACATCTGGTGAAAAGTAACCAAAGCCTTAATTACATAGCAAACCTTTTGAAAAGAGGGGAATACGTTTCTGCATGCCAAGAAACAATTTGAGTGAACAAACATATTTAACATGATGAAAAAAAAATAAAATAAAAGAGATCTTGCCCAAAATTTTGGTCAGAAACCTGCTTTCCGGGAATTATGAACTTTGTGCCTGCACTGCCACCATCCCACCCCAGGTATTCTGCTGCTCAATGCAAATTGCATGAAAGTTATAGATTTATTATGTGGAGGGTTTTATCTGAGGACTGCAACTTTTTATTTTTTTTAACTTGCTCTATTTTATTTTTAAGTAGATGATAGACAAACATAAAATATCTCTCTGGAAAATACATTAGGAAAATTCCAGCTTCAGAGAATAACTATACATTTTGAAGTTAATTTTTGCAAGTTGTTGGTCCTGGATGGGGATTGTTTCATATTTTCTGTTTCACTACAAGCTCACATTATTAAAAACTGAGAGGAGACAATAACTCCTTCCCCTACATTCTTCTTCCCTCTAAGTGCAAGAATGGTAAAACCATTGGAAGTCCATACTGCAGGCAAAATTGTTCTCTCTGATCTGCATGGTGGATCAAATATTCCCAATGGGAATTCTCTGCTGTGTGAATAAAAGCACAAATTTCTTAACTGTGATTTCTACTTTGCCCATTCATAATCCCCTTTGTCTGCTCCAAACACATTGAAAGGACAAAAACACAGATCTACTATGCACTTCAGAGAAAAAAAATTCTCTTGTATGCGTGATTAACCTTACACTGAACAATTCATATATGAGCAGGAGTGGAAATAGGATATGGAGCATTTCACCTGTTCTATAGGTTACCAGATCAAGTCTAGTTTGGGTCACTGGTAGCCTAAAGATATTACAGCTTAATGGACAGTTTGTGACCCACATGAAATGAGCTGGAATTACTTAAATTCATGGATATACATTTCTGTATCACAAAAAAAACCACAAAACTCACTCAGGGCAAGCAGCCTTCCTGATAATATTAGCAGCAAACAGTAGCTGCAGAGCTCGGACCATGTTTTCACTTCAAATGGTGGTCATATGAGAAAGCTGCAGCAAGAAAGCAGTTGAAGCGTAGGAAAGACAGAGAAAGAGGCAGAGAGGGGATGCTGTGTTTGTCTATGTATCGTCTGATATGTGTACAAAGAGAAGACTTCAGTCTCAAGGCCTGTCAGTTCAGCACCTTTCACGAGTACAAAATGTCATGTACTACATACTGATGAAATAAAAGACAAAGGTGTCAAAGGAACCATTACACTATATTCTAGCAATGATCAGAGGATCAACAGTCTCTCTTCTAGATTGACACTATGTTAAACTATGCCAGCATATTTGGCCTGAACCTCTCCTTGTCTGCCCCAGTTTTACACCATGGGTGGAACTCAATTTACCCCAATAACCTCACACTCTTTCAAGCGGAAGAGAAATTAAATACACAGATATTTCCCTTCTAGATAATCTTTTTGCTATTTTTCAATAGAAAATATGGCTGCATACATTCATATGCATTACTAAGCTTACTGTTTCTTCTGTTACCAAAAATAAAGTGTGTATGTTTACTCACCATATGGATGCAGTGAGTAATTACAGTAGGCAGAATAACATCTTGCACCAAGAGGGTAGCTTATAGCTGGGGAAGCAATGTGTAAAAATACCACTGTTTCAACTTCACCTCATCCTGTATATTTGGCTGAAAATGTATTTTTTTCATCAAAATACCCTTCTGAGAGTCCAGATAATTATGGAAGAGCTCAGCATCTTTGCTAATGTGGATTGTGATGGCCTCATGATACCAGAATGCATTATCTTCTGCTCTATTCCACCCACACCACACGATACATGTTGAGAATTCTCTGAGAAACCAAACATATGAAAGATGTTCCTATGAGTACTAGTGACCTGAAATGTCAGAAGTGACTTGATGACTTTCCCAACTGATACGCCAATTAAAACTTCTTGTTTGATTACTTAACTTGGATAATCAGCATGAAAGAGAGGACCTCTCTGGTTTTGGCCTTTATAACCATAACTGCTGCTGCAGCAGTGTCCAACTGTTGAGTTAGGCTACCAGATCCAGTCAAAATTAGATTAAATAGCTCTAAAATGTTTAGATACTTGCCTTCCTCACTAATGTTTTACTAGTTTGCAAGCCTTCAACAGCTTTGATTATGCGACGAACGTAGGCTAATTGCCTACAGGTCTCCCTGTGTTATACCACTTACATAAATACAGGTACTAGTCTTCAAAGAGTAGGGGGTTAGCTTTTACAGGACCTAAAGTGAAATAATATGTAGCTTAGTCTTTCCCAGATGCACCTTTTTCCTGGCAGGAGATTTCCCCGATCCTTTCCAGAAGCACAGCTATAATGCACAGCTATAATGATGGTTGACTGCTGTGTGGAGCCTCCTGCTGCTGAGCAGCACGTGTTCCTGGTAGAATGGCATCTTCCCACCATCACAAGGGGTTACTACTTTGGCTTATGGCTTAAGAAAGGCAGTCTAAAAGATTGTTCCATTTTAATTACATTATGTAATGCAAACCTTGTAACAACCATTATTTGGACAGATGCCATTCCTAGGGCTTTGTAGCTCAAACAGCAGCCTGAAAACAAGAATAGGAAGGAAAGAAATGGGGAAAGAAATGGGGAAAGAAAGAGAAAGAAAGAAAGAAAGAAAGAAAGAAAGAAAGAAAGAAAGAAAGAAAGAAAGAAAGAAAGAAAGAAAGAAAGAAAGAAAGAAAGAAAGAAAGAAAGAAAGAAAGAAAGAAAGAAAGAAAGAAAGAAAGAAAGAAAGAAAGAAAGAAAGAAAGAAAGAAAGAAAGAAAGAAAGAAAGAAAGAAAGAAAGAAAGAAAGAAAGAAAGAAAGAAAGAAAGAAAGAAAGAAAGAAAGAAAGAAAGAAAGAAAGAAAGAAAGAAAGAAAGAAAGAAAGAAAGAAAGAAAGAAAGAAAGAAAGAAAGAAAGAAAGAAAGAAAGAAAGAAAGAAAGAAAGAAAGAAAGAAAGAAAGAAAGAAAGAAAGAAAGAAGGAAGGAAGGAAGGAAGGAAGGAAGGAAGGAAGGAAGGAAGGAAGGAAGGAAGGAAGGAAGGAAGGAAGGAAGGAAGGAAGGAAGGAAGGAAGGAAGGAAGGAAGGAAGGAAGGAAGGAAGGAAGGAAGGAATTCGGAAGGAAGGAAGGAAGGAAGGAAGGAAGGAAGGAAGGAAGGAAGGAAGGAAGGAAGGAAGGAAGGAAGGAAGGAATTCGGAAGGAAGGAATTCGGAAGGAAGGAAGGAATTCGGAAGGAAGGAATTCGGAAGGAAGGAAGGAAGGAAGGAAGGAAGGAAGGAAGGAAGGAAGGAAGGAAGGAAGGAAGGAAGGAAGGAAGGAAGGAAGGAAGGAAGGAAGGAAGGAAGGAAGGAAGGAATTCGGAAGGAAGGAATTCGGAAGGAAGGAAGGAAGGAAGGAAGGAAGGAAGGAAGGAAGGAAGGAAAGAAGGAAGGAAGGAAGGAAGGAAGGAAGGAAGGAAGGAAGGAAGGAAGGAAGGAAGGAAGGAAGGAAGGAAGGAAGGAAGGAAGGAAGGAAGGAAGGAAGGAAGGAAGGAAGGAAGGAAGGAAGGAAGGAAGGAAGGAAGGAAGGAAGGAAGGAAGGAAGGAAGGAAGGAAGGAAGGAAGGAATTCGGAAGGAATTCGGAAGGAAGGAAGGAAGGAAGGAATTCGGAAGGAAGGAAGGAAGGAAGGAAGGAAGGAAGGAAGGAAGGAAGGAAGGAAGGAAGGAAGGAATTCGGAAGGAAGGAAGGAATTCGGAAGGAAGGAAGGAAGGAAGGAAGGAAGGAAGGAAGGAAGGAAGGAAGGAAGGAAGGAAGGAAGGAAGGAAGGAAGGAAGGAAGGAAGGAAGGAAGGAAGGAAGGAAAGAAAGAAAGCTAATCTCTTCCTACTTTGTTCATCACCACTGCACACAGTAGGAACATCTGTTGGTTCTTACTCCATTGCCTCACCATGAGGCACGCCTCACACATAATTTTCCATCCTTTATTATGTTTGCATAAAGAAATACACCTACTTCTCTATGTAAAATTAATATTCAAAATTAACATGGGTTGTGAATAAGTGCACAGTACCAGGGAAAGTCACTTCTGAACTGCTCACATAGACTACCTTATTCTTGTTAGTAGTTTACTTAGTCGCACCATGAGAGTCTCAGTTTCACAGATTTCTTCATGGCTGGTCATTTTTGTTGGGGCTCAGAAAAATTTCCCAAAATTTTTCTCCCATTTTCTGCAGTTCTTTCATCCATTTTGCTGCAGGCAAAAGCCTCTAAAACCCTCTAACCTTATCTTAACCTTACAGGATTGTTTAAAGTAGAAGAAAAAAAGAAGAGAGACAGGCACTCTCCTGTTGATAGAATGTCATTTTGGAAGTCCTTCTGTGCTTCCTACTTTAGTCTGACTACAACAGTTCAGCAACTTTGCCTGAAGTTTAAAAAAAAATTCTAGAAAGAAACATGGAGGTTGGAAAGGATCACTCTGCATTATTTGAGCACAGAAATTGGCATTAAATTCCAGCTCTTGTTTTGTCATACAAGGAGACATGCACAGGAAAAATTCAAAAGAGAAACACCTAAGCAGAAACACAACCCTGTGTTTCTAGGCTGAAGGTGCTCAGGTATGTTTATATGCTGGCCTACAAATTAAGAAATCACTGTTCAAGGTTTACCACTCAGAAAGTATACAAAGAATCCCTTACATGCTGAGCAATGCAGGAGGGATGGCACATCCCTCAGATGGGCATACTTTAGACAGGTATTTCTAAATAATCTCATAGGTTTTGCCAATCACATGTAGGCAGGAAGACATTTGATTAAGGAGAGTATTAATTTCATCATAAAATCCACCTGTGTAAAGAGATGACAGCCACTTCATCAGCGAAACAAAATTTTTTCCCAGTGTCCCTCCCTACCTCTGCATTCGTACGACATAGCAAAACCTAAAGTAACCAAAACAACTTAGCAATGGAAATCAGACTAACTACCTCAGACTGAGACCATGCTGCACAGCAGTCTGGGGACACCCACCCATACCCCCTCACCATGCACACACACTGTCATTGCTGTCACATAAAAGGTGCTGCTGGCTTATCACCCCTTGATCCCCATGTTACACAGTAAAGAAGGGACCATCTCCTGCATAGAAGAACCTCTGATACCTGACCAGGATTCTTAAAACAGGTCACAAGACTTAAATACTTTCTCCAATGTCATCTCAAAAATCACCCAGACTCATTTTTGGAATGTCAGATCCAGCATGCTAGATCCATGTCATGCTAGATCCAGCATTAAAAGAGGAATAAAGAAATTTGCACAGGGTCTAAACGACAGAGGACTTCATTTGTCAGAAGTATATCTCACAACAAAAAGGAAGGCAGTGCAGATTCTGAGGAATGACTATCAACACTGCTTCCCCTGATCATGCACATTCTAAACTTCAACAAATTTGTCCATGAGCCAGCAATATGCTCTTGTGGCAAAGGGGGCCAGGGATAACCTCAGGTGCATTAGGAACAGCATTGTCAGCAGGTCGAGTGAGGTGATCCCACTCCTTTACTGAGACCTGGTGAGGCCACATCTGGAGTGCTGTGTCCAGTTTTGGGGTCCTCAGTACAAGGGAGACATGGAGCTTCCTCAGTGAGTCCAACAGAGGGTTACAAGGATGAGAGTTGTTCAGTCTTGAGAATAAACAACTGAGAGGGGACCTCATCAGTGTATATAATTATCTGAAGGGAGGGTGTCAAGAGCATGGAAAACAAGAAGCAATGGGCAGAAACTTATGCAAAGGAAGTTTCACATGAATGTGACGCAGAACTTCTTTACTGTGTGGGTGACTGTGCAATGGAACAGGCTGCCCAGAGAGGTTGTAGAGTCTTCCTCAATGGAGTTGTTCAAGAATTGTCTGGACACAACCCTATGCAATGTGCACTAGGATGGCCCTGCTTGAGCAGGGAGATGGGACCGGATAACCCACTGTTGTCCCTTCCAATCTTAAACACATTCTGTTTCTGTGATTCTGTGAATACTATTTGCTGAACCATGAAATACCTACAGGTGCTCACTGAAGCCAAGCAAGCTAGAGGTACCAAATGTTTAGACAGTACCAGCAGGTCTTGCATCTGAATTAAAATTTTGCAAATCCTTTGCCTAAGAGGGAAAGGAAAGGACATGCTTACCCAGTTCAAGTATCCTGCCCTCCACAAATGGCCAAGATCTAAAAGGAGATGTATGGTCATGAACCTGATTAACAAATTACAGGCAGCTCCTTTCAAATAACAGTAGCCCTGAATATGCTGTCAACCCTAAGCACAAGCACACTTGTAAATCTACCACATCTGAATTTTCCTTATTTTTTCTCAGCCTTTCAATGTTTAGAGATATCCACCATAGGGGGTCTGGACCCTTTAAAAAGAGGATGCGATAACTAGATGCTAAAAACTGGCATGAGGATGGTGAACTCCCACTTTATTAAACTGCCCAAGAGGAACACAGAGAGAAAAAACAGGGTTTCTGAACGCTAAGCACTGGCCTGTCTCAATTTTTGGTACTGAGCACCAGACCCACTGATCTGTACATAGAAGACGGTCAATCCTTAATCCCCACTTGGCTCTGAATAATGTATTTGCATTGTGTACAGACTAGGCATCGCTCTGTGCTTTGCCACTTCGTTCATGAGAATAGCAACGGTGAAAACACAGATTGTTCTTCCTGCCTTTTATATACCCACCCTGCAAATGCAGACACACACACACACGCACATGTATAAACAAATACGCACAGGTACACAGCCACATAAAAATTCACAGTAAGGCTCACAATCAAACAGAAAATTTGCGAACGCTCTCAGTGTAACACGCGGGCTAACTAGACACACAACAAAAGACTCCTGAACCTTTATCAAACACAAATTAACAGGAATACATTTGAATTGTTAAGCCGAACGTCGCCTTTCAGCGCGGCTCGGAGCTGACGCCTCAGCACACGGAGGGGAAACCTATTGCTGCAGCTCCACCTAGTGGGGAGCGGCGGGAAGCGCAGCGGCCCCGGGGAGCGCGGCCCGGGGGCAGCGGGGGCGGCCCGGCCGCGGCAGCACCGACCCCGCCGCAGCCTCCCGCTGCTCCCAGCGGGAACGAGCCGTGGAGCGGCCCTTTTCAACCAGAACACATGCTCTGTTCTCGGGATCAAAGCTGAGAGCTTGGTCGTTTCTGTTTGTTCCTCAGGTGAGGCAGCTCTCTCAGAGAACAGCACCCTCTAATACTGGCAGAATCAACTATCTAAACGAAAGATTAAGCTGCCAAAATTATATATGTTTATAATCTAAAGGAGTCTGAATTTTCATATACATTCAGAATTTTCACAGAATGGGTAAGGTTGAAAGAGAACACAGCTGTTCATCTGGTCCAACCTCCCTGCTTGAAGTGGGGTCATCCTAGAGCCCATGGCACAGGATTGGTATCTTGGTGATTCTTGAGTATCTCCAGTGAGAGACACTCTACAACCTCTCTGGGAAGCCTGCTCCAGTGCCTGGTCACCTGCACAGTAAAGAAGTTCTTTCTCATACTCAGGTGGAACTTCCTGTGCATCAGTTTCTGCCCAGTGCCTCTTCTCCTATTGCTCAGCACTCCTGAGAAGAGCCTGGCTCCCCCCGTTTTACACCCACCCTTTAGATACTTACACACATTGATGAAGTGATGAGGTCTTACGACCTCTTCCAGATTAAAGGTATGGGAACTTATTGTGTCCCCACTTCATTTCAGTATTCATTTGTGCTTCTGTAATATATTTAATTGCTTCAAAATTCTTTCCAGATATTCACATGTTGGTATTGTTCATGCAGCTAGACATGAGTGGTGCCTGGGGATGGTTATCAAAATCCCTCTGTGCCTCAGTTTCTTTACCTTTGCCTTATATTCCCAAGACGACAAAGTAAGAAAATCATGGTATCATACAAATGCATCACTTCTTCCCAGCAGACACAAAAGGTAAGAACTTTGGAAGAGCTGTAGGCAGGATAAAACAAAACCAAACCAAGCCCCCAACCCTTTCAATGTGTATAGGTGTCACACCTTTCCTTAAAGGTAGTGAATGTGATGCCATGTTCACAGCTGAACCCCTTGATTTTTTTTTATATTATTTGCTTTAAGCATTTTCTTGCAGCTTCTTTACAAGCAGTCTCTGTTTCATTGTAGCCCATTAAAAGCATCAATTTTTTCCAAAAGTCAGCACACTCTGAGGCCCACTGTGCAAGCAGCATCATTGGCTTCTGTATTTTTTCCAAGTTGCTCCACTACCCAGTTTCCCTGCGCTGCATGGGACAGCTTGAACTCACATTATATTTGAAGGTCTCTAAACCATTGGCACTAAGGTCCAGGGTTTGACTAGTGAGCACTCCAGCCCTGATGCCAGAGAGGCAACCTGACGCTGTTTCCTCCTACTAGAGGAGGTGAAAGAAGAGCAAGATCTCAAAACAGAAGAGGTATTAATGGAGAACAGTCTGCAGATGGGCTGGGCTATAGTGTTTCTGCTCAATTATAGCATATCCAAAGATTAACCTTAAAGCAGCAGTATAAAAAATTTCACCACACAAATAATTGAATTCATTCCAAAAACTGTAGTATACGCTGTGCATGGTAGGGAGAATAATTGCAAGTTTGTGCATATTCTTACAAAAATGCTGGTTACCATATGGAGCAAAAATGAAAAGAAAAAAAAGTAGTGAAAATATTTAGTTGAAATTGAAGCTTGCAAATTTTCCTGTGGCAGCTAATTCACAGATATTAATTCAGCATATCAATATATATTTTCAGAACAGTGGCTGTACATAAGCAACCGAGGGAAGGGATCCATCTACCAGAATGGTTTACTTCAATATTTGTATATATTCCAGTTTGTTTCTCCTGAAAATATAAATATTTTTTTCTGAAGAAGAAACCCAAAAGGTGCATAATGATTTCACTAAATTCACGTTAACTATACAGGGTAAATTAAGCAGAAAACATAAAGGCCAAACACTGTACACAGTAATTAAGCTCAATATTACAGGGCTGTACTGTAATAATTACAGCCAGCATTGCATGCACACTCTGATAATTCACTTAAATTGCCTTCAGAACATGCCAAGAAAATCTCCGTTACCCAGAAAGCAAAAAAGATTTTTAAAAAAGGCAAAGAGAAAGAAAAGTAAATTTGTACTTTTCATTTTGAAAACCATAATTTTTCCTTTTCCTATCTTGTTTCATCTAGAAAAAAAACAAAAAAAAAACCAAACCAAAAAAGACCTAAATATAAATAGAGCATTTGCTGTTGTCTTTCTACTAAAGCTTTTAAATTTAAGGAATAATAGATGCCTGTCTAGACAACCCTAAAATTGTTTTAGTTACTGATGTATGAATGACTGATAAATGTCATCTTTTCTGCCTGCAGTGCATTTTCCATCCAGTCTAGTGACATTTGTCTATAGCTGACCTGAGTCTGCATTTTTCATTTGCATTAAGCATTTAAATTTTACAACTCTGGAGCTTCAGGATTCACTGTTTACCGGAAAATACAATACCATTCCCTCCTCCCCCCTCCAGCCCAAAGGAGAGACGCTTTCTTTGCTTGTCACATGGCCATTTTTAATTAAACCAGCAGGGAAGATTCTAATCAGACAAAGGCAATGGAATTTTCTTCATACCTTTCCAAGTGAAATAATTATTAATTCCCTAGTTTCACATTTCTCATACAGATAAAATGAAACATGCTGCATGGGCAATGAAAGGAGGTTTCTATTTAACTATGGACACGTCTTTTGAAACAATGCAAAAGACAGTTAAGTATTTCATGGTAAATGACAAAGACATGGAGATGTGAAAATTAATAGGTTTACCAATTACTTTTAAAATATGCTTTATGCTATTAATGTCTTCAGGCATGTAATTGAAAGGTGGTAGAATTACCTCATAGACAGATATCCATTACGAGACAGATCACTGCAGTTTTACTCACTTCTACTGAGAAATGTTTGTTGCTGCCTACTTTGCAATACAGAAGATTCTGGTATTTTACTGTGTGAACTCTATTCTTCAATCCACCATTGCTCAAACAAGGCATGATCTTTGAAATGCATTACCTCAAAGGACTGAACTCCACTGAAAGTCTTTGCAACCTGTAAGTGGTCTCCTGATTTTGAGCATGGTTTGTTTTTCAAAGGCCATGCAAATCTCAAATTGCAGCAAGCTTTTGCTGCTCATGGTTACTGCAGGCTTTTTAAGGTTTGAGCTTCTTAAAAAGTCACCAAAATAAAATTCCATGGCAATTACTGTTTTCTCTGAATATGTTTGGCAACAAAGCCTGAATCTTTTTTCATTATAAATATTCAATATTATTTTTCCATTTCAGATTTTTCCTACCAGTATTTTTGCAGCTGTAGCCAAGGTAAGAGCTGGAGGAAATGCTTTGCTTTTTTATTGAACTAACAACAAAATGTCTTGGCTGGGAGGCCTAATGCACGGTGTCCACCTTTGCATACATGAATAGTGCCATTAAGCCCTATGGATTTGCATACATCCTATTAAGGGTGCACATGAGTAGTCCACAATAGACTTCTTGTTCTACTGATTAAGCTACATCAGGGAATCTACCCTACAACAAAACCCTTGGGCAAATATTTTCCCCTGCTGATTGGTACCAGTGAATTTCCTTGCAGCTTTGGGAAAGTCTCACTCCTATATACCATTTTTTTCAACAGCTTTATGAAAAGGATTCTTTTTGGTGTAAGCCTGTCATGACTGTTCAGATGATACAGAGAAAGGCAACTATTTCTCCTATGCCTTCCCTACCTGTGGCAGAAGTGCATCAATGCAAGACAGAAGCAGGGGCTCGTACCTGCCTCCGTGTTAGCTAAATCTCACACCACCTGGTACAAGACTCCCTGTAATTCCCTTGGTCCTGGCAAATTTTCTCTTTGCATTTTTCTATCAAGCTATACCTCATCTGCTCCCATTCTGCAGAGCTGGCTTTAATATTTTCACCTCTCTAGCACAAACCAGCACAGAAAAACAACTATCGAGCACCCTCAGAAGTCACAGCTACAGTGGGAACAGGAGTTTGGGGCACATATGCTTTTTTTTAGCCACTGCTGCTAAAAATGCAGCTGGATCCTAGAAAACAGAACTGAACGGAAATGGTTGCTGGGTTTTTTAACAAGCATAGAAGATACAGTTTTAAAATGGGGCTTTTCCCCAGGTCTAGGCAAATATCTCTGGTCCCACATAAAACTAACCCAAGGGTTCTTTTTAAATACTATCAAGAAAGCATATGCTCTGAGGTCAGAGGAAGTTGTAGCAAAAGGAAAACAGAAAACAGTTAACCTCCACCTTGTCTATAAATCAGAGCAACAGATGTAAAAGTAAGTGTACATTTGGAACCTACTGACCCAGAACACCAGCACTGAACTTTTGTTTTCTCTCCTCTCCAATATGACTCCATCCTGTGATTTTTGCTCACAAGGCAAACAAGACAGAGTAGTTTTGTTCTTTTGAAAGATTCACTGAGAAACATTTCTGCCTTGTCTTCTAAAGCATCTCCTTTGCTCAGGAGAGGTGAGGAAAGGCGTCATCATAGGACAACATCCAGTATTCGGACAATGTAAGCCACATGGTGTTCTTAAATGCTGGAATCAGGTACTGCCAGACCCAAAGAGGAAAAAAAAAACAACCCACAATAACACAAAATCACTCTAGGATTGGCCTAAGTACTCTCTCATCAACATTCAGCAGCAGTTCAATAGCAAAGAGGAGAAAAAAACACCCCACAGACACATGAGACGGAAAAAAGATAAAAGGTGTCCTGAATGAAGAAAAATGTGTTATTTCTTAGCTGAGCTGTGGATTAAGCAGAGGAAAGGGGCTCTGACATGGCCTGCAGCTCTTTGTTTATACGAACATCATTCCAGTGATCTGAACCAACATCAGGTGGGAGTATATAGCTACTCCTCATCTATTTTCAGCGCTCTGGCTCCTGTGCAAACTTAGAGAGGTACTATGTACAAATTTTTGTGAAAAGGCTAGGAAAAAAAATATTTCAATGCTTCATGCAGAATCTTCAAATTTGATGCCAGGAAACACACTAGAGCTTTGCAGGCTCACATTTACTATACATCAAGGTCCCAATCCTGCAGTTAAGCCTCTGTGAGCAGCACTTTGTGGTCCATCCCAACCTTAGGAACACAGAGACTTATGGAAAGCTGAAAAGCATAGCAAGAAGACTTTAGGCAATGATTTGGCAGCTAAAGCGGGAAGTCTTCAAAAAATAAGAATAATAAAATATAAAATATTTATATAATTATCTAATTATATACATAAGTACTTACAAATACATATATATATATATTAGCAAACTGAAAATTGGAAAAGCTCTTACAAGCCTTGAATTGTTTCCTTTCTTTAGAAAAGTTTTCACAAAATTCTACATCCTTTTTAAAGGACTAAGGAGCCATTTTTTCTTTGTGAGGCTGGTACACCCTACATTGCAAACTAAACTCTTTACTTTGCACAAAAATTGTAAAACTGTCTTCCTGTGACTTAAAAGTTTTTCCTTCATAACAGCAGAGCCTTTTCAGAAGATTTTGGTCTTAGGATCCAGCTTGTATATGATAGAGTAAATTTCTTAATAGAACAGCAGTGTTAAAATGAAAGTGAGAGCAATTGCACTGCTTTACAAATCTCATTTTATGTCATTTTCACAGGCTGAAAATTATTTTTCTGAAACTGCTCGTGTTGCACTGATACAAAAGTGATCCAAATTTGACCATTCAAGCTTTTTCAGGAGAAAATGAATAAATGTGTGTTAACCTACAAAGGGGCAGATTATTCTCTTTCCTTGGGCTTTTTTGTTGTTGTTCTGACAGCTGAAGAAGGCAATTATTAGGACTTTCTTCTATTAATTTCTGCTTACTGTTTTGGGGGCTTTTAAAATAATTTTTTTATTTTTATTTTTCTATTTTTAAGCCACCTATTTTTAAGCCACCCTTCTATCTCACTTGCCTTTATCAATAGGATTTGCTTGACACCTGCAGGGAGATTCTTCATTAATTTCTACACACCATGCACCCATTTATGTATATAATGTGGCATTTAAATATAGCAATAATGCCATGCTATACTGGAGAAGATTGCCTCCACCAAATATTTACCTGGGAGAGCTAGGGGGCTAGACAGATGGATATTTGGAAATTACATTAAGGGAAGGACAGGTTGCAAATTGCTTGATCAATACAGTACAGCAATGGAGAAAACTACTGAAAAAGTCTATATCCTATAGGGATAAGGATAAATATGGGTCAGTGATGAGAATTCAATTGCCATAATAAAGAGATGTAAATGAAAATATGTAACTGTCAATAATTGCCTTTACATCCAATGGCTAGTGCTTGAAATAAAAAACAAAGATATAAACCAGAAAAATAACATGAAAAGTAGTAAGGAACAGTTGGATCCTACTATGTGCAACTGCTCTGTGTGCCCATTTTGCATCTGCAAATTCCTGTTTGTGCCCAAACTCATTTCTGGAGCTGGTCCACACAGCCTGTATAACCTGCTTCTAACAGCACTAATATTTAGTAGACGTGTGCACTCAACTATTGCTTATTTTCAGATGTCTTCAAGGGCTATGGATATCGCATGGACTAAATGTTCTCTGCCTGCAGATAGGGAAATTGAGACCTACAGAGAGCATAATTTGCATATTTTCCCCTGGGGACTCAGGGGCAGGGAGGAAAGGCCACTGTGTGAGCCTCCTTAGGAATGGGTGATATTCAAGCCCTCTCTGTCAAGAAAAGCCCAGTCCCTATCCCCACTTGGGAGGATTATAGAAGGGTTTTATGCCATAAAATACAAAATAGCTCAAAACAGTCCTTGCCAGACGAGGAGGCACAATGCCTCTTGGTTCTGGGGGGTGGAGGGCTGCCCCTGCAATCTGTGAGGTTTCACAAAATGTTTGTCCATGGCTGGGTGTCCCCACCCTTCCCTGAGTGACCCCACTGTTTGACTTCTCCATTGAAGCCCACCGTTAGCTGTGACCTTTAACAAAATCCCTCACACCACATAGTCTCTACCTCAGAGTCGTAGCTAGAAAAATGACTTCCTCTACATCTTTTAACTCCTCACTCCAGACACTGTTCTTTTCTCTCAGAGAAATTTCTTTACATCTCCCTTGTTCAACTGCACGACCGTAAAACATCTCTGTCTTCAAGAGTGTGTCTTTCTTGCCATCGTATGAATCAGATGTATAAAACATGAGTCTTCCTTCTCAGCATGGGAGGCTGTTGGTACAGACTCCATTACAATGCAGCATCAATAACAACCCTTTTCATGTTCATCATATCAAATTCAGACCTTTATAACTTCCTGACATATCCATTTTGCGGTCTGAATTTACCTGAGTGTTGATTGTTCCTAAAATAAAATTATTTAGGCTGTAAAATAATTTTTTCAGATATTTCCAAGAGTTAGTTGAAAGACACATAGAAAGAAAAAAAATGGCCCCATAAGTTTTAATTTTGAAGAGATTGAGAAACAAATAGATCTTGATAATAGCAGAATTTTGGCCTGAGTAACTGTTTATAAATTAGTCTCCTCACTGCAGATTAAAAG
Organism: Aphelocoma coerulescens; assembly: GCF_041296385.1. Lineage (NCBI taxonomy): Eukaryota > Metazoa > Chordata > Aves > Passeriformes > Corvidae > Aphelocoma > Aphelocoma coerulescens. Next base: position 136,484,771 of record NC_091015.1, on the reverse strand, counting down.
AATAAAAGTAAAAATATTTGTTATCTTTTTAAACTTTTAAATTGGTCATATCTGTGGGAGAGGGGAGTGCATGCCTTTTTAAAAGCCCATAATATATAAAATTTTCACATTAATAAGTCTTCCATGATACTTTGCAAAAGATGATAACAGGATTCCATACTGAATGAGGTTCACCAATCTCATGTGAGATCATGATAGTATTTTTTTTTTCCTTACTATAAATCTCCTGCTTTCCAAATGGTGTAGTTAAGTCCTCCAAAGAGTTCTAAGATGTAATTTATATGTGAAGCTATTTGAAGTTCCTAATTTCAAAAATCTTGATGAGATGAAAAACATTAAAGAAATTAAAGGTTTTAAAGTTTGTTTGGAGGTTTTGAGTAGGTCAGTTGGGAAAAAGCTATTAAACTGCTATTTTGGGCTAATTTTCAGTTGCCTTTCACATCATATTGTCACACGTGTTTCATGATAAAAAACAAGAGCCATGTAAGTGCCATCAAGTTGAGTTGGAAAATATTTACAATTATTTTTCACTGGAGTATAGAGCCAAAGGAAGTTCAATACAACTGGGAACAAGTCCTCTATCTCTACCTGCAAGAGCCCTTAGCAAGGTGTGTGTTGCGTGAGACCTTTGTTTATTCGGGACACACTGTAAAAAGCAAAGACAAAAGTCAAGTGGTTCTAGTCAGCCAGAAAATGAGAGTACCTGTTAAAACTATACTTTTTTGGTTATTGTTGCTTTCACAGTCCTTTGATTCCTATTTGAAACAAGGCGGCAGCAGTTGCTCATGACTTTAGTTTCTACTTCCACTGTTTCTGCCTGCTAGTAGCATATTACAGTTTGTAGCAGTCCAAACAACCTAAAAGTCTAGCTACAGGTGACTCCCCAATCCTTCACATATTATTTTCATCATCAGTACATACTCAGTTCTGTTAGGGAGGCTTTATTTCTGATGTTTTGTGTTTGATTGTTTGTTTGTTTTTTGATTTGTTTTTATATGGGATAATACCAATCTTGTTTCTCCCTCCTCAGTCTAACATGACAGTCAGGGAGCTCTACTTTCACCTCCCCAGAATATTAGACAAGGAAGTCTCTTGCACCCAGCAAAGGAGGATGTGTCACTGCCTTGGCAGCAAAGTCAGTGGGAAACTTTATACTGGCTCCATAAAGGTCTGGATCCCACATCTTAACCAGTCTGCATTTTTCCTCTGTCTAGGTTCTTAAATATCCTTGACAGCATTGCATGGTAGCAAGCAAAGCCCTCAAGTAGCAGTTAAAAGTAGTAAGATTTGATTATATTTTGTTCAGTGAAAACTATGCACCCTGCTTACAACTCAAATGCGAGTTAATATCACTTCACGGAAAAGAAGGAAACCAGATCATTCGAATTACATGATTGTTGATGGATTAATTTGTGACAGAAGAAAGTCAAAATAAGGTGGTGACAAGAGGATTAGTTAACAAGATGCAGTAAGAATGCTAGGAGAGCTGCACTTGCTTTACAAATACACAAGACTTTTTGAAGATATTGCTAGCATGACAGATAAAGGGAATGTAGCTGCATTATATATTTAAATTTTCCAAAGGCATTGGAAAAGATACTGCACAAATGGCTTATTTTGAAAATAAAAGCCCATGTGATGAAGAGAAAAATGCAAAATGAATTAAAATGTAAGAAGAAAGGAAGGGGAGGAAAGGAATAATGAATATAATACACTTAAAATGGAAGGTATTCTCCTGAGAAGTCTCATAGAGCTCTTCAGGCTTAAACCAGGGTATCTGAACCTTGTTATTTAATCTATGTAATGCTTTGTTTATAGACTGTTATTTGACTGAATTGATGAAAAATACTTTATGGGATGCAGATGAAAAATTTTTTTACCTTTCATAGTATTTATACTATATTCAAAGTATGAAGCTTCTTCCTTGATATCACAGAGATTGAAGAAGAAATTAGAATAGCCTTTTGATTACAAAGCCTACATGCTCAACTGTTATAGAAATCCTTTCCCACTTCTCACACAGAAATGAATTTTCTGTAGTACCTCTGGTATGGCTCTTCTTACACTGAGCACCTGGAACCTCTAGAAAAGAAGTACCTGGTGGAGTCTGTAACTCAGAGGTGTTTCTTTCAATTAGTTTCTCTTTTCAGCCTTTGTAAATCATTGGCTCACTACCTTCATGAGCTATTGTGTTATTAGATATCCATGCACAGATTTTACATGGTCCCATTACCTGCAATTTTATGATTACACTCGTAGAATGTGAGAAGCCACTATCCCATTCTTTATGGACAAGGGAAAAGAGACAGAGAGAAACTTAAAGGTTTGTCCCCTTAAAAGCAACAACATGAGGTATTGCAAAATTTAAGACATCACATAATCAAATCCCCAGTCATTAACCCTCCATGACATTCATGAACCTAAACTTGGTTTGTTCTTTTTCAAAGAATATGACAGAAAGAGCAGAGTAAATTGAAGTCTAAAGCATTCACACAGAGGTAGGCCTGCATTCAAGTTCTGCAACTGCTGGAACTAGACCACAAATTTCCCTCATAGCTCTGCCAGTTTCCATGTGTGTACCTTAATTGCAAAACACTTGAAGTGTAAATTTATCTTATTGGTGTTATTCTGTGCTTTATAAATAATTTAGTAAGGAAAAAGGGATTGTCGCTTTCTTCTAGCCCTATTCATCTGTCACATGGGTGTACTTGTCTTAGATCACTGCCATGACAAAGGCAGAACAAGGATCTGAATCCAGTTTTTCCCACCCCAAGGAAAGTGATACTAGCACTTAGTCTTGTGTTGACACAAGTCAAAAAAAAAGAGATCTGTGTTTCTAGGATACGTGCTTCATTAAACCCAGCTCTAAATAATGTCTCTCTTCTGGGCAAGTGTCCTTCTGTCCACATCCTCCTATGTGGCTGGGGACTGTGATACAGGGGGTAGTACCTAAGAGCCATCTAAAGCCTACTTTGAGTAACACAAGATCCATCAGGGCCAAGACGTTTACCAAAAGATATAGGATGAAAAAATAGAGAAACTAAATCCACCGCTCCTAAGTTCATATGCTGTGTAAATATATTTTTTGCTAACATAGAGAGAATGCCATGGTACTTCTTGTCATTAGCCACAACACAATTTGGCCCCTGCCACAACAAAGTTATGGTATTTTACCATCTCTTCACATTTGTTAGCAATTTTTTTTTTCCTTTGTAGCCACGGTTTTGAAGAAAATGCTGAAATTTGCTGAAGAACATAGTAAAGTTGTTTGATTTTGTGGTGGCAATTGCAGAGAATAACAATTCAGAGCACATTGAATCAGGTTAAGTGTGGTTTCCCAAGAGGGCAGGAACTTTCAGCCTGAATGCCATCTTCTGCTTCTAAGCCATGTTGCTTTAAGTAAGATCAGCAGAGGTGGTTAAATTCCATGGGCCCTGATCCAATAGACAAACTCTAGTGACTTGAACAAAGCTGTGGCAGATATTACATAAAGACAAACAGCCACTGTGTCAAGGATGTTCTTGCCAGCCCAGTTCAGGATAAAATATTCAGCACATCTCAAATTTAAACCACTTAATTCTTCTCAAATCAAATACTACATGCAGATACTAAGAAATTTCTTGGAAGACAAATGGTGCCTAAAGTAAATTTTTAATATGTCCAATATCAAGATTTACTGCTTCCTTAGGGAATGTGGACTTCAGTTCTTTTCCAACATGAATAATGTAATCTCTTTTTTGTTGATATCCAGGCATCTGCAAAATCCTTTGACGGACAAGAAATTATGGAAGTACTTTGGCCCAGATATTATGAAGAGAGAATTTGATATGAAAGATTGCATCTTACAATATATTTTGGATTGCTTTTTATTTTGCAATTGGGACAGGATATACTTTACTTTGGGTTCTTAAAAATTTCTGAGATTCAGCTTTAAAATTCATGAATTGAAGTACATAAGCCACATGAAGGCATTCTTAAATTTGTACTCCATCTCCAAATAAATGTGCCTGTAGTTGAGAGAAAGAGGAAACATACTTATGGTCCATAGAGAGCTTCTAACTGTCCTCAAACAGTTGTTTACTGTGACCATTAGTGGTTGGAAGATATGGTTCTACTCTGCTATGCACAACTATATTAAAACCAATAATATTAATTTGGCATTGAATTAAATAGGAAAATAAACTGCAAAAACCCAGCAACAATTGGAAGGGAAAATATCAGGAAATGAATGGAAGTGAATTCTGGAGACAATAGAAGATATTTCAATTCAGAAGATATTTCTGATGTACTCTGCTCTCCTTGAATTTCCTGATCTGTCTCCAAGGTCATTTGTGCATAATGCCTACGGATTGTGCTTGCTTTAATGAAGGCTATCATGCTCATCAGCATGACTTGAGGAACAGTTACAACATCAAACTGCAAACTAAAGAAAGAAAACGTTGTTGACCATCACATCTGCCTAGAAATTCAGAAGGAACAGAAATTTCAGCAAGACTCAAAATCCAACCAGCAAAAAACCCCAAATCTCTGGCTGCATGTCTACTGGATGGATATAGTGTATTTTTATTCATTTGTTGTCTCTCTCTCCTTTCCAACTCCAGAAAGCCTCAAGGTGCCATGATTTCTGTGAACCTATTCTACTCTTCACTGAGGATAGGTTCAGGGCTAATATAGCACAGACCTTGCACAGATCATCAGAAATCTACTGAGGGAAAATGGAAAACTTGAGGGAAGGCAGAATAAACCCTCAGAGGAAGAACTGTCAGGAAACTATCCACCCAAAGACTTTCCCATTAACGATTCAATGGTAAAAGAATAAAAAAAAAAAAAAAAAAAAAGGCAGTGTTGGTTGTGGGGTTTTTTTTTCCTATTCTGGATTACTGGCTTTGTATTTGATGCTCCTGGCCAGGACATGCATATTAATTGCTTTGTTACAGTCCACTGGCATTTTAGGATTGAGAACCCAAACATCAGGTCAATCAAGGTTCTTTTGTAACAAGCTGCAAATGTGCACGACACAGCAGAAGGTATAAAGGTGTATCAGCATCCTCAGCTTTTATTTTGGAATGTGGGGAGTGTATTAGGTATGGAATGGCTTTGCTGTTCAGGAAAACATTAAGTACTGAATAGCAAAGAAAATAGGATTGGCTAATTTTAACATCAGTATAGATGCAAAATTGTTGATGCTGGCTTATTGCTACAGGGAGGTGTTAGCTGTCAGATCCTATTGATTTCAGCTTAGATGTCTTAATTAGTCAATCCTATTGATTTCGATGAGGATGTCATGAAAAGTAATTACATTCAGCATAGTCATTTTTCTATTTTAGCATCTTTTCTCCTTCAAAAATCAGACTTCTTAAATTGCTAATGGCACTAATACCAAGAAGGCAACCAGATTATTTGGTGTAAGAATCAAAACTAGACTCCCAAGACCACTTATCATCACTTTGACAGTTTTTGAAACAGACCACCAGAGCTACACTCAAAACTGTCAAAAAAAGTTGTGTTTCAATACTGCTTCTTCCCCAAGGTCTGATTACAGTTTGGTATTCTTAACTTACTTATTGAATTTTCCCTCAAGTAGTCTTTGTGCCTGAAAATTGTTGAGCTGTTCCATCATATTAGCAAGAAGTGCTTGTTCTAGTAGTGTACAGCAGGGACAACAAAGCTCAACCAGTGCTATGTCACCTCATTCATTTTTCCACATTTCTCACTTATTTATTTCATGTCTGACATCTTCTCTATGTCTTTGTATGATCAAAGTCAGGAAAGCTAGTTTTTGGTGCACTGACTATGGATCAAAGAGTATTTTTATCAAAAAAGATTGTGTTTGGCTAAAATCAATAGACATATTTTACAACACATTTCAGTTTCGTCTCAAGTGTTTGGGTCATGTTTAATTTAAAATTAATCACATTTTACAGACAAAAGACCACAAGTAAAAGACTTAATTCATAGAATAATACTAACCACGCTAGAATGTGAGTGTAGTTATACAAACTGCAAGAAAAGTTCTCCAGAACTAGGACAGGAGGAAAAATGGCTTCTGCTACTTTTATTGAAATAATAAAGAAATACATACATACAGACATAAATAAATATAATAAAGCCAGAAATCTTCATGAAAAGTACCAAAGATCTTCAGGAAGTGTTTTTAATACACCAAAGTAGAGCATAATAGTTGGACCACACAATGGCCCTATCTGTGTGATTCTGTTTTTCTCTTTTCCTGGTCCTGTCCCAAAGCATTCCAATCAAGGCTGGTTGTCTACCAGCAGTTTTCCAATGTGATTACCAAAAGGTCTTGAGTTTTAAGAGCTGAGTAGGTTATTTTAGGGACTAAGAATGCTACTTTTGGAAGAAGAACTGCACAGAGATATGAACATATTTACAAACGAAAGGAAGAAACCTGGTGTAATGACATTTGACAACAAAAAACAGAGTCCATACTTCAACAATTTCTTGCCCATTCCTAAACAGATTTTTCCCCTCATAATGTTGAGACTGGGGAAAGTAACAGAATATAAAATGGGCAGAGAAAAACAGAGAAAATGTTTCTTGACACTGGCTCACTGCAAAACACTATTCTCTGCATAGATATGAGGTTCCTTGGTTGTTGTCTCACCAGTCCTTGGAGCATCATTGAAATAAAAACTCATCACCTCCTATTAGTCCAGAAGTAGCACTGGTGAGCTGCGAGGCTACTTCACATACTCTTCTCACAGCTGCTTGTTTTGAGAAGCAAAGGATGAAACAGACTAAAGAGATCCCTTGTAGCTTATATCTAGGATATTGTGATCTTGTGCAGATGCCCTGCTTTCACAGAAAAATAATATCATTTTTTCTAGTAATTTATACAACAGAATGAGTTGAAGACAATTCATTGACTAATTTCCAGCACAAGAAGGGAAAACACTGTATTAACACCTTCTTATTTTAGATTGGATTTTGGTAGTTTAAGAGGATAATATTTGGTTCACATAATGGTACTGAATGCATATCAAAGATTCTGGTAATCATGTAGTTTACAATATCTGCAAAGACAATGAACATTTTGTAAAGTCTGTTGGATTGGTTTTATATCAGGAGTAATTGTCTGACTATATAAACCTGTGCCACATCTACTGTAATAAATAGTGGTTTATCACAGAATTGAGAATGACTTCTTAAAGTATAAATTTTTATAAAGTCACTGTTAAAGCATCATTTCTTTCAATGTTTTAGTGTGGTGTTATGTAATCATATTACTATTTAATTATAAATCAGCAATTTCCTGGCATGGCATATTCTACTTGCTTCAATACATATATTTCCCTCTTGAAATCAGGTGGCTTTTGTTTTTCAGACCTTCTGAGCACCTGATGCCTTTTGGGATGAGCAGGAATGGAAGTACCATTTCCTCAGTACCTCAGAAATTAAGGAAAAAACCAAGGAAATAAACAAATAAAAACCAACCCCAAGAATATCTATGGGAATTCAGTTCTGAGAGATATTTAAAGGAGCTGGGGTTTTTTTTGGGATTTCAAAATTTAATAATCTATACATTTATTTTGTGACACTTTCTCTGAAGGTAATTTTTGACTCTTGCTGTATTTGTACTCTATTGCTGTATCAGCTTTTTCTTCTGTGAGGTGTCAAATCTGCCCCTTTCTCTTTGTGCCTTAAATGTTCATATTTGACCCCAAAGTCTAAGCTGTGGAAACTGGCCAGAAAGTTCAATGATAGAATAAATCCTTGGTGAACTTTGTGACTTTAATTTTAAAAACTTTTTATATCTATTTTTTATTCAGCTATACAAGTTAAGTGCAATGTGGTCACTTAGATCTTCACAGATACTGTGACTACTGTATTTGTAGTGTGCAAGATCTAATAACCAAGAGAGGATTTTTTGCATTTCAATATACCCTCCTGAATACCAAGAGTATTGTTTTATATCTTGGTCTGCAAAGAACAGTACTATAGGAATGAAAGATCTCATACTGCAAAACGACTAGGCCAGAAGGAGGTTTCTCTGTATTACCCACTGAGTTCACTCCAGATGATCCTCACAAATTTGAGTTTAGTTCAGTGTGTATATTAAGGTGATAGTCTATAGCATGCTAAACTTTTATGATTTTGAGGGGGGAAAAATAGTGTCTTCAGGTGGCATATTAGGCTGGAGTTTCTGTGGGAGAAGGAAGATGCATTTATCTTACTTTGGATATCTAAGTTAGTGTGTACCTAAGATGTAAAATTATACTGCAAAAGGCAGTTTCTTCCTAAAACTGATTAAGCAGTTGGAATATTTGAATGTTTATTATATAATTGACAGAGAACCAATAAATTGTATCTGCTAAGAATTCCTAAAACATTGTGCCAGTCTTTATGTGCATACAGCAGTTGATCACTGAAATATAAAAATATATACATATATAACTCCTATGTGTATATACCATAATCTCATGCTTTATTTAAATAAACTTACAAATATACACTTTTAAAATAAATAAATGTCTAAAAATTTTGCAGGAGGACCTTTGCTGTCAAAAAATATAATTCTGAGGAATCTCAATACCAATATACATCACAGCTCAATTTTTTCTAGCAATCTCAAATTTTTACTTCTCTTTTGCTTTTGTCACACTAAAGTGAATTGGAGATGTGGGTTATTTTGTGTGCTGATGTGTATGAGGGCTATGTGTTAGAAATATGGTGTCTTAATTTTTTATTCATCTCCTCTACAGACCTCTGGCCTGTGGAGTTCTTATGAAATTTTGCATTGCAGCAGAAAAAAAGAGATTATCCATCTGACATCCTAACATGAATAAGTCATAGATCAAAAGCAGCAAATTTAAAAATCTCCATTTTGTCTTTGGTTGGAAGGATATTATGAAAAACGGGGACTATCAGAGGTGGCTTTGGGTTAACGAGCAAAGTTAGAGAAAAATACTGTGGAAGTGTAGGCAGGGGCTGTATGCATCCCACAGGTCCTGGACTCTCCTAATTGTTACAGTTTCATCAGTTTCATGCAATTTTTAGGAATATATTAAACAAAGTTTGAGGTAGGGAAGACTGTGCCTTGCATAAGGGCTCTTCTGAGTGCTGGGCTGCAGCACCATCTGACACTCAATGGCCACTGCACTGCCACAGCCCTCCCTGCCTGTGGGACCCCCCAGAGATGCTGGCCAGCAAGGCAGGCACCCAAGGAGCATGCAGAGTCCCAGAGATGAAAAGCGGACATCACACAAAGGGGAGATGGGAGACAAATGTATTTACAGAAAAAATAACATGCTCTCATGAGCAATTCCTCTTTTTCCTCAGGGAAAACTTGGTTTAGTTTTACTACCATAAGTTACAAAGATAATAAATACAGGTTTCTTCCTCTCCTCTGCTCCCATTTTCGTATCACCAAGAAACATGAGAGCTGTTTTCTTACTCATCCTTTCAACTGTACTAAAATTTACTTGTTCTTTTGCATTTATCTTTTTTTGCCTTTTACTGAGAGAAAAAAAGAAAACAAACCTGTTTATTACCTTCACTCATAACTTTTGACTTACTTAATAGACTAAAAAAGTTTTTTGGGTGACCAAATACATTTCTACATTCCTTTTCCAATGTTTTGTTAGCGTGCTCAGGAGAGGTCTGGTATATAAAGCTTTGATTCATCAGATCACGCAATCCCAGGTTTAAATCTTTTTGAAACACACAATTAGGTGGGTGTTCTACTGAGTCAGTTCTTCAAGATGTGATTTTCTTTTATGAAAGTGATGTGACTTATAATAAAATGAAGGGACCATTGAACTGGTTCAAAATTGCTCATTTAATTTCTGTGGGGTTTTTTTTTCCCTTTACTGTGCCTGGTAAGATTAATATACTCGTAAGTCTCAATATAATTTTATACAGTTTATTCAGAAGAAAAACATATATTGTCTCTTTGTCAGTTGTGTAAGACCTAATACAAAGAACAACAGATTATCATGGTATAGTTCAAGTATCCTACTGTCAATGTGTTAAGCTGATTGACCTCAATGTGTCTATCTTGCAGGTAATGTAAATTTTATTTTGCCTTGACCACCTCTCTGAGCAACACATGCAAACTAGGGTTGTGCAGTCATTTAGCATGTGTGGCCAGATGATTCCCTGACCTCTATCCTCCAGAGGAGGAATAAACAGTCTGGCCTGTGCTGTTCCCCAAGGCATGTCCAGGTCCTATAAACCCCTGGAGGGTCAGATATACTTCCTCTGGAGCTCAATCTCATATCGAAACCCGTAGGCTCATGCGGAAGTTCACACTGAAGTTGGCAGAATGCATGAGGCCAAATACATTATTGCATGCATCTAGCCCTTTCTCATGGTACTTTGAAGGTCTGGCTAGAAATAAAAATGTTTCCCACTCACAGAGAATATGTACAAGCCTGTAAGGCTTAGGGGATCACAGTAAGTTATTGGTACTGAGTTGGTCTTGATTTGCCAGTGTATCAGCCCTGGAGACAAGCTGGCTCCAGACAATACCCTCTCCTGAGGCATTTGTAATTGCAACAAGTGATAGAATCACAGAAGTGCTCTCCTTCCACTGAGCACTTGCTCCTTCAGTTTTTTGATGAGCAGTTTAGTCTCATATACAAAATATCAGTGCCCTGACTCCTGCTTATACACTAAGTAGAAGAATTATACAAATAATGAAACATGCAAAAAAACCCCAAACAACCAAAAAACTCCCAGAGAAAGCCTCATCCTATTCAAAGCTAAATCCAAAATTTCTCAGTGCTCATGAAGCTTAAAGTCAAATTTTGAATAGGGTTTCATATATCCAATAAGTCTTTCCTCTCAAGGCTAAAAATTGACCTTCCTTTCTGAAGAAAGAACAGGGAAAGGTGTCAGAACATCATGAAAATGCTTTTTTGGTTACTAACTTTTGTCTATTTATTTCAGCAATTGTGCCCTTAGTACTTCTGGACAATCACTAGATGACATCTGCCATCTCCCCGCACTCTGAGGTTTTAGAGGCTAGTTTAGTTGTACTACATTTTATTACCATGTGGGAGACCAATACAAATCTACACTGTGGGAAATGATAAGTAAGTCCTGGAAAGAAAAGGATCTGTGCCAAACATCTTGAACAAAAAGATGTTCTTTCAGTCAGTGTATACTTACTGGAAATACAGTAGCACCAGTCAACTGAATATTTGTTGGAGTGATTCTGGCAGGGATCCTTTAAATCAATTTCCTATTCCTTTGTTACCTCACCTTTTAAGTATCTGGAGTTTAGTAGATAGTTATGAAGAAGATCATATACCGTTTTCTGCAATTTTTTTCTATCACTAGCATGAACTAGGGCAACAGAACAAGCAAATGACTGGAGAATAGTGTTCCCAGTTTGTGCTAGGTTCTGGTTTCTGCCCATTGGCTTCAGTGCCTTGAAGTATTTGTAGTTTTATTTCTTGAAAAAATAAGCTGCAGCGCTATATTTCTCCAATCACACTCACCTAGCAAATTCAATCAGCAGAATTTGCTCTGCAGGCACTTGTTTGTTTTTTGGTGATGGTGGTCAGTTACACAGTGACAATTGTCACTGGAACAAGACTGAGTTCCCTAAAAGGCAGGTCAAATGATATTTCAGTTGGTAAGTAGTAGAAGCTCAATTAGCACATGAATCATTTAAAACCAAAATGAACAGAACAGTCAATAGCATTCTTTTGGGAGTAATCTTGCACTTGCAGAGGGATCTGTCTGTTTAGCAAAGCTGCCTCAGGGCTTCTCTAACCTTTGCCTGAGGGCTGGTCCCCACTCAGCAGCCCAGAACAAGGGGAGGGCTTAGGTAACTGTTCTTCTTGTTGTGCATTCCCACCCTCCATCCCCAGATTGAACCGTGCCCTTAATCATCACCTGGCACTATCAGCATTTTGCTCCTTAGCCACTTCACTATCCAACACCTTAAATCAAAAGCCATGGGAACATGAAACCAAGATTGTTCATTTTACTATGATTGCAAACCATTTCTTTTTCTATTATTTTACTATTTTTATTGCAACTTTTGAACTTGCAGAATAAGTGCAATCGAGACAATAACAGCAAGCTGAGAACAATCATAGCCATCAGACTTAGGCATGTACTTACTTCTAAGCATGATGAAACCCCATACATGCTTAAGTCTCACAAATTTCACCACATTATTTCCAGTTAAAATTATTGCTGTCATCACAGCTCATTCTCTATCAGCTTGACTCTAGATTCTTGTAGCAGTTATGTCATATTCAATTATATTTATTTTTAGAATTTACTTATTTCTGTCACCATTTCTGCATGCATAGGATAATTAAGAAATCAGACTTGGGGAAGTGGCAAAGAATGCTCCTAAGATAGCACTGAAGACAAGGTCTACAAAGGAATCCAACATAAGTATGTGCCTGTGCTGCACAGTGCAGCATATGTGAAGAATGCCAAGTTAGCACAGATGTACCTGAAAATGCAAATGTGGTTCTAAAAGTAGTTTAGTCATATCAGTGCATTATATCTTTGAGATGATGTTGTACTGACACAGGTATCATGTCCACAGTATGACAGCTGGCTTTGACAGTGAGAGCCCAGAGGTGGTTCAGAGGCCACAGTATCATCCGGCAGCATGTAGAAATTGCTGAGCAGTGATTGTTCAGCATCATCAAGTTTTGGAGTGGGATATCTATAGGCTGTTTTTTGCCTGTTCTCCAACATCAGACTAGATATAAGGAAAAAATTGTTTACAGTGAGGATGGTGAGACACTGGGACAGGTTCCTGAGAGAGGCTGTAGATGACTCATCACAGGAAATAATCAAGGACACCCTGGATGGGGCTCTGGGCAACCTGATCTAGTGGAAGTTGTACCTGCTCATTACTGGACCAGAAGACCTTCAAAGGTCCCTTCCAACTCAAACCATGATATGATTCTATGACGAAAGAGGAGCTGTGGTGCTAACTGCCATCCTCCAAATTCTTCTCCATCTAACACCATGGTCCTATGAAAAAGCTCCTAAATTTTTACTTGAATAGACAGCCAGAAATGTCTTAGCCTCAATGGCTCTGAACTTAAACAAATTTCCTCAAGGAGACCCAAAAAAGGGAAAAGGGATGAAGAAGAAGGAAACAACCTGTTCTGCATTTTAGTAGCCAGCTCAGTGGTTAGCACACGTGAATTCCCACAGGAGAGATATCTGCACTAGGAAAATTTAACTTCCTAGCTCACTGGCCACCTGTCAAATTCTCATTCTTGATTCAGGTTCTCTGTCTTTACCATATTGGAGACATACTTTTAATGATAACCATGCCAGTCTAGTAAGATAAATTATGAGATCCCTGAGTTACCCAGTAGTAAAGGAAGGTTTCCTTTACTAGGAAATGCTTGGAATGCTTGTTCCTCAACAGGGGTTTGCTCAAAGAGGCTGAGTGTCTCCATTTAGGATGCATCCTTCCCCAGCACTGGATGTTTGAGATATGTCAGTCCTTTGTCTTAGAGAGAGATTCTGTAGGTATAAAATTGGGCAAAGGCTTCCACAAGGGAAAATATATCACTGCTACTGTAAAGATCTCAACTTACTCTTTTCAGTGATTTATATACTGCTAGTATATAAACCTTTTTGTCCCTATATGTACCGTAAATGGTAGCCACATTTTTTTCAGATATGACAGACTCATGTAATAGGTTATTTTTTTCCATTAGAACACATGCCATTAAATCCATTATCCTTTCTAGTTTCTCTGTCAGGGCAATCAGTCTCTTTGCTTTGCTACAGTTAATGCCACTATTAATTAATCTTATCCTTAATTCATAACTCATATTTTTTTTAAAGTAAATGTGCAGCTTGTAATGAGCTGGACTGGCAGATTTTGAGATCAGAGGCACATATCCTCAGAGATACATGCACACTTAATTACTATTTAGGTATCCAGCTTCCATTGATTTCTGTGATAGTTAGGTGACTAAATATCTTTGAAGATTAGTGCCAAAGTTTAGATTCATGAGTTATTTATAGCCCAAAGTTCCCATCACTAGATCCATTTTGAGGAAGGCTGTGTCAAAAGGCATTAGAACAAAGTGCAGGCTCTCAGAGTCCCTTCAGCCTCCAACCTTGCTGCAAAAATGTGAGTGCAACTATTTGTGGGCACATCTTTGATTGGACAAAACTTTCTACCCAGCTGGTGGCTGAATATTCAGTCCCAACAGTACTTCTCACACAAATCATAGAATCACAGACTCATTAAGGTAGGAAAAGACCCCCAAAATCATTAAGTCCAGCCTTTGACCAAACACCACCATGCCCACTAAATCATACAGCGAAGTGCCCACTTACGTGGGAACTGTGTTCCAGTACTTAACCACTCTTTCAGTGAAGAAATTTTTCCTAAAGTCCAACCTGAATCTCACCTTGAGCACCTTGAGGCCATTATCCTTGTCATATCATTAGTTGCCTGGTGAAGAGGCCAACCCCTACCTCACCACAACTTCCTTCTCTTGTCCAGGCTTAACAATCCCAGCTCCTTCAGCCACTCCTAAGACTTATGTTCCAGACCCTTCACCAGCTCCATTGCCCTTCTCTGGACATGGTCCAGCACCTCAATGTCTTTCTTGTAGTGAGGCGCCCAGAACTAAACACAGGACTTGAGGTGTGGCCTCATCAGTACTAAGTGCATGGGGATGTTCGCTGCCCTGGTCCTGCTGGCCACACTATTTCTGATACATGCCAGGATGCCACTGGCCATCTTGGCCACCTGGGCACACTGCTGGCTCATGTTCATCCAGGTCTTGACCAGCACCCCTAGGTGTGGATGGAAAGAGCTGCATTTTTCCTTCAAAACCAATGTCCAAGGATTAAAATCACAACTTTCCATCTGTGATTAATTTTATATTCAAAATAAAGAGGATTTGAGAGAGCCTTTGTGATTCATAGAGGACCCTTATCTCAGACTAAACTTGTCTTCTTACGTTATTTCCTGTGGATGGGAGAAAACATCCATTCTGCTGAAAGTAGGTGGGTTCTTTTTACAGCTGTGGCTGAAGCAGCAATAATTTGTATGATGGGCTGCAGCGCTGCAGTGTTTTCTGTTCCTCAGGGTGGCACGCAGTGGCACACTGTCTATCCCTACATGGTACAGCATGTCACAGTGTGCTCGCCTTTAAGCCTACCAGCAGCTCCAGTGAAGTCAGCCATGACTCTAAGTTAAGTTTTGCTCAAGTGCTCTGTTAGATCATGTCAGAGTGCTAAGGGTTGTTTAGATTCTATCTTAAATATCCTAGTCTGAAGAGCTCTACCTTATGTTCTGAAGGCAGGTACTTTTATACACTAGGTTATAATAGCAAATGATACCCAAATACTCTTAATTTCTAGGATCCCTATTATCTTTCCTCAAGTTGGCTTACTCATTCAACAGTGTGACCAAACTGTAAGGTAGGCTTGCTATGGCCTTTAGTAAAATTTTCCTTTCAATAATACTATAATGCTTTGTATTATGTCATAAAAATGCACTGTAATATTTTTCATATAAAGAAACAAAATGCCCAATGCATGGATAATAATAATTCCAATGTAGCAGCAGCTTTAGTGGAGGCTGAGCTACCTTTATTCCACAGAAAAAGAAGCAGAAAGTAACTAACTCCCTTCCAGTCACAGGGTGATGTAGCCCTACAGACATGCTGGAGCAGGCACTCCGCTGCTCCCTAGCATTAGGGGTCACCTGTGCCACTTAGCCTCATTACCAGGGAGGACATGTGTCACGTGGGACTGACCGAGCACTCTCAGTGGTATTCCTCATCATCTGAAATGAAAGAATATTAAAGGAGCTCGACATTTTACTTCAAAGGTCAACAAATAACTCTCAGTGTCTCCATATATAAAGCAAATGACAGTAGACAACGGGCACAGCTTTGGCCCTGCAGCGGTTGTAGTTTAAAACAAAGTGACAGGAAATAATGAGGTTTAAATTGGTGAATTGGTTTGTTTGTACTGGGGATTAACCTGTAATACACAGTGCACCCAAATTACGGAACTTTGGAGATGAGCCACTTTAAAGCATTGTAGCACATACTCTGACTGCAATGATGCCTCATTTACAGAAATACTGGTATACCTCATTATTCTCCCACAATCACATCACAAAGTTAGACTAAAATCTTAAACTACTTTGCAATAAAATCAAGTGGTTTTAGAAGATAAACACAGCTGAAAACTATTTTAATAAGGTGCATGATAGAGAAAGTGAGAGGCATCAGCTGAGGTTTAAGTGTTACATTTTTACTAATATGTCAACATCAGTATTTATGAATGAAATGACGTGAAAAGAGCCAAAGGATGACTCAGACATTTGTGGTTTTTAAACAAAAGAATGGGATGAAATAACTGTGTTGTTTGCATCCTTCTAAACACTCCCCATAACAATCCAGATGTGGCTTTCACAGAGAAAATAAGTGGCAGCACATAGACCTTTGTGTCACCATATGTCTCCCTGTGACGTGAGGAACTACCGTGCAGTCGCTAACATGTACAGAGGTCATACAGAGAAGGGAGTGAATTCAGCAGCAGTGAGTAATAGAAATGACAGGATGCTCTGCATCCTTCTAAATCTGCTGCTGTTTTCTCTTTCCTTTTCTAGATATTCTAATAGGTGAGGGGGTTGTTTCAGGAAACAGCCTGAGTTCACGTGAAATGGGGCTGGCAGTGTGACAACACAAGTGTCGTAAGCTTGATGGGTTCAAGGATTCTCAGGCACGGGATTCAATATAAATTAAACTGTAGATAAATAAGGACTCTTACTCCGGGAAAGATAAGATTCAGGTGAGAGGGAGGACAGGGCAATGCAATTAATAGTTATTGCACTAAAAAACCTTTATCACCAGCAAACAATATTATTAGGGTTGAAGACAGTAATTTGAGGAAATGGTTCTATTCACATGCTTTAGTTGAAGTAGGTTCCATGAGTCTATTTATTGTGCTGGAGAAGGTATATTCTTTGGATTGGAGAGTTTCCACAGCTTTGGCTTTTTACTGACCTTTTTATGTCTTCATTCACTGCCCCCACACCCTCTTAGCAAGCAGAACACTAAGATGACATCTGACATATCACAGCCAATTCCAAGCATTTAAAATCTGAAAAGAGCACTCAAAATACCAGAAAGATTGACATCCATAAAAAATCAATAAACTGAATTATTTCCAAATCAAAATAATATTGCACCTTATTTTTCTGCATGTAAGTTTCATTGTTTGAGGAGGTTCTCTGTTAACTATGGTGCCTTCAAGCTTGCTCTGACCATGACTAAAGAAAGATCCCCTTCACATATTGACATACCTCCAGAAGCTGAGGCATTGCAAAAGGCAATAGCACCATGTTAGTTCCTTGACTAACTGCCCTTCTGTGCTCTTCAAGCCTTCTTGAATCTATCCTAACTGGGTACCTTTGAGACTTGGAGCACTATACTTTTTTTTCCCACTATTACCCCTATCTTCAAAGTGAAAATTTCTCCTTAAGTAGGTGTCTCCTTCTATACATCAAAAGCTGAAAGCTCCAACAGTGCCTTCCTCATGAACAGGGAAATGGGGAATCCTCTCCTGCCCTCCAGAAGGACTCCATCCCTCTTTTCATTTTCAAATTATTTGTTGGTTAATGAGCAGCACCTCAGGCTGTCAATCTCTGAAGAGGCACAGTGTCACAGGGATGGAATATCTGTCTCTATGTTTTTAATCACACAATGCAATTTTAATCAACCTGCAAAAAAGCCCACATTAAAATAGAGGACAGATCATGCTACAGTTAAATTGTGATTTTGGTGTTGAGATAAAAAATGGATATTAATGTTCATGTTGCAAAAGAAAAGTGTACTTCACAGAATATAAATTAAATATGTAAAGCTTGTTATTTTATAGTACATCTGTCTGCATATTTTAGAGTATTGTTCCATTTTATTACATTTCTGATCAAGACTAATGCTCATTAAAAATCTAATATGACAATGAAAAATTTTATATGGAAAATTCTTGTCCTCTATTACAATTGCTATCTGCTCCACTTTTTGGAAACCACAGTAAATTAGACTTGGACCACAGTAATCTTAATTATATCTTGAAACAGATGATGTTGGAAATATATTGAATAAACTCTTTTGGTGAAATTGCCTTTGCCTCTTAATTCAAAATCTATGTTCATATGCTTACATTATTTAAATTACAAAAGGGAGGCATCTGAAAAACGGGATGCTTTGTAGGGCAGTCATATTCATGAACATTCATTCAATTGTGAAGAGGTCAAAAAAACAGGGGAGAAAAAACTGCTTGCTGATCAAAACGTAACATAAGCTGCACCATTTCATTTAAGCAGCAAAATGCATAGACTAAAAAAAGACAGTTCAGTATGATCTCAAAACTGTGTTCTGTGAATTTGTCATAATTTTAGCTAGAGAGCAGTTGTAACCCAACCTATTTAATTGCTTTATTTGAACAAGAAAAAAGTAGGGGCCATTCTAATAGGTGACACAAGCATATTGGGCAGCTGATGTGAAAGTGACAGATGAGAATATCACCAGATCCAACACTTTGGTTTTTTCTCCAAAGTTGTATCAAAGTGAAATGTTGACTCTGAATGCAACTAAAAACCTGACCAAATTTTTATCTTGTCTCAGTTGGCCTTGTGAGAAGCATGAAACAGGTCATGACATAGCAGGTGATACAACTGGCCAGTTCACCTGTGTCACATGCAACAAGGTGTGATGATAAAAGGGGATTGGTGACAGTAAGTACTGCCATGAGCTACATGAAGGGTATTGTTTCACTCCCATGGCATTACTGCCCTTTGATAAGGAATGTATTTACATAATACTGAGAGGAAGGGTCCCAGAGCAGTGATGCAGAACGTGGCCTCCCTGTAGATCAGCCCTGTGAAGACCCAAAAAGCTGCCAATGGGTGCTTGAGGGCATGTTAAGATGCTGGGATACATTTCATCAACTGCTTAATAAAAACTAAATAAATCAGCTGCTCCAGCTGAGTATGAAGTTTGCAATCTACAGGTGATATACTGAACCACAAACCAAACTATATTGAGCAAAGCTGTCTAATGTTATACCTCCAGTGAAGAGGTTTTCTTAATCTCTTCATGGAACCAACAGCACTAGCCAATTTTTGCATGTCTTCTTTCCTTCCTCCTTACACTGAAGTCCCTTGAAACACTGAAGTACACCTTATTATGTACTCTATATTTTTCTAACCCATCACTAACTCCTCTAACTCGTTCAGGTGATTTCACTCCCAGAGACACATCTCCCTGCACAATCTTTATGATTATGCTTCCTTGAAGACCTTCAGTATTCTAAAATTGAAATATCAACTGTTGTCTGTTTGGTCAACCCGCCAACAAACTGGCAAAGGAGGTTACGTGAGAGGCCAAACTGCAAAATGTCACTGAGCCTAATCAGACACTCAACACTCAACTGTTCAACTCTTGCTACATTAAGACTCAAAGAGACAAGCCAGTGCTATTCAGATCAAAACCAAAGACATTTTAAAACTGTGGATTTCCAGGCTTTCTTCTTTAGTCTCAGAGGAGAGTGGTAAGCTTTAGATTAAACCTCTTGATCAGACTAGCTAAAGTAAAATCTTCAACACTTGCTGCTGTTTACCTCATCATGTTAGACATCAGTGACATTCTCCCTTCCAAAAGGAAGAAGTGGTGTCAGGCCCAAAATCATTGGGTAATTAAGAGATCTCTGCTGGTGCAAGGGTGTCCCACCACAATGTGACTTTGAGAAGCTGTCACATCAGGCCTTGTTTGTGAGGAGGTGGCAACCCTCTCAGCAGCACCAGTAAATCTACTGTTGATGTGGCATCTTTGACTGACACAAATGAACTACCAGATAATGTCAGTAGCAATCATAGCTCCACCGCAACATTAAAAAATAGAGATCATTGTCATAAGAACATTTTTAGCCATTTGTCTTGATGAGATTTTGCCCATCCTGTTTAGAAACTATTTAGTTATGCTGGTATTCAAAAGGAAATTATTATAGCTGGTGATACAAGATGGAAGTTCTCTTTCACTGTCATTACATAAAAATCTTTATATTTGACTATGTCTTCAAGTTTCTTACCCTTTAATAGAAATATTTCTGGGGTTTTTTTAGAGATCAGGTATGCATTGTAATTTTTATGAAATAATTTTTTGAAAATATATTCCTGCAATTGAGTGCCTTTAATCCTCTCTGCAACCAAATTTAGCTTTTGGCTTCATAGAGGGATTTTATTTACACATAGACTATTCAATTAATGAAAATACTTGGATTTGCCACAAGAAAATAAGGAACCAGAAGAAATCAGTGATTGATATCAGCCTTGATGACAACCATCTCCTCTATCTCCATATTAGAAAAATAACAGAAGGAAGGGAAGTGCAATTGTATTGTTAACATCATAAAACTAAATTTGGGAATAAATACTTTTTTTCCAGTTCTTGGCTATTCTTAGGGAGAATAAAGGGAAAGAAGAAAGCTAATGCATCTGTATCAGGGCCAATATAAAAAATGTAAAAATTAATTGCAAACCAATACAGAAGATTTTTTAAGGACATTGAAATGTGGATCTAGGTATTTCTTTACTATGTGCTTTAGCATAAGTAACACAAATGTTGGTAGTGCACAACTAGTAATAGTCTGTTGAAAGACATAAAAAAATGTTAGTCCATCACAGACAGACAGACACCCTTGAGGTAAAACCAGAACTTTCAAGTATATGAATATAACAAAGAATTATAACAAATTTTCTTACATTCTGTGAATGTTAAATTTTCTGTCACAGAATATTCCTGGAGCTCAGTAAATATCTTTGCTCACTTTCAGAATTTTTTAGTTGGGTGGAATTCTTGATAATGATTAGAACTGAAAGCTAGTTCATCCATCTGTCTCTGTAAAACACACAATCCTGATTTACCTATTGAAGCTACTTGTAAGGCTGATTTATGGAAATCCTTGAAGAAGGGTCTGTCAGCACTTCACAGCATTGAATTTGTAAGGGGGTTTCCATATTTTCTTCATTGTAGGCTGAAAAAAAATCTCTTCAGTCCCCTAAAATCATAATCCTCCTACACCCCACTCAGCATTCACAAGCAGAGGTTTTCTGCAAGTAGAATAAACAGCCATTGACTGAAGTTCCTCAGAGGGACCAGACAATCTCCAGCATTCAAAATGGAGTCCCCTCTTCCTCCCATGGCAGCTTTTCCATGTAGTTGTGCACTCCAGAGTAGAGCCCATTTGAGCAAAAGTAAGCAGCCCAAATCCAAATCACTGTATTATTATTACCACCACCACAAAAAAAAAAAAAAAAAAAAAATATATATATATATATATATCCCTAACCCCATCTCTATACAACTGAACAAAATTTCCAAGGCTGAGGAGATACTGGTTATCTAAAAAAAATTTTGTGAAGAGTTTTTCTAAAGTTTTCAACATCTTTATGAACAAGTTGCACCTAAATTTGTCTAAATAACAATGGGCTGGAGGAAAGGCAGTGATTTCTTAAGTTATCCCTGTCCAGAAAAAAACAGGCTGTTGAACATATGGTTCATTTTAAACACAG
Organism: Aphelocoma coerulescens; assembly: GCF_041296385.1. NCBI lineage: Eukaryota > Metazoa > Chordata > Aves > Passeriformes > Corvidae > Aphelocoma > Aphelocoma coerulescens. Next base: position 136,463,203 of record NC_091015.1, on the reverse strand, counting down.
ATGGAATTAGGCATATGCTTCAGTCCTTTTCTGAGTCAGAAGTAAAAACTGAAGACCATAACTATGTAATACTTTGCCATGTTACAGCAGAATCAACTAAAATGTTGCTATCATATTCTTTCATATGATTTCAATATCCTGCTTGAGCAGAGGGGGTTGGATTAGATGACCTCCAGAGGTCCCTTCCAACCTCAGCCATTCTGTGATGCTGTGAACACTGTAGAGATGAAAGCATGTCTGTTACATACTTATCCATAGTTTAAGAATTATAAAATATTCTCATTGTTTATGTAAATATGAAAAAAAAAAATACTAAAAGGCAAATGTGTCATTTGGATCATTCATTTTTCTTTATTGAGCTTTGATGAAAAACAGTCCATTTGAAATATTTCCAGCTACCATTCCAATTCCAAATGCTCAATACAAAAACTTGGTATCAGAATTCAAACATATAAAGTTACATCTCATTATAATTTAATATTTAACAGCACTAATCATTTCTGATTTTTCATAATTAAGTTTACAAAAATAATGTTACATTTATAAAATAAATCAGCTTTTCCCAATAAATTACAGTGGTGTTCTTATTCAAAAATGTAATATATCATACAAAATAGACAACAGCTTTTTGTCAGATAAAATACTAAAGTATATTTTTCCTCCAGTACATTTTGGCAGTGTGAAAACATTTTATTGTACACTTGATATCTAAAGTTCATTGTGAAAAATAAACTAAGCTATTATGCACATCTCTTATATAAGGCAAGGGTGGCCAGCTTGGGGACTAATCTTTATTTCCAGTTATATGTTTTTAGTCAGACCAATACTGCCATTATGTTTATGCAACTGACTTCCTTTATCTGACCCAGTTAATTCATGCAGATCCACCTAGAGTCCAACACTCTTTCTATGACAAGTACACAAAAGTGAGCCTAATCAGTAAACTTTTCTTTTGAGCTGCTCAGTATCTCTCACATTTGTTTTACCTTTGTGTCTCACTGTAGAGCATTGGTGGCCACCTTGTAAAAATAGCACAGTCCAGATACCCTTAAAGTTAATGGCAGAACTTCAGTACATTATTCTGTCATAAAAACTCATACTAAAAGGAACTTGTAAAAAGAGCAATGCATTAATAAAAAACAAACAGTAAACAGCAAAAAGAAAAATAATCTAAAAAGCAAAAGGCAAACATTAATAGTTACTGTACACAGACTTTACAAAAGCAACTACTTTAAAATAAAAAAGAAACACATTGTCTACCTGGTGATAGGTGCATTCTTATTAAAGCCTTTTGAATGTTCAGGTCAGCTCAGCATTTACTGTGTTGTATTTCTTGCCTACAAAAATGTATTTGAAGAATCATTCCAGATTGTTTGAGCAACTTTTACAAGCCAAAGGAGTAACTGCACCATCTCTGGATGCTGTGATCAATGAAGGTGTGTGGTTCAGGATGATCCACATCTTACCTTGAAGAATTTCTGACTCCACTATGTTTTCTCTTTGCAATAGTTCAGCAAACTTCAATATTTTATTATCTCTTTTCTGTCTGTTTCTCTCTTACCTATCTTCTGGGAAGAAAGTCTACTTTAAAGTACTAAGAAAAAATCATTGCTGTCTGGAATAAATAAAATGTGCAAAGTGGTGATTTTCTTATGATGTTATTATTGTATGAACAACATATAATTTCATATATCATAAAAGATTACTTTCACAAATTGTAACTGAGTAGTATAAATGCCCCAAGTGAGCATGTGTCACAAGGTTCACTTTGTGCAAATTCACAGAGGGTTCAAATCCAGAGGGGTTGTTAGGGACTCCAGAGACAAAAGTTAGTCAATGTTGTATCCCCCAGACTGGGAGGGGTGGAAGAGGTGGAGAAAGGGGTTCATCACAGAAAATCAAGTCATCCCATGTTTCTGAAAACTCTTAAAAATTGAGAGGATGAGTATTTGGTGTGCTGTCTTCTGGCTATCTTCTCTTGAAATACAATGGCTCAAACCAGGAACACCTGGAGCTGAATTCAGGCACATTTGCCACTGCAATTAGTAAGTCATACCTTTCCAAACACAGAGCTACTATATCAATTACAACTTCTCTGTATGTGAATATTAGTGATTGCTGAAACATGCATTTACCAGCCAGTTAGACAAATAAACACAATGGCTACTCTTAGAGTAAACCAAACATCACAAAGTATACTCCAGCCCTGAGGTCAAATGGCATGGTTCTAGTTAGACCTCATTGCAGTCTACAGCTTCCTCATAAGGGCAAGAGGAGGGGTAGGCACTGATCTCTGTGGTGACCAGTGACAGGAACCAAGGGCATGGCCTGAAGCTGTGTTAGGGGAGGTTTAGGCTGGATATTAGGAAAAGGTTCTTCACCTGGAGCGTGGTTGGGCACTGGAACAGATTCTCCAGGGAAGAGGTCACAAAAAAGCCCGACAGAGTTCAAGAAGCACTTGGACAACCCTTTCAGGCACATGGTGTGACTCTTGGGGATGGTGCTGTGCAAGGCCAGGAGTCAGACTTGATGATCCTTGTGGGACCCTTCCAACTCAGGATATCCTATGGTTCTGTGATACTCTCTGTACCCCTAAAGAGAGGGGCTGTACCCAAAGAACCTGGTGAAAAGTTTCCCTAGACTCGCCTAATTCCCAAAGCGTGCCCAGGAATTTTTTGGTAAAGTAGTACTAGTTAGTCCTAACCAAAAAGCCTACCAGTCCTTGTTCTAACTATTTATCAATATAAATGCTTCAGCACTGGCCAATTGACTATATAGAGACCTTATTGTATATATACTTTCAAAACAGGATTTTTTAATATAGTTGGGTTTTTCTTTCCATTAAGTATATTTTCCTTTTTTTTTTCAATTTGTGTGCTTTTTGGTAGCCTACTGTTCTACTACTAGTGGAATCTTGGCTTTTGCCTGATTAACCCACTTTTCCAAGTCTACAATTCACAGCTAAACAAGCACTAAACAGTTCCATTACGATGAAAATTATATACACATCTAAAACAATAATATTAAGACAACAACTAAAACAGGAAATAAAAACATGAATCTGTGCAGTAATAAGATCTAAAAATAATATCAACCTCTATACATATTTGTCAGACTGCAGCATCCATAGTTACAGTTTGCATGCAGCAGTCAGAACAGCATTACTTTCCAAATCATAAGGTGTTTTAAGGAACACCCACAGTAGTGGCTGCTGCGGAAATAATTTCCTTTATCAACCTGAGATTTAAATGTGCAAGTGTTCTACCAATCTATCTAGTGCATGAAAAGGAAGGGGAGAAGGGAAGGAAGGAAGGAAGGAAGGAAGGAAGGAAGGAAGGAAGGAAGGAAGGAAGGAAGGAAGGAAGGAAGGAAGGAAGGAAGGAAGGAAGGAAGGAAGGAAGGAAGGAAGGAAGGAAGGAAGGAATGATAAGACAGAGACAGAAATATTATCACAATGGTTTTTGTTTCAAAATAGATTGCTGTGCAATGACTGAAGCTTGATTTGCAGACATTTTGTATTCTTGCCCAGAGCCTTGTGGAGGGGAAGGTAATGGAGTTTCTGGAGTTGCTGAAAAAGAACATAGAAAGAGTTACATCTTTTTATAGACTGGTCTACTCTGGATATACACACTACTGCACTGAAAGGGAGTCCTGTTGCATTTGACATGCTAGGGAAACAGGATATTTTAATTATCAGAATTTTTAGTTTATTAAAGATTGTGCATGTAAAAACAATGATATATCATAATGGTGTTGAATTTTTAAAATTTAATTAAATTCAAGTCAAAGTCTCTTACTTAACACCATTTATATACATACATTTTTAATGCACAATTATTTTAATTTAAGAATGATGATGAAATAGCTCTATGAACACTGACAGGCCACCATTCTAATTAATATTTTAAAATTAAACAGTGAAATGTTATGACAGAAGGCTAACTTGCAATTACTTACGTATCTGTTCTGTATGTACAGGAGCAGACATTGAACTTATGAGGACAGTTTGGCCAGTTAATGGATCTTGGGCTAAGTGAGGATGCATTGGATGATGCAGATGACTGGCATCATTAGAGGTACCTGCAAAAATAACATGAGCATATATCAATTCAAAAGAGCATGTTGTTGCCAGTGACTTATACTTCAGTAATTACATTTCCACAGAGTAAATATTTTGATTGGCAATTTGAATAATTGCCTCTGGGTATTCATTAAACAATTTAACCAGACTTCAAGCATATTAAGCACTGCGTTTATTTTCACTGTTTTGACTGCAATTACAGTGCATTTCATGAAATATTTGTAAGGATTCTTTAATCTGCCTAGGGAATTGTAAGACAACCCAGCAGTTACTGAGAAATACATAGCACAATCTGTCACTGTAGAACTAAGTTAACAAGATGAACTGCCAAGACAAGAAGACTTTAGCTAACAGTTACACAACCCAAAGCTCAGACAGCGAGTCAGAGTGGTAGCTTAGATCAGGATTCCCTCAACATCTCAACATGCTAAATTCAACATAAGACAAGACGGTAAATTTAACAAATTGTTAGCTTACCTCCCAGCAACATTTCCTGAAGCAAACTGTCAATTTTAACAATCCCAAATAGCTTAACCAATTGTATCTGCTCAATCATTTGCCAAGTGATACTTTGGAGTGTAGGCAGTAGAAGAAGAAGTTCTCCAAATCTTCCTCTGGAGTCGTACTGACGGTCATTAATATAATCCTCTAAACTGATTTGGACTTGGAATCGCATATTCTTAATCTTCAGTGGATTACTCAAGCCTTTTGCATCTTAAAAAATGACAAAAACTGAAAGTCAAGGCATATCATGATTTGGGAGGAGCATCTTACTGTTTTTCATTTTATTCTTTTCCATTCAGCTAGATAACATGAACAGATGCTACATTCACAAAAACTACTTTCAATGCAATTACATGTAAAATAATTGAGAGATATTTTTGCAAAAATACCTGGATCAAAAAACACAATTGCTTTCAAGCAAGCATATTCATTGTCATCTATCTGAATTTCCTGGAAAGGACGAACTAATTCATCCAGAATCCGATTTGCCACCCGACAGATCTCTACTTCAGTGCTGTTGCGATGAATTATGTAATTGTTGCCTTGGAGAGAAAGAATACCAACATGTGAATTAATAGAAACATTTTGATGTAATGTATTAGTTGAAGGCAATTTCAAAAGTACATTTCATATTGCTTAATCAAGTTAATAATTTTTTTAAGTAATGACTCTCCCTTGCATCACACACAACTTTTCTTTGCAAACAGAGTATATGTGCGAATTATAGCTGTCACCCTGTAAATAATCTATACATAAAAGTATGCCAACATGTGGAGTTGCTGATTAGTCCACAGGACCAAAGTTTGTATTTGAATGTACAAGTATGAAGGAGTAGACCTTTATGTTTAAATAACAGATAAATATACTAATAAATTTATCTTAAAATGTCTTCTTCCCTGATTAAAATAATATATCCCAAGATGAATGACAAGGATTTGTCAATAGACAAGAGGAGATACTGGAAATGCTTCTTTTTCTAATGGATGTTTCTGTTGTTCCTAATAAAATTAGCATTGTAAAATTATCAGTCAAGAATTAATTTTACCTGGGGTTTTTGTTTTTTGGGGTTTTTTTTAAATATCCATTTTGGAGGTCTCCACTATGGCATCTTAATTCACCTTCTGGAGAACAATAGGAATATCACGAAGCTTTCAGAAGCCACCATGCAGTTTTTGAAAGAAAAACTGATAATTATATCACAAGAGGTCCATGTCAAAATTACTCATAAACTTTACAGATACCTGCCTCCAAGTATCATATACAAGCCTTGAAGCCTCAAATTGTTTCTTCTTTTGGTATATATGCTGATGCTGGTGATACTAAATATAATTTTCTTACTATTACATTATCATTATTTTTCTTATTACCTTCTTACTAATTGCAGTAAAACTGCAATTTTTTTTGTTTTGTTTCTGTTAATTTTGTTAGTGAAACTGTATGTAGGGAAATAACTACCTTAAGAAAGCCATTTGTACAGCCTTTATCTTGAAAGGATTGCTGGTGAGAGAAATACCTTCAGACCAAGCCCTTCTTGTCCTGTTAATGTTTTAATATGTGTAAAAATAAATTCAAGCTGATTTATGGCTATGAAAAGGCAGGCCCAAAGAGGAAGGAGAATAAGTAGTAGAAAACGTCCTTGTACCACACTACCAGTGAAGAGACAAATCTGAGTCCATATCCCAAATAGTCTTGCCTCACACCAAAAATCCTGTCCAAGACGACTGTCTTGGGGTGACTTTATGATGTGTATCCCCTATCGCTGCACTATGCCCAGGAATTAACTTTGTGCCTCTCTGTGCCTTTAAACTGAGCCTGAGAGGGGAGAAAGGAAAAAACTGAGTGAACTTTTCAAAACAGTTGTTCAAGGACACAGACACACACTCCTCTGCTTCTGCAGCAGCAAGAGCAGAGGAAGCACCCTTCTTGCTTTTCAGCCAGTTTTTGGCTCCTTTTCTCCGGAGGGAGATGGAGAGGTGAACTTTGTTTCCCTGGGACTTCGGTTTTTCCCTTCTTCTCTTCTGGACTGTTTCAACATCAGAACACATTGGGAGAGTTTTCCACCGAGGCCCTGGAGGTGGGCCCACACCGACCCATCTCCGAGGAGGAGGAGAGAGATCACACCTACAGAAGGACTCTGAAATCTTCCCAGGTTTCTTTCCAAAGGGAGAAGTTTTATTATTTAGCATTTTGCATATGCTTTCCTTGTGTGTTTGTTAAATAAATAGTTTTTTATCTCTTTCACTTTCTTTCAAGGAAAGTTTCTTTTTTTCCCAAACATGGTGGGGGAGGGATGGTTTTAACCTGCCTTCTATCAGAGGATATTTTCCTCCAAATTTGTCCAAACCAGCACAATGACCTACAGACTTCCTTGCGAAACAGCCCCAATAATGAACATGTCTAATGAAACTCTTTTTGGCAGAGTACACTTCAGAGTGGCAGAGTATTGTGTCAAACAAGGCTAACAAATGCCTCATCACATCACCCTCCACACAGGTTCACATCTAATCTTGCAACTGGGACTCCCCATTGCATGAACTAGAAGACATGCTTCCATCACATGACAACATCCTCTTCCCTAACAGCCATGTTCCCTTTATATAACCCAGCACAGGAGCTATTTCAGCTGACCAAGAATATGCTCCTGCAGGTGTGCCTCGGCAGTGTGCCATGGATGCACCCATCTGTCACACAGCAGGGACAGCAGGAATGATGTTTATGGGGTGGTCCTGTGGCAACTGTCGAGGCACCTGTGAGAGGGCTCTTGGGAAAGTGAGTTGCAGGGAACAGGCTATTTAATATTTTAGCCAGTAGAGTCAGAAGGACTCCTGAGAAAGCTCCAGATAGATGGTTTTCATGAAGACTGAAAGCAGTACATGGGCAACATGTTGGCTGTTTCTTTCCTAAGCAAAGGGGTTTTTATGGTGTTTTTGTGGTTGGTATTGTTTTGTTCCATTTTTTTATGGGACAAAGGTGTAGAAAGGACAATAATGTAAGGAGGCAATTGCCAGAAACTCACTTAAATTGTGGTTTCTGGTATCCAATAGACCTTTAGCTGTATTAACTCACATTAAACCATCCACCTGCTTTTGCTAGAACAGGCACGTGACATTATGTCATTAATAGCTATTTAGCATTCACAGAATGCATTGCTTTGATTGTAGCAGTTGTCCCACTTAAGTGATTACATCGTTGCTAATGTACTATAACATCATCATCAGTAAGTAAAACAAAACCAATATTTACCTAAAAGTAAAATGTCCTTATATGCCATGGACCGTTTTGCTGCTCCAAGCAACAGGTGCTCCCCAGCATGTGCTCTTAGCAGGGCAACCTCACAAAAAAACAGCAGACTCGTTAGATGATAAAGCAGTAAGTTTCAATAGGAGCAAAAGAAAAGAGGATGCATATTACTGTGTGTTTGGTACATGTTTAAGACTGTTAAGATTCCAATGTAAAATGTAAAGTGAATGTAAAAATCTTAACATTGTAAAAATAGCACTCTAACTGTCACCCTCTGTCACTTCTAGCATTCTGTCTAGATCTTAAATATCAGGCTCTGCAAAATACTTTTCAATAAATACACTACCTGCATTTATTTCCTAGTGTGTATTCCCTTGACAAAGTTTTCTCTGGCTTTCTAAGTTGACACTAAAGACTCCAGCGGGCTGGAATGGACTGTTACAGTAAATTTGGTTCCATCACTGCTTTTTCTCTTGAACCAAAAATTTATGCAGCATTTAAAAGAGCTTTTTCCCAACAAAGCCAGATATGCTAAAAGAGTCACTATTGTCCACAAAGAGGAATCCAAATTTGTACTGTGAAGGCACTTGTGCTTATTAGTTTACTCTTTGTCACCTATTTACTTTCCTCTGGTTTTAATGTCTGCTTGAAATCTCAGCAACGGCCTTTATTTCCTCAAGGAACTCATCTCTTGACAAGTCATTCTAATCCAAGACAATCACTTTAGGAGAGATATAAAGGTACACAGCACCTGGGTAACACTTATCTGTTAAGACATACCAGGTTCTCAGTAGAGTTACCTTAGCTGCTCTGGCCTCCTCTATGGTTTGTAAATCAGGCTGGCTCCCAGATCAGGAATCGTTTTTTCAAAACCAGATGGCTTATTTTATAACTGAATGCACAATGCCCCTTAGAAACTCATTATCACAAATGAAAAAGTGGCATTTGTTTTATTTCTCAACATCTTTGTCCCTACTTTACTAAGGTACTTAAGGTTTCAGAGTATTTCCCAATATGTACTCTTCAAGCACAGCAGGAGTGTTTTCAGCTTATCATTCTGAGCTGATATTTTATTTTTTTAAATGCAGACAAAAACATTTTAAGGACATTTGATACGTTCTCTTTTCCTTCATGCCATCGAAACAATAAAAGCAGCAATATTTTTTGCTTGCTTTTGTTGCCCTTGTGTAGCCAATGCATTTGAAATTCTCTTTCACATGAGCAGAGTTTTAACTTATTTGAGTATGTTGAGCTTGTGCACGTATGTGCTTTGTGGGTCTGCAAAGACATCACTAAACTCCTGTTTTGGGGGGGTGTCCTGTGGCCTGAAACATGATATTCCTGAAGAAGGATATAAGAGAGAAAGACTCAGTTCAAAACCAAGGATGATCTAGCACTTGCAGGATTTTGTTAAAAACTGAGAGACAGAAGAAACAAAAAGAAGGATTTACACAATTCCAGTTCACAGAGTGATTTTCAAGATTAATCAGATTTTTGTGTGGAATCAAGAGATCCCAAGCAATGAATTAACCTCCTGCTGAGACTGCTTGTCAGAGAACTGCTCACCACATTGTGGAGATACTGGTTCTGGGTTTGCCAGCACAACCTACTCTGAAAGCCAGTGATATATTAGGATATATTACAGATGTGATGATAGATCAGACCTCTGTCATAAAAACCCTTATGAATTTTCAAGATTTGATGCTTTTTTCCCTCACATTTATTATATACAGTATAATTTCAGTACATTGGATTGTATGAAAGATTATTTGCTATGGATTGATATCAGTATGCTTGGTATTTTTTTGAGATGCTATTTGCTTTTGGTTTTTGCAAGTAGAGAAGACCCACTTCAAATTAAATAACATGCTGTCTTAAACCATATTATAATGAAAAGTGAACATGAAATAAATGCTTTTTAAGGTCACAAAAAAATTCTGTTTCCAAAAGACTACAGAAAGAACAAAACACTTAAAGACATGCTGCTTTGCTGCTTCTTTTTGTTAATGTCTTTTCTGTGGTGGTGGTGGTGTTATTTCAAAACTTAAAAAAAAAATTAAGAGGGTGGGTCTAGTACCCAGCTCTATTTGTTCAGACAAAAAGGAATGAGTGCTTCATCATGACATTGAAATATCACAGGAGTAACAGAGCATTAATTAGAGTTTTCTCTTTGTTTTCCTCTTATACCTGGTCATCAAGTGGTAGTTCACAGAAGCCTGGAATATATTTAGCCCATTCCACCAGGACCAAAAGTTGTTGCTTCATAGATTCACAGACATCACTAACACCAGCGATTTTCTTAACATTTATATCAGTGCTAGCACCAGGACTGGAGATTGAGATCTGGACATAATGAGAGAAAAAATGAACAATGTTAAATTCCATATAATTTTATTTTCACTGGTTAACAGAATATTTAAGAAAAAATCACAGCAGTAATTGCAGATGCTCTTGAGAAATTCCTTGACCATAGGGACCATTACCCTGCATGTAAATTATACATTTTTATTTCCCATTATTACCAGTGTGCATTGCAGAATGCTAAAACTTTAATTAATCATATCATGATACAATATCCTCTCATTCCAAAATACTATTTTTAAACACATTAGAGCTCTTTTCATTTGTAGAAGGGAAGTGTTTTGTTTTTTTTTTTCCTTTAAAATGGTTGACATTTACTTCATTTCAGAAAAAAAGAAGAGCTCACAGTGGCATGCAGTAATATTAAGGGATAGAGATATTAAGAGAAAGAGAGTGATAAAGGGTTAGCATGTTGTTCTAGTGAAAAGATAAGTATCATTAACTTTAGAAGGTAAAATAGGGGGGTTTTAGTGCCTGGAGGAGAATGGTTTGCAATGATGAAGCAGCGGTATAGGCAGAGACCTGAGACATTTCAGAGGAAATGTAAAGGATATGTGTGTGCATCAGACCACCTGCAGTGAACAGTGCTCTGTGAAATGGCAAGAGAACAATATCTTTCTGGGCCTGAAGCTGGGGCACTTCTACCGAGCCAAATTCTTAAATTCTTAATGACTTTTCAAGGAAAGGATCAAAACCAGGCTTTCTCTGAAGCAAGGAAGGAAAGCCAACTTAAGATAAAGCCAAACCTGAGAAGGTAAGGTCCGTTTATAGTTGCTATCATACTAGGGAAGCAAAAGAAAAAGGAAGCTGAAAAGGAAAAAAAAAAGAAGAAAGGAAACAGAATGAAAAAGAGAGAAGAAGAAGAAGAAGAAGAAGAAGAAGAAGAAGAAGAAGAAGAAGAAGAAGAAGAAGAAGAAGAAGAAGAAGAAGAAGAAGAAGAAGAAGAAGAAGAAGAAGAAGAAGAAAGAAAAGAAGAAGAAGAAAAAGAAAAAGAAAAAGAAAAAGAAAAAGAAAAAGAAAAAGAAAAAGAAAAAGAAAAAGAAAAAGAAAAAGAAAAAGAAAAAAAAGACAAAGAAAAAGAAAAAGAAAAAAGAAAAAGAAAAAGAAAAAGAAAAAGAAAAAGAAAAAGAAAAAGAAAAAGAAAAAGAAAAAGAAAAAGAAAAAGAAAAAAAAGACAAAGAAAAAGAAAAAGAAAAAGAAAAAGAAAAAGAAAAAGAAAAAGAAAAAGAAAAAGACAAAGACAAAGAAAAAGAAAAAGAAAAAGAAAAAGAAAAAGAAAAAGAAAAAGAAAAAGAAAAAGAAAAAGAAAAAAAGAAAAAGAAAAAAAGAAAAAGAAAAAAAAGACAAAGAAAAAGACAAAGAAAAAGAAAAAGAAAAAGACAAAGACAAAGAAAAAGAAAAAGAAAAAGAAAAAGAAAAAGAAAAAAAGAAAAAGAAAAAAAGAAAAAGAAAAAGAAAAAAAAGACAAAGAAAAAGACAAAGAAAAAGACAAAGAAAAAGAAAAAGACAAAGAAAAAGACAAAGACAAAGACAAAGAAAAAGAAAAAGAAAAAGAAAAAGAAAAAGAAAAAGAAAAAGAAAAAGAAAAAGAAAAAGAAAAAGAAAAAGAAAAAGAAAAAGAAAAAGAAAAAGAAAAAGAAAAAGAAAAAAAGCCATGAAACTGACTTTCCCTTTATGTTTTATTACCGAAAGCATACTCAGAAAATGATGTAGCACAATTATCTTCCTCAGGAAAAGAAAATAATTGTTTGCCCTTCCAACACTACATTCCTACAGTTTTCAGGATAGTGGAAGCTATTTAGGTTGACTCCTACCAGTTCCCCTTCATTCATGTATCCATGTTAAATCCCTCAGTGGGATCTCTGGTGAAATCCCTTATCCTTGTGTAGTCAAAAGGAGTTGAACTTCTGAACTAAAGCTCTGTGCTTCCTACATAATTCAGTAGTGTAAAACACTGAAAACAGCTTAGATATTAATGTCAGTTAACCAGCTGAACATTAGTTCTCAGGGAAATACAGCAGCTAGGCAGGTGAAAAATTCTTCAGACCTATAATTCAAAGGCTATCATGTAGGAAAAAGGTTAGAGGTATTGCCTCTTTGTAGACAGAGAATGTGTGAAATCCATGCTATAATCATGAATCCATTTCTGGCATCTCCTGTACAAAAACCAGGTTGAAAATACTGAATATTGTTCAGGTGAGAGCTACCAGAGTGATTCGTTCTAGAAAACCTTCAGTACAGAAAGAGAGTAAAGAAATTCAATACCCCTTTTCCAGAAGAGTAAAAGGGGTCTTGCTCATGATTCAAAGGTACAAAGAAGAGATTTGTGATAGTAGGTCGCACTCTGATCTACCTGAAAATGATACTAACTATGCACCAGCTAGAAGATAATACATGAAGGTAAAGAAGAAGTAGATTGTTTAATTGTTAGACATAGTGACTCATGAAGTTAATACATTGTCCTTCCCTTAATATATTTTAATCAAAGCTGTGCATTTTTATAAATTACATCTTATATTACAAACTGCAGTCTCCAGGCTGAAATTACTTGGTGAACTTCTGCTGGGGATTCCGGGGATGACTCCAATGGAGTTCATTATGAACCTAGGATTTAATCTCTTGACAAGGATATGAAGCTATGTGTTTTTCAATTTCTATTTCTGTATTGCTTTAACCTGCCTCTCATTTATGGGGTACAACACAGAAGTCACTGATGTGATAACATCATAGACCAGCACAGGTTAGGAGGGACCTTGAAAGATCATCTAATCCAACCTTTTGTGGGAAAGGAATCCTAGAGGAGATTATCTAGCACCCTGTCCAATTGCATCTTGAAAATCTTCAGTGATGAGGACTCCACCACATCCCTGGAAAGGTTGCTCCAGTAATTGCTTGTTCTCACTGTAAAAAATTCTTTCTGGTATTGAGAAGAAACCTTTGCCAGGGTAACTTCTACCATTAATGACTTGATGAACATGACAATATAACACTGTATCCCAATTGTTCTGCAATCCTTCAGGGACAGATTTCTTTATTCATATGAGAGTCCAGCATGCCCTTTTCATATTTACATAATCCTGAAAGCCTCTCCCAGGTCTGTTGGAGAAAAATTATACTTAGACAATTCCCCCCTGTAAGGGATCTTAAGGAACAAAATAACTAATTTTCCCTATTTAATATGAAAATTTCAAAAGGGATGAATGCCACCCTCTTCCTCATTTCACAGCTGAAGTACTTGGATAGTGTTTTGGGACACTATCAACTCTTCTAAGTCTCTTCTCAGGACTGAACTCATCATACAGACCTATGAAATTGAGGGAAAAACAAGTACTTTTAAGACTTTGATTTGCCATCATGTTAATGGAGCCTCTTGGATTTTGAGGCCAAGATTGTATCTTCATATACACTTGACATAGTGGAAGCAATTCTGTTCTACTAAAACATACCAAATAGTAAGTACAATAAATTTGTGTACACACAAGGTGATGGTTTAGGCCCAGAACCTACTGTTTGAAAATAACTTTGTGCTATAAACAGCTGAGGGTGTGATTCTGTTCAAGACAGTTCTTATTCCTGAATTGCATATACCAGTTGGAAATGATTAAGGAGTATTATAAAAAAAGCACAATAAGCAAGTTAAAAAAATTACTAAGGAGATAAAAATAGCTATATTTTTCATACTGTATAGGTATGAAAGGTAGGAAGGTACATTGTATTCATCTGCTCTGCCCGGACATGCAATATGTGCCAAAGACTACTCCCCAGTAATTCCTGCATCAATTCTTTACAGACAGTTCCAGCCTAAGAGAGATGCTGATAAAGGATGAGATTACAAAGCATTTTGGGATGTATAAATCAGTCAGCATGAAATCATAAAGGTGGCAGTTAAATTCTAAGCAAGTTAGTAAGAGGTGCAAGAATGCAGAATCAATGACCATGATTTATCTGAGGTGCAGAAAAGGACTGGAGACTGTTCCATTCAGCAATTGATTGGATAGGAAAAAAAAGAAAAAGAGAAAATGAAGTTCAGATGAGACAAAGAAAATTTAAAAGCAAGATGTGAATAGACTCTGCAGTTGGAACACTTCTGTTTGCCTTACTTATAGTGTCTAAGGATATTAAAAATGGGATTTTCAAAAGAATGTAAGGAAGTGAGTGTCCACACCCCTTTGAATGTAATGGCTTTGGACAAATTTTTCCCTATGTTTGATAGGAAAGGCAGCTTCAAGGATAGATAGATGACACCAGCTGCCTAAGACAGCAACTGATTTAAAAGCAGATAGAACCATAAACCTTTATTAAGAAAGGTGCCTAAGACATATTGTCCTGGACAGAGTAGAATTTTTTTTATTGACTTTGCTTCAAGAATGTATTCTATTACCGCTTCTTTCATTGAGAAGAGGAAGCTGTGTGCATTTTGGAAGTAGAAAAAAGTAATCTCAACAATTATATTCCTAGAATAAGAAATTGAACAGTATTTAATTTTAGTAAAAGTGGTCTGAACATCACTAGATTTTGTGATAGTTCTCAGTACCTGGCGGGAGAGTGTCTCAGCTTGCGACAATGTGCTAATAGAGGGACTGTTGCAGCCATCAAAAGTGTTTCTTCTTGTACTTATCCTGTCCCGTTCATTTTGTACAGCTGGAAAAGAATAATCATCTCATTTATTGACTTGAAAACACTGACACACAGTATAATTTCAGAACTTTACTAGATTTCAGAAGATAACTGTAAGAACTGAAAGGTATGACATTCAAAGAAGATGATCTGCTTTTAGCTCTGAGTGATGAGGAAGGATGATAATACATGTTTATGGTCTGTATTGGTACACTACTTGCCAGTAAAAAGCATGAAGCATGTATAACTAATTGTAGAGGGATTATTAATCATCACTTTTGTCACTGGATTAATTACAGTAAAACCTCTTTCTTCCTTTGAATTTGAACACATGGTCTCAATTTTAACCAATTTTTTAAGTCAGGCTTTATGATAACAGCAGAAATGGACATCTCCAGACTGCCAAACAGGTCAAGTGGTACAGCACCACTACTGAAAAAATATCTGTCAGAGGAAGTATGAAAGCCCTATTCATGCTCTGCTGTGTGAAACAATGAAACAGGAATGAATCATGACTTTAATCCACTAGTAAGATAATTCTGAAACTCAAATCTCATGCTCCTCCTCAGTGACATTGCATTCATAGCCAGTTTATGGAACATTAACTAAGTTAAAGGAAAAAAAAAATCAATCCAAAAATAACACACCAAAAAAACTTTAGGACAGTAAATTCAGTAAGTTTTGTCTCATGGGGTCCAAAAAAAAGCATTTGAAAGAGCTTTGGATAAGGAATCTGTAATCAGCACATGAGAAGCCTATGAAGCAACAAGGCATACTTTTGAACTAAAGGAAGAAGAAAAAGTAAAAACTATCAGGCAGATCTTTCTAAAACCTAGATCATGCCCAAGATTAGGCCAAGGAAAATAAAAAAGGAGGGAAAAAAAGAATTGCATCAACAGAAATCTTTGGTTTTGCACAAGGACTCTCATTGTCTTTTAAGAGCAGCAGCTTTATTTCCAAAGATACATTCGCTATTTTGTGGGAAACAATCTGCATTACATAATTTAGGAGTAGTACAAGGGGCTTCAATAAAAAAAAAAATATTCTCTGCACTGAGTAGGTTCAGGGTTTATCTGAACAATGCACACTGTTTATTCCAGAGGTGTACTAACTTTTTGCAAGGACACTCGCTGATGGGCCTTTTATTAAGGTCACTCTAAGAAATCTTGTGGGGTGATAAACACATAGTATGTTGTAGACAGGAAAGAGAAAACATAACCTTTTGTAAAAGAATGCTGAAACAAACATCCACTGAATCTCAGCAGTTTAAGTTCTGCATAGATAATTAAAATAAGTTCAGCACTGATTAGTTTTACAAAAATAGTAAGGTGTTCTGACAATACTCCACCAGTGAAAGTCACTGGTGGCGTACGCTGAAAACCATAGTTGGATGCTTTCATTTTCTTCTACACAGACATAATTTTGGAGTATTAGACTAGAATATCTGGCTAAAGCCTTTTTGTCAATTCAGGCTAAAATAGCCTTAAACAGACTCCATGAGGAGGGTGGTATATTTGCTCAAAGGACTTTTAAAGCTTTTACCAACTGAAGCCTTTCTTATCTTTGTCCTGAAGAAAGAGATTTTCTAGAAACAACATGGGAAACTATCACAGACTATGCTACACTTACACTATGAGACATGCCCTAACCATGTAGAGAGGTTATAACAAAACAAAAGTAGTGTTGAAAGTTTTAGACACAGTGGGATCAGAGTAGGGCAGAGTAGTGTTAAGTAGGTTAAGAGCTTTGTGCCGTGCAGCAGGTTGCATTAGCATATTGAGGGAAATGAGCATTTCTGTGGTTTGGGATCCCCAGCACATGAAAGATACTGGAAAATCAGGCAGTGTCCAGCAGAGGGCTATGGAGATGTAATCCACAAGATGCACAAGGTGAAGCAGAGACAGGCATCTTTGCTTATGTGGAAAAGAGAAGACCAACATGGATATGAGGGTCTTCATTTCTGTAGCATACAGAAAATGGAGCCAGATTCTTCTCATGCATAATGAAAAGACAAGACCCAATGGACACTACCCTAACTACAGTAAGACATATTCCAACTAGTTATAAGGAAAAAACCCTTCCCACTGAGGGTGGTCGAGTACTGGAAGAGCTTGCCGAGCAAGAGGTTGTTGAATCTCCCCCCTCAGGGACTGTGTAAATCTGTCTGGACAGGGTCCCAAGCAACCTGACTGAACCTAGATGTCAACCTTGGTTTAAGCAGATGTCAACCTTGGTTTAAGGGAATGAACTAGATGAATTCCAGATGTCCCTTTTGAGATGAGCTACTCTTTAATTCCAGGTTTTGAAAGTCTTTAAAGCTTGCTATTTCCAAAACTTTTAGGTCTGCTGTGGATACACAGGTCTTTCCCTTTCTTCCCATTAGATTGATAACATATATACAATACGTTACTGATTTAATGGCTCAAATTCCAAAAGGCTGAAGTGTCTTAAAGGAGAGCCACAAGAGTTAGCTAACCTATTTCATACCCTGTGTAACACTGTTTAGAATATCCCCATCCAGCTTCAAGGAGAAAAATCCATTTTATCTCATACCAGTGACTTAAACACTACCAAAGCACTGCTACAGTACAGATACTTAAGAGCATAAAGAAAAAGCTTCCTTTGTACAGACTAAAAGAATGATCGCCGCGTTACAAGAGAACTGAGCACTCACATTTCAGACTGGCCTGCAAGCAGATGTATGTTGCTCCAAACAAAAAAGGTAGCAAAGTTTGTGACAAACCACTTTTGAAGGTGTATTTGAAAAGGATAAGGACATCTTTTGCCTCCACATCATAATTGTCCTTGAAACAACAGCCCCAACAAAAAAAAACCACCTCTACTATTTGCACTGCCCTTCTTTCCCTATTGCTCTGCTCCTGTGGTCATTTGGTCCTTCCACTTTGACAGAAGAATCACTGTGACACGTGTTTCTCATATCTGTCAGTGAGATGCATAAGTAACAATTTTCCTATATTAAGCCCTAAAGAAATTAGATTTTTTTGTTAATTAATGTGAGCACTCCACTGACAGATACCACCACTCTTCTCACTATTTTTTCACTCAACTTCACATTCCTTTCTCTGGCTTGAATGCTTCATACACTTACATTTAAGGGAAGAACCAGTAAATTGGCACTGTCATTATTTAGTGTAGGGAAAAAAAAGCCACATAGATATTTTATTACTCAGATTTGGTGGAACATTTTAAGTAAAATCTATTAGTTTGAAATATTCCAGCATATGGCTCAATAGGTAGAAATCAATGAATTTTGGTGCCAGAATTCATGAATTAAACAGTTGAAAATTCACTTTAAATCTATGGACTTCCTTATGTTCAAAGTTCTAGAACTGCTTACCCACTTGAAAGTTAGAAGACACATATTTCACCTTAGTATAAAAGCACTTTCCCATTATGAAGGCATTGTAGCAGATTTTCCATTCGTTTACTCTGCTGGAGTTTTTTAGAATTTTCATTATATTTCAAAGCTAATTCAGATTTTTTCTCTTTGTATATCAAATAATAAACAACTCCATTACCTTCCTTTTTCATTCCTGCTCGAAAACACTTTTTTAAACGACAATATCTGCATTGATTCCTTTTGTCCTTGTCAACAATACATTGTCGGTTGAATCTATCAGAGACAAGAAAAGGCAAATGTATAAAGCATTAATAAAGTAGGACCCTGATTACAAAGAAGCAAACCAACTAATCTGTCCTGTCAGAATAATTTCTATAACCACAGACTCTCTTCTCCAGCTGCACTGATTATTCTTCTTTAATCAGTTTTGAGAGCTGTTCCATACCTGTTCATTTTCCAGGAATATATGCATGTGTACAAACACGTGTATGCATTGGAATAGGCAAGTGTGGAAAATTTTGTAGTTATGTACATCATTTACACCTCAACTGATTTCTGAGGTATGTCAGTAACTGGCTGCATCAAATGGCGGTGGAGGAAAAAAAGAAGAAAAACTGCAAATAGAAAAAGGAAAGGACAATCAAGGAAAAAGCCAAGTGTTGCTGCCATGGAGGAGCCCCTTAGCTGCAAAACCATTACCCTTGTCTGGCAGTGTTTACTCCTTCTGGGAGATAACAATGAACAAGCTGCATGTTTTATCACTACAGGTGGCAACCTAAACAGGAAATGAGAGGAACCAACACAATGAAAAAAAAGGCTTGAGGAAATACACAGAGCATGACACTGCAAGGTGGCTTACCCAGGCTATTGTGCACATCTATAGGTGTGCCTAAAGTGAATGCAGATGAGCCATTTGCCCCTCTCCCTGTCTAGGTCTGCCTTTTTTTCTTTTCATGTGTTTGTTAGATAAACAGACTCTGAAAAAGCAGAGCTCTTCCTGAAATCACTTCTGTCAGCTCTTGACATACCACTTTAAGGGTATGCCTATGCTATATCACCGTGCTATGCCTGTAAGGGAGAGATTTCCTTATAAAAGTATTACACAACCAAAGAAGAGTGAAGGAAACAACACTTCCAGTAACAAGCCATTCTTAGAAATGTTTTCTCGTTACCCCATACAATGGCACAAGGGGACAGAGAATGGGCTACAGCCAGTTCACCACATGTTGTCTCTGCTGCTACTTCCTCCTCAAGGGGAGGACTCCTCACAGTCTTTACCTGCTCCATTGTCAGGCCCCTCAAAACAGAGACAGTTCTCCATGAACTTCTCCAATGTTAGTCCTTCCCATGGGATTACTTCTTCATGAACTGCCCCAGCATGGTTGCTTTCCACAGTGTGCAGTCCTTTAGGATTGGGCTGCTCCAGCAATGGGTCCCCTGCAGGGTCAAAAGCCCTGCCAGAAAACCTGCTCCAGTGTGGTCTCCTCTTTCCATGGGGCCATAGGTGTGGCCAGGAGCCTGATGCTGCAGAGTCTTCTCATGGGGTCACAGCCTTCTTTCAGGCATCCACCGTCTCCAGCAGGTCCTCCATGGGCTGCAGGTTGATATCTGCTCTGCTGTGAATTTCCATGTGTTTCACGAGGACAGCTGCCTCACCATGGTCTGTACCATGGGCTGCAGGAGAATCTCTGCTCCAGCACCTAGAGCACCTTCTCTCCCTCCTTCTCCACTGAACTTGCTGTCTGCAGAGCTGTTCCTCTATCACGTTCTCACTCCTCTCTTCTCTAGCTACATTTTGTTTCTGCACAATGATTTTTTTTTTCTTCTTAAATACATTATCCCAGAGGTACTACCACCATTGCTGATAGGCTCAGCTTTGCCCATCTTGGAGTTGGCTGGCATTGGCTTCACCAGATGCTGGGGACACTTCTGACAGCTTCTCACAGAATCCACTTTTGAAGCCCCATCGCTACCAAAATCTTGACTTAAAAATCCAATATAGCCTTTCAGTGATTTGTTTAAACTCACTGAGTTTTCCATATGTTCTGCTCATGGCTCAAAATGGACAGTTTATGGACCTGAGCTTGCACAGAAAATTTCATCAAAAATTGTGCCGGGTGATATTTTGGGCGCCATTCGGAAAGTAACAGATTGTCATTCAGACTGACAGGGGGAAATGGCTGCTCAAAAGACCTGTGTGTCACACCAAGTGGGAAAATGTGCAGAGGTGTTTCTATGGCCCTTAAAAGAAGACTCATAAATCTTAGACTTACTATTCAAAAACAACCTTCAAAAGGAAAGAATTTTTGAAAACAGTTAAGAATTACAGTTTTCACATTGCAGTGAAAATATGAACATTTTTCCTTTTTTTTTCAGGAAATGACCTTTGTAATCATAAATAAAAGAGTGAAACAGCCTCTGAGTGATGTAATGATATCAACAACATCAACAAGTATCTGGAATATAGTTTCTGGAATGTGTAATATCAAGTAGCATTTCTTAAGAAAAAGCTGAAAATACCCCAATATAGTTTGAAAATTCTGATAAGGTCTGAATACAATCTTTCCTTAAATTCATTAATTTTAGTACCTCTAGATGAACTTTTGAAATACCTGCAAGTATAGACGTGGTTTTTCCTTATGCTACGTCTAAAAAATCCCTTGCATCCATCACAGCTGGAAGCGCCATAATGTTTTCCGGTCGCTCGGTCTCCACATATTGCACAGAGACTACTGACCCCGTTGTCAGCAGCATTCATGTTGACAGCTTCTCCTGAACTGTCTGACAAGAGACAAGAACATACACAGTTATGGAAAAAACTTCCAACAACCACCTCATGCACAAGTTGTACCTAAATAGAGGTTTTTTCTGGCCTTTTCTCTTAATTGCCATTTAACAATTTATATTTATTTAATTTAACAATCTTATTACATCTGGTTCTTACTGACGTGAACACTTTCAAAGTGCTAGAGATGTTAAAAGAATTTATGAAGTTCATAACAACAAATAATTGTGTTCTAAACTCTTTTCAGCTGAAGGGTTAAAAATTAAAGTGCACTTCTTCATTTATAATTACACATACATTCCTACTAACATGAAGGGGAACTTTGGCACAAAGTGGTGTTAACTGGTAAAGATCTCATGTATCAGTTCTCATACAAGCTGGCAATAGCTGGCAACTCTCATACAAAGGTTTGTGATATTAAACAAAGAAACAAAAAAAGAGGGGTTTTGCACAACTTAATTTAAAAAAACCCAAACAAAAATGCATGCTAAGAGTCTGTTATTTCCTCAAATATATTTTTGACAGGAAAACTGGCGCAGTCTTTCCTTGCACAGAATATGAGTTATGTGATTAACAATTAGTCACTGAATATGGTAAACACTACTGAATAAGTTCACCTGAAATCAAACCAGTTATATTTATACTTTGAGTCACAATGTTAGCAGACATGTTCAAAAAAACAATTGCAAAATAGCTTTTTGTTTTGCTTCTGGTTTAAATGAAAGGAAAATATGCCCTAAGCATTTGTAGCTGTTTTGTCCAGGAGAGGAAAGAGTGCTACATTAATTAGATATGCAAACGTAGATTCAAAAGTCAAGTACATGAGTTCATGAACAGTGTACAGGATTAAAACTGTTAATATTGATATATACTATTATTCGTATTATATAGATCCAACTGAAATGTATAACACAAATACATTATAAAATTTTCATTGTGTCTGGCAGAGCTTAAAAGTTAAAGAGTTCTTTAGATACAGAGAGAAGCAACCTTTCTGTTTTGTTTTGGTTTACAGAGCTGTAATTGATAGGAATTACATTAAAAATGATTAAATAAAATGAAATCTTATAAGTAAGAACTCAGTTCTATAAAGATTTTATTTTAAAATCAGAATTTTCATGACTGGAAAATTATTTTTCAACTAGGTTACAGAATTGTTTTAGAAAAATATTAGACTTTTCTTTTGTAGTTTTGTAACTTTGCATCATACAGCAGAATAATTAAAAATACAATATTTGAATGTTATGATGAAAAATTTCACAGCAATATAAGTTGTGCATATAAATACAAGGACATATTTATTTCCTTTGGTGTTATTCTGAAACAAAATGTCTGGAAAATTGACCTGATGTTGAAAAATTCTTTGATTTCAATAGAACTGTGTAATCTGCCTGAATGTGGCTTGTTAAAGTTCTCTAAATGTTCCCAATTAATTTAGACAGCTGGAAAAGATACATAGGGAAGGTTCATAAGTGGCAGCTTTCAGTTCCAGACTAGCACTGTAACAAGACAATGTATTTATAAATGCTGTAAGAAAATATTTAGGCTAAACTCTAAACAAACTCTAAACATAAGAAGGCTGTACCTGATAACTAATAATTATCAAGCTAATCACTTACAGTGATAATTTAACCAGCTCTATCGCCAACACATAATGCAACCAAGCACAATCTCCCTAATCTGGCTTCCTATTTTATTTAATATTAACAGATCCAAAAGGGTGCTATTCAGCAAAAAACAAATGACCAATGAAATACCCATATTAGAACAAAAAGCAGAGAAATCATCTAAAGTTATATAATCATTGTTGATAGCTTCAAATTCAGTTAGGGCATAAAGTTCTGTTTTTTCTTCCTAAATCAATAACCAAATCTACCCTTCTATTTACTAAGCTTGCTGTAATGTAACATCAGAAATTCAGATAAAAGTTAAAGCCCAACAATGAAACCTCAATTAGTTTCTATATGGCAGAAATATGTGGAAATTCAGGTGCTAAATATTTTTCCTGCAAATCACTACATATTGGTTCTGCCTTTTAAAAATACATATTACTATATATTTAGGAATTGTTCTTTAAGATACAATAAGCCAACATTTTTAGTGTATTAAAAGATTTGGAAGGCCATTTTTGAGTAGTTTAACTTGCCTGATACTTTTATTCTTTTATTCACTTTTTTTTTTTTTTTTGGTCAGTACTCAATAGCAGAATGAAATGGTATGCTTTCTATTTCAAGCATAAATTATTGATACAACTTCTCAAAAATTGCATACAAAATGTCTGCCTAAAGTGTTAAATTAGCCAAATGCAAATACTTTTTCTCAGCAAAACATTATCCTCCAGAAAGCCAATGTGATTCTTTTTGAATCACTCTTGTTCATATATACACTTAGCTAGAAAGGTTAGATTAACACTTAAATAAAAAAAATATTAGTCCAACAATTAGAAACTAGGCATCAAGAAACAGTAGCTAATTTTTTTCACAAACCTCTGGATAATTTTGTCCTTTCTTTCTGAAAGTTATATACGAAATATACTTCCATGTCCAAACTGTCAATACTAGTTATTCATTTGTCTTACAGTAAATAAAACAACTGCTGAATAGACCATTTTCTTCCTTTGATTAACTGACTGGTGACAGTATAGCTACTTTATTATATATAACCTCTCTTTTATTTTCCTTAAAGAATTCTAATGTTACCAACTTAGAGTCAGCGATGAAGTGTAAGAGAGCAGATTTGTAGTTTGAAAACAACCCCCAAATGCTCCATTATTAAAACATTTAACTAACACCTTATAGCATTACTAAACTTCACTTTTTCTGTTAACTGGCTTGATTTTGCCTCACAGGGCAGAACTCACCATTGCCATTATACAGAATCTGCATAGTTTCAAACTCCAGTGCTGTGTATGTCGGATCTAAAACTTCACTGTAGTTTGCCATTTCCATGTCCAGTATTGGTTCTGAGAGCCTCATCATTGAATGCAAAAGCAGCGGAAAAGCTGTTCAAATGTACAACCTTCCCATTCTGTTTCACAGTGATTGATAATCCAAAGTTAACTATAACTGTGTCACTTACGTGCAGCAATGGGAGGAGCTGGAAAACTGCTTCTGCATGCTGTATTTTACCTGGGTATTTTTTTTCTTTTATGATACAGTGCAACCCTTCTGATAATCTTGGAATGCTTTTTGAAATAATCTTATCAGGAGTTGTATTGGTTCCAGTTCTTGCATGAACCCAAGGACGTGCAGGAAGCTTCCTATCCCTTATTATTTGCTGCACATTTTGTTGTCAATGTGTGGTACAAACAGTTCTAAACAAACTACTCTGGTTGTTCTGTGTAGAAACTTTAATTTCATATGCTATTCTGCTCTCTCTCTTCAGAACAATAAGGAAATGTGAAATGATTATGGACTATCTCAAACTATACCCAAATCACTCACCTTCATATTTTAAAAGACAGCTGTAAAACCTCCCATTTTACAGCTGGTAGTATTCTTTCCCACTGTCAATGACCTAGCTTTGTAGGCATCCTTAAGCAAGATTTCCAGTCACACAAGTCTGCAGCAAGGCCAGTTCATAAATCCCCTCCATCACACATTGTGCTGCTGCAATGGCTCTGGGCACTGGACACTCCACACTCTCAGACAGTGGCTTCCTGCTCTAACCCTCTTTCATACAAGATGTGATGGCTGCATGGCATTTCCAAGCACCATTCAGATGCACAGGGGGAAAAGAAATATTAATCACCTTCTCTGTAATGAAGAATCTCTGGGTAAGTCCACAGCTCATCAGTTGGTAGACACGGCATGTACAAACCCAGTTAAAAACCCCCTGTAAAGCTGCTTGCATCTGTGCCAAATATATAGCTGAACAGCAGAATTTCACTTGCTAATCTGGTGCTTTCAAATGTTGGATAGCAGGATTTCAAATGTTATTACTTCTCAATACATTCTTTACAGAAAACTACTCTTTACACTGCTGAAAAACAGTTACATAAAGATTACATATACAGGAAAACTGCCCAGTTTATGCCTAATTAACAAGTGCTAGTAACTGTATGTACAGCATTGAAATGCATATTTGAATGGAGAAGAGTGTCTGTAGTTGCTGTTCAGGATAAGTAGCTGTAGAAGGGCACCTGTAGTGGTTTAGTAACACAAACCAACTCGATTAACTAATTAAATAAATAAATGTTTTAAAAAACAATTTGTGACAGACAAATTACCAACGAAGGAGGAAAGTTTACATGAAAAGACCTAGAAAAAAAGCCTTTCAAAATTCATACTTCCAATATCCATGTCCCCAGGGTTACCTGAGAGTCACAAATCATCCTGTCTCCTTGTGAACATGTAGATGCAGTCTCAGGCCAGTTCTCCTCCTGACTCCAACAGAGCCCAGTAATATAATTATGACAACAGGATTCTTGTATAATTCACAGACCTATCCCTAAACCTAAGCAAACTTACAGTTGTGTTACTGCTTGCACAAATTCTCAGATTTTAGAGGGTCTCCACAGGGGCTGTCCTTTTCAACCTACTGCTATTCCTTTTCCTTTAAACCATTCATCCATTACTGTATTTAATGAGATATCAAAAACTGAAAAAGGTTCTTCTTAAAAAGGGCAATCCTATAATTTCATGCATTCATATGAATAGCACATTTATTAAAAACTGATATGACTACAAATACTTCCTATACACAACAAAAGACAATACCAAAAAATGGCAATTTTTAAAGATATTTAAGAATATGACTGAAATTTTAGAATATTTACTGCCTACAATCACAGAAAAAAATTACTCAGAAAGTGTCATTTCACAGTACTGGAGGTGTACAAGGTTTCACAGTTTTTAAACACAGCTAATATTTCTTCCTTTTTCTTAAAGAAATATATTAAATTAAGATTGATGAAGAGCTATTTTTTGACAGCCAATATTGCTTAGGAAATCACTGTAGTTTCATCGTGAGATGGAATAATTTTATATTACCTGATGGCTCAGTTTGAAAAGTTTCTTCTGTAGCAGAATTTGTTGTATTTGCTGCAACCATTTGTTGTGTTTGTATAGTATTTGCTGTAAAACTAATTACTATTTACATAAAAAAAGATTCATTGCCTTAAGATGCTAATTAGCATAGTGTAAAAATTCTTGCACGTTAACTAGAATTATCTTTTGTTCTTCAGTGTACACTTTCCGATAAGATTTTCTATAAATATTATCTGGGTTTTAATACCAAAATTGTATGCTTGCAAACATATCCATTGCATATTTTTTAAATTCAAAATACCAGTTCTGAAAACATTCTGGCATACAAGTAAATTTAAAATAAGGGAATGGATGGAAGATGGAAGATATCAAGTATGACATGATCAAATCCTGCTATTCCCTCTGCTATTAGCAGAACTTCTTCAATGCTGCCAAAACAGGTCCCTTAGTGACTGCTAAAGAGAGGGAATGAATTGACCCTTCATACTTCTGTCATATAAAAACTTATTTCAATTGATTTTTTAATATGGAAAAATGTACGCTACAGGAAAGACATTCTTTATGCTATTTTTTCATGTTTTGCTAAGGAAACTTCTTACAGTCAAATCTTGCACTCATAAAAATGTGCTTTCTGGGGGATTTTTGGCATCATGAAGTACATCATGAACAATTAATGTATACTAAATCACTATGGTAAAATATTAATATGTTTTCTTTCAGCCTTAGGTGGATTAGAATGCAGTCCTGGAATTAGAGCAGTTGACAAAAGCAGCTAATGATGAACGGCTTTTGGTCTTATGTCAGTCCAAGCTTTATACTGTTCACTACTATTCAGACTCCCACACAGCAGATTTCTTTTCATATTGGACACCTGCACTGTTCTTCAAATGCTGAATGACACTGCAGCTTGTAGCATAAAATGTTCTAAGTGAAGTCATCTACTACTGACAGCCAAGAAATATCAGCCTAAGGTAAGCAAAAGTTTTAAAACTGTGTAATTAGTCAAACTGCTAAGCACTTCTTTGAGATAAGTGATAATGTAAATTTGAGTAAGAAATAATTTCTCAAAGTAAATTTACCAGTAATTGTGAAAAGAAAGCTACACAATAATGGTTTTGTTCATGTGGTTTTCTTGCTTTTTTTCTTTAAATCTGATGACCTCAGGATCACATACAGATCCTAGCATTCCTATCTTATCTTTAAGACTATTAACTCTGTTAATTGTTCAGCTCTCCATATTAAATGCAATCATTCTTTCTGACTGGGGTATAAAATACAGCACAACCTACTAAAATCAAGGTTCTTTCCATAAAAGGCTTCCTGAAAATAAAAACAAATCTCAAACTACTATCACCACTGAAAAAGTTTTGGTTTTCTTTTTTTTATTTTTTTTTAATAAATAGTAATAAGTCCCTTTATCTTTCCAGCTTAGTAAGAAATGTAGGTTGCCAGAATAAAGTGTTAATTCAAAGGAATATTTTTTCTTGTTTCCCATATATTCTAGGTAAGAACACACCTTCACTCTATTTCCTGCTTTGCAAGTACAGTGAATTGTGGCGCACATACTTGCAAGGCATCCTGTTTTTGTGAATAATCTGTCATATTTATCCAGCATGCTGGCAAAAACACACATTTTGATCTGTTTCCCCTCTTGATGGCTGGCACATGTAGGACAGATATGCAAGGAGACCATACTAACAAACCCGAAAGAAACCATATGAGCTGAGGCAGAATGCTTCCTTACTACAGTGACCTCAAAGAGACAGTTTATTTGCCAAAAGCTTGCTACCCAGGAAGCAGTGTGAAAATCTCTGCACACCCATGGGCAATCTCATCTTTGGCTTACAAAGATATGTGCCCACGTAATACCACAGACTGAGCTTCCCTCTGCTAGAACACACCTCAGTGCCAGGGAGAACACTGCTAGTCACCATCACATCAGCTCTGCTGACACCCACCCCCAAGTGCTTCATAAATGGTCCATGAGTAATGACTGGAAAATGTTTGCTTGTATTGTATATGTGTTTCTCATGGAAATGTTTGTAACACTGTGGCATTACTTTATTTGGTAGAGATTGTTGGCTTTTTGTTTTTTAAACAAATAAAAATGTTAGAGTTGAATCAGATCTAAAAATCAGTGATAAAGTATAAATGTGTATTAAAGTATAAATGTGTATTACCAAGCTTCTTCAAAAAGAAATAAATAGCCTTTTTACTTAACACCTAAATAACATGATGGCAACATGGCTACAGTCCTCTACAACTCTAAGATGTTGCAGCAAGGTTTGTAATGTTGTTGTGCCCTTCTCCTCGCCCCAGCCCACAAAAAATTTCAGAGCCAAACAAGGACAAAGTTGCCTTTGAGCTGGTTAATGTGAAAGGATTTTTCAGAACACTTTTTGAATCATGAGAATAAACATATAGCACAACTGCTTCCACTAAGGTGACCAAAGGCATGGTCTCATACTCCTCAAACCCAGCACCAACTATCACCTTCAACAAATAAATTTATGGCACTTAGACTTTTGACTTTGTCCTAAAAATTATAGTGATTAAATAAAACACTAGAAAAGCAAAGTCAGTACCAGAATTGAGTAACAGCTTTTCACAGCACACTTATTAGGGAAGGTGGTAAGATTGGCTGCAACAAATCATGCCAGGTGAAACTGAAGTACAGATCTTTGTGGGAAATCTAGGCTAAGCCTGTTTTCATTACTCACATTTTCAGACACTTAGACCACCCCAGGCATTCTATAGAAAGGAGATTCTTGCACATATTGAATTTGCCTCTTTTTTCAGTTAAATTGGTGATTCATTATGTTGAGCTCTGCTCTAACACACAGCATATATAGCTTTCTTTCATAAGTTATGTTGAGGGTTGTGTTTGGGGTTTTTTTTCATTTTGGCATAACAGGGAACAGACAATTATTGTGAGGTCTGATTGTCTTCATATTTATGTTTTTGGCTTAAAAAAGTATTCGTCTTTCAGAACAACCAGCTACAACTTCAACGGTCATGAATGTGAATGAATATAATAAACAAAAAACATGCCTGGTGTCTGACTTGTCAAATACTACAGACCCACCCTACAGCACTCTTTAAAACTTGAAATAATCCCAAAATAGTTATGAAGACATCAATGAGTAGTCTACACCAGAGTTTCAAAGCTGAGTAAGAGATCTAGTACTGCAAATCCTATGAACTGCAATTTACAATTTTAATCTTGCATCCACCTCAGTATTTGCCCTGTCAGTAGCTGAGGGGAAATATCAAAGGAATATGAAAGCTCTAAAATATTTTTAGCCTGAAGAATAGCTGCTGCAGTATAATTTTAAGTATAATTTACACTTGCTGAGGATATATCTTGCTTTCAGATTCTCCCTCTCTATTCCAAATATAATTCTCTCCATCTTATTCTAAAAGGATAAATGATTTATTTATTCACTTTATATACCACAGTGTCATTGAAGGGATATGCTACTAGGATAGCAACAGTAATATAATGGTGTTATATGCAAAGAGATGTTACATCAACTCTTAAGGTGAAGGTAGACAAAGCTATCTGGTTTATCTGATTTTATTTATCACTTACACATGCACACATACATCAGTGAGTGACCTGGGTAGCATCTCACAAAGTATAAGATGCATTGCAGTTCACAAACCCTTAGCTGTATTCTCTCTTTAACAGAAGGGTGTTTTGAGGATGATTCTCACATTGTATTCACCCACAATCTTTGCAGAGCAAAATTATTAAGGCAGTATCGTCTTCATTTTGCAGATGTCCCATGCTACTGTTTGTCAATGGTTTAGTGAAACCCATGGTGTCTCCGTGACAGCCTTTCAGCAAATAATACCACCAGTAGGAAATATTCAAGGAAAAGCCATCTCATAGCCAAGAGGTCAAACATGGACCATTGCATACAGGCCATCACTAAATGTCAACAGCTAGCTGCACAACTGCACTGAGGGAGAGCATTGTGTCAGGGTGATGGAAGGGTCAAGGCCACGATGGTGCCAGTTGAAGTAGCACATTTCTACAGGAAGATTTAGAAGGATGAGTAATGGTGAAGTGGAAGCTTGAAGACACTCATTCAAAAAGGAGGCTGAGGGGTGCCCTCATTCCTCTCTACAGCTTTCTGAAGACAGGAAGTGGAGAAGAAGGGAGATTCTGATCTCTTCTCCCTTATATCCAGAGATAGGCTGAATGGGAATGGTTCAAAGCTGTTTCAGGGGAGGTTTAGACTGAACATTAGGATAAATTTTTTTACCAGAGAGTGGTTGAACATGGAAGATTTCCTAGAGAGGTGATCAGTGCCTCAAGCCCAACAGTGTCTAAAGGGCATTTGGACAATGCTCACCAAGGCTTTAATTTGATCAGCAATGATTTGGTCAGGCAGTTGGACTAGATGGTTGCTGCAAGTCCCTTTCAACTGGAACAGTCTATTCTATTCAAATCTCATCTAGTCTAGTGTATCCTAATATCTTCTATTCAGTCAGAACACAGTATGCCAGATGCAAGGGTTAGGTGGTAAAGACTGAGGACACAGAATAGTTATATTCCTTTAGCCATTCCAGGAGGATGTCCACAGTAGACTGCAAGGCATGTAAATATCAAATGTTATGCAGATTTAAAGTCTTTCTTTATGTACACATATGTTTATACTCACGTATGTACACACAGGAATTTATTGTCAGTGCTTTTGTGACTGCTGAATTTGCCTCTTGAATTATCACTGAGTATACCTACAAAAATTAATCTGACAGGGTGAAGCTCTCCCTTCTACATACTGAATCTTATTAATTCTTCACATTGTATTCTCCATGTCCAGATTCTCTCCGTGAACTATTAGCAAATTTGTATTTTGCCAGTTCAATCCATTTCTGTGCTCACTTTGTGTCCAGATTAACAGTAGATTTGCTAACCCTATGTAAGGTTAGCAGGCACTATTAGAAAATTGTGCATATTTATGGGGAGAAAGGATAAAAACCAGTATACTTTTGCTTTTTACATTGCAACAGATTAGGTTCATTGTTAGGTATGTGAAATACTATTAGGTAGACTTTAGTACTTAATATTTCTATTTTAACTTAATGTTCTTTAGTTCATTTCATTCTTGAAAACTCACTATAGTCATGAAGTGTTGATCATTTAGAGTGCTTAAAGGATTTTTGTAGCATAGAATTTTGTGGTGAGAATTGCTGAGGTACAGTTAAATGACTGGATACACTTGTTAATTATTTGCTTAAATTAGGTAACTTATTATTTTCTGCTACACACAGGAAAATTAATCAGAGAGTTGTCCTGGAGAGCAGAGTGAAATGAGAAGAAAAGAGAAAAGAGTTCAGGCATAAGATAAAACCAAACCATCATGCTATTGATAAGCAAGACTAAGCACTCCTGTTCAATCATCCCCAGGTGATTAGTAATTTTTTAATAAGCCTTCTTGGCAGGTTTTATGCAAACTTGCTCGTAAACAATGTTTTATATAGCCAGTTAGATAAAATTTACTTACAATTTACCCACAGTTATCTTAGAAATACCATATAATGAGATTTTTTTTCCCCAGATAAACACCCTTGCCTTTGCCATACACAATAAAAGAGTTCAAAAAAAGGTTAACCAGTATCAAGGCAAGGTTTGTTTGGTATTCTTTTTTTTTTAGCTTGCCTGGATCTTTCTTTTCTTTGTGATCAATTAATCATAGCAAGTCTTCTAATTCCTATATTCTATCCCCTGCTGAATGAGTTATGTATTCTACATAACATTTCAAAACAAACTCAGTACACTTCTGCCCATGCTAGTGACTATATAACTCTTGGTCCTACATAAAAAGCTAATTAAATAACTGAATAGTTAGACAAGTGCCATTATTTTCAGTTACACTGTCTAAAATTAAAATTTTTAACTAGAGCCTAAGCTGACTCATCACATTCCTGCAGAAAGAACGCTGGGTCAACACACTCAGTTTAACTCTTCCAAGACACTAGCATGGTTATGCTTAGCTTAAAAACTTCTCTAATTGCTATTATTACAAAAATGAATTAATGAGAAATTCAGAGCATACTAAAGACAGTTTAATATGCTCTGAACATCAGTTTAGAGTGAAAGTATGACAAATGAACAAAAACTTCAAATACTCCCTGAACAAAGGAACAATGAGAAAGCATAAAGGCATTGCCATGGTTTAGCATAGTTTGGGTTTTTAGTTAAAGGGGGCTCCATCAGCCATGGAAGTGATTCTCTTGCAAAGAGGTGCTTACAGCTTCCTCTAGACCCGACACAACCAATCAACTGGCTAGTTTGGATATTGGCAACCAACTTTTTAAAGCCACTTAAGAAGCTTGACACGCCTCTGTGATCCACGTTTAAGAGCGAGCAAAGGCCGGGAACGTTCCCTTGCTTCCAGCTTTTGGACCGGTAACGTGGGGCCCACAGCCCAGCAGGGCCGGGCCCTGCTCAGCGCCGCCCAGCCAGGTCAGCCGTGGTGCGGCTTGGCTGAGATCTCAGCCGCTTCTGCTCGCTGGACACCCGGCACAGCCCCCTCAGTGCGGGCCGGGCCGGCCGGGAGACAGCCACCCTGGAGCCGCTTGGCCCTGTTCCATCCACCGCCCTGCTCCGTGCAGGCGGCCCCGCGGCGCGGCCAGGCCCTCCCAGTGCAGCTGCTGAAATAAAACGCTATGAAACGAGCTCTGGCCACCACCCGGCAGAAATTAGGTGACCAACAGCAAAAGGCGAGCTCCAGCTGCAAGGCCCGGGTGAGATTAACTCTCTTAGTGCTGTAAGATTCCTCCAGAACAGATGAAGCCTGTAGACATCAATCCTCTCCCAAGTTGAAGGAAAGGGAAGGGTGAACTCACAGGTAGAAAACACCATAAAGACACCAAAATCAGTGAAGAAGGAAGAGCTGAAACCCCAAGAGAGGAGAAAGAGGAGATGCTTCAAGCCTAGAAGCTGAAATTCTGTAGTAAAGCTATCGTGATGGACTATGAGATATCAGAGTACCCGTTGTAATTTCATGAAAGCATGGGAGGTGGAGGGTTCAAACTGCAATTGTGAGCAAAAGTATCTGTGCTGAAGTAAGCAAATGTTGAAGTAGCTGTGATTTGATGCGAAGCTTGAACAGAGAGAGATGAAAGTCTCTTACTCCCAGGGAAGAAGACCTCTGTTCCTAGAGATGAAGATGCTCCCAGAGATAGGTGAAGAGACCCTTTGTTTCTGAACAGCTCAACCTTAAAATGGTACCCCAGTAGCTCAAGATGGAACCCTCAAAAGCAGTTGTGGGGAAAGCTGTAAAACGAGGGAAGGGACTTTCACACGTGAGCAGAGAACCATTCTGGGCGGCTGTCTTGCTGTGACATTGAAGCCATGAGAGAACTGTTTCTTGCAGAGATGTCTCCATAGCAAGAGCGAGAGAGACTCTTCTTCCTAAGTGAACTGAATAAGACTATTAGAGAGGTGGTAAACTGACTGAAAATCTCAAGGGTTGTCTTTTCATCTTGACAGTGGGAGAAGGGAGAGAGGTGGGGGAAGAAGTGTTCTGAAGGTTTAGTCTGACTTTTTTCTTTCTTTTAGGTCTGTTAATAAACTTCTTTATATTCTTTTAAGTTTTGTGCCTGCTTTGCTGTCTCCTAATTCTTATCTCACAGAAGGAAAATACGTAAGCAATGGATATTTTGAACCAAACCACTACACTTAATTGGTGTTTCCGCCCGTTTTACGAACTGAACCTGCTACAGGCATATTCTCTGTTTCGACCATATTTCAGATCAGTTCTTTAAAGTATCAAAATAACTCCATTTTATGCATCAAATAAATAAGTTTTTAGAACAACTCACAGCCTAGGAAGGCATGTGTGTAAAATACCCTGATTTTCATAAAACCATAGAATGATTAGGGTTGAAAAAGACCTTAAAGATCTAGTTCCATGCCATGGGCAGGGACACCTTCCACTAGACCAGGTTGCTCAAAGCCTCACCCAGCCTGACCTTGAACACTTCCAGGGATGGGGCATCCACAGCTTCTCTGCACAGCCTCTTCCAGTGTCTCACTATCCTCACAGTAAAGAATTTCTTCCTAATATCCAATCTAAACCCAGTGTCTTTTGGCTTGAATCCTTTCAACCTTGTCCTATCACTGCATGCCCTTATGAAAAATCCCTCTCCAGCCTTTTTGTGGGCCACCTTCAAGTACTGAAAGCCTGCTAAAAGGTCTTCCTGAAGCCTTCTCTTTTTCCTCAAATTATTGCATTGTATTTCTAATGAGAACAAAGTCATTCTTGCTTTCACCAGACATGAACTGACAACAGTATCTCCTTGAGAATTCAAACAACAGGGTTGTCTTAAGAACCAGGAAGGTCAAGGACACCTGATATCTTTATTGGCAGAGGCATCTATATTCTAAGCACAGCAAATTCAGATCCCAGTGAGAACAAAACAGAATCCTCTGGAGAAGCTCAGGTCTTTGCTTTGCTGTGCACAGACTCTCTTCAATTGGCCAGTGGTTATCTCTTTAATTTTAACGTTAGGTGTGTTCCCAGGTAGGAATAAAATGTTAAATACCGTGACTTCACAGAAGTACAGATATATCTGCTCCCAACAGATTTTAAACGGTGATTTTAATAAGCTCAAAATCTGTTGAAGTCCCTTTTAAAAGCTGATGATAAATATTAGAAAATAAATTGGGCTGCATCTCTTTTAACTAATGAAGCCAGAGCACTGATTAAGCTGAGCAGGGGAAAATTCACTGGCATAAGAGATATGAGAGAAGTGGTCTAGCAAGGTTTTAATTAGTCTCTATCTTGAGAGCAGGTAAGAGGAAACTTTGAGAAATGGTCATAAATGCCATTATGCATAAAAACACAATGCAAGTCATCAAGCTAAAATATGAAAAAATATGTGCAGCTGCGATAATGTAGGTTACATGATCAAGTTTACCTTCAATAGTATAGATAACAGTAGGATCTGGGTGGGTTTTCTGGACATGAACAATATTCATGTGGCTGTATTCCTTGTTCTTAATGTATTAATATAGGCAGGCTCCATCATTTTATCTGAGAACTTTGCAATCAGTAACATGATTTCCCCATCTGTGAGAGAGGTACAAACTATAGTCCCCTTTTAATAAACAGAGAAATGAGGCAAAGGACAACCAAAGATAGTGTTTATGACACTTGAGTCCACGTGTCTACAACACAGTCTCCTGCATACAAACCAAACATTCAATTCCCTTTGCATATAATGATCAGAAACAGGCACATCTACACAGATTCCTCAGACTTATCTTTAACAGGACGTTGAACTGAATCATCTCTCAAAACACCCATTTCTTCCCACTGGTTGTCTAACTAAAGTGCTCAAACAACTGCAACAGACAGCTAGAGTTAGGTGAGTTGAATGACAAATGACTCCCCAAAATCTGAGAAGAGAGCTGAAGGTGGAGAGCCTGGATGGAGACGTAGCTCCTGTCCTTTCCACTGGAGCAAGTTCTCAAAACTGAAAATATACCATATAGCACAACTGCTACAGCTTATGAATACCAGAAAAAATATCCTTTATCTATTAAAGAAAAATTAAAAGTATTTTAATGTCCTAGTTCAATAATTAATGTTTTCACCGACTTAAAATATATTTCAGAGGGTGTGAGCTTCAAGAAAAGTCAGCCAACTTCACAAAAATGGCCATGTGTCAAATCATAAAATGATACATTATACCAATTGAGGATTAACAGAATCAGACTTAAAAATCAAACTAAAAATAAGCTAGATAAAGAACATTCCTCAGAAAGCAACAAAGCTAATATTAAGTTACTATACCTAAATGTGGGACAGTTTTCCTACATGGTCTTGCCTGCATTCCTGGTTTTTCCATGTGCACCCAAAAATCCCCAAGATCAAAGGTCAGGACTATAATTTTCTTTAGAAGGTGCTCCAAGCACACAGGTTCTTTTCCTGGCTGATACCTTCTCTGGCCTGACAACAGAAATGCAAGTATGCAGAAGACACAGGTCACTTCCCCACCTTGCTGGGACACTGTTCAGGTGCATCTCCTGGGGCCAGGACTGTGATGCACATACACACAGTGCAGACACAGTCGCAGGAACAGCTTGAAGTTAAGCTGCCTTGTCAAAGCTACACTGTGTGTTGATAAAAAGGAGAAATCACAACAGATCTGTCAAATTTATCTCCAAAGACACATAAAAGTTGCTGCACTCCAAAGTTTCAGAGGTTTTTTTTAAACAAAGCAGTAAAGATACACTTCTTTTTGTCTGATTAAGGAGAAAAAGCAGCTGTGAACTGTACTTGCTACAGATTAAATCCCCTGACAACACCTAAAATTGATTAATCTTCTAGATAACATTGCTTTAACATGACACGTGAGAAAATATCTAAGGTGACAGTCCACTTTTGATAAGTGATTTCTGTTAATAAATTGGCATTTAAAACACATTAGTATTTAAATACTCCTATCTGATTTATGAGAATGGCAGAAGTAACTTCCTGTGAAAATTTAGTCCTTCAATTTCGAAAAAGAAGCAGTAGAAAAGACTGTCCTAATCAAAAAGAACAATTTGTTTAGGAATCTGGAAAGCTGAGTCAGTAGCAGCTGTATGCACGGAAACGAAGATGGCTTCACTTAGGTGATGGAAAGGTCACTACTGGGTGTATCCTATTTATGTTAAAGTAGATTACACATACAACAAAACATCCATTTGAAAACTTTCAGAATCTGCAGGTGAATGGAAAAATAGGGGTAACATGATTTTCCTTTTAAGGTGGTGTAAGGTCTAGAGTCAAAGTCTAGCAGTTGTAGTGTCTGACTGCTATACCTATCAAAAACATAATAGCCAAACCAAAGAGAATAGCAGTGTTGGCTGTTTGAAGTGAAAGTCCTGCTTGGTCTAAGAAAGATGGCACTTCTTGCTAAAACTTGGGCTTGCCTGGGCTTTTGAGTAAGTACAACTCTGGACAATACTGGAACTTCTTTGTTACGCTTACTTTTTTTTCCCTTTTTTTTACATATAATAAATGCTAGGGATAGGAAACACAAGAAATATTTTCCAGTTGAAGACTGATGTGACTTGTCTCATTTGATCTACATAGTGTTCTTGGAAAAAAAAAAAAAAGAAACAAAACTACAGTGTTGTCTACTGTTATCTTGAAAGGAACAGTTTAAAAAGATGTGGAAAACCAACAGTTCCTAGGAAGTGTGGTAGAAGTAATTACTTTGGGAACCCAAAATACTCAGAATCATTGAATACTAAAAATACTAAATACTAAAAAGACACGAAGACACAATCTTTTCTGTAACCAGTTTGATTCACGTAAGTGAAGTTACACTTTTCATTATTTAGGAGAGAAAAACAGAAGACTCAAAGGTGAAACTGGATACTGGGCTATTTGCTAATTTCCAAGACTGAAGAGAATTAAAATTACTAAAGTAATATTGTAGCAGATTGCTGTATTATATTGTTTTGAAGTGCAGGAAGAAAAAGAAAAGGAAAAAGAGAAAGAAAGTGGAAAAAAAGATAAAAATAAATAAGAAATGTTATTCCTAGTGTTATTTTCTGAAAGGGATCTGAATATTAAACGCAGTCAAGAAAGAAGAGATACAGGAGAGAACTAAATGACTGGGTATTTGTATAACATCCATTAGCAAGTTTTATGAGTCCAAAAGGAGGAACTGTATTAATACTACTATGAACATGAGGAATCTTGAATACATTCTTAATCCTTTACTTCAAGGTTCTCAGGAGATGATCGAGTTGAACTTTCTTCTCAATGCAGGTCACACCAAGTTGCTAAGGGCTTACAACAGCCATATCCAAAAATACTTTGAAGGAAAGAGACTGCCTAACTTCTCAGGGCATTCTGTTTTCCTACTGGACCTGGTGTCCCCTGGTTCTCCCAGGAGGAATATTTCTCCTTACATACAGTCTGAAATACTTTTATTTTAACTTACATCCACAGTCTCCTGTCCTCCTACCTGCACCACAGTGAAAGTCCATCTTTTCACAAGCAGCCTTGAGGTACCAGAGGCTGCTGTGAGGGTCTCTCCTACAAAGCCATCTCTAGGCTGAAACAACTCTGGTCCATCAGCTTCTCAACTGGGCAGGTGCATCAGCCCCTTACCATCTTGGTGGCCCCCCACTGAACTTTCTTCAGTTAATCCATTCATTTCCTCAAAGAAAGAAGGGGGCGAGTGGACAAGGATGCACCGTTTTAGACACCATCTAACAAGTGCTGAGTAAAAGGAAGTAATAATTTCCCTCGGCCCTGCTAAAACAGCCCAGGATGCTGTTGGCCCTCTTCTTGGATTCACTGCTGGCTCATGCTCTGCTTGCTGTCTACCAAGACTCTAGTTCTTCACAGCAGAGTTTTTCCCAGCTAGTCCTCTAATTCTCTCCCCAGTATAGGATTGTTCTCCAGTTGTTTCCCAGTGTCACAATTCTCAATTAAATATTTTTTCCCTAAGAACCACAACAGCTTTCTAGCCTGCCCAGGCTAAACTACTAGCATTAATAGCATTCCCTGTTTTTCAGGTGTATACGTAAATAAAATTACCGTGATGGACTTGGTTTGAAAATATTGACTTAGCTGTCTCAAACAGCTGTAATTAAAATACTGCCATATCTCTTAATTTAGCCAGAATAAGAAGCCAGCCAATCACTTCCACAAGTACTTCTGGACTCATTTCCTAAAGCCAGCAGAACTCATCTACACCTCCTGCTATCTGTCATTCACCTGACAGTGAATGGCATTTCTGCTTCTATCTACACGAGGAGGGGAGTTAAAAGCATCCATTACAGTCAGAATTAAGGAGCACAAATGGCTTGCCAGCCATGTTCAGGGCATGAGAATGTAGATCTTACTGAAGGAGACTAGAAGGAGTTGGCTTGCCTATCTCAGGGAAGTGAAAAGTGAGAGGGAGTTTATTCTACAAATAAATCATGTGCTGTAAGCTACATAGGGGAAAAAATTATTTAGACAATAAAACAATTCTGCTGTTAGAACAAAGGCATAAATTTGAGGCTGGCAAGTGGAAAGCTTCTAAGGGTTATGGCACTGCAACAAACCTCTTCCATTTGGGCAGCAGAGGTGAGAAACCTAACTGATTTTAAGACATGGAGAGAAATTTATGAAAGGTATTACATGGGTTGGTGATGTCAGCCAAACTGGTGATTCAGGAGATCTCTTCTAGTCTTACTGTGCTGAACATTTGCATCATGACTATTTTTTTATAAAGTGGCCAATGAAAAATATCAAGCGTATTATTCTAATTAAAAATTAAAGAAATATAAATGACAGAAAGTTAACCTCATTGTGATAAGCAATTAACAGAATTATGCTGTGATTGAAGCTGGTGCATAATTAACAACTGCTGTAAATGATGTTATCCATCTAATTTGCCCAGATTGGAATAGCATTATTCTTAGGCATGTTTAGCAAGTTCTGTGGTAATACGCACTTGAATGAAGTGCTCTTTACTAATGTGTTCAAATTCACAAAGCTGTTACTAGAATTGCAAATAAGGTATACACCAGCATCATTTCCTCTGCCCATCACTGTCTCTTCTTTGGAACTATCCTTGACAGAAAATCAAATGATAACAAGTCCAAAAGATGTTTGCACAAATTGAGCTAAAGTAGTGTTATTAAACATGAAAAATGTACAAAAAAACCCATCATGATGAACCAAGTGGGACTGAATTCAAAACACAAGCTGCTGCTGAGTAGAAAGGAACAAGAATCATGGAGCTCACCAGGGGACAGAGGAAAACACTCAAGGTAGAATTCACTTAACAAGTGGAAAAGGGAAGAATATTTTTTCAAGTGGTCTATATTTAAGGCCCAGAACTGAAGAACCTCGGATCATTCAAAGTCAAATGAAATCAGTCGAAAAAACCATCAGCTTTCAGGTATAAGGTCTTCATGGTCAATACATACTGGAGTTGTAAAGTTCTTAATTAGCTGACTAAAGCAGATTCATTAAAAAAAAGAAAGAAGTAACAAGTGGCTCACAAGTCTTCCATTCAACTTTTCCCAGAAGGATATTGAAAAATCTGAACCAGAGAAAGTAATAAGATATGATGAGGAACAATTGCCTGATGAGGAGCACACACAGCCTTGGGTGGACAAAATAATTATATCATTCAGCAAAAAATTTTGGGGTGTGCATACCTTCCACCAACCTACCACCAGCACCAGCTTCTCCAATTTAATAGGTATTTGTATGGCTTTCAGAAGCACATGATCTTTACAACTGATTCATCTCTAAATGGCCATCGATTTCTGAGTGAGAGGCATGTTGAAGTGGGACACGAAATTAGTCTCTAGCAAGCAAGGAAGTTAGTGAAGCATGCAGCAAAACTTTACTTACATTCAAAAAAGAAAACAACAAAGTAGAGACACTTCAGTTCTTCATACACAGGTGAGGAAAGGCTGATTTCCTAGGCTGAGTTTCCGTCCTCATATCTACGTAATACCTGCAGCCAATAAGAGTAAAATAAATGCTAAGCTACCTGCAATG
Organism: Aphelocoma coerulescens; assembly: GCF_041296385.1. Lineage (NCBI taxonomy): Eukaryota > Metazoa > Chordata > Aves > Passeriformes > Corvidae > Aphelocoma > Aphelocoma coerulescens. The sequence goes on along the minus strand of NC_091015.1, from coordinate 136,422,738 downwards.
CAAACCAACTGTGTTCCTAAATAAAATTCGTATTTGGACTATAAAGGTTGAGAATACAGTGCTTTCATTCAAGGTATAAAGGCATTTCTGAAGATTAAAGAAAATTCTTAAGTCATTGGACAACATTGATGCCAGATTTTCTTCCACTTGTACAGGAAAAAAGCATAGAATTTATACAATGTCTTGAAATACTATCTGGAAGGATTACATATAGGGAATAGAAGACAAAATGGTTTTTAAGACTGCGGTTCTGTTGACATAGAAGCATATGAATAAAAGATCCCCTGCTCTTTGGATGACTAATGTTTAGGTAAACTGGGTAAACTACATAGTAAAACAGGATTTGTAGTAGAAAAGCCTGAAAGAAAAACTATTTTAATTTAACTACGTGCACAGCACCTCAAAAAGGATAAAGACATGAAAGAAACAAAGGGACATTTTGTAGTAACCTTGAGAACTACTTTACAACTCTTGCAGCCTTGCTGACTTTTCTTGGGTGGGGTGAACTGCACTTTTAAATGCTAAGCTTTAGCTAGGCAGGCACTACCTATTTATTGCTTTATATATATTTATTTCAGTGTTGTCTTTTAATTCTATATATTCTTATGAATGTGTAGTCGATGCATTTATGAGCAACTTTTAAATCCAAACGAAATATGCACTGGTCACTCATAAAGTTCTGAAAGACAATTTGCTTTCTGCACCCCAAATATAACCTCATGCTATTAAGTTCAAAAGAAAAGCATGTCATCTTTAGGTTTTCGTATTTCAAAAATATCCACTTGCTTCAGCAACATTCTTTGCTTTGCCTTTCACATTACTTGAAACCTTATGGGTAATACATACTATTTCCCTTGGAAGAAACTGACACACAGAAAATCACTTCTAAACACCAGGGATGAAACTCACTCCCCTTATTTAGATACAACAGGACTTTAGACAAGAACAGAGATTCTTACAGTCTAAAATGTAAGTCTGCTGAGGTACTACATTCTTTATTGATCTTGTAAACTGCAGTGAATGCAAAATAGAAAGCAGTAAAATTATTAGCCCATCAGTACTTTCTGTCCTCAGAAGTGATACTGTTACACCAGCATGCCAGATTGATTCTGGCATTATCATAAATTAGAGTATTTTATTCAATAGTTAAACATATAAAAAATTAATTCTTCTCTGTATTTTCACGTATAGCCCCTGGATCAGGAATATACCATTTGGCTAATAGTGGAGGAAAAAGGCAATACTTGCAATGACACAGCCTCTCCCACTGGGATCACTATAAAGGCACATAGAAATCATCAGGGGTACTAAAGTGAGGATGAAGCCTAGATATGGATCTGTTCTTGAGATCCCTCTGTGCCTCTCTCCCTACCCTCACTCATCTTTGCAAGGCAAATTAGTCTTTCCATCATCCATGATAAGAAGTTGGATTCTCTACAGGAAGAACACACTTTTCTATGTACCTCTTTTAGTTCTATATTTTCAGACCTCCCTTACACACCTAATTCTACAGTCATTAGTAGGGCAATAAAAGGACATAAAATGAGCAAAGAGCAATAAAGCAATCATATTCCAGCATGTTTATTTAGTGTGGTCCTTAATGACAGAGACCTTCGCACCCACTGATACCTGGAGCTACTACTAATTCTCCTCTGCCTCAAATCCATGGTTATTATTACTCTCAGACTTATGCCCAATGTTTTAAAGCCTGCTTCACATGAACTGTGCAAAAAAATAAAACCTCACAGAAAGAAAAATCAGTTTTAAGGGGGAAAAGAAAGCTTTTCAAATTCAGCCCAAATCTAATTGCACGTGAGTCAGATACAAAGAAAAATTTCCATAACTGCACTGATGTTGTGTTAAATCATATTAATTTGTTCCTTAGCCTTTGAGTGTACTGTCCAAACTAGCTGGAAACATCAAATGGTATTTGAGGGCTATTGTTATCAGACTATAGACATATGCTTAGTGGTAAGAAAGGCATTTAAAATCTAACTATATACTTGTGAATCTGATTTCAAATCAGACTTTCTCTCCCCAAAATACTTAACATTCAGTCAAATTAAAGTTGTACTAACTATAGCATACTGTGATTAGTGATTAGTTCTACAACTCTTTCTATGTCAATCTAAAATCTCTTGCATTGCTTGTTCTTCTCTTGCTGTCTCCACCTTCCCTAGACTGTTCTAGGTTTTACTGCAGATTTCAGCAGTGGTTTGTTTCTGTACATTGAGCTCTGGGTATCTGTCATCTTTGAAACTGGAATGAGATGCACAAATGTGGAAGCCTGGCCATAAAGTAGCAACTAGTCAGAACACATAAGTGATGTGACCCAGATAACTTGTGATATGCTGCATTAATATTGCAAACAAAACATACAACAGGCCATGTTTGCACAAGAAGCAAGTGCATACAATATATAGAAAATGTATATAGATTGCCAAAATTATACAAATAGCATGCTCTACTTAGAAAAGTTGGTGAAAAACTACTCAGGCAAAATTTTCCTTTTTCATTTGAATTTTCAGGTGTCCAAACAGTATCCTACTGTGCAAAACAATGGCTTGCTGAAATAAAAGCATAATAAAAAAGAGCTATGTGTTGAATTATTTTAGTGAGCTAGGATCCAAAGTAAAGCACTATGATAAATCACATAATTTTGCTTAAAAGCAGGGGGAAACAAAACATGGACACATGGAGAAAAAAAGAAGAAAAAATAATGGGAGTAAACCGAAACACAAAACAAAGGAGTGCCTCTTTCAGAATGACTGAATCTTCCTTAATCCGTATTTTATTCTCTGCTACATAATTTTACACTCTTGACAAAGTGTCAGGCAGTTGGAAGAGGGTTGGAAAAACATATGTAGCTTTTTGTCAACTTTATGCCTCCCTAAATTTAGAAGACATTTTTAAATAAAGAAACTAAAAATAAATCACAAGATAGTGTCAATAATGTGGTCTGAATTATCCAGCAATAAAAAAAATGAAAACATTTTTAATATATTTTAATAGAATTTTCATAACATAAATAATAGCAACAAGACGACTGGCAACTGAAAAGTGATTTGTAGCTGACTTACACAGATGACCTTTTAAAAAAACCCTACACTGACTATATATACTGTGGCTTGTTTACCTACATGTTTAAACTATTCTAAAAACTTGCAGTTAAAATGTAGCCAACATGTACTTTACCTAATCTTAATAGCAAAACCTGGCACTGAGGTCTTGGATAAGCAAATACAGTCACATTAATAGTTACAATTTTCGTTTCCAGAATAAAAATCAATACCAATTTACCTGGATATTGCAAATTAACAAAATATATAGAAAAATTAATGTCTACAAATTTACATTACAATTTTATTTTGAACAAATATATACATACATATATATATATATATATATAGCATGCTTTTGTGTATATAGGGTATTACGCAATTTGACATATTTAGATAGGGTCCTGTTTCAATGACATCCCATTATCTTTAAGGAAAAGTGCTCATAAGTTAGAAGTTACAACATGTGCACTTTTATAAATATAGCAGGTTTAAATGTGTAATTTCTAAGAAGAAAACTTCCAGAATTTTGTAAACATTCACCATATTCGTTCTTTAGTCATTACAGTAACATCATCAAAAAGACCTAACAAGAATGGCAACTACTAGGCTAAGTCAAAACTTTGGCCAATATATACACTTTCTGAAAAAGCATCTACAAAACAATGACAGTGAAAAATGAAAAACAAGGATCAAGCAAGTTGTCAAAATAAAGAAAATTAGTTAATTGAATTAAGAAAAAATGTTAATTAAAAAAGGTTCCTTAAAACTTTAGCAAATTAGAAATTTTCTATCTCTAACAATAGTTAGATGCAACACTGAAACCAAGGTTCATGTTTACATCCACTTCCAATTCACTGCCTCTTCTCTACCCAACAGCATTTAAGGCCCAGAGCTGCAGTGCAGTGCCTTACACCAGGCCAACCAGCCAACAAAATTAACCTTTTTTATTTTTGGGAACCTGTGACCAGTGAAGAGCAGAATGATCAAACAGCTTTTTTTCAATCTCTGGATGAGATTAATCATGTCTCACCTTACAAGTCACTCAAGTCCCTGAAATTTTTCATTCTGCTACCCTTTCTTGTCAGTCCTCTTGTTCCTTACTCTTTACAGTCTTATTAAGCTTTTATTTTCCTGAGTTAATGAACAGAGAGTTTTACCTCTCACTCTGACAAGTTCATTGCTGAAACCATTGTTCATCAGAAATATGTAAAAGAAAATGGTATTAATTCTATGAAAAATGTTAGTAGATGGATGCTTTATCAAGCCACTGTTCTTGATTTTCCAACATATCTACATCAAGCTAAACAAATACGATCACACAATAAACTCACAATATTTAACTGAATGTAGTCATAAAGTATACCATTCAGTAACCAAATCCACACACAAAATGTGCAAATTATTACAGAGCAGCACTACATCTCAAACTATAGCAACATGTACTATCTCCCAGGTAGTACTAAGGGACAAAGGACACAATCCCTTTTAGTCTTAAAAAAACATGTATCATTTAGGATAAGTCTTTCAAACAAGCTGATAAAGAAAGCTATCTAGAACTCATAGTAAAAAGTAGAATTAGAAAAGACAAATTTGAACCTAAAAATAAACATAAGTCTAGAAATAGAAGCTCACATGAGTCCGAGGACAATCTTCAGATGATGGCTGGAATGCAAGTCTGATAAAAGATAATCAAATTTTAGTCAGACCAAGAAAATAACATTTTCAGGGTTTTTATGCCATAAAAAGGAAACTTTGCAATTGTTTTATGCCACAAAAATATTTATTAATTTGTTTATAGGCTCACAATAATTTTAGTGGAAACAGTCTGTTTTGGAAGACATGGTACAGAAATCATTGAGCCAACCAGTATCTAGTCTTTAGAAAATTGAGATGAGATGAGATGAGATGAGATGAGATGAGATGAGATGAGATGAGATGAGATGAGATGAGATGAGACAAACAGAAACAAGAAGAAACACTGAGATATACCACTCTGCCTATGTTCCTTTCGCAGAGAACATTCTGACCCCACCACTTGCATTAGCGGATCGTGACACAAGGGTACGAAGGTCTGCATCAGTACTTTGTTTGTAAGTGGCTAGTACCCCTGCAAGCAGTCTCTTCCATTTGAGTTCCCATAGCATATATTGTGAGTCTGTGAGAATTATACTAGCAAGATTTTTACACACTGAAGGTGATAAACAAAGAGATCATAGGCCTGCTTACAACTCATCTTCTCAAAAAAATATCAGTGGACAAAATGAAATGAGAAGTATCAACAAAACACAAATCAGCAGAAGATCAAATATGCCCACAAAAAGGAGCTGTTGAGATTTTTCAAAAGTATTCAGGCACCTTAAGATGCAAATAGGCAGTTAGAGAACCCATGGTTCTTGATAACGGCTGGCCTCACCCTACTAGGAACCAGCATGCTGAAAAATATCCTCAACTGAAAGAATAAAAAAGGGAAGGAAGAACAGGATCTCTGGCATTCAGAAGAGGCTGAATAAGAACACGTATCTAGTGCAGCAACTTCTCCCACCCAAAATTTCCTCCTACACACACACGCACACACACACATAGCAACAATATTCATTGTACCACCATTCTCAAAAGAAAAGAGAACTAGCAACCACAGCCATTTATCTTCCTTTTTGCTTGCAGACAAGATGATCAGTTTACAGACACCACATAAGATAGGTAGAATGTATTTTAAATAGACATCTAATTGCAATTTTTGATGCACGAAAATCTGGCCTTAGTCTTAAATTTTCTCTAGACTAGCATGATGATAAAAGTTTGTATTTCCTAGAAATAAATGCATTATAAATTCTAGTTTAAATACCTCTAAATTAACTGAAAAAAACTCAGATACTTTTAAATATTACCAGGTATTAGTTAAAACCATTTCCCCCCCAAAACTGATTTCCATGTATCTAAACTGCATGTGACTTCACTATCAGCCATATTCTGATACTAAAACAACACAGCCAGTAACAATTGAGAAAACACATTAGACATAGCACTTACTTTGTCATGAAATTCTAGATGAGTTAATGATAGATAATGGCCTACAATTCATGTGTGACTTATTTTAGCAAATCTCACTGATATAGCAATTCAAGCACGCTGCATCAAGGCTGCACTAACTATAATCAAAGGGACTTGCAGAAAAATCAGCAGAAATTACAAAACACTTAATGGAAAAGAAAGTGGCATGCTTAAAAGTTCCAGTGCTCACTGCTTTAACACATCTGTTTTATCAGGATTTCCAGTGCAGAGTTTGTGGAGAAAAGAACTAAAGTGTCTGTTCTCTTTAGTACCCTGCTCCTCACCCAAAACAAATGAAATAGTTACAAAATCCTACCCAGTATCACTGTGATGGCTGCCATCTTGACTGACACTAAGGTGAGATGTAAAGGGTATCTTTGCAAGCTCTCTTTCAACTTTTGAAGGGGGTTACCAAGTCCACATCTAATACCTGATATGTGGGTACACATTAGATGTACCCCGCAGCAGCGGGTTTGCAGTAATGACAAACTTTGCAACCTCACGTATCAACTCCTTTCAGTAAGTCCTCATGGATGTATTGAACAACAGAAGTCCCAGGAATATCTGTCTATCTGAACAAGTCTATGTGTGACTTAGTTAGCAATTTCCTTTCAGTACAAAAGCTAACTTTAAGCCTAATCCTAGCCCTGCCCTTTGTTTTCTATTAAACAATCATTAATCCAGGAAAAATCTTCCATCTTAACCCATAGTAGCTTTGTTTCCTTACATGTTTTTTTGAGGAAATTTGCCAAAGGCTTCTCGGAACATTAACTATACTGTGACAATGTCTAAAACCACAACCAGAAAGCACTGAAAGGTCCTGAGCCTGACATACCCCAGCTTTGCTACATCTTGCATTGGGATGAGGTCTGGAAGGGCACTGGCAGCCTTGCTTCCCTCTCATTAACCCTGCTGGCAGGAGAAGAGCTATGGTATTTGCTTGCTCTCCCAAGGCAGGACAATCAGACACCAGGACACAAGGAGCACACACCACGACGACATTCACTGAGGCACACCTATGTCAATGACATATCTCCATCCTTGCACTTAGTGATTCTTATGCAGTGTGCACTCTTCCTGCAAAAATTCTTTGTATCAGACTTTCTTTTTCACTGAGCTCAGACTGTAGTTCCACAGATTTCATCTGCAACCCTTTTTAGAAATAAATAAAAAAATAATTTTAAAAATGGCATAGTATTTACCATTTTCCATAGTCCTTTGATATGTGACAGGTACAGACTAGTGAGACAGATTAGTAAATACAAACTGTAACAAGATAGCTGAAATAATAATACCTTCAAATACCTTCCTACTTGTGAACAGCATGAAAGTAAAGCCAGCTTCACCAGTACTATGTGCAAGAAGTTAATAGGGAAAAGTTGAACAGCTGAGCATTTAAAATAGAGCAAGAAGAATCCTGGTTCCCTGTCTCGCAGCCCTTCACACGGCTGCTGTGCCACCACAGGAAATCATGTCTGACTCCTTGGCCTACATTTGGTCACCCCAAATGACCCCCAGCCACCTTGGGCTCTCAATGGCCGCTCACTTGCTGCAGCCACTGCCAAACAGACCAGTCATAATGGATTCACCTAAAATTTAAAAATAAAAAAAAATCTGCTTTACTAAAGCAAAGTGAAGTAAAAATACACATGCAAAAGCCCCAAACAGATCCTAGAGAACTTAAAACATCTTTTTCGATCAAAAATATAAATAAAAATAGAGGTGACACATAATCAGGAAGAAAAGTCATTGCAGTAAGATTTTTCTTAAGAGATCTCAGAAAACTAGGCTATTTCCACAACAAAATATAGCCTGAAGCATAAATTTTACCATTACTTACTTTTCTCAATTATCTTCATTCACCTAGGAGAAATACAAATTTGTGTAACTAGATTCTTTGTGTAATCATATTGCTTGAGTATATGCTTTTTATTAATAATGAGCAGATATAACAATTATCCAAAGCTTAATTACTGGTTTTACTTTGTATTACCTTTCCATCCTCTTCAACAAAAAAAACATAGGAACAAGATAAATGTCTTTGCCCTTCTGCTACTGTTTCAGTGTCAATCTAAAGATTTAGGACTGTTTTGAATCAGTTTTTATATACTGGAGTTTGAAACAATGTAGTTAATTCACACATATAAAGATGGACCCTCTTCAAAAACATTATCTTCGGAAGTAATGGCCACTTCTCAATAGGAAAAATGTAGTTTAACTAGATAGAGACTAAACCAGTTCAAACTACCTTATTTGCAAGAGCTCCCCTACGAAAAATGTGATCAAAATCTAACACACCATTTTTTGCAGGACCAGACATTACTTTCACCAGAAGAAAATTATCTATAAGAGCGTGTGTAACAGTGCCCTCTGGTGAGAATGTGCCTGAGAATATGCTTGCCTTGTAAGGGTAAAGAGATTTTATTGGCACAGCCAATAAGCAATCAGATGATTTTGCAAACTGAATTATGGTAACACTTTTCAAAACCAGCAATGAAGCAAGTTCGGTTTTTTGAGATTATAATTACTTTATACTCATTTTAAACGGAAAAAACTTATGCTCATTTTTTAAAACACAACCTGTATGACGAAAGAGACAGTAGCCTTGACTAAGTGAAGATTTATGAGTGCTATAGACAGCATAGCTACTTTTATGGCTGAGAATGCAATAGATCCTAAGCAAACATTGATAAGTCCTCTATTCTTCTGAGAAGTATCCACCCACCAAGTGTCCTGACATTGGAAAGCCCCACAGCTTTGATAAGAATGAAGACCAGCTAACTGTAGAAAACAACTTAATTTCTTAATCAAAGACATTCATCAAATGTTTTGTGGGCAAGGGCTGCATCTCCCTTTATTATTGAACAATGACCACCACATTTTCAACCCTACTGAAATGTGACAATCCTAATGAAATATATAATGTAATATATATCTTCGTCCCATAAAATACATGTATATACACCTATGTATACCTATGCACAGAAAATTAAGTTAAAATTTTGGAAAGACTTGTCATTGAACCAAGAAGTAACATTCTACTTTCAAAAGGTTTAACTGTCACACACACCAGAAGACACTTCATAAAAAATACAGAGTTGATACAGAGTTGCGGTGGTGGTCAATGCCTGAAAATACCATTCTGGTCAAACTTATTACCTATTTGTGATGAAACCAAAAGTAGTTTTACCGTGACTGTCATGGTCCTTCACCAGTACCTCCCAATGATCCCATCTGCTGTCTTTGAAACTACCATGGCAGTTACTTTTAGCCTCCTGAACTCCTGCAACCTGAACTGCGTCAGTGTTCTTCTAAGGGCAGGAAGACTTAGAGAAGATACTAAATCTATTTGTAGCTATGGCATTTACATTGCATAAGAATGAGAATATGACCGTAATGGAATTATTACTCTAGTCAATTTCTCCAACTCTTAGGACAATCCATCTTCTAATTCATATCAAGTATGTCTCATCACCCTCTTGCTCTGACTTTGGTGACTAATTAACTTCATGGTTTTTAAGGAAGGAAATTGGCAGTCCCAGTTAGTTGTTTAACAAATAACCAGATGTCCCCAGAGGACTTAAAGGAGTCACAGGCAAGTTCCATTGGGTCAGGTATAAACATCAAACAAAAACTCACCTCAGCAGATGGCAGCAAGAAGTGTGGGGGAACAAGACTGGTAAAATGTCACCAGCAAATAAAAATCTCATTTTACATTATTTCAATGTTTGGTGTATTTATTATAGACCCATCAGATATTGTAGGTTTCATTATAGTGTATGCATTACTCTCCTCTTATACATTTAGTTAACACCTCTGAACACCCACCTGTTAACTTTCCCAAACCAGAGGCACTAGTACTTTCAAAGGTTTCAAAGCTAATTAGTTTTACACACACACACAGGAGCAAAGTGTGGAATACTGCAAACCACAACAACAAATCAAAATACTTTCAAAAAGTTAAAAGTTCTTCCTTCTTTGCAAATTGTCACCCTGGCAAAAAAGCGGATGGAGTAAACTGTTTTTCAAAATCTACCATGGCTTTGACAGAAAATTCCATTTATGAAAAATGAAGCCAATTTATTTAGGCAAATAAAGAAGGGCTGTGTACGTCAGGTCTGCAGTAGAAACATTAACTTTCCTGATCATACTTTACCAAGTGTTAAAGATCCTAGAGCAAAGGCTACCTTTTTACTATGCTAGCAAGGCATTCGGCCTAGCTAGGCCAACAAACATCATGATAATATACGAAAAACACAGCAATGGTGCAGATCAGTTTGGGGTCTGCTCTGAACCTCAGCTATAGGGTAAGTTAGAAGTCAGCAAATTAAATTACAGGCTTTTAAACTGTCCCATCATGTATTTTTTGTATAGCTCCATGGATACTTCTCAATTAAGGCAACTAACTAAAGACTATCCAGTAGCAAAACAGAAGAGTGAAACTACAGTGTAAATTGTCACCATGTGCTTATGCAGGAGAAGTAAGAGCTCAGTGCAGTCAAATTACACAAGCATTCCTCTCTGGTGAAGTAATTGGTAGCTAAAGTGCTTGGATGAGAACGTGGCTATTTTGTGCCAGACTGGTAATTTTGGTAGAGTGAAAAATAATTATCCAGAATAGCTGCAAGCAATACTCCACGGGAATCTAGTGGAAGTAACAGAAATTGAAAAGCAAACAAACAAAAATGAGAATCCACATTTCTGCAGAAAACCTCAGCAAACTGGCAAAACCTGAAAAATATGTTACAGTCCTCACACGTTCAAAGTCAATGAGATTTGACTGCAATGGATATTTTTTTCAGGTACTAAAATCAAGAACATAAAAAAGTCAGACAACAAACACTGTCCTGCTTGGGGTTTAGCCCTGGCTTGTTCCTCCCACTACAAAGCTCCACATTCCTAGGGTGCATTGAACTCCCATGTGTGCCACCAAGGTTAGCAATGGCTGCTTTCTCTCGGAGCCGTTGTAAAACAGTTAAAGGAAGCTTTCCTGAAATTAACTCCTTGTTCACCAAAAGCAAAAGAATTCTCTTTTTTCCAGCCATGTGAGAGAGGATGGGATAGTTGTTCAGAAATTGCAGAGCTCTGTTAGCACTCCAGGCTTTTTTAATTCCAACCAGCACATCTCTGTCAGTCCTGCAGCATGATGGCATCAAGCCGACTTTATTATTCTGTTCACAAAGGTGTATTTCACATGTCTAAGACCAGTCACAACTTGCCCCAGTGCTTCTAAAGGAAGTAAAATAAATATACTATTATTCTAGCTTTTTAAAAAACCAAAAAAAAAACCAGCTGGCAGAACACACAGATTTTACTGTGTATTTCAAAATGCTCTGACAGCAATGTTGCATAGTAAATAAAGTAAAAAGAAATCCACTCTAATCAAATCTATTTATTAGTCCTTTAGATGCATTACATTGACAGAAGACGGACTCTGGTTTGCTTTCTTTGGGATCACACAGATAGTAAAACACGACGTTACAAAAAAAAGCAGGATGAATTTTTTTTGTTGTTGTTTCCATCAAGTTTTTATAGTGTCTAGGTTTTCCATCTCAACTGCCCTTGTTCAAAGTAAATCTAGTTCAGTAAAAAAATCCCCACCTCATTTCCCTGAGAACCTAGTTATTTTTATCTACCTCAACAACCAAGCTACTCTACCTTGTCATTTCAATTTTCACATATTTTCTCTTTGTGTATTCGTTCTATGATTCAGTGACATCTCATCTCTTCAGCCCACTGTCATAAACTACTGTCCGGAACAAAGCTCTCTCTCAAATTCAATCTCAAACAAAATGAAAAAGAAAAAAAATCACAAATGAGAAAGTGGACCACAACCAATCCTATGGGCCCCATTCTCACAAGATCTGTAAGTTATTTTGCTTCATCAAGTAAACCCAAACTACGGGAAGGTGCTATCACTTCTTTTGTTGCCAAATGAGAAAGTGTTATTAAAAACAAGACCTCCTTCCCAGCACACTGGAGTGTCAATGTTAATTGCTGATTTGGCTAAAATACACTTTTTGATCTTATGTGATTTCCAGATGAAATACAAACAGCTGAAATTTTATCATTCGAATAAATGGGGACACAGACTGTCACACATTTAGTGGAATTAATGTTGCTAAACTATGATTACTGTAAATAGTAATTATTTACTCTAATAGCAAAACCTAAAAATCCTTTGTGCTCATCTGAGTTTTCTCTCAGCCATTTAACAGTCTGAATGACCAGGAAGGCAAGAAAAACCTTTATGTTTACATCATCTGTACCTTAGCACAAAGGACTGCGCTTCAGAGGATCGCACAGTTGAAAGAACTCTTAGAGAGGAATGAATTTATTTTTGTTTCAAAATTTATTGCATTTTTTCTGTGGCCTATTAAAAGCTTTTTAATTTCTGTCTCTAAGTCTATGCATATTTTTCTTCTGTTGATATGACTTTAATAGCTTTGTATAGAATACAGAATAGTAGCTTCCCTAAGTAAACTGTAATACCTGTAACTCATACGACTGGATTACAAAGCTTTTCTTTCAAATACATGTCCGGAGAACACCAAAAATTAAGCACTTATGTAGCAGGCATTTACACATGCTGGAATTAAGCCACTGTATGTGAACCTGTGAGTTAAAGGGACTGAGCAAAGAACCAGTTACAGTTCTCTACTGTAGAAAATGCTTTGTCATATAATGGTGGCTCTAAGTATTTTCTGCAGTCAAGAACAAGCAATTGTCTGTATCCATACTGTTCCATTGTTGAGGTACAAGCTAGGCAAGCCCATAAAATTGCTTCAATCAAGCAACACGCTAAGGGAGTTACCACTGAATTAAAAAATTAGTGTCGCACAATGAAAATATGTTTAATGAAAATGATGAAAGTAATTTTACCTTCTATCACAGTGATTTTTAAATTGGTGTAACTTAATTAACTTTAGTTTGGTCAGCAGAGTGATCTGTAACAGAGTGTGCAGAACTGATGCAAATATTCCTGCATGCCACACGACAGCAGCGATGTACTAATAACAGTATATTGATGCTGATGTTCTGGCATCTCTGTGGCTATTAAAATCTAACAAAATTTAACATTTTGTTAAAAAGTTGTACTGAGAATTCTTTATTCAGCTGCAAATACGAAATGTTATTAATCAAACTATTTTTCACTTTTTCAGTTAGAGCTTTTGAAAAGTTAGGCTGCAGTGAAAAATTGCTAGCATTTCTTGGTGACTTTTCAGGGTAGCGTCTCCTTCTTATCAGGTTTACACCAAAGTGTTTCCATACAAGTGCATTTGGTATAGAATGAGACATTAAAGAATTTGACAAACCGCAGTATATTAAAAACGAGCCTCTAAGATGCATATGTATACATGCCTTGTAATACATACACATTTCTCTAATTCCTCAACTGTCCCACTGTCTTTGTAACATAAATCTATTGCTACTATTTTTGCTCATTTTTCTTGTCTCAATATCTGTTTTTGTCTAAGCAGACAATCTTTCCCTTGTGGACTCCTGCAACACTCAGTTCCAAGCCCTCTACCTTCTCTTCCAGGTCATCACTTTACTACTGCCTAAGCACTGAACCTGAGGTCTTCAGTCACCTGTAGTCTTAACCACCACACCAGCTCTGTGATAATTATTGTTAGAAACTCTAATGCCTACTAACATACCTCCGTCTCCTTTGCCCCTGATTTTCAAATTAAGTTCTGTGCTTCCTCTTGGCTTACAACACCACAGTCTGAGATGTGCCTAAAGCAAGCACCTCTTTCATTATTTACCCCTTCTCTGTGCTCTTTCTCAACTGCTTCCATATTTTATAGTTTCAGCATCAATCTGTTTTTTCTCCTCTGCTTGCAAACAGCTTGCTGATTCCCAAAACATATAAAAATTTCTTTGCCACACAGACAGAGTATGCTCTTTTTCTCCAAAAACTTTGTGGACAACAGATTACTCAGAACTCCAGGCCCAGCAATGGAAAGTTTTGCAGACTTTGTCCCTTTTCAAACATAGTTCCATCTGGAAGTCCAACCGTGTTCAGTAGCTGCTGTGACTGATGTCTGAACTGCGATCTTCCTGGCCACAGCAGCTCCAGGTGCTGGAGGTCAGTCACTTCATTTCATCCCTTACAAACCTGAGGTGGGAGAGCCTTACAAATACCCTATACATATCTTCACCAAATTCCTCATCTTGACTTTCATCTGTTTTCAGTTCAGCTATGTCTCTTTCTGCCCTAAAGCCAAGCTCTCCAGTCCTAGAGATGCACGACTGTAATAGATGCCCTAACACACGCAGGATGGTGTTCCTGCTCCTCATTCAAGAGTAAGTTACAGTAACAAGAATAAATTTCCTCCAAGATTAACCCCCTCTCTCTCCAAAGAATTTGCGTGTAGAAATCTACAGTAATGCAATAACGACATGGTATGCCACATTTTTTATGCTGTGACTGTCCACCAACAAACTACATTTAATACCCTGGCAGCTGTTCTCCTTGCATCTTTAGCAAAAGCTTGTGGGCTACTTGAGAGACAAAGAAAAAACAAAGAGAAAAAAAGCCAAACTCCCAAATACAAGCACAAGACATATACAATCAACCCTTGCACAGAAAAAAATATCTCCACACACCATTCTTACTTATTAAAACTCGTGTATATAAATAACTTGCACACACTTATTTTCATTCAGCTACAGCAAGGCAATTCTGATGGAACTGCACAGCTATAATAAAAATGGGAGAAAATATATATAATGGGAAAAGTCAAGGTTTAACTTCACAAAGGTCAAAAAATCAACAATTTTGCTTAAATAAAAATGAACATGGTGGTTCTTTAATGAGACACATGCAAAGTCTGAAATTGATTAATTTGACGTAGGTAATAATATAGACAGAACAGGCATCAAGGTTCAATCAACAGGCATCAACAGGCATGAAGAAATTGCTCAGGAAATTCAAAATGAGTGGGATTCTTTCCTTCATTACAACCAACAATGTTTCTTACCATAGCTGCTAAACCTTAATGTTTTATTTAAGTAACAGTCTACAGTAAAGTTCTCACACAGGTGACATCATTCCAAAGTGTTGCAAGTGAAGTTCCTACAAACTGAAAAATAGGTCAAGACCTAGACTACTCAAACATTTTAAATTACTAAATTTGTTTTAAAAATTTAAATAAAAATTTAAGGATCTGTTAAAAAAGCCAAAACACACACACACACCAAGAAACCCCTATAAACTATAGAAATACTTATTGCTTTTGCCTTTATTTTGTTGGAGACTATTCATAAAAGATAAATTTAAATATGTAAAGAGTTTGCTTAATTCAAAATTCCTCAGTACAGACTGCATGTGAAAAATAAATACACTAAAAATAGAAATAGAAATAGAAATAGAAATAGAAATTTATAAAATATATCTCCTTTATAAAATTTAAGAATTGTTTAATAAAGCAGCTGTTAAATGTTTTGCATTCTTTTCTTACAACTATGCCTGCTACAGCTGCATCTGCTTTGGTGTTGCGGCACATTTTACTACTCGATAACGTAGGTGTCACTGTACTAATAAACAAAGCAATTCTTTTTTTTTCCACGCATTCATTACACATGAGATTTAAATAATGCCTATCTTTGTTTGTTGTTTTTTTTCTGTAGGTCATCATTAGCCCCATCCCATTTCTTTAATTTGGTGTAATTCCCATGGGGTTACTACAAGGAATATGCATAAAACCTAGTGACTCTTTCTCACACCATAATCTTCTCAAGGAACGTCAAACACACTCAGAGTTTTACATAGAAGTCAACAATATTCTTCTGTATCGCATGGTGTCTTTCCTTTCAGGAACTTAATAACTTTTGCTTTAAATGTTGACTGTGCATAAGTATAAGGTCTGTCTTTAAAGCAATTTCTTCATTTATTCACATTGACCATCCACTTTCTAATGGGTGATTGCACAGAATATTTAGGAATGTGTTTCATCTGGTACCTTTATTTTCCATGAAAGCACTGTAGCAGATGAAAGAAAAAAGAAAGGTAGCAGTGGCATAATGCTACCTACAGCACATTGTGTATTATTAAGTGTCTGAGAGAGCACAGTTTGAGAACCACTGCTCTGTTCAACTATAAACACAGGTATTTATAGACTAGCAGATATATTTAGTGTCATAAACATCCCCCCTGGTTGGAAAAATTAAATTACATACACTGTTTAATATTAGGTGGCTGGTTTGTTTTCTTTTTCTTTTATTCTTTCTTAAATTACAAGGCTAATGAGGCATACAAAATGATTCTAAATGAATTTAAGAAAGGATGTAAGACTTGCTTTATGGGAAGGTTATTGATTTTCAACAGGAATCTAACTATGTCACATAATAATAAGAGCATTACATGTTTTGTATCAGGGCAAGAAGGCAAGCAACTTGCAGACTTGTATGATTCACAGATAGAGAAAATATATATATCTCCAAATGCTGTATCTAAAAATGTAAAGAGATACGCTATAAGTAACTTCCAGCATTCCTAGCATGAAGATACCCTATCCTTGTCCATACACAAGCTCCTCTTGCAGTTCTATTTTAACTACACCGACTCTGGGCCAGGGTCACCACAAAAAGCCAACACTGGGTCCGAACAAAAATTATGAGGAAATCTGAATTCAGTGATATTAGGATCAGGACACAGAGAAAGAAGGTAAGATGAGGATGTTTGTGTTCCTTGGCAGACCCATTCCAAACTGTAAATGGGAAAGCACAACAGCTGAAATAAAGGGATTCCTGCAAACAGGAGCCACTAGCAAGCCACAGATTTTTCTTCATATCTGAAAAAAATCTTTTCACTAATCAAGGATTACAGGACATGCTGAATTCTTTACCTAGCTAAGAGCAATGGATTATCTTTGATTTTCCAGGATTACAAGCTGCACTTGTGGCGAGCAGATGTATCCTTTGTGGAGAATGCACCACACAATCCATTTTCCAGATTTCTAAACCATGTTCCCTAAAGCGTCTGCTTCCAGTTGTACTGGTCTGAGGTAGACTAGAGCTCTTAACCTGAAAAATATAAATCTATTACTTTGGTCTCCTTAAATTACCAGAAAAGGCAGAAAAAGAAGCTGTTTTCATAGGAACTAACAAGAGCATGCTGCCTTTCTATATTTGATAAGCAGTTAAGTTCTAAACAGCAGCTTCCCTACAACTATTTAACTACGTTACTTTGTCCAGCCAATAAAATACTTATGAACCAAGAGGGGTTTTCCTTCATAACCTTCATGATACAGCTGAGGTTTAACAAGCACTTTGTTTGCTTGACTGCTCACAATGCTACTTTTCATTCTCTTAGAGAAAGCAAGAGGTCTGACCTACAAATTGAAAGCTACACAATGCGTAAGACCACTGACCATAAAGGGTTAAAAAAATTGCTGCAGTTTCACAGATATTTTCTTCAGGCCATTCAAAGCTGTGCTCATTTTCTGCCTGCCAAGTTTTTTGCAATTCGTACATGTATCTTAATTTCAGGATAGTCCTTTATGCTCCATGGTATCACAGCATCTTGGGAATTATCATTAAGAACGTCTTTCATTTTCTGCCCTCTTTCAGCTTCAAATTCATCTTGGGAAATAAATTACTTTACCTACTAGATTAAAATAAGATAAAAACTCCACTATTAAATTCTGCACTAACAAAACTCATGGCAAAATTTCTGTTAACATTTGAATACCTTTCTCATCCAGAGCATGCAAACTGCTTAACATTTCCTTGCCCTTGAAATATAAGCCCATGAATTGAAAGTTTCCAAGTTGTACTCCACTATTTAAAAGATCTTTATAGACTTGATACTGGAAAGCTTACGTTAGTGGAGACATTGCTCTTCTATTTACCTCTAATCAACATCTTAAACATGTGAAATGAGTTGCCCTCCACAAATTTTTGAGCAGGCAAATGCCCATTCCATTACGTATCCACCAGTCAGCCTACTCTTTAGCAGAAAAGAAATTATGGATTTTGTTGACTGACTCTTCTTTTCTGTGGGGCCAGCACAGGCGGGCACACACGCAGACCTCAGCTCTGTGCAAGTTCAACATCCACTTGATCAATGCACGGCTGCCTGCATTTGGCCATTTAAGCAACCATCTCAACTGGGGCCAAGCATATGTATTAATGCTGGCACCTTTGTTATGGGGACGATCACATTTAGGACGGGTGGGAGCTTGAGTGGAGAAGCAAGCGGTGCTAATGCCTTACACTGCCTTGGTTGTTTCAGCCAAGCCCGAAAATGGAAGTAAAATGCATCAGCCTGCACTAGGGAACTTGTACACTTTCTTCTCAGCTCTTACATACGTGCAAGCAAAGGCATCTGAATGAAACCTGAAAAATCTGGCCAAGATGGACCTTAAATTAACCCAAAAGCTCAAACCAGACTCATGTTCCCTGAATTACAGAATGTACCTACATTTTTAAATGTAGTATAGATTGTAAAGTCCAGGGCACCGGGGCTTTGGTTCACACTACTTAGGTTTTACTCTGAATACTAAATAACAGTAGTTAAGGAGACACAGACCCTGTAAAGTAGTTTTTATTTGAGGTAAGTTCTCTTCATCTTTATTCACTTTAAACTAAAAAAGCCATAATGAACAAAGAAACAAAATCCATTCACAGCGCTAGAGTATTACACCTGCAACTAGCTTAATGAATTTTGCATTTTTTAACTTAAACTTCTTCTGCTAGTCCTGAGGCTACTTTTTCTCTTTTGGGGAAATTCAGAGGAAACTTCCTTTTATTTCATTTTTATTTTTATTTTTGAAGATAGTATTTTGTCTTTGATATAACGATCTACTTTTCCATGCAAGCTTGGGTGTCAGAACCAAACTCTTAAAGAGATTAGTTTGTATCCCTGTAACTTATCTAGAAGAGTCTAAAATTATGCATAAAATGATAAATCTCATATTAAAACTGAGTTTCTTTTTTGCATGCCTTTCTGCATTTTTTTCCCTCTTACTATCACAGCTAAAGTTATTCATATTCCTATGTACAAATCTAAAGTTCTACCTTAAACTTATGCCTGCCTAAGTTCTGGCACTCCAAAACTGAAGTAAATTAAAAAGCATTGTCCCTAAGTCTCCCTAAAACCCTAGGCAAAATCTCATGTTCAATATTAATATAGTTACTAAAGCTCAGATAGTCAGATAAAAAGACAAAAAGAAAGTTAAAAGCAATAATACAGGGTAAGACACTCTAAAACATGAACAGACACAAGAGGGTTGGAAGACATTACAGCCTCTTTAAAAATGTAAATCTTTTGGAAATGCTTTGGATTTGGACATGAAAGTCAGAAATATCACAGTTCTTCCAAAAGGCAAGAAATATTACGTAAGGATAGTACATACCTATTATGTAGATAGTGTCTAGCATCAAAATCAGAACTAGCAGTAAAAGCTCTGCATTGCTTTCTCCTCTGTAAGTAAAAAACTTCCATTTTTGTGAGGACAAAAGAAGATACATGAATCAAAGGCTAACTGCCCAAAAACCATATAAAACTCTCCTTGCAGCCAATGTACAGGATCTCCATTCCACCTAACAGGGCCACTGCATGCCTACCAAATAGTGCAGCAGAAAAGATTGTTTTCAACTTGTTTAGCATTTGGAAGTAGGCAGTAGTAAGCAGTGGAAGTATTCAGCAATTTGGTGTACAAAATCCTATCAATTTCCGAGATCATAATTTTATCCTTGTAACTACAACAGCAGGTACAAGCTAACACTGAGACCGAGAGAGGACAGGGATCGTGTATTAAGGTGCAATCACAGCATGGTCACCATCTCTTTTCTGTCTAGTTTCTCTGAGTATTGTCTAGACCTTTACTGAGGCAATTTTATCAGCTAACGTAATGTCAGTCTGGCATTTCTTTGCAAAGAAATAAATATTATTATCCTGAAAGGCATTAGACACTTTGGGGTATGATTCTGAAACAGGTGGTATCACTAAGAATCATCTTTCTTGTCATAGTCATCA
Source organism: Aphelocoma coerulescens (assembly GCF_041296385.1). NCBI lineage: Eukaryota > Metazoa > Chordata > Aves > Passeriformes > Corvidae > Aphelocoma > Aphelocoma coerulescens. The sequence goes on along the minus strand of NC_091015.1, from coordinate 136,402,638 downwards.
ATTTACAAAGAAATAAAGAAACAAGCAAACAAACTGTAGCTGCAGGAAGTGCAAAAAGTTCTTAAGATATGTGATCAACTGGGTTGTTGTAGTCAGAAATCTTCAAGCATCTGGACCAGCTCTGAGAGTATGAACTAGTCCCACTCAGTGCCCAGCACTGATACATGTCAGCACTTAGTGAGAATACATTTATTTAACAAGAAAAAGGGAAAGTCAATCACCATAACTCTCTGTCAGTGAGGCCTATTTTGGTTAGCAAGTAATTGGTGACATTGCTACTGTCTCCAAGTCCAACCCAGGCTGGTGTAGCCTAGCAACCTCAGACAAAAATTACTCTCAAAAAGAGGATTCTTATTGCAACATCCCCACAGATGCACCATCAATTGCAAACTGAGTCATATTTGTCATTTCATGGAGTCTCTGTCCCCCTCTCCCACTTGAGCCAAATTCCTTTATTTAGGCAAGAACAGATACACATCAAGAAATCCTTTTCCATCAGAGAGGTAAATATAAATAAAAAGCCCAGAAGTCTACAGACAAACTACAGGTTAGAAATAGACAGTGGAAACAGTGCTGTTTGTATAGCTCTATTGCAGTTGGATTCCCAGATAAACAGGAGGCAAGGAAAATTCTCACAGCACCTTGTATACTGCTGACTGTAATGTATGTCCTTGTTGCCTGGCTACCTCCAGTGAATTACCGAGCAAGGGTGTGAGTTTTTTTTTCCTTGATCAGTATTAAATAAAAAAAATCCCAACCTCCTGCTCTGTAAGAGGCAGAAGATGCACATGGAAGATTCCCTCGCCTGTGCCAGCCGAGTGCCAGAAGGAGACAAATCGAGCCTAGAGAATTTTAAATCTTGTGGGTTGCCATGCCACGTTATGAACTAGATCTCATACAATTCATCACCCAAGTTGCAGAAAAATAGTTCAAGAACTCAAAATAATGAATTCTGTCATTTCCAATAGAAGTGTGAAGGGAGAATTATGAATGAACCTTTTAAAAACACGTATGTGGAGGGAGATTGCCCTTCTACAAAATGAAAGCAGCAGGCTTCTATTTAAATGGCCCAATCCTGAAAGCAAGACCTTTCATTTTCAATTAACTTAAATTGACAATTGAGAAAGGTTTGAAAATGTTGTTGGAGCCTTTCCATTTGATAGATCTCAGTTCTGACATTACACACACCATTCTGACCTGATTTTTAGGGTGTGCTGTTTTAAAATTGAGAATTTGAAATGAAAAATATTCGATTCAATCAAAGCTGTTGCAAGACATTCAAACATCTTAATCTGTTAGAAATGCACTTTCCATATTTTCTCATCATGATATGTTTATAATGCATCATTCATTAAGATACATTAAAACATAACAGCCATGCCTTCTCTCAACCCTACATTCTTTCATGTTGCAGCAACACTTTCACTGAGAAATTTTATTACAGAATATACTACCATGTACAACAAGTAACTATTTGCCAGACAAATAAAGCCTTTCTTCATATTCTAAAGCAGTCTATGTTACAAATCTACCTTACCAGAGTAATGCAGTTACCCAATATGACATACCTCCTGTCCCCCTGGCACAACATAGGCAAATCAAACTGATTTTCAGGCTTAATATTAATTCTCAAACACAGAAATGGAAGACTTCTGAAGAGCTAAATAACTTCATTACATGAAAAAAAAAATCAGAGACTATTTCAAAGCTCACAAGCAAGAGATGGGTCTTCGAAAACAATGAGAAGTGAGGCAGAGAGATCCACACAGTGAAATAATCCATTTATCAATTAATACATGGAGTACATTGCCTCTGCTATTTGACAGATGTAAAAGCACAACCTGCTCAGATCAGAACACCCCTATACCAATGATGCAGTCTTAAATCAGTCATGAATTATTTTTATAATAGACTAAATTCCCAAATGAACCAAGAACAAGCAAAAAGTTTATGTTTTTTTCCATCACATGGGTGACCATATTACTAGTTTTCAATATTTTTCAGGATTTTTAATTAATGACCTGCCAACAATTAAATTGTTTGAAGTAATTTTTTCTTTCTCATAGGCAGTGGTAACTGATGTACATGATACAGACCTGCAGATAGCACTGATGACATACATTTTTCCACCACAGGGTTAACAGATGGGCAGCCTCTTGCAGTATTGAGTTCCTATGCCCGTGACACAAAGTCTGCCACAAAGTTTGAAAGCGAAGCCATGTCGAGCATAAGGACTGAGTCCTGTTCTTGCACTACTGTAGGTTTTGGGAAACTCAGCAAAATCAAACAGGACTTGATTCAGAGATTCAAACCTAGCCAAGCAATACTGGGACGTATCTTGAGGGAAGGGAGCAGAAAAGACGTGTTTATACAAGGATACTTCTGTTAGGGAATTGTCTTAGAGATAATTTAATTCTGTGCACAAATTAGAAGTAAACACCACTTGACCATCCAAGGAACTGGCTATTATAGCTGGGCCACAAGAAAGCCATTTTCCTCATTGGACCTCCATGGTAGGAGGCAAGATAGAGGGCAGAGGTAGCTCCATGCCACCTGAAGCTTTTCCCAATAGCCATCTTGGAACTGCAGACTGGACCTCTGCAGTGCTCTGGTTTTAAACTACATCTACTAAGTACTAAAACTTTTGGAAGAGATATTCCTCTTGTTATATGAGGTAAGTTGCAGATAAAGTTTTGCTTTGTATTCCAGGAAATGAGTCTAAATGTGTGAGTTGCAAAAATCAAAGGTAACACCATAAAAAAGGTAACAGCATCCTGTCCTACACCTGTTTGACTGGGGTTTTTTTAATACATGTATGAAGTGAGACTTAGGCAGCCTAGTGTCTTTCAGTAGGAGAAGGGGCTACAGGACACAGAGTAGTGGACAATGAAAACAGCACTTTCAGATTCTTTTCTTCTCTGAATACTTCAGAGGCTGAAGGATAATGAGAAGTGTGAACTGAACCACCACTAAGCATTTTGTCCCTCTTCCCCTTACCATATGACTGTAAAAAAGGAGGAAAACAATGAAACCACAAAAATAGTGTTCATCATATTTCAAAACCACCTGCATACATATAAATGTTTAATATGCCTCTTATGTAAGATGTAAAAACGTCTTAAGGAATATGGGAAATGACATAGCACCTTATAGTTTTCTTCAGCACACAAGAGTTGGGGTTTGAAAGTTGTGCAGCATAGTAAGTTATTCAGTAGCTCAGTTTTAATGAACTCAGCATCAATTAACAGAGCTGCTATGTTAAATTATTCCACTTTCTTTGTAATATGGGTAAGAAATCACAGTAAATCAAAGCATGTGCAGCACTTTACAAGGCCTACACAGAGGAAGGTCCAATTTAACAAGCCATAGTTTACTATGGAATAGGATTGACTGTTGAAAATGTGGTAAGTCGCTTTATAATACTGATACCATTGTAATCTACTGTCTACTTTCCAAAATGCTTGACTATATCTCCTGTTTCAGGGTACAGGAACAGATGTTCAACTCACAGGTGTGACATCTGAAAGTTGGCTTTCATCAAAGGTACCCTGTAAACAGTGCACCTGCAGCACTGTAAAAGCTGGATCCGCCTGCAAAACTTACCCTTGGATTGCTTTCCTTGTTTCATGTTTGAATTTCTCTCTTCGAATTATTTTCCCTCTAAGTATTTTGAGATTCTCTAACAAGGCGTCCAGCACTGGCCAAGTGCTACTACTAGCACACCTCTACAATAATTCATCTGCTACACAGGTGACCATGAGGGCGGGGGCGGAGAAATCAATAAGGGAGGCAAAACCAAAACAGCCTTTAAAAAATGTTCCTAAATCCGTTGCAAAGCCGTGACTTCGGCCGCTGAGAAGCCACAAATGCCAGCACAGCGCCAGGCAGCCGTGCGGCCGGACGCGGCGCAGAGGCAGCGCGGCCGGCACACGGACACGCACACAGGGACACGCACTCCCGGGGACACGCACACACACCCCGCCCCGGGGCCCGGGACTGCGCCCAGTGCTGCGCCTTTCCCCGCAACGCCCCGGGAGCCGATAACAGGGACACGTGACCAGGCGAATTAGGAAAAAAAAAAAAATAAAAATAATAATAAAAGAATAACATAAAATCCCCCCAGGCCGGCTGCTGTCCGTTTGGCCACCAGCTGTGCCGCCGGGCACGACCGCCCCTCCGGCGCGGCGGGCGGCGCGGGGCTGTGTCACTGGGCGGCCGCCGGTCCCCGGGAACTTACCGGCGGGGCCGCCCCGTCCCTCGGCCTCCGACGGCGCGGTCGCAGCTCAGGCCGGCGGCATCCCCCAGGCCTCCTGCCTCCCCCGCACCCCCCGGCTCCCCGCGGACGTCCCGGCGCTGGGCTGCGCGACTTGTTTGGTGCGGTGACACCGTCCTCACCATATGCCGAAGCGGGAAAGGAGGAGAAGGAGGAGGAGATAAGAGTATGTGTGAGGGTGAATTAACTTTGCTCAATGGCGACAGGGCAGCAGCCTCAGCCCCAACATCAGATCGATTTACTAAACAAACTGAAACGTGGGTGGGGACGTTAAACAGTAACCAGCGGCCTCAATGAAAACTGAAAGCTGCTGCTGCCGCCGCCGCCAGCCACTGGCCTGGGCAGCCCGCGCCCCGCCGGCGGGCGGGCCCGCCGCTCCCCTCACGGCCCGGGAGCGGCCGGCGGGAGCCGCGGCGCTGCGACGGGCCTTGGGCCCCAGCCCCGGTGCCCTCGGCCGGCTCCGCGGCAGCGCCCCCGGCCGCCAGGACGGGAAGCGGCCGGTGCCCCTCTCCCTCGGCTGTACCCCGCCGGTCGCCCTTGCCTCTGTGACAAGGGCGGGGAAATCCCCGAGCCGCCCTGCTCTGCCCCGGTAGGCGAGTCCAGCGCTCCGCAGGGCCCGAGCGGACGGCGACCCGCGTCCGCGGGGCCGTCCCCGCAGCACTCGCCCGCGGCCCTCAGCTCCCCGCGGTGCTGGGCAGCCACACATTTGCGGGAGCCCCGACCTCCAGTGTTCCCATCCCGGTGTCACTCTCTTGTTTCCACTGAAACTGTCACGGGAGGAAGGAAGCCCCCTCTTTTTAGTTCGGTGCTTAGCTGTGTAAAGAAATGGGATCAAACACGAAGATCCACTGCAAACTCTGGGTTCCCTGCTCTAGAGATAATTCACCGGCCTCTTAAAGCTGGGAAGGTGGTGACACGAGGAAGTGTTTATAAAATAATAATTGCCGTTGTTTTCAGACATTAAACATTCACAGACTCGAAACAATAATTAACGCCTTGTTTATGATACTACCCGCTCACACCCATAGAAGCATCAGGAAGAAGGGAAATAATTCAAGGCAGGATGGTGTCTTGTCACTCCAAATATCATCCGGGGGGGCCTCCTCGGCCGCGTGAAGGGTGGATATTTGGCACAAGTTCCCATGTAAGACTGACAAAAGTCCCCATAAGAAGGGACTGCCTCGCCGTGGGTGCGTGAACCCGCCTGACATCCGTACGCGCACACCCGCGTCAGTGATTTAACGACGCTCTCGCAGGAGAGGGACTGCACTGGCTCTACACAGGAAGGAGGTTGGAAAGAAAATATGAAAAATGTTCTCTTCCTCCAGTCTCTGAAAGCGGCCGGTGATTGATTGGTTTCCCCAGCGAGGAGATCAGCGGGTTTCCTCTACTTTCTTACCGGCGGTACCTTGCCATGCTGTTGGATCTCGTTAAGATGGCCAATTCCTCATTTCCAGAATTTGCCCGTGAAAACTCTGGATCCCGTTTCTAGGGGCTTTCGATTGTCCCTTGAAGGGAACAAAGAGAATTTTGCTTGACAATTCCCACGCATTACAAAACATTAATAATCACTGGAAATAATTGTCCAGGTAGCCACAAGGAAGGTGTAAATACATCCAAAGCCCTCCGGTGTTATTTCAAAGGCGGTTTTTAAAAGGCCAATAAAAGTGGCCGAGGAAGACTTGTTTCTGAGGAGTTCTTGCCCATCTCCCGCCGCAGATAAAATACTGCAGGCAAGGGCTGCACTGACAATGAAATAAACGTTACTGCTGCTGGCTCCAGCGCTCCTCGGAGCAATCCGCAGGCACAAATAGCCGGCTTAAAAAGTGACTGTCACTTACGTGAGGGTTGTTTCTTACCTCTCTTCAGAGAATCTCGGGCATATGCCGTGGGCTAATAACCTGTTTTCTTAGATGAATAAAGAGGATGTGTCGGAGTTTTTTTGCTGTCTTAATTAGAATAAAGTTAACACGCTGAAGCCATGTGGTTATCTGAGGCAACTGTATTCCTACACTTGCATCCAGATGCGGGTAGATTTGATTGGGGGGGAGGGTGGTGGAGAAGGGGATCAGGACGTTTTGATTCCCGTCCCTTCGGCGTGTACAAATGTTATTACTATTCTTTTTGCGGGAAAGGTACTGCTTTGTTCCAAAAGCAAATAGCTTGCAGAAGAGTAAATGGAATTTCTTTCCTGTGAGGGGAATATTCGCGCGTACTTCTCATCACATAAGGCCGCGTTTGATTTAACCTTAATGTAACTAGTGCTTTTCATTTCGACTTCAGCGTTTCCTTAAATGGTTTTTATGAAGTGGTTGCCTCTTATAGTTACCAACGTTTTTGAGGAAGAGTGCGGGGCAGCACAGAGTCCCTTGATGGTCACCTCGCCGCCAGTGCTACTTCTGAAGCAGCATTTTCACGTGTCACGTCCACGATGAAATCATGAGACCGCCCTAAGAGCCGCGGTAGCTGTAAACTGCCCCAGTGCCCGTGGCCGGCAGCCCTTCCCGCTTCCCTCAAGGGTAGGGGCTTCCGCCACTTCCAGTCCTCCCGCCCTCTATTGAGGATGGAGCACCAAGATACTAGGGCAGCGGCCAGATCCTTCTGCCCCAGATCTCCGAAAGCACCAGCTGGGCCATCGAAGGCAGGAGATACCCCTTTTGCTCTCCACATCTCTCCCTAACTATACCCCGGGGAGCAGGGCTGGGAGACGGTGCCGAGGGGAGAAAACCCACGAGCCCTTTCACAGCAGAGAAAACGAATATTTCCAGGCGTTGACCTCAAGGGAAAAGTCCCAGACAGTATGGTCTCTGTGCCATTTTGAAGAAGCCCCTCTAATCACTTGGCTGCCTCTGGCTGTGTCCGCAGACACCTGCTGGGCGGCTGCCCGCCGGGCTGCGGCCGCCGGCATAGCCCCCTCGTTCCAACGGGGCCAGCGGCCCCCGCCTCGGGCGGGCAGCCCGGCATGCTCCAGCAGGGCAACATCTGCGAGGGTCTGCCCTTCCCGACCTGCTCCCAGCAGCATTTGTCAACCCCTCGCCAGGCAGCTTATTTGGGGAGAAAACAAGGGGAGCTGGCGGAGCAGCCTCTGCGGGCGGCAGGGCAGGGGCTGGGGTCGGAAACGGGCGGCCGCCCATCGCGGCAACCCTCCCGGTCTCCTCTCTCTTTATTTCGGTATCATTAACCTGCGGGTGAAACAACTGTTTGCGTGTCCTCTCTCCCTCCCCTGGGCTGCTTTTTTCTCTGTTACTGATCCATCCTTCGTAAATCATTTATGGGGAACTAGGCACTTCTCTCCTCGCAGGAGCTTCCCTTGAAAAACTTTCCCTTCTTAAGGCAAGCGCCTTTCCTTTGTTATCACGAATAATTGATAAAGGACCCCAACGTGCCTTCAAAAACCATCTAAACGGCTGCCGGGAACTATAGTCACTTGGGGTCACGGGGTGCTCCTGCCTTTAAAAGCGCAATACAGGAAACGATCAGGACCAAACCGGTTTAAAGAAACAGATAGTTTTATGTGGTTACCTGAAACCATAAATGGGAAACGCGGTCTAATTTTACAGGTTCTGGTATCGAGCGTTCAAGCTGACTTCTGCAGAGCCCTTTCCCCCTCCCTGTGATCAGAGAGCACCTGGCATTCTGGTACTAACTAAGATTTCTGCGTTTTGTTGCCTCGAAAAACAGAGTGAAAGTGCATTGTTCAAAAGAGAAAGAAAAGCCGTAAACCTCTTAAAACTCTGAATCGTCAGATTACGCCGGCACCACGCGGCTGTGAACCGATTTCAAGGGCTGCATTAGAGACTGGTTTCTTTAGAGGTTCCCTAGCTAAAGTATTAATTGCCAGGATTTCATGAAAGATTTGCAGATTTTACAATCATTTATGATCCGTGCCATAAAAACTCGGAGATATGGGCAGACTGGTTCAAGGTGTAATGCAAAGATGTATTAGGTGCCCTTGGCAACTATCTGTGGGTGCTGTTTGTGTTCTCCGAACACGCCCTTCGCTGCAATGAACATTTCTGCAAACCGCGGGTTGGGTTGTTCATTTCCAGGGCTCTGGAGGTTCACACAAAAGAGCTATAGATTTCAGGCAGGGGAATCGAATGCTTGGAAACTCATTCTAGTCCCCTGAAGAGTTCAAATGCAAGTGAGATAATTACCCTTGACGAAAAGTAAACTTCGAGGGAAAATATATGCCTTTCCCCCTCGTAAATTAAAAGCCCGCCAGAGAGTAGGTCTGAGTGTTCAGCGCCGCAGTGCTCTCCTGACCCCCATCCAGGCGGAGATCACATTATTGTCCGCCACAGCAGAAGGCGGAGAGGAACCCCTCGAATCCCAAGAAAGATACCTCAAAGGGTATCGCTGGCCCTCCGACGATATCCTATTTAGGAGCCTCACAAGCGAGCACCCCAGGCATTTTAAAGATTATCCCCCTAAATATCTTTGAAGATTATGCTAATGACTGCAGATTACACGAGTTTACTGCCAGAGCGGCCGAACAAAACCTGCCTCGTGGCGGCTGCCCGCGGTCATTTTCTGCCTCTCTTTTAAGATGATTTGCGCCTCCCTCCCTCGGCCGTTCCCCTCATTAACAGCGGAGAGAGGGGGAGGCGCGGGGGTCTCCCGCTGCCCCGCTCTGTCCAACGGGGCGGGGGGGCTGCGGCGGCGGCGGGGTGTGCCGGGCAGGGCCGGGCCGGGCCGGGCCGGGCAGCCCCGCAGGTACGCGGGCGCCGTGCGAGACCCAGCCGTGCCACCTAGCGGCGCCGGGCCGCGCTGCCCGCCGCCCTCCGCTGCCGCCCTCCGCTGCCGCCCTCCGCTGCCGCCCTCCGCTGCCGCCCTCCGCTGCCGCCCTCCGCTGCCGCCCTCCGCTGCCGCCCTCCGCTGCCGCCCGCCCCATACCGCCCCCGCCACCGGGCACAGGGAGGCCGCGGCGCAGCACGACCGCACGGTGCTCGCAGCGGGAGCAAGGGAGGAGCTCCTAGCCGGTAGCCTTTCAGTCAGATAGTGGGCAAAATCCTGCCAGCGTGTGCCAAGTGTCACACGGGAGGCGTCGCACACACCGCTGGGGGAGAGGAAACGATGGGCAGCCGAAAGGTTTGACGCTGCCTGAATGCTTCGTTCACCTCCGGCCCTACCCCACTCCCCCATCTTGACTCTTTCACTCCACAAACAGATAGATGGCTAAATCAGACTATAAGAGCCAGGATCTCCTTCCCGTTTGTTCCACCTGACTCATGCCAGTGGTTCTAGCAATTCCTTCCCCGGAAAGAGCACGTCCTCTGGTTCTGCAAATAAAGGGGGTGCAGCACATCATCGTCTAGGACGTTGTCATTAAAACAACTATAGTGAATTTGTGAGAGCATGAATCATGTTCACCGTGTTTGTTTTTTTCTGATTAAAATCCTGCCAGCTTAAGCAGGAGTAAGGGCTTAGAAGCACAAATGCTCCACTGATGTAATGAGAACACATATAATGAAAATTATTCCCCATCTGAAGACAGTAGCTTCCTATTTGGAAATACAGTTTTGATCCTGTTGCTAACTCCAGGACATGTTCATGGTTTGCCCTATGCAAATTATGATTAGTTTCCTTTCCTCCCAAAATACAGCTGAGAAATGCATGCATGAACAAAAGATGGAAGGAAAAACATTTTGTTGTTACTGTAAGTACTTCAATATGTCATATGCAAAAGCTCTGGTCATAGCAAATCAGTTGTCTAAAGATTTGTTTCTTGGTCTATGCACGTGAAGTGTGTTGCTGTGTGATTATTTGATGCCTGTCATATGTTTTAGGATATACCTCATGCTTATCTACAAAAACAATCAGGTGGATTTATATGCATGGCAATTTTAGCATGGTCTGCAATTCTACAATCTGCTAGTCTACATGCTCTGTGCAATATAGGCTACTCTGAAACGATCCTAACTCAAGTGGAGAATTCTCCATGTTTGAGTATACAGTAGTTGCGTTAGACTGCCTCCCTGATGATACAGGGAAATACCTTGGAAACTGTAGGATAGGTAAGCAGAGAAAATTGATGTTGAAAGAGATTTAAACAGTACTGATACGAGAACACAGCAAAAATGAAACTGGCTGGAACAGAGATTAACAGGATGAGCATGCATCTGATACATAATTTGTACACAAAATAGTTCCAATTCATTGATTCAGTTAGAGGAGATTGAATTCAAAATGTAGGCATGGAAAAAGAAAATTACCTTTTACTGATAAGTGAGTATAATTCACACTGTGTATACTGCTAAACAGTGTGTACACATTGATATTGACAGTGTAGACATGGTGTATGAAAATCATCTTCTGCTGAGAGTTGGGAATATTGCAATCTCCATGATATCAACAGATGAAAACTTCTGTTTTCAGTCAGGCTCCATGGGTAAAAAGTACCCTAGAAGCCTAATGAACCTTTTAAGAAATTCCATGGATGTGTTAATAATGATGGTTAAAATTAAGTAGTCTGTCTGGGGTATTTTTATGCTCCCAATGATGCAGAGAAGACAAGACAATTCAACTTCACCTAAATTTTAAAGTTTGTCAGGTTGTTTTATAGCATTCCAGAGTGCATTGCTCTTGGCACTGAACTTAAAAAAATGCAGAATAAGTTTGGAGTCCATTTGGGTGTTAAATTGTTTTTTAAAAAATATTTAACTTATTTCCTTTGCAAATCATCACCTTTTAAGTAGAGGCACAGACTCATGGCAATACTCATGGTTTTATTTACTTTTCTTAGTCTTCCCTCACATTCTCCTCAATCCATGCAAACCACAGTGATTCATCTTCAGCTGAAAAGCGCTGCTTTAGGAAAATACAGCCAATTCCTTCCTGATGGTTTCAGTTGAACTGGTTGCACTTTAACTAATTCAGTACTGTTGGCTCAGAACACATAGTCAGGTATTTAGTGCAGAAGGCCCTAGTGTTGGTCATAGGAGCTGAGGCTGAAGTAACAGAGCCAGGTGAGTGCTGAAGAACTTGTCCAGTCCCACCTTTGCTCCAAAAACTTCTTCTTAGGTTGCCCACCAGCTAGCTTAAAGCTGCCAGTTCCTCACATCTGCTGCCAACCATGTCAAAATTACATCAGCTTGTTTCCTGTTAGATAATTCTAACAGTACTGGGCATGGATGCAGTTATGATAGGAGATCTGAGCGGGGGGGTATAATGTTCAAAACGCAGACCAAAGGAGGGCTGGCAGCTTGCAGCAGAAAGCAAGTGGCTGTATTCTGGGTGAACTACAGTTTTGCAGATGTTGACGGTATAAGATCTAGATGACTTTAAGGTTCATTCCAACCCAAACGATTGTATAACTTTAATCATCCCTGAGGGGGAGAACCTCTGTCTATCTCCAAGTTTTGAAGTTACCAAATCCAGAAGGGGCAGGCCCTTTTATATGTACCTCAGCCTTTTATGTGCTCATAGAACTACTGAAGCTATGAAGAGCCCAGGGAGAGCTGTGATTCATGTATATTCCTCATACTCTTTACAGAGCTCAGCAACATCCAGAACAAATGATCAAACTCTACTGTGTTCATATTTATGTTAATAACTTGAGCCTATTTTTATTTCTAAGGTAATACAAATGAAGAAGAATGGCATTTTAGTAAGTTAGTTTTAAGACTGCTATTTAACATAGCTAGAGATTAAAACTCCACATTTTCATTTTCAGAGAGAACCATGTAAAATAGTATAGCGTCCCTAAAGTCTAACCTAGAATCTCATTGCAGTGTGAGCATTCTTATATTCTAAGATGGCGAACTTAAATTTGTAATTTATTTAATATTTTGCATAAAACTAAAAGCTTAATAAAGAAAGTGTAAAATCAAACATCACTTAAGTTGCAAAGAGACAATATATTTATTTACTAAATAATTTGTAAAATTTAGTCATTAACCCCAGGAAATATACTGGGGCCACCATAAAAATAACTGCACTTTATAAATTATATCACACTATATAAAATAATACTCTTAATTTTCAGTGTATTTTCTCATACTGATTTGTACACACAGGCATTTTCTTTCAAGAAATGGGAAATATTGATGCATGTTTTTTGCCAGCCTGACAGTAGGATGTTTTACTGAAGTACTCAGATTGGTTTTTCCTAGAAAGTGTGTGTGTAATTTGGTAGCATGCTAACATTGGTGAATTTGACCGTATCCATCTTTTCCTGGGAAAGGAAAACAAAAAGACCATTTAAATCCAGATGATGTGTTGGTTAGAAAAAATTAAATGCTTCAAACTTGTTACAAAATAGCTGTTTTAAGAGTAATTGGCCTGCCTCTTTAATACAAAAGATGTAAACCAAAAGAAGCATGCTGGGAAAGAGTACTTTGAAAGGAAATTTTCTCCCCAGTGTGGAATACATTGGATCATCTGAGAAAGAAGTCCTTGTGAAACAGCTGCTTCTCTATAGTCTCTGCTACCATCATCACAGAACAGCTGATTTGTCTTTGAGGGATAGTCTATATACATATTTATACATTTGTTTAGATGTACTACTTCCTTTGCTTTCTCAGTACACTTATTGTGTGATATTTTGCCAAGTTTCTAGGCTCACTGTGTTCCTTTTACTTATTCATGTACCAAGTGTAATGGGATGTTCCTTATGTTGGGACAAATAGAAGTTCTGGAGAGAAGGCCAGACTCACATAGGAAAGGGGCTTCAGACTCCCTAAAGATGAAAAAGCATGCTCCACTGGTCTAGCACAAGGATTCAGAGCTACAAACCATGCATGTAAGAAGACCTAAGACGTATTTTTTCAGGTGCTTGATACAAACCATATGCACTGGAACCAGGGCCTGTGTTGCATCTGAACTGCTGGTGTACACCGGATTCATCTTCTATTACTGTGTTTGAGCCTCAGGGCTGGAAATGTGTACCATGAAGTGGATTTCAGACTTTCTTCTCTGTTGGAAGCATCTCTTCCCAATACCATTCATCATACAGTGTTGTATGAAACAGGGAAGGGGGTTCAGAAACATGAAACTTAAATGAGCCCTATGACTGAAGAAGGTACCAAATGAAGCTTCCTGAGAAATCTTGTTTTCAAAAAGTCTCGTATCCTGACTTGCAAAGGGACAAAAGTGACCAAACTGAGTTACCAGACTGAATAGGCTGCCAAAAGAAGTTCTTTTAAGGGAAAACAGCTATTTATGTGCTTTACTGTCAGTGTTCAAACAGGTAAATTTACACCAATTCATTTCTATTCATGGTTCATCTTATTTTTGACAGAGTAAAAATGTGTAGCTGAAGTACACATACGCAGCCATGGTGTGGGCCTTAATTACAACAGTTGTGCTAATCACAGAGGCATAACACTTATATATGCACATATCAATTGGAAGGGTAAACTCTTTCAGTAGATGAATCCCCTTTTCCTGCTTTAATTCAAAATCCCTAATTATAGTTTTAATGCTTCATGGAAGGAAACAGAGAGAAAATACATCTTTTCTTGATTTTATTCCTTTGCATGTAACAATTTTAACAATTTGAATTCCATCTCTCTACAGTGGTTTATGTGGCTTGTATTTTGTGAGAGTGTGTAAAATGTAAACTCTATTTTATTTCTCTGTAAATGTCAGGAGAGTATAAATCAATAATAGAGTGGTAACTGTGCAATTAACTCATGTCACCCCTGTACCTTCACATTAGCATCACTGAGAATGATCTTACCCTTTCAGTGACCTCAGTAAAAGCAATAACATCCTTGTCTGCCAAAGTTAATTTTTTAAGTGAACTTAAAGCCCCTGAAAGGTGATAGATTGACAATCATGTAAAGTGAAGTTCCTTATTTGGTCATTGACTGTGGGTAGTATGTAATTCCACAAATTATCTAGTGATCCAGCCCTGTCCCAGAAGCATAAGAATGGAGTCTGGTACTTCTTTCACCCATTTCATTGAGGCATCACAACTTAGATGTCAGTTGTCAGGATAGTTTCTGATGCAGTTGCTGTCAATTAGCAAGCAGAGTTGGAGTTCCAATTCATTTTCATTTACTGTAATCGGTATTGACAGAATGTAGATAGATGGCCACCACAGACAAGCAAGTGTAGGTCCTGTATCCTATCCCCTAAGGTGCTTAATTTGCAAAATGGCACCTAGCAGCAGTTCAAAATGCATCAGGAAATCCTTGAAACAACTAAGAAAGTTAAATGCAATGTAATAACCTTCTTTCAAGCTGGTAGTAAGATTTTGAAAGCCAAAGTTTTGAAAGCTTTATGCATTACTGGGGCAAATGAAGAAAATTCAGCAAACAAGCAAGTGCAAGATAATTTAATTACTTTCACAAGAGTATTTTCATGTATGGAATTTACATCATATGATAGTACTAATCAAGTCTGTGTGTATTTGCCAGAATTCTGTAATGGCAATCTGAGCCTTGCAACTACCAAGATTTTCTCTTGTCCCCTCTGCCATGGGTCTCAGTCAAAGAGAGAAATGTGCCTCTCTCTCTCTTGTCTACAAGGAAAATGCCCTGAAAGTATTCCAGGCCAGTCTGGATGGGGCTTTGAGCAATCTGATCAAGTAGAAGCTGTCCATTATCTCTAAGGTCCTTTCCAACCCAAACCATTCTTTAAAAATATGCAGATACTTCCCTATTTCAGAGCAGCATAGTGTACAAACAAATATACAGAGAATATGGACTGTTCTGATGCCCCACAAATAATTGAATCAGATATGAAGCTGAGGTAAGACCATACCAGGATACACCCTTTAGTGGTTGAAGGGTTTTTCTTTCCTTGAATGTAGGTGCAGTGAGACACCTGAAGAGCTATTAAAATGGCCCGTGTTTCTGATGGATCTCTTTGTAGATGTACTTCTGTATTTCTGTGTTCACATGGAGTTATTCTCATCAACATGCAAGGAGGAGAATAGGAGAACCAGAGCTGCTTCAGTAGTAGCTATCTGGTGTGTTGAAGGGATTCTTGTTTGGGTGAGAACTTGCCTTCTCTCTGTACTTGGGTTCATATATACACAACCTAGCACAATTGGGACAAAATCAAAGCAGATTTCTTCTCACTGTCCTGCCAGGGCACCATACCCTGTACCCCACTTTCAGTGTGGCCATGAAGAACACCAGGGGTTTGCCTTTGACATGTGCAGATAATTGTGGCAGCAGCAGCAAGGCACTTTGGGGTGTTTGTACAGAGATCTTCATTGTATTGCCTTTAAATTTAGATGTGTGGATACACATTG
This sequence comes from Aphelocoma coerulescens, assembly GCF_041296385.1. Lineage (NCBI taxonomy): Eukaryota > Metazoa > Chordata > Aves > Passeriformes > Corvidae > Aphelocoma > Aphelocoma coerulescens. The sequence continues at coordinate 136,387,159 of NC_091015.1, read as the reverse complement.
CACTGGCTACTGGCCTGAGCTTGACTGCCAGTACACATAAGACGTGGCCATATGGTCCCAGGACCATAGCAGACTACACAAAACAAATTCCCCTTTTGTTCTCCATTAGTTAGTGATGTAGTTGCAACCAGCAAAGAGCTTGTCTTCTGCTTTCTGCTCCAAGCAAAGAGTTTTGCCATGAACATTGTCCTCTAGTTTTATGGGGAAGGGGAGGGGGCTTGTCTCTCATTTCAATCTTTTTTTTTTTTTTTAAAAAAAGGGGTACAACCAATGCAGTATTTAGCAGGAGCAAGTTTAGGCCCTTGGACTGTGTCTATACTAAGAGATGTGGATAAGACAGGATTTAAGGGTCCTACTTCTTTTCCTGTGGTTTTATAAGAAGGAAACCTGAGAGGTTAAGCTGGAACGAGCTACAGTGCTATCTGTGCTTTCTATACCACCCTTTACTAGGCAATGAAGTGAGAAGAGATAGAGGATATATTAGATATACTGTACATAGTCATAAGTCCTTGTAGTATTCCTATTATAATCAAGTCCTACTATTTTCTTTACAGTGAGCTGTTTGTTGCAGCTCTCTCAAGACTGAATCTGGTCCTTTGAAATATGACAGGGCTCCCAAATTTGGAGGAGAGGAAGATGGAATTTTTTTAAATATTGCAGGGACTTAGGCATATCTTTCATTAAATATGTTTGAGGATGTGTTTGCAGCCCTTGAAATAGTTTTTAAAAGATTTCTCCTTTGCCTTAGTATAATATTTTCTTATCTGGGATAAGGGCAGTTACCTAGATTGGAAAATGCTGTAGTGTCAGGTTACACTGATGGTTTTCCTGTGGAATGCCTGCTTGGACTGCCTTCAGGACATTTGCATATGGGGCATCTCTTCTTATATTTAAATCCAACCACTCCCCAGTATGCTATCTCATTAATTGTGCACTGGAAAAAAGAGAAGAAGAACACTGTGACCTGTGTATGTGTAGTACTTAGTGAGAACCCAGGGAATTATTTAATGAATTAAATCACCTCAGATATTTCTTCTACATTCTTGAATAGCCCACCAGCTCCCATATGCCGGTAGAAATTGCTATAGGGCTCAGGTGGTCCCTCATTAGCTATAATGTCTTAATTTCTTCCATCTTTATGCTGGAAGTACCTTCAAATAAAGCTTGATGGCATAATTCTCAGTGGCCATAATTAACAAATAAGGCAGAGGTGGGACAAGAACCCACATGCAAGTGCAGAAGAGATCCATGTTGGTGGCAGACATCACAGTGTTTACCCAGTGGCAGCAAGGTAGTGAACTCAGCTGTCATTGGTGGTATTCCCTGCAGGGACAAAGGTAGTGTTAATTAAAATTCACTCTGCGCAAAAGGCCCGTTCCTAATGAACACATACTGATGAGATGTTTAGCTATGTCTCTTTCATCTTCAGATGCATTAGAAATAGCTTTCATGAAAGATTTCTATTCCCAGGAAGGGTTGTCAATTTTCCAGAAGGATTTCAGTCAGTACCACTGTTTTCTATGTGGAATCACACAGTGACAGGCAGAGCTCACTGAAGTAGAAAGTGTATTAAAAGTATTGTTATTTTGCAAGAGAGATTCAGCCTGAGTTTCTTAGTGGTGTTGCAGTACTCTGGTGTCAGAAGAGCTTCTCCCTTCTCTTCAGCTGGTCACGGGAGGTGGAAGAGATGGCCTCCAGAGGTCTCTTCCAACTTAACATATTCCATGAGTCTGTGATAATTCCAGCATATCTGTGAAGGACAACTAGTATGATAAATATGTATGAGCAGAAATGGGTTAATTTTATATGAAATATAATGTTGCCAAAGTCAATAGTAAGATTCCTTTTGCCTTTGAGGGAAACAAAATGACTTTTGTTTGTGGTGGAATGTGATTTTTTTGCACTGAATTCATTATAGAATGTACAAGCAAACATTACCATACAATTGTAACAATTGTTTATCGTAACTCCACCCTGACATGTAATGACAGCCATAAGCATGGTTTGACTTACAGATCTTCTGTAAATACTTGCTCTGGTTCAGCACCAGGTCATATTGCAGCCGAAGAATCCTATTACATCTGCCTTTATCTTTTTTGGTATGGCTATGAAGCTGTCCTCAGAGCAAGACCAGACCCGAGTCTTGCAGCACATTCTCAGACCCCACATTCCAGGGTGTGCCTGTTGTGTTTTCACGGAAGAGATCTCCAAGGCTGCTCAGCATAACCCTCCTGCAGAGCAGCCTAGATATAGTCACAGGTTTCAGAGACTCTGTGTATGTGAGAAGGCAAGAAATCTTCATTTGGCTTTCCAATACCTAAAGGGGGCATACAAGAAAGATGGAGAAGGACTTTTTAAAGGGCCGTGAAGTGATAGGACAAGGGGGAATGACTTTAAAATGAGGGAGGGTAGGTTTAGTTTAGATATTTGGAAGAAATTCTTTACTGTGGTGGGGGTGGTGAGGCTCTGGAAGAGGTTGCCTGGAGAACCTGTCTAGCAGAAGGTGTCCCTGCCCATGGCAGTGGGGTTGGAACTACATGGTCTTAAAAGTCCCATCCAGCCCAAAGCATTCTATGATTCTATGAGTAGTAACTGGGCATATCAGCATATCAGCTGGTATTATTTACATAGCCAAATGGAGTTAGGCACTTGGCAGCTACCAAAATTCGGTGCATTCATGCAGCACCTGAGAGAGTCTGAAAATTCTAGCTGTGTGCCTCAATATTCCTGCTCCATCCTGCTGAGTGTGCTGTAAAAGTCTAGACACAAGGATATAACCTAAGCAGCGAAATGAGCTTGTTTACTACGGTTGTCAGGGTTTTAGGCAGAATTCTAAGTTTCAGCTTTGCAGAAATAGCGTGAGCCCTGACTGAAAACACTGTTGCTCTTAAAGGAGATACGCTAAGTCACTGTCAAACAGGGCGTTTTGATCACCTGCCTTTCTCACAGTGAGCGCTAGATGGCCATCTGGCCTTTTTCTTCTTGCCATGTTAAACCTTAATTACGATAAAGCCCCTGTGGTGTTCTGTAAATAATAACTATAAATAATATCACATTAGGAAATTATTCAGGAAAATTTAGCCCATATTAGACTGATTGCATCAGAGTCAGAAATACACAATTTTTTATTGTACCTGATAACTACACTCTGTGGTCTGTATGAGATGTAGTAAAACTAATTAAAAAAAAAACCTTTTTATGAAGAAAAGTAAATTCTCTGATAAAAATCCCTGAGTGAAATTTCAAGGTACATTCTGGTGTTGTAACATAGCTTATTTCCATGAAGTAAGACTTCTGCATGGTATAGGTGAATGTTCACAAATCTGTTTAGGGACAATCCCTAAATTAAGAGGCATTTCATAGCTATCAGTCTATAAGATGATCTGAATACTGTGGAGAATTGGCATTCCCAAAGCAAATAGGAATCTTTGAGAACAAAAAATCACTAAAGAAAAGTGTTCAAAATCCTCACACAAACCTAGGACAAGGTTTGCTTTATTATTTTGCAAGGCATATCTTCTTTTTTAACAGCTGTAAATTCTTCAGATTTGTTTGTAAAACTTGAATAATTGCAAAAGATTTGATGGAAATAATTATTTTTCTCACATTTCTGTAGAACTAGTATAATATTCTTTCATTGAAACAACAACATGGTTCCTAAATTCCTAGTAACAAACTAGAACACTAGTCCTTCTGTTTTCAACAGGGCCTTTGATTTCCACAGGTTGAATAAAGTTCTTACAAATTATTTTCTTATCCCATGCTTTCACTATCTCTGATAGAAATAGTAGAAATTTTCCATCATTTGTTTTTCGTTCATTTTACAATAAGGGAGAACCTTTATGAAAATGGTAGAACCATTGCCCACTGAAATTAAATGCAGAAATGACTAAAATAACCTTATATATAATTTGGAAACACCCAATAAGTTATAAAGTAACAGCTATCTCTAGAATTATGCATTGATATTCTCTTTCTCTCTTACAGTTAGGCATTCCAAAACACAACAATGCACTATTTATAGAAAACCTATTGTAGATTCTGGAACAACCTATTGAATTTCTTTGATATTCCCTACATCACTGCACAAACCAGAATTGTCTAATAAGAAGAATTATTAAGTTCTCTGAAATTGTGTTTAAAAATTATCCTTGCTTATGCAGAAGATGTGTACACGTTTTGTGACTTCTTTGGCTGCAAATTAATTTAGATAGACTTTTATTGGCAAGGTAAGGTAAATTCCGGCATTACTATGTGGGATTAAATATTCATTTCTTATTTAGGATACTACTGGATACCTATATAACATACCATCAAGATGTGAGATCTTTATGTTCTGCCCAAAGATTTGAGATGCATATTCAAAACAGTTTTCTGGATTTTAGGAAGATGGCTTGTTCTTTGTTTATGTTAGCCTCGAGTGGAGGATCTTTATTGACCGTAAATTTCTGGCACTCTTATAGTGCAGCTGTTTCATGTTTAATATTTGGATGGCAGAATGCTCAATAGTATTGAAAGCCAAGGAATTGGATTTGAGTTTAATGCACTGCTTATTACTCTCAAAGAGCTATTTATTTCAGGGGGGATCAACTATGTATGAGAGCTCTTATATCAAACAGATGAGCAGTTCTTTGCTGTAGATAGGACAAATCCTTCTTTTAAAATCTTCAGGGCACATACAATGCTACCCCAGGTAGTTCCCATTACCTTTTAATGGGTAGGTCTGGACTCTTGTATTTGGCTTGTTCTCAAAATGTGTTTGGCATCTGTGAGTGGCTTTCAGTCAGATTCCAACACATATTGGCAGTCAACCCTAACCTGCTCCTTTTACCATGCTGACCCTACTTATAGCAGGAGGCTGGCCTAGATGCCCTCCTGAAGTCCCTTCCATCCTGAATTATTCTCTGATTCAAGAATTTATTTTTTTTTCCTGTAAAACATTTTGAGGCTTTTTATGACTTCTTACCAGTTTCTACCTTTTTAAACGATGATTTCCTGCCTGTTCTGGGAGAAGGCTGAAGTTATGGTTTCTAAATTATGAAGTTGGTCTCTAAGTCTACATTTATGCTGTGGAATAAAGCATAAACAGAGCTGGAGGATGGACTTGAGCACTGGATTGTAGCTGCCCTGCTGTTTAATTTTTATTAAACTCATTGACAGAGTTTAGCCTTTCCCAAGTAGCCTGTCAGATAAGAAATAAATGCCAGGATATTCTTTTGTAGGTGGCTATTGGGAAATAGGCCATTCCCAGAAGGTAGAATAGATGGATCCACGCTGTTGTTGGGGACGAGAGAATTTTCCATGAAGATGTGAGCTAATCAATGTTATTTCTCTTCAGGGCTGCTCTAATTTTTCTACTAGGATAAATATATTTTCATGCTCTGAGGACCACAGTGAAATGTCTGCTGATCTCAGAGCAGGCATCAGGCTCAATAGCAAGTGCAATGTCATTTGCTGACATAAACTTGCAGGAGACTGTAGTTAGATTATTGGTGAGTGAGAGGTAGTGGCTCTTGAGGAAATCCTCATTCAGAAATTTGATTAAGCATGCAGATTTTCTACTGTTGGGCCCTGTAAGTGTTAAGAGTTGTATGGAAGTTAAGGATGCTTGGTAACATAGAAATAAGCTTAACTGTCAGACATCCCTCCCTGCAAAACTTGACAATTGAATGTAACTAATGGAAATGTGCTTGAATTTCTTTCAGTATCTGTATTCAGTAAAAGTGGACTATGCTAGAACTTTACCAGAGTTACTGTTACTAAATGATCTCTGATTGCTCTATTAGGGCAACTGTTTCTAAGGCTGGTTGCTTGAGAAGGAAGCACTCTAACAAGCTGTGACAGGCACTGTATGGTCAAATATATTGACTTCTAGAGGATAGAATTAACTGCTTGCTTGCTTCCAAGATCATAACTTTTCCAACTGCATATTCCTTGGATAGTTTGCCAGAGAGATGAGTATTGTAAAGAAATTTGCCAGATCCTTTCTGTTTCAAAGTTCTTAAGGACCTTTGGAAAGGCACCAGCATGTCCAGAGGCCTTCTATAGGGTAATATCAGCAAGTCCTTGTTTTATCTTCTATACTGGAAAGGGAACTGAAAATATAAAGAATGGTTGACAGTTTGACATGTTTTAACAAGTTGTTTATAGACTTGACTTTGACAGGAATTATTTATTGGAACCTTCATGTTCCTGATAGTTATAGGATTTGGATTTACTTGCAGTAGTTTCTGAGTTTCTTGATTTGCAGAATCAATAGGTGGAAGGTTATGCTGACTTTGCAGTATTGGTGACCTTTGCAATGTCTTGCTACCATCTTTACTGCAAGCTCCTATTTGGCTCAGAGTCCTTTTCCTGGTGATCCAAGGGAAAGAAATGAAGCCTAACACAAGCCTTTAGAAGAAATAGGAGTCAAAATATGGTTTTGGTGATATTTCTGAGATGTTCTCAATCTGCATTTTCCACTAATCTAGTAATCAGATCAAAAATGCTGGATTTTGATGCTGGCTTTCTAGTAAATTACTTAATAGAGCCTTGTAGTAAACAGATTGTGCATAGAGCAACATAGCACATAAAGTAAAATTATAGCAAACTTTCAGATGCTAACCTAAAATGTTCCTTGCTTGGTAACAAAATAACCAGTATTTTTTTCTGGAGAGACCTGTGAACATAGTTTTTCTTCAGCACGAGTGATATCTCCATGTTTTGTGTGCGTTTCCAAACACTGTCATTGACATTGTGGCAAGATGGTTTAATAAACTCACACTGTTGTAGCCATTGATTCCACATGGAATGTCTTGCAGGCTTTCCCCTCATGAAGATCACAGGTTATAAGTACAGTCATATTTAATTCTATGAAATGGATTACTTGGGCAGATTTCCTGAGCTTGCAATTTACCTGTTTCACTATTTGCATGGCACCTGGCAGTAGTATTATGTATATGCTCATCCTGAAATGAAAGTCTTCTATCCCAGTTCAGTTTTCTGAAACACTAGGAACTCAATGTTTTTGTGGTCACTGACATCTCACATTTTCTCTTTTCTCCCCACTATTTTTAGCATATCACCATATGTTCCATATTCCACTTCAGGCTGCATTGTGACAGATTTATTACCATATCTTAAGTGAAAGACTCCGAGAATGTTCCTCTATTATTAATTATCTATACTATAACCACATAGCTGAAAAATTTGACACACAAAACATATTACAGGTATTTCTAATAAACATTATAGCACTTCATTAGTGATGATGCCAGCTGAAAATCCGTAACTGATATATAATTGATATATAACTAAACAAACATCACCATATTAGTAAAGAGGAAGGGAAACTTCTTTCTGCTTAAAGTATGTCCAAGCTTTCATGAAAATTGATATAATTCTTGACAGTCTGAAATGTTTGAGGTATAATCAGTGTTATGAAATTAACTCTCAAACTAGTTCTGAGACCTCACTATGCTGTCTGCTTTGCTAAACGTGTGCATTCAAATCTCTGAAGTAAATAAGATTTTCCAGCTGCACTGTTCAAGATCCCCCTGAGTCTATACACTGTCTGAACACACACTGTTGTCCCAGAGAAGTAACCTGGCAGATCTTGCTGGACTGCTCTTTGGTTTTAATTGCATGTTTCCAGCTAGTTACTACAAACATTTAATGACAATATGCTGTAATTTTTTATACACCCAAAGACTGTAAAATACAGTATATTATAAAAAGAATTTTTTCCTCTGTGTAGTGAGTTATATTTTATCATGTCAGTATGGAAAATCTCTACATCCGGATTATATTTCCCTGTTTAATATTTAATGTTAAAATTTATTTATTTTATGGTCTATTTCTGTTTGTAGTATTCAGCTTAAAAAATACAGACCTTTACCCAGATATGTTTTAGAGGTCATGGTATTTTTCAGCTATAGGCATTTAAAAGCTAGAAATTCCAGCTTTTTCCCAAGATAAAAAGATCAACTTTTTAGCAATGTCTGTAGCAAACTAACTTCCAACAAACTGCAATCATATATCAATGTAAGTTCATATCTGGCCATTTCTAGTAGAAAGTATATAGATACAAAATAAGGAACAAAGCAGCACTGGAAATGAATATTGGTATCCAATCTACCAGTTATTCAAACATTTGCAATAAAATTTCCATCTTCCTCCTGTCAGACGTAAATAACCCTGGGTTTTGGAGCATGAATTTTAATCTAAATAATTTTCTCGATCCACTTCACAAAGCAGCCTCATGAACAATTCTGTGGGCATAACTGATATGACACGCTGAGATGTAGGATAGGAAAAAGTAGTCAGAGACAAAGGGGATGGGGATGAGAGCTTTTAAAGTATCCATCTCCTGCAATAACACATACTGGAGTGCTTGAACATACTTCATTCAAGGGCCTTATAAAATATTCATGGTATTATAGGTTAAGCTGCTTGTGGAGCAAATAATACTTTTTAAGAAAAAATTATTGTAGTAAGAACATGAGCACCACTATCCTCAGTCATTGATACATAGACCATGATGCTGTATCCTCTCTGTAACAGAAAACACTGATGCAGACTTTCTTCCACTGCTTGCAAGGAATGTGCTGTGTCAAAGCAGTTCTCCTACATTTGCATATGGAGTGTCAGTCACACACAATGCTGAGCTGTCAGTTTCCCAACACGACCTTCAAAGAACATGCAAGCTATTGTAAGTGACAATTTCCACTATATCTCTTGAGAAGAATTGATGTACAATCCCTTTACATTCCCCAAGAGTTTTGAAAGACAGAATAGAAAACTTTTGCATTGTGTAAGGTGCTATGACCAAGACTGAGAAACTCATGGCCAACTGACAGGTGGAGGGGAAAGATGCTGTATCATACTCTTACCAACTTATCTTATTGACTCAATCTCACCATTATGTTTTCTACGAAATAAGTTTCTCATAATAGTTCCCTCTTGAAAGACCCTCCACTAGACTTTTCTTTTATGACCTTCAGCAGTAAACTGAATTCTTTTTACTGAATTTATATTTATAAATTATTATTTAAGACAAATTAAAACTATTTCTACCAGAATAGATAAACTCTACCTTTCTTTTTTTCCCTATATCTTCAGGTGTGTGCCTCCTTCCTTTGAAATCTCCAGAGTTTCAGAATTTTCTCATCCATCACTCACAGGATAAAAAATCCATAACTGAGCTATGGTGAAAACATCCCTCAGAGTAGTAGAACTGGAGGAAAAGCACTGCAGTATCATCAGACTATCTCTTCCCTTATGAGTTTTGGTGTTTCCTCCCCAATTACTTACTTTTATCATCCTTTACCTCTTGGAAACCATCTACAATTGAGCACAACATGCTCATTCTGAAATATGTCCAAAAAGCAATATACTCTTTCTGCATGTTCAAACTGTGTGTTGGTTTTAAATCTTGTTTACATTAATTGCTGATTATATTAATTGTTATGGATTATGCATGTGGATTAAATTCATGATAGTGCCAAATATAGGATCCTAGAAAATTCAGGCTGGAAGGAACCCCAAGAAATCTCTAGTTGAGCTGAGCTCAAACTGGGTTCAGTTGTGAGGTCAGATTACAGCTTTAACCATTTGGGTCTTGAAAATCCCCAGAGATGGAAACTGTGCAACCTAACTGGGCAACCCATTTCATACCATGATGTCCACAAGGCAAAATTTTTTTCCTTCTTCCCTGTCTGTGGCTTTCTTGTTTCAGCTTGTGCCCATAATCTCTCATGTTCCAGTCATTTACTGCTGCAAAGGGCATTGCTCCATCTTCCTGTTGATCTTGTTGGAAAGATGCTATTCGGCCCACCTGAAGGTAAGATTCTCTTCTCCTAGGATATTTTTCCTATCCCTTAACTGTGCTATATTCTCTTGTCAAAGCAAATTAAATTACAGGAAACCTCTGTCATGGGCAAATCCACTTGTTGACCAGGAGTGGGAACTGAGTAAAAATAATAGGCCAGTATGTCAGCTCACCAGAGAGGAAAGGGCTAAATGCCTCAGGTAGAGAGTGCAAGTCTGGTTGCAGAGAAGGAAGAGACTTTACAGAAAGTCATGGCTATTTGGAGCATTTCTGAAAATATCATAATCCTCATAAGAACAGGTTTGAAGAAAGGAAGTGAGAAACATGCTGCAGACAGGGATGATCTCTGCGTTTTTTGTTGTCACATTTGCTTTTCTGTCTCTCATGTCATTCATTAACTGTCACAGGGTGTGAGCGTAGACTATCATGCTAATGAATTACTGATGGGCCTATCCTTTGTGACAATGCTCCGGTCTTTTTTGAAGCCTTTTATAATTTTGGGCTCCACAACATTTGTGGTATTTAGTACCACTATTTAATTCTTTTCTTTATAAAAGCACTTGCTTTGTTTTTAAGATAATTTGTTTGCTTGCTGCTTCCTCTTTGCCTGTAAAAGTTTTAGTCATCATTCATTTAATGGACCTCTATTACAGCCTTCCTTAACTGTGTTTTCTCATCTGAAAAAATCCTAATTTACATACTTTCTCTTCAGCTGGTCAGTAGTACTGATTATATTTTCTTTCTAGTTTATCTAGTACTGCTGGAACCTGTTCACAGTGGACATAGTATTCAAGATGTTACACCAGTGAAGACCTGAACAGTGATATAAGAATATATCACATAAGAATAATGGAAGTATTATTACTTCCATTTTTAAAGGTTGATGAAGAACTCTACACATCTTTTTTGATGAGCAAACCTCACGACTCTCATAAGCTAGAAAATGCTTAGATATATTTTTCCATTCCATTAGTATTTTACGTTTATTCCTTTGCAAACTGCCTTGATTAATTCTATTATCTATGCTCAAATGGATGTTTTTGTATGTCTCCTAAAACTCACTTTCAATTTTATAATCCAAACTCCTTAGGTATGATGGATGATTCCATGGGAAATTATCAATTGATTTTATTATTTTAAAACCCTCTTTTAAACTACTTCTACTTAAGTTATTCTAGAACATCAATATGACAGGTTTTTCATAGGATTTTGTCTTTAAATTTCTTTTGTGTTACTCAAAATGTATCTCAAGCAAATCCAGTGGAGTTTTTCATACTTCAAAACAAAACAGGCTTTTGGTAGTTTAACTACCAAATACATTTAATGTATTAAATAAATGTATTTAATTAATGTATTATTGTATTAATACATTTAATGTATTTTATTCCAGGAAAGATTCTTTAGCCCCATTATGAAGGCCCTCTAGCTCTTAGCCGTGCTGCTTCCAGGCAAACAAATCTTCCCTAGCAGCCCAGCCTTCAGTGATCTATGGCAGTTTTTAGATAGATGAACCTCTCAAACATTGAAACATTACAACTGAACCTCACCTACATGGCTTGCAAAATATTACACTCTCAGGCACAGGGGTGTTTAAAGCAGAACTTCATCACCCTTGATGTCTAAAAATAAACACAATCTGGACAACTACCATTGCCTCTAATCCCACTCTGAGAGAGCAAACTCTTGAGCTACAGAGGACTCTGGGGCAGGCAATGAGCCCCTCGACCTTCTCACAAAAATACTGATCCATAAAGACAGACAGTTTTGACCTTGCACTCATTCAAAACTGCTGCATTTGCTCTGTGACTGTTTTAATTAATGAGCTTCCTGGGTCTTATCATGTGAAATGACAAGCAGAATGTAATTTGTTTTGTCTAAAAACTGAAGGTAATCACACAATTTTTTTTTATTTTATTTTTTTTTAGAAAAAATAAATCTAATTTAATCTACTAGGGTGTTTTGGTTGTTTGGTTTTTTTTTTGAAATATCAACTATGTCATTTGATCATGCATTATTTTAGGGAGGTTTGGATACAATTTTCACAGTCAATCAGCTAGATCTGAATTAGTTTTACCTAGAGGCTTGCAATCACTCAGCAGAATATCCAGTTGGGAGCAGCAAGAATTAATAAAATATCCGGTAAAACAAAAGGTCCCATTCCTTCAAGGACAGAGAAAAAAAGACACTTAAACTTACACTTGACCCAATTCCACCTAACTAACAAAATTAAATGCAAATACACTCCAAATAAAAATGGAGTTAAAAATAAGAATATGAATATATAAGAAAAGGAAATTAATGAAATGCATTTTAAAATTTTCTAGCACTATGAGAGTAAAAAAAGAAAAACCATCAGGAGCTAAGCTCCATACATTTTTAAAAAGTCCTGAAGACGTTAAGAAAGGTACTCAGTGTTACAATTCCTGGTTTATTTTTTCATAGTGTAACTGACCTATGGGAAATTCCCAAGGGATAAAATAGGTTCTGCTGCACTTGTTGTTTCTTTTATAATCAGGAAAATAAGCATTATAAAATGCCATAACTCTTGCATCTGAAGTTTGCTGCTCTAATTAAAAAGTGAATGTTCTCAATGTTTTGCCAAATAAAGCTCTTTTATAACAAATAACCTTTTGATGGGGAAACCACACTGTTTGGACACCAAAAGGTAATTTTAAGGCTTATCTTGAGTGTGTGCCATGGTAAATACAGGCTAGAGCTTCTTGTCTTTCCTCTCTTTACTGAGGAATCAGACGTATTTCAGCAAACAGCTTGTACAAATATTCTACTGTAAATGTAACTGAAGTTTGGGGTGACGAATTCTCTTCTAATGACATTTTTGGAAGGATTACACACACTCCTACATTAGGGAAATGGTTCTATAGAATAATGGTGTGGCACATTTTCTAATATTAACATAGATTTGCACTGCTTTTGTTTAATTTGCACTTTTTTTGCCACAGAAAACCTCCTTTTGGTCTGACTTGTTTTTGGCCTTACTCTAATATCTTTTCTTCTTATTTCTTTTTTTCAAGTTTGAGGTTATTTACACAAATTTCATTTTAACTAAGCAGCTCAGAAAACTCAGTAACTATAAGGGATTTTAAAAACACACAAAATGTAGATTTTGATAGCTATGGGCTCAGTCCCAGTCTTACTAATGTTAATTTCACAGTCTTAAGTAACTGTAGTGTCAGTCCATAAACAGAGCACCCACAGGCAACACAGTAGTGGTGACAGGAGCCATAGCACCCTATTTTGAAAACCTTGATGAGGGGAAGGTGGAGGTGAGTGGGGGAGAGGGAGAAATGGCTTTCCTCCACAGTTCTGCACTCCTTTCCATCAGCTTTGGAGTATGTGTTTAGGGTATGGCCATTCAAGCCTAATGGCATCTGAGTTACAACGTAATATGGAGCACCCCTCTTGAATTTTTTTGGTTTGTATCCTCAGATTCCTTGGTTTGACTTGGTTCAGTCCTGATCACTGAATACCCATTACTAAATAAGGGAATACAAAGATGTCTTAAAAAATTGCAGAGGGTCTCCTTGTGGTCACTGGAAGCCAGGAACGGACATTACATTTTGAGAAGCACACAGAAGCTTGCAGGTTTTCCTCTGGCGTTAGTAAAAGTGAGGAGCTGCTGGGCCACCAATACAAAAACACACCACCAACATCAGGTAGGTAACCTCAGTTCTGGGTATTGTCACCCACCCAAGATCTTTATCACCTTCAGTGGGGCTTTTTCAATTTGTCAAGGAAGATATTTGTGTTCTTTGTAAGCAGGTACTGTTATTCCCAGAAACCTGAAAGCAGTAGACATGTTGATTTTTCAACTTGGGATATACACAGTAAAAGATAAGAAGTTGAGGTAGCAAATATTTTGATATCTACACATCTTTATGTGCTATTGTATTTCACAGTATATATTAAACTTCTAATGTCTTATTACCATGACAAGACAAGAATTGCAAACAGAACAGAACTGCAGGTAATCCGTTTTTATGACAAGTTTTCAGTGTGAATGAGGAATAGCAGGCATAAGCCATTCTCATTACTGTATTCTCGTTGTCCGCCATACATGTCACACCCAGGGCAATCTGTTCAGTTTTATTTTTTTAAAGAATTATATTTCATTTTAGTAGATGTTCTTGAGCCGACCAGTTATCTATGTTAGCCACTTCCAAAAACAAATGTAAATTATCCTTGCTCAGACAGTTCAAGAAACGCATGTCAACAATGAATAATAGTTAGGAGAATTTATGAAATATCTAAATGCTTCAGAAAAATTAAAGCCATTCTGCAGATTCTGGTTGCACAGATTCTATTTTGATGTGCATGCAAATTAGTGTACAGTAAGGCAGTTTTAATGCATGTTTTTTTAATGAATTGCAGAATATACATATGAGCCATAATTAGAGCTCTTGGGAACAGCATTACCTAAATCTAATTTGCTGACATGCTGTCATAAGGTCAAGTAAGTCTTTAAAGAAAAGAACTCCAATAACCTGAGATCAGAGGCTTCCAGATTTTTCTTCAGCTTTCCACCACTGCTTATTCATGCACATGTTCAGGGAAAAGCTAACCTTTTTTGATAATTCACAAGGCTCTAAGCCCTGCTGTTACCATCCACTGAAGCCATTAAGTAGTACATTATAAATTAATATGCATTTCTTATACTATGACTCCAGCTTTGTCTTTTTATTTGTCCTTGACAGAAAAGTAATTTGGAGGATTGCAGCAAGATGAAGAAAACAAGTTCTATAAACTATTAGGTCTTCCTTGCGCTTGCACTTCTTTACTGCCATCTCTGTATAAAATTATTCATATAGCTCAATTTGTTTATTGATAACTTCCTCAGCATAAATTACTGTTCAGTTGAGTTCACAGGTTACTTATAACAGAAGGATACTGGCACCTATTACCATACAGACGGCTGTTCAGCACAGTGGCAATGTGTTGTCAGAAATTATTTTTCCTCTGTACTAAGAGATCTTTAACTTAAAGAACAGAAAGAAAACAACAACCCAATGAAATGGGGGGAGGGGGGGGGTTATTTCCTGTAGGGTTTTTTGCCCTAACAACTCTCTTGGTAAATTCTGGGAAGTTCTTGTTTGGAAAACATTAAGTAATCTAGGTCAAAAGTCTAAAAATATATGGAATTTTCCATAAACAATACCACAGAGGTTTGCAGTTCAATTTAGGAGTTGAAAAGTGAGCTCTGAGATATAGATTGTAATTATACAGATATACTGCATGTTAAAATACCCATCTCACAACTCATAATTATGTTAAAAATATGCTGAGGTGGCTAACATCTAAAAATATGATAATAATAAAAGTTTATGGTTTGGGATTAGGACTGATTCCAGATTATGACAATGAAGAAAAAAAATTGATCCTTCTGTTTTACTGTGGATCCATTTGCAGCAGAAGGGTTTGTTGTTTTTTTATCCTAATGTTACACAGCACAATGGGTTTATTCTGATTTATCTGGAATACACTAAGTCACTATTTGCCATTCACAGTTCTTTTGAATAGGGCATTTGTGGACAGCTTTGAACACTATCTTCATGGTTTTCTTTTCAATAATTTTTATTTATTTTAGAAGCTCCAGGTGAGGCTAAATTCTCACTATGCTTGGCACTCCACAGACAAATAGCAAGATAGACTCCCTTTATTAAGGGAAATGCAATTTGAGTAGCAAAAGTGGAGGAAGGACACCAAAATAATCTAGCCTTATTTTAAAGAACGTGATGCCTTAGGTTTTAACTTTTATATTTTTCAAATTCTGTACTGCTTAGTGTGTAACTGAAGTTTCTTGTAGCCTGTTAATTTCTGCTCTCTCGTGCTAGGTAGACATAACAAAGCCTCTCTGGGCCTGCTCTTCAAGGACATCCAGACCATCCTAGGCCCAAAAAGTATAAAACAAAAGGCCTCTAAAGGGGGGCAAGCAGAGGGGAATTACATCATTAAACTGAAACTTTAATTGGAGAATTGACCCTGATATGCAAATGAGCCAAACCTATAAAGGTGTGACGAACTCGTGACCTGTTGTCCATCTGGGGGTCCATCTTGGCAGTAGCCTCTGGCCCCCAGGGGGTACCTTTGGAGGCCTTTCGAATAAATACTGACTTTTATTTCCTTCCTCCTACCTTATTCCCTTACTCCTGTCTAGTCTCTGTTTCTAGGAGGCCTCTCAAAGCATCAAAGGGAAAGGTCCATGACAGTGAAAACTTTTTGATTCGGTGCTCATAAGTTACATTCCAACCATCATGAAATATATGCCTATCTTTAAAACAAGCACTTGACTTTCCTGAATTATAAACGTAATTCCAAATCAATAAAGTGAATTATAAGATCATGTAATATTCTTAAACCTAGTAATATGAGGAACTCATATTTTCCTTGTTTATAAAGACAGAAAGGAGAGACTTGTTTCTTTGATTTGATTATTATTTAAAGGAAGAATTTCTTTAGAAAAAGAAGTCACTGTAATTAGAGATTTTTTTCATTTATTTTTTAAGGTTGCGAAACAGTTGCTGCTTTCTAGATTTATTATTTTGTGAACTTGGTCTGGATAAAATCTTTTATTTCTGGAGACATCTTGTAATTCCTGAAATTCCTCTTCCTTGGACAACCTTAATTTTTATTTTTAGATGGTAGTGTATGAAAATGTCTCGACTTATGCAACATTGAGAAAAATATTTTGATATGAGCAAATTTTTTAATACTCTTAGTTTATGTAGAAATGTCCTTCTTGCTAAATATCTGAGAAAAAAGTAGATAGTTTGTGCAAAATTTTGAGCTACATTTTAAATCATTAAATTTCTAAATAAGCTCTCCCTTACATTTCTTTGTTATCTTCATCTATATATTTGTCTCTTCATTTATGCAAACCACTTTCCTATAATTCATTTTCACTGCATTGGATGTCCAGCAGCTCCCTGTCACACCCAGAGTTCAAGCTGTCACAGTCATGCTTTTATCCTTCATTTCTGTTACTCCTTTTTTTTTTTGTGATTTGTGTTCTATTGTCCAGCCCTTAGCCCTCTCATTTTTTTCCCTCAGCTCATGTTGCCTCCTACTAATCAGAGGTCATTTTCCTTTTGGGAGTCATTCAACCTCCTACAACATCAGATCTCTTATCAAAACTCCCATTTAACAATCTTTTGTCCACCTTTAATCTGTTTGCATAGAACGTAAGTTTTTTAAAAAATTGTGCTTTGAAAATTCCACTTTTCCTAACAGTTTTCTCCACTCATTTTATTTTCTACAGTCTTTTCTTTCTGTTGTCTCCATTCATTTTCTGCTGTCATTTTTCATTATTTTATCTCTCTAATTCAAGGCCTGATCTAGCTCCACTTATATAAGATTCCCTCTGAAATTAATAACACTTGCAAAAATTATATACTTCCATCTGGAAACTCGCTCTTTTTCTCTGTGTAAACTCTGCCCCCTAGTCAAAGTGCTCAGGCACAGGACAGTACAGCTTCAGTTTTAAAGGTGTTTACATAATTTGAGGACAGACAGATCAGAAGGCTGACTGTTCAGTCTGTGCATGACAGCCCAAATAAATTTACCCCTCATCCCAGTTTAGGGTTCTTGAGTTGGTTGTCAGAGGCTTATCGGTGGTTTGGTGAACCGGAGAAACCACACAACTCAACCTTCACAAAGGACACTCTCAGGAATTTCTGAATAATTTATTTTTCTATCCAGCATAAAGGGATCTGCAGGACTTCTGTGGAGGAACCCAAGTGACCAGGGCCAGAAGAAACAGGGAGCAGCACCCTACAGTTTTGCATGCTTGCCTGTTTTCTTAATAAACACCGACCATGGAGACTTGCTGTTCTTTCCAATTGTAACACTGGCTCCTTTTGCTGCTTTTGCCCTTGAAGAATTAAATCAGAAAATTGTTGGTCATTAGCTTATGTATGACCTCATTATCTCTGAGAGAGGTAAAAGTCCAGATAAATGTCCAAGTTAGCCATTGTAATGGCTAAAATTTCCAGACAGGCATTCAGCACATTAGTATAAGAAATTGTCATTAATCATAATTTCAGTTGTTTTGTGAGATCACTGGTAAGTAAGAAAAAGATCTGCTGCATGTTTATGACTGCTCCAGCTACTGATTTGGCTTTTGGGCTCAATCCAAAATCCATTTGATGAACTTATTATTCATAATCAGATCTGGACACTGGAATTTATTGGAAGACTTTATAAGTAGAGGTGTGTAATTCTAAATATAAATAGAAAAAAAATCACAGCTTAGTAGTGTTCAGTTAACCATTGAGAATAATTTTCTCTCCTGACTTCTTCACATATCATCGATTAATTCAGAGCAAAATCCAAAGTATACTTAGCACCAAAATCGTTTCAGTATGGGTCTGAGGACAACATGCTTGGATGGTGAAAAGAATTGTGAAAAGCACAATGAAAAATGAATTGAAGGTTTTTCATTGCCTTCAGAACACTTCATATAAGTTCCAAGATCAGGCTCATCCTTCACATATTTGTGAGTGAGCCAAGGCTTACTTATTTGAGTGTTTTATTTAATACTTCACAGCTTCTGCTATGAAATATATGTTTTCCTCCATATGAAGAAGTGTTTCTCAGGTTTAAAATTTATGAGATATATATATATATATATATACACACATACATACATACATATGTATGAATGGTACAATATATACAAATCTGTATAAAAAATCCTTTTATGATGAAGGAACAGTTTGTATGTGGATGGGAAGCGTTACCTGAAAACATATGTCTGGGCAATGCTTTCCTTAAAAATACTTCTGACAGACTTGGTTTGTTAAATCTGTCATTGTGAAACTAGCTGCTATGCTGAGATGATAATGGTGGTTGGTAGCTCTATGTTTCTATGATTATTACTATCTTCTGAAGCAATAATACCAAATATTTGGGAAGGGATTTTTAACATGCTGTTTCACTGACCTAGCTTTTTTAAAAGGCAAGAGTAAAACAGTTATTTTTCTTTACAGTGCCCATGTCTTTATTCTTAAAGTATTTATCTAGTATTGATTTATATGCACTTGTGTGTAAATGACTATACCAATGGCAGCTGTTATTATCTGCCTACAAAAAGCACAAAATCTGGTGCAATTGATAGGAAGGTTGGCAAAATCCTTGGCTGAACAAAGTGGCATTAGTGTTTTTCTCTTGGCCATGTAACCTCTTCTAACAAATGTTTTCATACACATGTGGGTTGTCCCAGCCCACACCCACAGCGTGGATTCGCTGGCTGGCAGGGCAGGGTGAGCTTTGCTGTGTGGCAGATTCCTGAGTACTGTGTAGGGGCAGAGAAAACCAGCAAACCCAAAAGCAAAGCAAAGACTATTGATGAGCAGCCTTTCCTCAGGTATTTTGTGCCTCTAGCAGTGATATGTGGAATATTTTTCAGGACAGATTTTTAAAGGGTTTATTTTTTAGCTATATCACATATTAATAGTGAATTAGGGAAAATAATTAATTTTTACGTATGCATAGAGAGTTTGGGTTCTGGGAAGGAAAAGGATGTCTCAGCACTGAAAAAACTGTACCAATTGCTGTAAAATATAACATAAAATTAGGCCCAAGTTTTCTAAATAGGTATGGATGTACTTAACTTTATTATCTTGAACAGTCAGAGGCAGTCAAAAGGTACAAAGCCTGAGAATCAGTGAGGAAGAATTTTACTATTATTATAATGATTTAATTATCACCATTTAAACTTTAGGCTCTGAATTCCCTGTGTTTAGAGCTCATTTGTGTCCTTTTTAATGGTCTAATTTACCTTTAAATGTGAGCAGCAATCCATGTGAGATTTTTCTGGAGCACTTTGAAGTCCCAGATTTGAAAGTGCCTCTTTTGCCAGTTATCTGAGGTAAGAATCAGGTCAGCTGTATTGTTTAAACAGCTTTAGTCTGAAAAAGAAGTTCGGTTAAATGAAAAAATAAGATGACATTTTTTACCATTTAAAATGTGAATGTTTCTGGGAAACAGTCCTCATTCAAGAAAAAAGTACCTTTTGTCTCTCATACTTGCTGCATAACCTTAGAAAGAACACCATTAGATCATGCCTGGACAAAACACAGCTTATTATTCTTATAACAAATTATTTTCTAGGTGCCAACATTGTGCTGCTTCACAGAATCAGGAAGAGATGGAGACATAGCTCCTGCCATGAGGATTTTATAGTCTAAATATGCAGATCAGACAAATCCACACCAAAATGCACAGTGTGCTGCTGTGTTTTCATTTGAGCAGACAACAATGTCTTTGTTGAAATTAATTAGCCTTGTGGACAGAAAAAGTTAATTTACAAAATCTGTTTTAGTTAACATAAATAGCACATGGGGCTGATTCCAGGACAAACAGGTACACAGAGGCTATGAAAAAGTAGCTCAGAGGCTGAGACAGGCTATAATGGGATGACAAAGAAGAACCAGTTGAAGGCCAAGGACAGAAGTTCAGGCTTGGCATGAAAGACAAAAAAGCCGTGGAAGAGAATTATAGGGAGAGTGATACAGGTCTTGTGCAAATACAAGATCTGTACAGAGATACATTTTAAATTAAGTGCTAGCAAACTTTCCAAAATATTTTTATTGTCTCTTGAAAATACCCACTTATCTAAGAAAGCATAGGATGTAATTGTGGATGTGTTAGTAGGTGAAGTGTTCTTTAAATGAAATAAGAATGTATTTCCAGAATGTATCTGGGGAAACATGCCAGGAATTCCAACTTCCAAACACAATCTTACTTAAGCAGTATTTAAAAAAATGGGAAGAAATTTTGTCTTGTTTGGTTTATTTGTTCTTATGGATTTTTATTACATAAAGGTTCACTGGTCTTTGAATTTTTCTGCCTCTAAATACCTTGAAGAGTTATGGCTTTATCTAGTTTAAATTCATTTCTCACTTCAGTATGTGGGATAAAATCTACTCTACCCATCAAAACATCTATTTCTGTGACTTGTATTAATGAGTAATTAGCTATTATCAGGTATCTCAGGCTTAAATAATTAATACAGCCTCTGAAAGACTATGGGTGAATGGTCAAACAAAGCAAACTAAATTAAGAAAATGATCAATAATTTGCACCATTATAAACTGTATGCCTTGATTCTATAACAACTGCTTTGTATTAAATTTCTGTGGTATAACTAAAGCATCTGTTTTAGAAAACACAATACTCCCTAGTTATTAATAAAGCTGGGGCCACTTTAATTGTTTTTGAATGTCAGTATTGTGTTACCCAGTGCCTGCTGTGTTGCATTCAATTCATTTTTAGGCACAAGATCACAAAAACAATTTCAATAAAACCCACAGGGAAACTGGATGTTCAGGTTGAACCTTTGTCCTTAAACTATAATGTTTTCATCTTTAAAATTCAATCTCCAGAAAAAAGAGAATAGCCTAAAGTGAAATAACAAATCTCTCAGTGGTCACTTGGGTCTGCATGGAGTAACATCACCACATATGTTCCTAAGGGTGATCCTAAAAGCATTTTGCCAAATTTCAAGCCCAAAGAAGCTCATCTTTGGTCTCTCAATTCTTTTTTTCAGGGTGGCTATTTGTCAAAGGACTAATTATAAGAATACATTTCTACTGAACGAAAACATAAATTTTAAATGTAATGGAGAGTGACATTAATTCTAAAATTCTCCATCCATGCACAGGATTTGCAACCCCAGTTTTAGACACTACTCTAGTTCTTGGACACTTCAACTGCAGGACAGCCTTAAATTCCCAGACTAAGGAAATTATCTTAATTATATTAGGATGCAACAGGCATGTTTTCTGGGCTAAGCAACATCAAGGAAGTAATAACAGCTTTGCTGTATTTGATGTATGAACATCTCAGCCTGGCTTTGCATGTTTTGCATAGATGTAAAAATGCATGTATGTGAAATTCCTATATCATTCGGAAGGGTTCAAAACTACAGGATGCTAGGATAGCTATAGGATCTGCCTTTGGTTGTTGATTTCCGTTTTCCTGATTGACAGTTGTTAAGATTTGAGATGGCTAATTCTCTTTGGCTCTGAGGCACCATTTCACCAATAGTTTACTCCTGTTTCTGGAGACAGGATGCTTATGCCATACATCTCATGCCATGAACCACATCCCTTGGTGTGATCACAGTTGCTAGTTAAAATGCTGCACTTAGCTGCAGCTTGCACCAAATGCATAATAATATTTACTGGCTGCTGCTACAGCCATCTATATAGGTCGGATATTTGACTGTTTGCATATGTGCAATTTTTTCTTAAAATAATTTTTTGCCTGTTGTGGAGGAAAATGTGAAGATAAAAAAAGATGTTGGCGAAAGGTAGAATTTCAAATTATGGCAAATAAAGTCCCATGGATCAGTGTATTTGTGACTTGTATATATACAGTTAAAGATTCCTCTGAATGTCAGAAATATGGCCTTTGAGAGTACAGCGCTTTATATGATGATTGTGAAGCCTATGGAGAAGTGGCACAAGAAACAGTCTTGTCTTTCTGTTGTCATACCTACTTGAACCTGTAAAATTAAAACTTGGTTTGTCCAGGTGGTGTTTACAGTTTGTTCTCCCTTTAGGACTGACCATTGCCGTACCATTTACTTTGAAGGTTTTTTTACATTTGGTGAACATCTGAAGTCTGTCTTTACAAGGTTTAACCTTCTTTAAACCAGGAGAAACAGAGATATGTTGTGATCATGTATGGCACAGGGTTATCAGTTAAAACTGTAGTTGAATGAAAGTTCCTATAATTTTATTACCTACTACACAGTAATTTTGGAGTGTATGATGCCATTTCTTGGGAGCATGGCTAGAGTATTTAACAAAATGCTGATGGATTGAAATATGATGCACCAGCTGTGCTGCTAAAGTATTTGCACAGTTAAAGGTGGGACAGTCACAAGTGTATGATATTGTCCAGTTAAATCTAACTATTACAGAGGTCTTGCTGGTTTTAATGGTCATAAACTGAGACCTAGGCTTTGGAAACTCCTGTTCTACATATAATTATTCCATTTAATTGGAAAACTGAAATAATTTTACATTGCTGGTATATTACAGATATATCAGGCAGTGCTAGTACCACAATATGATCAATTAAACATTCTCAGTCTCTAACTGAGGTGTGACAAAGGAATAACCCTGAAACAATTATTCTATTATTTTCATCCATTTGCCTTTTGAATTAGAACTGTTCATGCTTTACTCAACATAAAAGTAACAGTACTCAAAAAGTACATTGTTATATTATTAGTTAGCTGATAAGAATAGTGCTATGTGCTCATGTCCCTAAGACATAATTTATTGCAGAGAGGTAAGAAGAGAATGTTCAGACTGGCAGACTAAGCTCCTGTTTTCTCAGCTGTTGTATGTTCATTTGTGTAACCTATAACATGTCATTGATTTGCTGCCATTAAAGCCAAAATCCAGATTGTTATTGATATTCAAGGTGGATACAGCTGAAAAATCTGAACCTTTATAACATCTTTGTGAAAATTATCTGCATCAAATTACAGAGTTCCATCACAATAGGCGAATGTTGGAATAAACCATGCCAAAATCCTATGTGAAACATATCTTTATGTAGGAAATCTACAGGAAAAAAATAGTTTAATGTTATTTACTCAAACATATTGTCTTGCCTCTGTTGTAAATAATAAATTGTGACTTCTGCCTGTTAAAAAAGCATACTAGGAACTATATTAGGGAATATTTTAGAAATACATTATTTGAATGCACATTTGGGTTTTGGCTACCTAATTTTACCAGAACAGTTTCGGTGGCCAAGGACACATAGATTTCTATAGCTTCAAGGTGAATATTTTTTTTCCTCTGATATATTGCCTTTTTAAATTTCTCACAATATTGCAGGACAACTTAAAGATGTAAATATTGGCTGATGAGTAACTTCAGGGTACACTTTGTAAGTTTTATGCTAAGAGAAAATTTATAACATCTATTTTTTTTAATTAGAATGTCATCTGTTAAGAGTGTTTTATTGATCTTGGCTTAGTAGTGTTTTCCTCTAAACTATTCTTTCTTGCTTGTGCTTAAAAAAATTTTTTTTAATGCTTACATTTTGCCTTAGCTAAATAAAAGATACAGAAAAAATGTGCTAGTTGGAAAAAATATGATTCCTCCACTGGTGTTTTCATACTGACACAACCTATAAAAATCAAAACGTTCTCTAAGGTTTAGAAGGGTGTATGAGGTCTGTCAATAGCTAGGATTATATAGCTACTGAGGAAAAACAGCAAGCAAATTTTAAGTTCCATTTTCATACCACTGCTATGGCAGGGGTAGCATGTAGCCTTTTCTGCTGGAACAGAATTCAGAATTATAATGCTTGACCATAATACTTTAATTAAACTGCTTTCTTGCAACTGTAGATGTGAATGCTTCACTTCAGATACATTCTTCTGGTCTCCCAGAAAGTAATGGAACTATTCAATTGCTAGAGTGCCTTTGTGTTTATAGGGATGAAGCCTAAATTTTCACACAAGCTGTAGAGGTAAAAGGCACAGTAGAATACACAATAAAATGGAATGAAAGCATGAAGTTATTTCAAAGTCAATCACAAAATCTTTAAGATCATCTGCAAAACAGTGCATACTCAGATGCATCCAGGGAACAGTGCTTTAGTGCATTAAATCTTCTCATTTTATTACCACCAGGCAGCAACATAGATTTTCTCTCACAGCTCCTCTTAAAGTTACCCACCATCCTCATATTTCAAGAAGTTAGACCAGAAAATCTACTGATATGTTTACCCATGAAAAACAAACAAACAAACCCCACAAGCCTTCCTTCAACCCAGGAAGAAAAAACATATGCATTCTTGTGGTACAACGGCATAAGCTTCAGTTCATGTAATTGTATGGGGATGTACATGAGGACCTTGTAGGTACCTGGGTTATGGTATCCCCAAGATATTTTGATAATGTAATTGGGACCAGTGCTGTACATTCCAATAGCAAAATAAATTACTCTTTGTTAGTTGTTTTCATGACTACCAGCCACCATTTCTAGTGGGGATGTTTTTTCTACCCAGAGAAAGTATGAATTGCGTTAGAGGCTTTAAAATTAATCTCAATTTCCCTTCAATTTGGTGACAGAATTTTACCAAGTTGCTTCCAGGAGCCCTTGAGAGCTTCCCTCAGCATCTCATTCTGTTAAAAACTTAGATATACCCCTGCAAGTACTATGGAATTTAAAATACACTTATAAGCATTTTAAAATTGGTTTTGATATGTCACCACTATTAAAGTTTCCATTCATTTTTTATTACATGTAATTCCCCTGTAGCACCATGGAATTGCCTAATAACAAATTTACTCTTCTCTATTATAAGTTGTATAGGATAAAGCTGAGAACAGTAATGTAATGTAAAACTCTGTTCAGATGGTTGCAACTTTCTCAAAAGTTTTTTTTTTTATTTGTTGCTGCTGTTGGTTTTGCTTAAATTTTCACACTTATCTGTACCATATTTTGTAGATGAGCTTTTGTTAGCCACCATAACTTTAATGTCTTGGATAACAGACCCCTGTGAAAGTTGCAGCTTTCAGAAAGTTGTTCTCATTCAGGTTCAACACATAAAGTTTTTTTAGCATAGTACGCAAATTCTTCATCTCCAAGTCCACTCTCTTTCATGACTTTCAGGTAAAACATGGCTTCTTTCAAGCTCCAAACAGACCATAAATTCCCTAGTTTAGTCTCCTAAGCCAGAGAATTTCTATTAGGGTTTTTTTTCAGTTTCTATTTCAGAGGGAAATGAGGCAGATGATCTGTGTCAGGGGAAATTTGTTGTAGATAGCAGCATGTTTGGGGTGTTCTGTAAAAGTCTACAGAGATCTCATGTTCTTAAATTGAGAATTTTGCAATCTGAGTAGTTAAGTATTTCTCATTTTTGCTCAGACTAGTGTAAAAACCAATTTGAACAGAATAATTTTTACAGTTGTGAACTAATACCAAAAATATTTTGTGCTTTGTTTCAGGTTAGTGCAGGAACAGCACTCATGTTTTGTTTATGAAGGCTGAATTATTGTAGCAACCCCTTCACATTTCTTTATAATACTAATAAATACAAGGGATTCTACTGTGGAAGGGATATCATGCTGGCTGTGGTGAGGATAAATTTGGTTAAGGGGAAGGAAAGGTCTACAGCATAGACTGGATCATAATTAGAATAGAAAAATACTCAAGGAAAAGACACTGTAGGGACAAGAGTTATATACTGACCAGAGACTTTTGATGAATGTTTAAAATCTTGTAAAAGAAAAGAAAGCTCATTGTTATGCTGGAAAATAAAATGCAGGTTTATGATGTTGGCATAATAATCTTCCTGTGGGTAAAAGAATTTCAGATGCTAGTAAACCAGGAAGTTGAGGGAAAAAAAGTACTTCCAAAGTTCACAGGTTTCGGTGTCATTAAAAATACAATATTTGTAAAGCAGATATAAAATATTTGGTATGTGAGTGGATCAAAAAGGGGCTAACAGAGCAATTATAGCAGGATTGGAGGATTTGAAGGAGGAAGAGAGAGTTCTTGCTAAAGCTTGAAAAAAAGAGGAAGTCAAGTGTAAGGGAAATCAGATATTATTTTTTCCTGGTCTCTCGCCAAACACCCCATTGAAGAGGCAGACCTTTATTCCAGTAAAGAAAGTTTTCTTGCCAAAAATGTGGAGGTGGCTACTTAGCTCCCAGCCAAGCTGAGAATGAATTATGAAAATAAAACTTACATCTACTGGGACCTTCAGTCGTCTGTTACAACATGTTGAAAGTGACTTAATTCAGGAAGATCTGGATTCTAGCTCAGGCTCAGAGGGAACTTGAGGGCTTTATGGCTTCCTTTTTTTCTATCAAGTTTTATAGCCCATATTTGTAGTAAAATAATGTTGTTTGAAGTTTGTATGTTTCATGGGAGTGGTGCCTTGAAGAAGTTATTTCAGTTAAATGGCACCAGATGGAGTGTTTAGGTTGTGACAGGATTCCACTGTTTAGCTTGAAATTATGTTCTTTATTTGATGGCTTTATAGTATCAACAGCTATTCCAATGGCATATATTCTTGCTCTGGCCCTTGGAAAAATGGGATAAAATGCATCTTGAATCAATTTGGGGGGGGAGGGGGGAAGCTATGGTTAGACAATAAAATAGAGGATTTTCTTTACTATGAGGTTTCATAACTTCATATCAGAGTATAAATTAATTTTCTGTTCAAAAGTATGTCTTGGTTTTCCTTGGAGTATATGAAAATCCACAGATACCTAGTTAGGACAGAATAAATCCTCAAAAGCAACAATAATAATTAATATTTAGTATGAGAATAAAAATATTTCTGTACAAATATTGGGAGTCAGCACTTAATTTTAATTTTATTTTTTTGATTTCCCACCCTCTTTTATGCTGGTGTCATCTATATTTTAGATCCTCCACTTTGCAGCAGAAATAAAAGCCCAAAGAACACAAGAAGAAACTTTTCACTATTAAGTTGCAGGACAATAAGATTGCTACTAATTGTGAGACTGACTTTTAACCACTCATTGTCCAAAAGTCGTGGGGGAGAGAGAGAAGGCATATATGGGATGGAAATTACCAGCCATAGAACAGAAATGAAAAATGTGACACAAATTATTTTAGGAGAGAGAGGTCATCTGTGTAAGGGGGCAGCCCTTCAGATATAGAAAGCACAGCCGTAAAAATGACAGTGTAAGTGATTTCATCTTCCTTGAAGGAGACTGGGCTCCTCAGCCCACAGACTTTTAGTAGTGGTAAAGACTCTAAAGTGAGAAGATAAACATGTGGGAGATTTTATCTTCCCTAGGAAAAATCAAAGAATCTGAGGACTTCTAGTAATAAGGAAGACTCTGAAAAAGAGACAGAAATCAGATTTTTTGCTTTGTCTATATTATTCAATACACTTTCTAAATACTTGTACTAGCTAGTATTAAAGAGGTTGAACTCTAAATAAAAGGGGGAGGAAAAAAGATAAATCAAAAAAAGTAAAGAAATATTTTAAACTTTCAAATGATCTCCAGTGGTTAATATAAAAGCAAACCCAGTCACAGGTCACTGAGACATCACCAGTGTGTGAGCAGGTAGAAAGAGTTTTACAGAAAAGCGGATGGGAAGGTTTGAGACATCTCATGTCCTCGTTTTGGCCAGGACAGGATTCATTTTGTCAGTAGCCAGGAGGGGCATTGCTAGGACGTGAAGGTTGCTCTGTACCACCTCAGGGCATTTGCAGGGGGCAGGAGGGGAAGGGGTCCCTTCTGGTCAGGTAGTATGAAGAGAGCACTCGGGTGTTGCTGGGCTCTGCAATAACCATGAACACTCATGAGCGAACTGGTCGCTCCTCTTGTACCTGCTGTTATTAGTATTGTTGCTGTTACTTTTTATTCTTTTTCATTGTTGTTTCCAGTAAACTGTTCTTATCTCAACCTGTGCTCTTTACCTTTTGTTCCTCCAGTTGTCCCCTCCAGCCCACTGCAGGGAGGAGGAGGAAGGGGAATGGAATGGGGAAGTGAGCGAGTGATGCCTGGTTTGGAGTGTTTCAGTGGGAACACTAAATTGGGGAACACCATTCCTATACCACAACATCTCATCGCTTAGTTTAGGACCCAGGAGAGTTAGATTATGGAACACCTTAGTTCAGCTGGTCAGAGCATGGGGCTAATGACACCAGGGTTGTGGGTTCAATCCCTGTAGGGGCCATTCACTTAAGAGCTGGACTCAATGATCCTTGTGGGTCCCTTCCAACTCAGAATTATCTGTGAGTCCCAAGTATGGTTCCATGAAGTACAAGGATTTAGCTTTTCAGGCACCTTAGAAATCTTTTGGTGAACCTAGTTGTCTCTAGGTAACGTGCCTAAATCACTTTTAAAATTGAGAGAAGGCATTCAGACATTCCTCAAAGTTTTGCTCCAAGTCAGTCACATCTTTTAAAAACAAAAGGAATATCTTGATTTGTAACCAGAAACACTTTGAGAGCAAGAGGAAATTCTGGAATACACATACTCTCCAAAAGTAGAACCCTTCTGCAAGAAAATCACAGACTCCTGCCAGAGCTCAGTTCAGGTTTCCAGCTAATTTGAGGTGTGGCACACTGCAGAAAGTATGATTTATAGGAATTCCTTCATACATTTTAAATATATAGCAAAATTGTAGGATCAGTCAACTCATGCCTTCTTTTTCAGTAACAGAGACATTAAAGAGACATTGTAATGCATATTTTATTTTTTCAATAAAATGGTTTGAAGTATATCCATTATTATTAACTGCTTATTCATAAATTTTTCAAATAAGTATTAATTTTTATACCTTCATTAGCTGAAAAGAAAAAAAAATAACACTGTCTATGAAAACTTGAAAGAACTAATGCTGTTAACTAACAAGAAAAATATTTAACTTTATGAAGGAACTGCTACTGTTATAGTCTCTTTGAAAAATGACAGATAAATAATCACAGTTACGACAAGAATATAGAGATTTCTAATTTCCCCTACCTCAACTCTAACAGTTTTAGTGTTCTGTAAAGACCAAGGCCAATCTGTAGTTTTTGGACTGGTTCTCCCCACACATCTGTAAAAAACAAACCAAAAAATTTGACCAACCAGCAAAACAAACAAACATTACTAGAACAAAACAAAAAACCAAAACCGAATTTAAAAAAGTAAATGCAAAAACAAACAAAAAAATTAAAAAAAAACCAACAAAACAAGAAAAACAAAGCCCCAGAAAACAAAAACCCAAAACAAACCAAACAAAAAACCCCAGGCAAAACCAAAATTAACAAACTCTGCCTAAAAACACGAGCTGATGAAAACCTCTGAAGCACCAACAAAGAGACCCCTTGGTTTCAATAATCTCATCTAGGTAGTCATAGCTCTCATTTTACAGATATTTGATTCATTTGCTGCTGCCCTTTCCAGCAATGTCTTGACCTTTTTTGGTTCTTTTAAGTGATGGGTCTTTATAAAGCATAGCAGAATCCTTAGTCACTGAAGTGTTGTGACAAAGGATCTCTGTGGTATGATTAAACAGTAGAGCAAATATCCACTCTTGAATTGGTGATCAACTGAAATGTTCATTGCATTGATCACCTTTCACACCATGAGTTGGGTGACATTTCTTGCCTCTGCCATGCCCAGTTGTGGACACCATTTACTCTTCAGCTCATGGATGCTCAGGCAGTTTTCCCTTTCAATCACAGTCACAGAGAATCTGTTTGAAATTCTTAGTGAGCCATAAATCATTAGCAACCCACACTCCACATCTGGAAGACTATCTAGATCAATAATTCTTTCAGTTATTCTAGAGGAAAAGGGGTCTACTTTTCCTTAGAGTTCTCTGCATGCAAACAGTCTATTCACACACACAGCTTTATTTTTGAATATTATTGTGACTTTTGCCATTATTTATTCTGCTTTTTATTTCTTTAATTTTCACAATCCCATCATATTGCATATCCTAATCTTTTGGCTAGGTCTGTGTTCATGCACCCTGTAGCATTTTCATCTCTTCAAATCCTTAAAATCTTTGTGAAATATCTGAATTTACATTTCAGAAATGATTTTTCTTTTTTTAGTACTGTAATGAAGACCTCTGAGAAGTTCTTTACTGCTGAATACATGCTTGTATTAGCACTTATGCAATGACAGTTCATACAAAAATGTATATATTTCTATATATATAAATATATATATCATGCATATAAATGAAAACAGTGGAAGTGGAACAAATAACACTGCTTACTCCTTACTATTTCATCCTTTAATAGCTCAGCTGTTTTCCCTTTTTTCTTATAAGTAATCACCTTTCCCATCTGAAACAAATTAACTCCTGGGGAGGATATGTTCTGAGAGCTTTCATATGCTCCTTGTTACCAGGGAAACTACTTCTTTTGTCAGTATGTGTTCTGAAGCTCACAGACGGTGTAGATTGCTTTGTAACATCAGATGACAAGAGACAGCAAGGGCCAACTAGTTTGCATGTGGTTTCTGAGCAAAATAAATAATTAGGCACTCTCACAACACCAGCCAACTTTACTTATCCTGGACAGCTCTTCAAAACAGAGGTGTGCAAAATAGTGTGGTTTATCTATGTATTCAGCTTCCTGCAGGTTGATGAAACAAATATTGTCCTGGGGGCAGGTGGGTGGGGGGATGCAGTGCCAAGCATGTGTCAGCACTGGGGAGTCTCTGCCGGGGACAGAGTGGCAGGTGACTGCTGGACACCACAGGCTCCAGGTTAAGAGTTCTGGAATAAGCTGCCAGAGGAAACCACTTCCCCTTGAGCAGGTTCCTCCTTGGTAGGTGTATCTCATTTTGAAAGTGGTTTGCAACACTTATTTTGTTTTTTGTCACTACACTGTGTGTAATTTTCCAAATTATTCAGCCTAAGGCTTCCACTTCCTAATGGAATATAGTACCTGAGAGCATATCTTTCTGAAGAAAAATGTGAGGGTTTTTGAAAATACGGTCTGTTTTTTTTTTATTTTCAGCAAACAAAACCAACAGGTACAGTGGGGAAGTAAAGCAAAGCAATGGTTGGACTATGACTTGTACCTAGTCATAATTACTGCTGTTTCAGAAATTTCTCTGATTAACATTTTTAATCTGTAATGAGCTCAGTGACCACACTGGATTGTGGGAGGTATTGGATTTAAAGTGATTAGCAAACAGGATACAGAGTTGAGCGAATAATGAGAAATATCAGTGCCATTAACAGCTTCTGAAATCTCAGCAAAGATTCTGTTTTCAAAAATTCTGTTAATAACAAGGTTCAATGTAAGCCTTATGTCTTTACCAGTTTGCTTTTTTACCCATGTTACTGTGTTTAGCATTTTATCCACAGAAGCTGGTTTGTTTTAGAAGTGAAGAAAGTATAGATTAATGAAGCTAGACCATTTGTTTTGTTGGGGATTTTTTAGGAAAGCAAAAGAAAAAAAAAGAAAAATAGGAAGAAAAATCATCTGGGTAATCCATTTTCATTCTTTGGAAGACTTAAATAATAAAACCAGAAACACTGGCTGCAGAAGTGGAAATATCAGTTTAGCTTTAATCATAATCATTCCACCATTGTTACAGTAGTCCTGACAAGTTGGAGTTCAGTCTTTTTTGAAAGCCATGCATGAATATAACTGAAGTTTCAGTCAGCAGCACCTGACCATGAGTATTGGTTATAAAAACAGATCACAGAAAATGTAGCACATTGACAACAGACATCAGTGTGCTTTGGAAAACATCTGTATTATTAATCTGAGCAGATCACCAGGTAATGGCTATTCAACAAGCTGAATACAGTCAAGAATGATAAATCATAGACAGCAAGCTGAGTGAAATAACTAAGATCATAGAAATGGCAGAACAAGTGACTAAAACCACTGCTTTTACTTACACGGCACCAAATGCATTAAATACTAACAGGAAGGTAAAGTTAGAAGCATACAGCCTAAGCAGAGTTTTTAATGCATATGATGAGAGTTAGTCAAAGAAAGCCAGCACAACTGGATGACAAATTTATGAATGCATTTGTTATAATGGGGCATAAAATATTTTCTTGGGATTGCTTATGAGCAATACAAACACTTTTCTACACGATGTTTATGTTTCTCCAAGGTATGTTCAATGGGCCTGATCCAGCAAAAAATACAGATGTGTTCTTTCATCTCATAACTATATGCACAAGAAGTTTTAGATAAACCCTCATTTCCATCTGCTTCCAGTGGGACATAAGCCAGTGCTTCCTTTTTTTTTTTTTTTTTGTGAAAACAGAAATTATTTCACTTTCAGCTAAAATAAAAGACGTGTGACAAAATACCAAACCTCTTCCCCTTGGGACATTGGGCAAAAATCCAAAGTAAAAGGGTCTAAAACATATGAGAAGCTCAGGTGAGCTTTTCCTTGGATTCTGTGAAACCTGTGTTTTCAGGTTGGGTTTGTAGCTAGCAGGTCCTGCAGGAGTTCTGCAAAAGCAGAGCATTTAGACCCTGAGGGAAGAGAGGAAGCTCTTCCCAATCTCTTTCAACAGTGGTTTCCCTTGTCAATTAAAAGGATGCCAGCTACTGTCAGCTAGGAGTCTGTCAAGCCCTTAGTGTAAGATGCCTGAAGGGAGGATGCAGATTAAAGCAGTGCAAGAAAAACAGATGTTAGAGCATGAACTAGAGATGTTCTGAAATTCAAAGAGGTTGTTCTGCCTTAATGTGCTTAATTACAGAATTCCTTGTTGCTGTCATTAAAATTGAACCCTGCTGTTAGCTCATTCATCTATGCTCCAATTTCCATTAAAAATTTCAGTTCTCTTAGGGGTGGTAGGACCACCTAGATTTGCCAATCCCTGAGATGTTACATCAATAGGGGAAAAAATATTCTCTTTATAATTCTGAACTATTCAGTGATCAATGTAAAAAGGAAGTCCAGTGCTTAAATTCCAGGACTAGGGATTAGATGATCTAGATTTTATTACATTAGATAGATCTGTGATGAAAAACCAGCTCCCTTGAAAACCTTGAAAGTTTGGCTATTAACTTCAAAAGACCCACGATTTCTCCCTTGCTGTTAAAGTTGGAGTTAGTAATTCAGGTCAGCCTTTTGAAAAGGCCTCAGAACTACAAATCTTAAAAGAACACAGAGCATCCCAAATATGAAGCATCCAGCACTGTGAACTCCTTTATGCAAATTCTGTACCCATTTTTTTCTTACTTGATTTTTCCCATGCAGAAAATAAGAAAAAGTATTTTTGTTTTATTGAGAGTTTTAACTTACTGATATTGGATCATTAATCAATTAAAATAATAATAAAAAAATTTAAAAGAAAAGATACTAAAAACGACATGCGATTAATCTTCTTGTGCTTCCTCTCTTCCAGTGTTAGGTCAAAACTGTATTTTCAGTTTTCCACATAAACTTCCAGTTTTCAAGTTGCATTCAGGGATAGAATGAAAAAAAGGGAGCATTTTGGTGAAATCATTCTTTCTAAAATATATCTGAAAACTACACTGAAGACATCCTTTCAGTAAAACTGAAACTGTTTTTTTGGGGGGGGAATTTTTAAAAAGCTACTTTTTTTTTGTTCTCTGAATTTTGTTAAAACAACAGGTTTCCACATTTTTTTCTGAAAATATTTTATATACAGTCATAGAATCCTTTAGGTTGGAAAAGACCTCCAAGATCATCAAGTCCTACCATTAAACCAGCACTACTAAGTGCACACTAAACCATGTCCCTAAGTGCCACATCAACACATCTTTTAAACACCTCCAGGGATGGTAACTTCGCCAGTTCCCTGGGCAGTCTGTACCAATGCTTGGCAACCCTTTCCATGAAGAAATTTTTCCTAATGTCAAATCAAAACCTTCCCTGGTCTTCCCTAAGCTACCTTTTCTCCAGACTAAACAACCCCAGCTGCTCCTAATAAGAATTCTGCTCCAGACCCTTCATCAGCTCCATTGCCCTTCTCTGTCTTTCCCATAGTGAGAGGCCCAGAACTGGACACAGGATGTGAGGTGTGGCCTCACCTGTGCTGAGCACAGAGGGACAATCGCTGCCCTGGTCCTGCTGGCCACACCATTGCTGACATAGGCCAGGATGCCATTGGCCATTTTTGCACAGCTGGATCATGTTCAGCTGCTGTTGCAGCACCCCCAGGTGCTTTTCCTCTTTTCAGCCACTGTGCCCCAGCCTGTAGTGCTGCTTGGGGTTGTTGGGACTCAAGGGCAGGACCCAGAACCTGGCCTTGTTGAACCTCCTACAACTGGCCTCAGCCCATTGATTCAGCCTGTTCAGGGCCCTCTGCAGAGCCTTCTTGCCCTCCAAAAGATCAATACTTCAGCCCAGCCTGAGGTCATCTACAAACTGAATGTGCGTGTCCTTAATCCCCTCATCCAGATCATTGATAAAGATGTTAAACAGGACTGGCCCCAAAAAGGAGCAGAAACATCACTAGTGACTGGTGACAAGGGACTGTTTACAACCAAGCAGCATATCCAGATAGAACAACCCCAGCTACTTCAAGTCATAAGAAAAAGAAAGGAAAATCAAGGAAAATATAAAGCTAATATTCCAAATTTCCATAAAACAGAGTAAAAACACTCAGGCTTTATTTTTGCTGCATAAATATTTAAGTTAAATATAGACATGAAAAGGTCAAACTTTCTCCCACAGGAAGCCAAGGAACAATCTGAGTTTCCTTTTCAGGTTTAGAATTAAGTTATGTAAAGATGGTTTCAAATGTGGTTAAGGATGGGGGAGAGGAACACCCATTCCTGTGGAGTTACTCTATGGAAGAAGACTGGAGCTCCTGAAGGCACTTGGATAGACTTCTACACGCCAGAAGTTATGAGTCATGTGTCTGAGACAGTGAACCTGAAGAGACTGGAGAAAAATTCTGCTAAAGCCACAGAACCACAAGTATTTGTGTCCATTTAATATAAATATCAATATAAAAATCCTGATACCAAAAGCAGCATTGTATCATTGCCTAAGAACTGTATTATCATAATGTGCTATTCACTTTTCCATAGAACAAGCTCAATAATTTTATCTAGAATTTTATTTGACTTTCTAAACTTTTTATTGTCCCTCCTAGAACATTCACTCAAACATTATGAACAGTCTTTACTCTTATTGAATAGTGCTTTACAGTTCTCCACATACATTCTGGTTAAGTACAAAGGCCGCATAGTGTCACATTTAAAGGAATAAGGTGTTTTTATTAGGGACCTAAGTAACTGACCTACTCTTAAAGAGATGAAATTCATTGTTACATATATTAAAAAAAAAGTGATCGAGATTTCAGATATTCTTTCTACTTAATATTGGGAGCAAGAGCTAAATATTTCTGGAGATCAGTTGGGAACCCCAGTGGAAGCAAAGCACTTGTTTGATTTGATTTGTACCATGTGAGCCAATTGCTTTTGAAAATCAGATTTTTTTAGCACACTCCCCATATATCAGAGATAGCAGTACCTGTGACTGGGTATTGTAATCGATCTGTTTTGGTTGGCATTCCTACCAGCAAACCCACTCGTTAGGGTACTGCTGAAGAATGAGAACAGTACGGTTGGCAAAGGAGTAAAAGCAGACTGTATTGAAAATTCAAATATTTGTAGAAACATATGAGGGACAGTTTCCACAGCTTGTTGTCACAAAAAATTGCGAGTGTTGTTTCAGAAAGTGTTTTTCAATTATAGTAACCAGATTACTGAAAGAAATTTCAGACTGTGCATTTATTCTTTAGTTGAAGTATAACTTAAAATTATTTTAGCATGGACTATCTGAAGAGATATGACATAGTTGGATGGCAGTGCCTCCTGCACACTGGCCAGAGGGTTTTGCTGGAAGAAAAATACACAGAACACAAACTGAGAGTTGGTTAATGGCAGCTTGAGACAGATATTCAAAGGATTTGTCAGGTAGCTTAGAGAAAATGGAAAGAAAATGAGGAATTTCCATACCATCAGAAATCTTTAACAAATCACTGAGTATCATTGCTAGTTTATGTATTCCAATCCAATACCTTCAGGCAAAGCTCCAAGTCAGTGGTAAAAAAGGGACAAAAAGGAAAGGGGATACGTATAAAATCCACTGACATCCCCTTCAAAAAACCCCAACCAAACCCAAAACCTTACAACTGTAGCTGACCCCCAGGATATTTGGTTGAAATCAGAACAGAGCTGTACTCTACCTGCTGAGCAGCTTCCAGATATGCCCTTCTGTCTGCATGTCTGAACAAATCATACCAGTTTTTCCACTCTGCACCAGGAGATTTATTAGTAGAGCATCATAATGGATTTGCAAAATTATGTTAGCTAGGGAAAAAAGTATTGAATTATTTGGAGTGGTATTAGGGCCTCCAGGACTGCTATTTTGTGTGCAATCTAAAGGCGCTTCCAGTACTAAAATATCCCAGGACAGTATACCAAGTTATTACTCCAGACATGGCATTGGTCCATCTTTGTATCATTTCTGTGCGCCTCTGCACATCTCAGAAAAATCTATGAGTTGGTTTGCCTCAGTAGACACAATGCTGAGTTTTCCAAGTAATCTCAGTGAGTGTTAGGTTGGTATGCACCGTAAAAAAGCAATATATTTGCTTCTTTGGTGTTTTAGGAGATTCTGCAAAGGTTAGTCAAAAGAAGGGGGGAGAAGGTGAGTCACCCCATGCACTTCTAAAGACATCAATAATAAAAGACAAATCACCAAATGAAAAACATAGTTACTTTTAATTGTTCCATCTCTGCTTATGTGATAGCTGTAACTTTGTCATTAACAATGCCACATTTACCTTGAAAAAAAAAACCAAAACAGGAGAGCAGAATTTGTAAAATTGTGTTATTCAAACACGTATGTCAATTCAGTTATAAGGATGTATTCTACAAATCTGGAAATTCATTCACAGATGCTATTAACATTGTTCAAACTGCTAAAATATGGTGTATATTTTCAGCATTGACAAATCAAAAGAGAAATATTTTCTTCACTTTTTTTTCATTACAACTTGTATGAATCTGCCCCAAGTACAACGTAGAATTGAAGACAGCTTCGGAGGTGTTCTTACTGCACATCAGAATCTTTCACTTTATACCTCATTATTTCTTAAAAGATGTGGCCTGTTAGCTCAAAAACATATTCACCCTGTTCTTTCTTTTATAGTCTTCCAATAGTTAGAAATAATTTTTCATCACCTTTCTTGCTAGAAGTAATTTTTTTCCTAAAAGTGTATTTTTGTTTTAAAAGAACAAACCACACCCAAATTTTATATGGCATTTCATATCTTAAAAGTCCTTCTGTAAGTAGTGTACTCTCAACATCTTAAACCAGCAAAGGTGCAGCACATTTGATCAATCCTCAAAGACTGTCTTGTTACAGAGATCCGTTCCTCAATGAATAAATATAAAATACCTATCATTTTACATTGGCTATTTGAGAACTGATCTTAATGCAGGGTAGTAAATATTTCCACATCTTAATATTTTTTGTGAAAGACATGATCGTAAGACATTAGAACCTATGGATATTATCCAGTTAGAGTGAGAGCAAGGCATCTGCCCCAAGTTTCCCATCTTATCCTATGCTCCATCCAGAAGTCATTTCTTCTGTTTTAAACCATGAGAAACTGGCTGTGGTAGGCACTGACAATTCTACCACTTGCATACAAGCAGAAAGAGTTTCTCCAGAAACAAATAGGCATTATAAAACTTGTAGATGCAAACAGACAACTCCAACCTTCTTTACCCCTACTCCCAAAAGTTCCTCAGACTCTCTGTTCTGCCTCCACTTCTCCTCACATCCCTGCTTGCCTCCTGGCAGCCTTTGGCTGGGCAGGTTGCATGGTGTCAGCCCTGTTTAGTTTCCCAGGCAAGCACCAACAGGGCAGAAATGTGTCAGCACCTCTGGTGGGGGGGAGCAGGAGGAAGCCCTAAAATCTTCTAATTATCAGAAGACTTACTTGAAATTAATGTTGTTGGTAATTCTGTGCTTTTATAAAATTGGCTGAAATTACTGAATATATTCAGAAGCTCTCACAGGGATGACATATATCCACCCAGATTTGATTCAGAGGTACAGTGCTCCTATAAATCCCTTTCTCTTCCTCAGCATGCCTAATAGTACCACAGGCTTCATAACTTCCATGTATGCTGCCAGGGAGGTCTGCTTAATAATGTCCTGTCTGAACAGGAGCCGCATGATGAGCTTATATAGTGTTCTGAATAACAGATAGAGAATGTTACTGTAATTGTGGAGTTCATTACATATAGATGTAGATCTACAAACAAAGATATGTACACAACTTTCTCCAAACCTTATTTTCTAACCAGGTCATCTGCCCTCTGGTTGCTCTTTCCAAGTAGAGTTCTGATCTCACCTGTTCCAGCAAATATGATGCAGTAATTCCATGTGATTCAATGAATATGGAATAATCAATGAGAACAGAATCTCTGCATTTTTAAGGAACAGTATTTGAAAGAACACCACTAAATTACTAAATGAAATGATCAAGTCTGACCCTCTTTAACTCATAGGTAAAATACCCCTCACTGAGTCCTTGGATTTCATCCATAATCCATACTTAATCAATTTTACCAAATGCTATTCAACCAGTAAATCATGTCAGAAAATGCCAAGTAGTTGATTCTCTAGAGAAGACAAAGGAAAAAAGAAAACAGGTTAGAGTAGTTGTAATATTTTTTTACAAATATTTGAAACTTATTAGAGGTTTGAACTATTAAATTTTCAACATAGTGAAATCCTGAATGTAATGCATCTGTCATTAAAACCTCCAGATTTAAGCCTGCAGATACATCTCACTGTATAAATGTAGTGCAGACTGGTAAAAATGAAGAGTCATAATTTATTTGCATCGGCCACAGTGAGGTATCTGAGAGGAATTTCAAGCTAAATGGGATATACGTGCGTTGGGTCAACAATTTTCTCTTAATTTCTTTAGACTTAACATTGGACTATGATATAGTGACCACAGAGAGATGCTGGATTTTGTTGTAGAATGATAAGCTCAGGCTGTTTGCTCTGTGTGCATGAAGATGTGGCCAGCTGAAAGAGAACATTTTGTGTGATGGGCTTCCTTGTTGGCCTGTAGTCCCTTCTGCATTGCTTCACCTCTCCATGTGAGCTTTCCCATTATCTCTTCCAGTTGTGTTTTCCTCAATATGAAAAACTCATCCTCGTGTTCTGCATTAAACCACTCCACTGAGTGGCCGGAGGTGGTGAACACATCTTTTCCAACAGTGTTTCATGCAGCTTTTGGAGCAGGTTTCTCGAAGATGAAGATGATGCTGGATTCCTGGGGACGCAACCAGCATCTGGCGAGCCACCCAAGGGTCCCACTGCAGCCCGACGAGCACCACTAGGTGTCAGCGCAGCGCCGCGGATTGCAAATCTATTAAGTGACACAGGGACACCAATGTAATTAGCAAAAATAGTTTAAAATGTGTTTCTCTTTCCTTCCTATTGCTTTTAAACCACTTTTGTATTTTAACATTTTTTTCCTTTTTCCCCCTCTTTTTATTTTTCAGAATTTGCTAGTCCAACAACCTGGCTTCCATGGTACTTTTCTTACGCTAGCTACGATGACAGAGCAAGTGCCATGCTGACATAGCTTGGTCTTTCCTTTCATTCAGACTGAAACTTATTCCATAAAACTTTCACAATAAGAACGAAGCAGAAGCATTAAGCACACACAGCAATCCTACTTGAACATATTTCCTTAAAAATATAGGTACACCTTATTCCTTTTTGATTTGGTGTAATAATCTGTTATCTTTTTTCATGCATGTTACACTGATTTCATGCATGAGTGGAAAGGATGGATGATTTATTAGGAGAGCCCTATTCATCCTGCTGAGCAGACTTGTGTTTGAAATTGATAGGTACTTAAAGAAATACAATATCTCAGGTCACAGTTATGAAAATACATTTCTAGTTGCAGCTTCATTAAAGGTTTTCTTTTAAGAAAATATAGGCAATAGAGATCTTAGCTGTTGCTCATCTTTGCATTCTACATAAAAGATTATACTAATGAATGATTTGACCAGAATAATTTTCTACAGCTTCTGTTCCTGCTTTTGTATTGATTTCTTTATTCATCCATAATTATGGTACAGAGTATTATAAAATGAAATTTGATTTTGAAACATTGCTTGTAACTGGTGACCCTTCAAAGTCTGAAAAACCGAGGCATCAGTTGAATTACATTAGTCTGTCACCAAATATTTTTTGGAAATATTTTTAGTAGGACTTAAAAACCCATTAAAATATGATTAAATTGTGAGGCCTATAGTTCTGCTTTAATTAACATCTCCTTGCTGTAATGATAAATCACCATTCAGTATAGTGGTGAGGATATTTCTAAATTGTAAGCCCTGAGTAATTTGAGTGTTGCTGCCAAGATACAGCCACCCAAATTAATAGAAAGCTGATTAATGACACTTTCTCTGAATAGAGTGCTGAAAGTAGGAGCAATACCTCCATGAGTTAATGAGATGCCCTCTCTTCCTTCAAGAAATTCTTGTGGTGCAAAAGTCAGAGGTTTCATTTAGAAACTGTTCAAGTTGTGGTGATGTTTTACTTCCAAAGGCCAGGTCAGTAGTAGATGTTAAGACTTAAACTTCTGCTGTTCTGCTGCTGGTGATATTTTTTACAATTTAGGCTTCACAATGAACAGCAAGCTGACGTGGAAATGCTGGATAGCTGGATAGCACCCACCCAAACCATAGATTTAGATTTTTCGGGGGGGGGGGTTAGAAATCCTTGTGTCCTTGCATCTGCTGTTCTGAAATACAGCCACTGAACTGAGAAGAAACTGCACTTTCATCTCTTGCATACTTTCATTATTTTACTTTTACACCATGAAAGATTGTTGATTTTTTTTTAAAGGGTGGTGGAAATCTTGATTATTTCCACTAAATCACAACATTAGATATTTTCACTTTAAAAATTAAATTTAAAAATTAATATCACCAGTTTGACTGTTTCAAACTTTTAAAGATATGGAGTAAAAAACTAGTTCACTGAAATAAAATATTTCTTTGATATGCTCTGCACTGATCATTACCATTTAGGAGAGACCTTGTGGTTATAACAGATATTTCAAGGAAAACATCAGTTCAGCACTCCGAAGCTGTGAAGAAGCAAATAGAGTGTTGAAAATTATTAGAGAAGAAATAGAGAATAAAGCAGAGAACATTATTGAAACACTTTACAAATCCATGGGGAGCTCACATCTTGAAGAACAGGTATAATTCCAGTCATCCCATTGCAAAAAAAAAAAAATGTAGTTGAACTGGAACAGGTACAGAAAAAAAAGGAAAAATTATGATCAAAATTATGTGAGTTCTTCATAAAAAGGGTCAACAAATATACTGCATCTCTCCATCCTATAAAGACATGAAGGAGAAATGATAAAGTTCTGTAAAATCATGAATAGCATTAAAAAGTTGAATAGAGGGCAACAGAACACTGTCTGATACATTACAAAAACTAGGCACAGTAAAAGAAACAATACAAGAGAAGTTCAAAATAAGTAAAAGGGTGAGACTGCTTCAAAAAACACTAGTTTAAACTGTGGAACTCCTTGCCATAAGATATTATATGGATGTTAAATGTTGTAATGGTTTGAAAAAACGTTTGAAGAGTTTTATAAAAAAAACATGGAGTGGTCTTAAATCTGTGGATCCTTGTGATATTCATGTGATTTCATGTAGAGTTTTGCTTGTGGGGAATATGACTGTCTGAGGCCCATCATATTCATTTCAGAACAGTGCATTCAAATTCAGTTCATTGCCAACCAAGCCACAGAAGTTTTAATAAATGTGGCCAGGTCAGATTCTGCCAGAAGAAGGTCCAATCTCATGGCTTGTCATAAATGAAGGAAGACCTTTATGGTGTTTTTTGTCATATGGTGTAGAATGCAGAACCATGCTGAGACTTCCTGCCACCTTAAGAAATGAGAGCAGCTGTCCCTCAAGCAAAAATTTTATTAGTGTGTTGGTTACTTGTCCAAAATATTTTCCTCTGCCTATCAATATTGCTTTTATTGTGCCCAAGTTTAGTTCAGCCAGCTGTTCCTAGTCATAGCACTAACCCCTCTCATGTTCTGGGACAGCTGGAGAGGGGTAGTTTACAGCAATTTGTTTCATTGGTTGGCAATGAGTAGAGAGTTAATTTACTGAATGAGAAAGTGATGTAGAGTTGAATGTCACATTGTATCTCTAGCATTTGATTCTACTGAGTATGACAGATTCCCCAGAGAAGTTGTACAGGTATGTTAAATGGAATGAGAGAAGAGACTGTAGTATTTCCAGTCCAACACTTCAGAACTCGTATCTACCATTCCCCTCTGTAAAATTGAAAGACAGTAGTGAGGTTTAGATTTTTAAGATTTCTGTCTTCAGCATCTTCTTTTTCACATCCTATAGAGTAGCCTTATTTAACAGTGAGTCTTTTAGGTTTTACTGGTCCCTAAAAATCTAGGACAGCTAATATAATTTAAAAGGATAGGATTTTGTAAATCTTTTTTAAAACTTTCATGATAAACAACCTTACAATAATCTTTAAGAGGCTGTTTTTCCTCTATCTACCTTTCAGAAGCATTATCTTTAGACAAACAGAAGAACAACTACAAATCCTTAAATTGCTATAAACTTATTTCCTTGGGTTACGTTTACCTCCCTTGGTGCACCAAAAGTGCTGAACTCAAGTGAATTTTTAATTTTGCAGGGTTAATAACCATCAGTTCAGTGTGACTCTCATAATACTGCTGGCTCTAAAGGTGTGTAAGTGACCTATTGATTTCCTTGGCATTTTGTGGCTTGTTCTGATATGAGCACAGCGTTTTTTGAAGTCATCGTGGTGCAATGACAAACAGTCAATATACTCTGCCAGAGCTCTGTTATTGAAACCTTTTA
This sequence comes from Aphelocoma coerulescens, assembly GCF_041296385.1. Taxonomy (NCBI): domain Eukaryota; kingdom Metazoa; phylum Chordata; class Aves; order Passeriformes; family Corvidae; genus Aphelocoma; species Aphelocoma coerulescens. The sequence continues at coordinate 136,343,925 of NC_091015.1, read as the reverse complement.
CCCAGTGGTTACACAGTATTGCCTGGAAAGGTACAGATTGAGCCATGTTGCTGGTTTATACTGAAGGTTTTTCAAGGAGCTCCTCACTCAGCTGTGACTGTTTCAGTTCGCGGAGCGTTCTTTATTTGCTTAGCCTTATTCTTCCTCTTAAATTACACATTAAATATAAATCTGCATCCTGATACATCACAAAGACAACGCTGTACTTCTAGCAGACAGCAACCTAGAGAGGTGATGTAATGTTTTTGGACTGTCTCAGCTCCCTGGAGCAAGACAGGTTGGAATTCCCCCCATGTCAAAGACATGAGATATAAACACAGGTTAGCTTAGCCTAAATCTGGTGGCAAGCAGTGCTGCAAATGCTGGCAGAACTCCTTTCTCTCCTTTAAAGGGTAATAAATAAATAGCTCTCCAAATTCTCAAAGGCAATATATGCAATCATCTCATGATGTGAGAAAGCACACAATGCTCGTTTGCCCCTTTTGCAGAGCTCAGCTTTTCTACCCCAACAGGACACCATTGTGTGAAGTGTGCCCTCTTTTGCCTGACACTTCCCTTGAGTCTGGACAAAACTCTTTGCAGTTTAATCCTTACCTCTGGCAGATGGGTCTTGCCCCTGGTGCTGACAGAGCTTTGTCTCACTTCACCTCCTTCACTGCCCATTCCCCTCAACCTGCACCTGTCAGGAACACTCTCTCCATTTCCTTTCTTTGATATAAGTGATAGGGAATGTAATTTTTATCCTACACAATACCCATACCAAAACTTGCTATCACTAAACTTTTTGTCCCTACTGTGTAAATGATCTAATTGTACAGGAGGTCTGGGAACTGTCTGGGAGGTGAGTGTCAAAGACCAGGTGACACTGGGTCTCCCCTCTCCATCTGTGAGGATATGAAATCCCCTGCAAGACCCCTGCCTTTCAGTCACTGATCTCACACAAACAAAAGCTCTACTCACATCTCTTGTAGAGAGAAGAGCTGAGAGGAGAAAGGGAAAAGGACAGAAAAATACAGCTTATCTTCAATCCCTTTTTCTCTGACATCATGCATGTTGCACCATCTCTCAAAATCCAGAAGTAGAGGTGCAGGACAGTGGTGTGCAGGGAGAAACCTCTTTAAGCACAGGGCTTAAGGGAAGCCATCAGCACTGTCATTACCAATCCTGAAACGTTGTTTTGTGGTTTGTATTTTGTGTCACAGCACTAGAAAATCGTTTATGACCTTTTCTTAGTGCTACTCCAAGGCAGAACCCCTGCAAAGAGTGGAGAAGACCTCAGCTTACATTCTATTTACTTTCCCTATTAAATAAGACAATAAACAGTGTTGAAAATAAGGCTTCAAGTCCACCTCAGCCCACTATTCAATCACAAAACCAGCCCTATTTGTATTATTCCCTATGTTTTCTCATAAACTCTGTAAGCATGAAGTACCAACATTCTTTCCCATGAATCCCTGAAAGGAGTAAAACCTTCAAGTAGAAATCCAATCAAATGGTCTTTCAGAGAAGTATATAAGAATTGATTCTTCCTTTAGGACACCTCTTAACTGAAAGCTTACTGCAGAAGAATAAAAACTTGCAAAGGAAATTTACCAGACCCATTCACAGGTATGAGTCTGAGTTTCTCACTGTTAAGGACAGTAAAGAAAGTAAGGAAAGAGTAAGGAAAATTAGCATAAATTGCTTGTCATTGTGAAGTCAGTTAAAGGGTATTAAAATTACATAGATGCATGCACTCAGGGGTGAACTGACCTTTGACCATTCCAGCTTCTAGCTACTTCAAACTTGAATTCATCCCCATGATATTTAAATTGTTTGAGCCATGCACATGAAAATAAAATCCTTAGCTGAATCATCTTAATTTTCTTGAAAAATCCCATGCACAGATGATCTTAGAGTAAAATTGATTACAATTTATTCAGAAAATGACACTGAGATATAAATTATATTCTGTGCTGGCTCACAAGGCTTCTGTTCTTTGAAATTCCTATGTAGCCTAAAAAACACCAGCTAAAATGAGGAGAGCCTGTCGCTGAGGTGATAAAGCTGACAGACAACTTAATTATCTTGGCCAAGAAGAATTTGCTTTCTTGGACAATTGGAAGTGAGGAAGCCAGCTTGCTTTTAGTATCCCAGCAATAATTATGTCTATTATAACACTCAGTCAGGACACAGTACTTTCCAGTCACTGTCTCTATGAAAATAGATGTTGGGAATTGCTATATTTATATTTATATATTTATATTTTTATTTTTATTTTTATTTTTATTTTTATTTTTATTTTTATATTTACAGAAATAAATTTTATGAAATGTGTTCTCTGGAACAAGTAAACATTTCATGTTGAGGAGATAAGCAGTGCAGAATGATGTGAGTCACTGAAACAAAGCAGTCCCTCTGCATGGAGAGCAAATGATGACCAGGTGTGTCTCAGCTGGAAAATCAGAGCATGAGCATAGCCTACTGGCTTCTGGTAAAATTGCATTAGCAGTAATTGTTTTTGAAAGGGGCTTTGCTCTTTAAAATTTTACATGGACTGCAAAAAATTTTCCCTCCTTTAAACTTTTGTGTGTTGTCCTAATGGAAATTCAAAAAGAAATGTTTGATCCCCTAATTAGTGAGTTACTAAAGCTACTGCTAACACTCCATACTTCATCCTGAATGAAATCAAAATGAATTTGCCTATTTTATTGCTTATTTCAAGAAATATCATGAGTTCTGTGTTTCCCTATGGCCCCATGAAGTTAAAGGCGTGCTTAGTTTTGCATATTAATAAGTAAGAGCAATATGGTTATGCACATACAGGTGTTCTGGACAGGATAGAAAGAAGCTGCACAAATACATATTAAATTAGTTCATTAAGGGAATTAAAACTGCTAAAAGAAAATCCACCTCTACCACTTTAGCTGAAACTACATTCATTGCATGTAAGCATGAGCTATGAAACATGGCAACAATAGCTCAGAAATCAGGATTAATATTTGGCTTTTGTGGCACCTTTTTATTCATTAAGTATGATTTCTAGTCATTCCAGATCTGGAGCTCTTAGTTCTTTCCTAGGACAAAACTTCCATGACTCCTAAGGAGCCCTTCACAGGGAATGGGTGCAGCACTGCACCACACACTTCTTAAACATGATGGCTCTCTCATCTTGGCACTGTGGCACTATATACCTCTCTAATACCTCAGAGGAACTTCTTGCTTTCCTTTAAACAGAGTTTACAAAGACTGTCTAGTCTTTATTGTTTGGCCTTGCATATCTGTGAATCTGTGTCATATGTCAGCTACCACTGCATGAAAACAGCAGAAAGAGGCAGTGCAGCACCTGCACAGAGACAACACAGGGGACAGGTGGCTCAGTGCATCCCATTTCAGCAGCAGGCAGGTGAATGAAGTAAGGAGGCTGCACACCTCCTAAAAGATCTGGGTGTTTGGTCAAATCTGTGTTTGGTCAAATTTGTGTTTTGCTTCTGCAAACACAGTCTATGAAACATGACACGTTATCAATTAATAGTAGTTTTGATTACCAAAACCAACAGCAAATGTATTTTCTTTGCAGAATATTTGCTTTAACCTTGAATCATCTAAACATATACAGACTATAGATGTTAAGGAGCAGAGTTGCATGCCAGCCAGAGGACCTTCAAAGTTGTTATCAAATCTCTCAGAGTAGATGGGAGGCTGATAACATGCTTGTTGTCTTTGGCTTGTTTCAGTTTCCTTACTTTCAATCTCATTGCTGATCTCCAGCAGCTTCTCTGCTTGCAATTCTTATTTGACCTTTTTGTTGCAAAGTTATTGTGGAGGCTTTAAATAGTTCTTTATGAGATCTCAGTGGGTATTTCAATCTGAAATTCAGGAATAGTTCTTGTTATAATCCTAAGAATCAGCATATACAAGCTGACCTGCAGCTTAGTGTTCATTTCTGTCCCAGATGTCTATTGTCTCTCACAGTAGGTACAGAAGAGCACAGTATAAGGAAGAAAACTGTTTATTAAAACTGCTGTGAAACAGGAATTACAGGGTTAGTGTGAAAATTTGAATTGTTCAACTGAAATGTCCTTAACTATTTTGAACTTTTTTGGTTACTGCTAATGTTAGAATAATAAGAATTTATTTCTTTTGCCCAACTGAAGTAATATTATGCATTTTACACCCAAATTGCTTCTAAATCAGTACAGTTGTAAAAAACTGCAGATTACAAATAAGTTCTAATTTTTCTCCTAGAAAAGGATCTGCAGATTGAAAATGTACTTGTCCTATCAGTTCTTAGATGGGCTAATCATACCCCTAAACTTCAAAAGAAAAACGGTTCAATTTTTTTGGTGAGAAAAAAGAGACAGACTGTGCAATTAGAGTTTGCAACAAACAAAACCCTGAAGATTACATAGCATTCTGATTTTTTTCCTGATGTTGATTTGCTATTTATTTTCCCAGATGACCTCAAGCAAGTACCTTAGAATTACATCCACTGATTTCCGTGGATCTTTTCTTTAAAGAACATTATTAATCATTATGAGGAAGGGAAAATAAATAAGAATAATAAAGAATATTTGGGAAAAAATAGGAATATATGGACCGGAATGTTTTGGGGGAGGGGGGGTGTTTTGTAGTGATGACCATTAAAGAAAGAATTATGGGTGAATTTCTCTTTTAACAGAAGGATTCTGAAACCTTGTATTCCTGCACAGCAAGATAGATAAGCTCTGTTATACAAATAATTATTGCTGCTGCCACTCTCCACATGGTCCCACTTTTATTTTTATTTTTAAATTGACACCTTTCCTTCTACTATTCATTCCATTTCATCACCAGCTCATGTTTTTTTGCTTCCCATTTACCAGAGAGAAAGAAAAGAGTTATTCTCATAACCAGGAGTTAAGCTAGAGGGATTTGTATTTCTATTTTGCTCACTGTCACTTAGACAAAAGCTCACAGCAATAAAACACAGTTAGTATTGGAACATGTAGTAGTTTGTTGATGGTTTGTGATACAGCAAATGTGCTTTCTTTAAGAGTTCTCAGTTCCAGCAACAGCAATGTGAATATTTCTATGACTTTAAATGCTTCATCTCTATCAATTTCTACTAGAATTTTCCTGTGCATGTGAAAAATAGACATCCTTTAATCACATTTCTAAGGCAATGATTTGTAATGACACAGTGGCACTGAATCAGGTGCATTGTCCATCAGCTGTGAAATCTTGGATGATTTCAAGCAGAATCTTGTAATAGGCTGAATTAGCCACAGCCCATTTTACTAGTTACTGCATGTTACTGCACTTTAAATAGCATTGGGCTATTTTATGGAAGCCACATCCTTTATCTCCACTTTTTAGCTGGCCCAGAAAGTGTTGTATAACTAACATTTCCTTCTGATTTCAAAGAAATTACCACTGCCATCTCCAGGCTAAGACATTCTGATAAGCATCTTGGTACTAAGAAGCATGAAATTGAAATGGACCCAGTGCACTCTGCCCTTTTACCCAAATGAGATCCAGAGCATTGTTCTGACTTTCTTATTTCCATCCCCAAACCAGAAGGACAGTTTTAAACATTATCTGATAGGGTAGGCCTCATAGAGTCCTTAAAATCACTGTACTTCACATTTCATTTCAAGAGTGATTAGCAAAGGACTCAAAAAGTCTTTGTCGACCATAAATTAACATGAGTTGCCCAGGTTTTGGTACAAAAATATATGACTAGTAGCTCTGTTCAAACTGAATGGCATAAATCCCTGGGGATGTGCTTATCAAAACAGGACCATGTGTTCTGCATTATTAACTAAGGGCTGTTTACTCAGATAAGTCAATATGTAGAAGAAATTCTAAAAGAACATTTTGTTCCACAAAAAGATTTGAGCTGAAAATATATTCAAGCTTTAGCTTTCATATTGGTCAACCTTTTGTTTTCATCTTTCATACCAGCGGGGTAGTGGAAATCCCATTTCCCAGATAGCACAAGCTGGCTGAGAGCAATCATTTTCTTCATTTCATTTAATTTCTTGTGCAGAATGGGCTAAGGATATAGCCTGGAGGCACCCCAGGGTTGGATGCACTAAGATGCCAAAGCACTAAATTGAACAGGAAATTCAGAATAAAAACAAATAGCAACAAAATCTATGTGAAATGCTCAGACAGTAATTCTAGTACCTCAGAGTACTCGGCGTTATCTTTCTCCTGACTAACAATAACATACATAGAAAATATATAGCAGCAGCAGGGTCACGGGGGCCATTTCTATAGTCAACCAGAGGACAGTTAAAGATGATTCTGATACTCATTTCTTTATGTGAGGTGTTCTATCTACATATTCCCCTACATGGCACATAATATTTCCCTCTCTTGGAGGTTTTCTATAATGAGAATAAATTGACACAGGGCAGAGAGTGAGTCCACTTTTCCTTTGCTTCTTTGTGCTTGTCCAAATGGAACATAAAATGCAAATGAATCAGAACAGAAATGTTTTGCCCACTTTTGGCTCATACAATTTGTAACCCATGTTTCACATGTGAAAAGGAAGATACAAAGTCTGTGGCATTTAAGAAGCCACCCATGAATTTACTTTGCTTACAGATTTGCACCCAATACTCTTATGTGCAGCTTTAGGCAGAGCAGTGTCTCTTAGAAAGTTTCACCATGCATTATAGTCAAGAGATAAAATTTAAACAACTGCAAATTGAACATAATATTTTGGTATTTTTGTTAATATTTTTTTTGTTGGCAATACAAAGTTTCTGGAAGGTAAGATCAGTTTCATGGCCAAATCAAAAAGTGAACATCAAGTGGCCATAGAGATGGTTTCAGTAAAAAGAAAACAGTGTGCAGTAAGTTTACATGAAGTCAGCTGGGCAGCTGAGAATTGCCTGGTCACTTCCAGAAATTGTATAAGGAAACAAGTACTTCAAGCTTGAAAGCCGCTGTAATGGTGATATTTAGATATTAAGTAGCATCTGCTTACATGACAGTGCACTGGGATAGTTAACACTTATAAGGAAGAATACAGTCTTGTTAGCAAGTCTAGCAAATTCATGCCTGGGTTTTGGTTTTTGCATGCTATGGGGCCTTAGCTTCCTCTTCATGGCAACTGCTGAAAGAAATTTAAAATCAGTTGAATTTATTCATAGACTTCACTAGAATCAGCATAAGTTTTTTACAACAGTTTTGTTAAAGAATTTAGATGTTTAGATTGATAAATCCTGGAAGTGATGAAAGCAAAACCTAATTTTGTTTGTTTCCATCAGTATTTTTCAACTAAACAAACCATTTTCCTGTTCATCTAAGACAAAGAACTATGTTTCAAGTACCTGGAAAGTGTCACTAACTGCTTTGCTAAATCAAACCTTTGATGTGGAGTGAGGTTTTAGTCTCATGGCTATCCTACATTTTGTCATTCAATGACACAGTATAATCTCAACAAAAGTATTATTCATAATTTCTTAATAAAGGTTCCACACAGACATCTGTAAAGTATTTGAAACTGATTGGTATGACAGACAGTATAGGTGTGCTATAATATGTACATAAATGATACTAACAGCTCAGTAAAGATTTGGTCTTGTAGTAAATCATAACATGAACTCTCTCCTGGAACTGTACCAATGCACATGTGCCATTGTGTCCCCTCCTCTGCTGCAGCATCGAGCAGGGTTTATGTGCAGAAAGAAGCCTTGTGCAGAAACAAGCTGCCCTGCATATGCAGGAGATTGCTTTAGCAGTTCTTCTGCCAGGGCTCCACTTAACCCTTCAGTATTAAACACATAAATACTTCAGTGAAAGTACAGTGAGAACATGGAGGAAAACAGCTTTTTTTTCTGAATTTCCTTCCATAATACCCTCGATTTTTTTCACATAGCTTTCTCTCAAGCCTACTTCTGTTACTTTGTAACTTTTCATGAGGTCGACTCTGAGTTTTTTCTGTGGAATTATGCCTTTATTTCAGAGAAACTGTAGAAGACAAACTTCACTAAAACACTTGTTTTACTCATACCTAGAAGAACAAACCTAAAAATAAAATGAAATAAGGAGCTTCTCATCATTGCTTCTGCTTATTTTCTATCCAGTCCATTAGTGACACTGTGGCACTAAACATTGATCATTTTTTTCTTCCATGGAGAATATATATTTCAGCTAACACTAGGAATGATTATTTCTCTGTTTTTCTCAAGTTTTTAAAATTTTCCAGTGAATTCTAGATCACTGCGTTCGTTGCCACCATAGAAAATACATTAATCAGATAGGACAACCCCATCTATTTTTACCAGAACACAGAAACTCTTTCAAAGACAATAATTCTAATTCCAGGAAGAATTTTAGAAAAACATAGGAAATGGCCAATATATCTCAAATAAAGAGCTATTCCATGAAGGAAAGAAAAGGGGGGAAATTGTAACAGCAGACGTTCGTCATGAGGTTTTGCTGGAGAGACCAGTGAACTCCTTTGCTTTGAAAGGGAATTCAAGGGAACGGCACCGTCTTCTCTACAGACCAGCTGCCTGCGTTTTTATAGCATCGTACCTGCTCCCTCTTGTGGCTGCTTCCGAGGGATTTTTCCTGTCAACATTGTACAGGCCACAATTACGCGAAGGTGAACTATGAGCAGAGATTCTACGCCTTACTTGTATTGCATGTGCACTCCACAGGTTTCCTTTGGGGTCATTTTTCCCTTAACATCATAGAAGGATAGAATCATGGAATGGTTTGGATTGGAAGGGGGTCTTGAAGGTCATCCAGTTCCAACCTCCCTGCTATGGGCAGGGACACCTTCCCTTGAACACCTCCAGGGACAGGGCATCCACAACTTCTCTGGGCAGTCTGTTCCAGGGCCTCACCACCTCACAGATTTTTTTCCTAGTATCTGATCTAAACCTAGCTTCTTTCAGATTAGAGCCATTACCCCCAGTCCTATCACTACATGCTCTTATAAAAAGTCCCTCCCTCTTTTTTATGTCCCCTTTAAGTACTGGAAAGCTGCAATTAGGTCACCCCAAGGCCTTCTCTTTTCCAAACTGAGCAAACCCAATTCTCTCAGCCTTTCCTCATAGAAGAAGTGCTCCATCCCCTGATCATCTTGCTGCCCCTCCTCTGGATTCCCTCCAACAGATTCATTTCCTTCCTGTGCTGGATGCAGCACTCCAGGTGGAGTCTCACCACCGCAAAGAAGAGGTGCAGAATTGCCTCCCTTGCCCTGCTGGTCACACTGCTTTGGATACAGCCAGGATAAGGTTGGCTTTCTGGGCTGTGAGTGTACATGGCCAGCTCCTGTCCAGCCCCTCATTCACCAGCACCCCCAAGTCCTTCTCAGCAGAGCTGCTCTCACTCTCTTCATCCACCAGCCTGTGTTGATACTGGGGGTTGCCCCAACCCAGGTGCAACACTTTGCACTGGGTCTTGTTAAACCCCATAAGAATCCCAAAGATCCACTTCTCAAGCTTGTTCAGGTCCCTCTGTCCATCAGGTGTGTCAACTGCACAACTCAGCTGGGTGTCGTGTGCAAATTTGATGAGGGTGAACTTAATCCCTTCACTTTATTATTAATGAACATACTAAATAATGCTGATCCCAACACGGACCCCTGAGGGACATCACTTGTCACTGATGTCTGTCAGGACTCTGAGCCATTGATCGCTACCCTCTGGATGCGACCATCCAAGCAATTCCTTACCCACCTCACAGTACACCCATTAAATCCTTCACTTCAATTTAGAGAGCAGGAGGTTATGGGAGACCATGTCAAAGGTGCTACAGAACTCTATATAAATAACATCTGTAACTCTTCCCCTATACACTGATACTCCATTGTAGACTACCCTAGGTTGGTCAGACAGGATTTTCGCTTGTTGAAGCCATGCTGGCTGTCTCAAATCACATCCAGGTATGGATCCTGGTGTCCATGATTAGGATTTCTTGCCTTGGAGACCACAACCTCTCTGCGAAAAGCACATACAAAGTGAAAACAAAGTGCTGATTACATAGCAGACAAATTTTAAAAACTCTATATGCACATGTATATAAACATATTAATAAAACCAGAATGAATTTTTTAAAAACTTTACTGAACTTTTCAGTGCAAAGGAATCACATAGAAATGGTTGACTGGGGAAGACTTGTGCTGTTCTTCCTCTGTTGATTTGTTAAACTCATTTCAGTTAGGGGCAATAGTACATTTATTCAGAAGTGGCTTTATTGAAAGCAGTCAGTTTTCCTACCCACATGAACCATGTAGGGAGAAGAATGAAATCCTGAACAGTAGTGTTTGCTGCTTTGAAAGCAAAGTTAAACTAGAAAAAGACAGCTTTTAAATTTTCTTGTGTTATTTCATTTCTTTTTCTTCTATTTCTTGTTTCTCTTCCTTTTTTTCCTTTGTAGAATATTGCTGTTCACAGCAAAAAAGTTTCCTCTCACCACATAATGCCTGCATGAAGTACACTGCATCCACTCTGCTTTGTTTTGCAGCTTAAGTGTCAAGTAAAGGATTTCCAAAACTCTTCAAAAATTTTAAAATTTAAATCTCATTAGACCCCACTGAAATTTTAAAAGAACAACACAATTGTTATTGAACAGGGCAATGCTGGAGTGTCTGTTCATCTAGAGGTCATCCTAGGGAGCAGCCATGAAAAGTATTCACTATTCAAGGGAAAAAACACATATCTGTGTGGAATTCTAAAGGCAACCAAAGATAACAATAATAGCACAGAAAACCTTTCCCCTATGTTTTTGGAATTTTGGGTGAAGACAGAAATTTGAGGTTGCCTTAGGAATTCCATTGAGGAAGACATATGCCATTTAGTACACATAAACTAGCATAATTTCTTTTGCTATGGTAAGCTTGGGGTTTTGTTGTTGTTGTTTTGGTTTGTTTTGTGGCTTTTTGGGGGAAGCCGGAGTGGTTTTTTTGGTTTATTTGTTTTTGTTTGTCTTGGGTTTGGGTTTATTTTGCTGGGTTTTTGTTGTCGGTGGTGGTGATTTGTTTTGGTTTGCTTTGCTTTTGGGGTTTTTTTTGCTATGAGTTGGCCCTATAACATTACATGGCAGAAGAAGCTACTGACCTACTACAACTCAGTTCTGTGGTGCTGGGATGAAACCAATAGATACTGTCTTCTAAAGCAAAACCTTCTATACATGGGAGAAAGCAAAATAAGAGGACCAAAAGAGCCTCTTATATGCAAAAGTATCACACTGTGTCTCCTGGGAGATTGAACAGCAGTGGCAAAGAACAGATCCTGCAGCAAGTGGTTTCCAAATAACTAATTTAGCAGAAAGCTATGAGTTTACCAGCAGTCTCTGTGGAAATGGACTTAATCCCTTGTAGTGCAGGTTTGCTGCTTACTCAGGGAACTGTACCTGTGGAGCACAATACCCTACATCCCAAGACTTTGCAAATGAAAAATTTTCTTCACTCCTGAGCTGTGTCATTACCTTTGTAGGTAGATTTATCCCCATGCTTTTTCTGAACCACTGACATATTGAATACCTTTTAAAATTACAATGCTGGTTTTCCCATGAGCAAAACCAATGTGTTAAAATATCAGACTTGACCAAAGAACAGTGGTTTCATTTTGTGAAAACCCTCTGTGGAACTTGAATGTATTTTGTAGTATACTGGCATGCAAACAAAAGCTTTCCAATTTATTTTCTATCACTGGAATGGTATTGAATTATCACTTTTTAAACTGACACATAAATTCCTACTTCATTATTACAATGGGAGGTGATGGTCCAAAGATTCCAGTTCAAATCCCCCTAATGCCTGGTATCCCAACATTTACAATGCTGGAGAATTTATCACCTCATTTTCCCCCTCACAATATGATTACTTTCAAAATTAATGAACTTTACTGAAATATTTTTAGCTTTGACATAATAGTATGCTTCAGCAAATTAGAGTGTCACTGAATAAGTTTCAACCAGCTCTAAGAAACATACATATACTGATCACCACTCGAGGTGCCCTGATGGTTAAAACTTTTGCATGGTGTTGAAAAACAACAGCAGATTTTTGTCTAAAAGTTAGAAATATATTTTCTATTTTGTATACATAAATCTTTTCTCAGGAACAAGATGCAATGCAATTGCTGCCATGCTCTGTGTATGCTGATTAAGCAGTGGTTTTGTTACTATGACTTAGTTAAACAATATGATAAATTCTTTCAAAAATACTGAAGTGAACTTTAAATTACTTTAAAGTATTCCATTGGCATATGCAAACATAAAAACTGTGTGTTGCTATTCAGTCTGAAATGCCCAGGTCTGTATTTATACCTCATATGTCTGATGTTACACAGATGACCAACCAACAGGTTGAATGATTAATGCCACCTTCTGGATTTTTAGGAAGTAGAGTTCTAGAGGTAGCAGAGGCTAAGAGTGGACAATGAGAAGTTTAATGGTCTTTAAGACTCCTTTCTCTTCTTTCAGTAGACTCTGCCATAAAGCTAGGAACTGGCATTCAGAGTTATCCAAGGTCAACACTGGAAACTCTTTTTACATTTCAATCATGACTACAAGCTTTAAGGGACCTGAAGAAAACTGCACTCTAAATGTCATGCCAGAGAGGGAGGATATAAAGTTTGGCTTCCTATGGGGTAAGGATACTTTCTGGATGAAATCTTCCACTTGACCTAGGAATCCATCTTGTCTTGTGACCCCCATGGTAAATCTTCTTAAGTTGTCAGAAGTTCCAGTCCAATCCAGCTGTGTTATTCTTGGTTACACAGTAGTTTATAAGTCTTGTGTACCTGTAAATTGAGAAAGAATGAAAACAGGTTTTACACTGTCAAAATCACGGAATGAAATCACCACCCAATTTCCAGTCAAATGAATGAGTGAATGATGGTGGGGTGAAATTCCACTGCCAGACCTGGAAAGCAAAATCTGTGTCACTCACACAAAGTAATGTAGAAATATAAACAACAAATTCCAATTACTTTCCAATGCTTTATTCAAGAAATTGATATTCATGACATAGTATCTTGATATACAAATTAGAAGGTAAAATTTCAAAGCTTGTTCTAACATTTCTTGATTTGTGTACTATCTTTCTTTGTTTCTGTGGGCCTGAGTCTACAAACTTGTGCCCCAACCAAATCATGAACCTCTTCTAACCTCCCATGAACAAGTTATACTGTTTTCTGTGATCACAGCTTGAAGAAGTATCAAAAAGGTAAGCGAACAATCAGCTCTGTTGGGTAAAACAAAATGCCTACTGGAAGGTAGACTGGGCTGGAGGTGACAGGTGAAAACCATGAGGAAATTAAGGGCTGAGGAACAGAAATATAATAGTTCCTTAACTGACATCACAGCTGTGGAGAAGCAGTCCTTGATCCATTTCCAGTGGAACCAGTTTACTGCAGCTAATCTTGCCAAACAGCATTTGGTTGTCATTGCATTGAAATGGGCCAGGAGTACCCTCAGACATCCTCAGTGATAGTCAACTTTCAGGTGAAATATTGAGGAGCAGCCCAGTGCCAGGCATTACTTCTACAGCTGTGATAACCAACATGTGCCTTGCAAATCAGTGAAGGCATCCTGGTCTGATGAGTAGGACAGAGGATCATGGAATATCATAGATTGAAAAAGACCTCCAAGATTATCACATCTAACCATTTACCCAGCACTGCCAAATTCACCACTAAACCATGCCCCAAGTGCCACATCTACATGTCTTTAAACACCTCCAGGAATGGTGACTCACCTGCTCCCCTGGGCAGACTGATCCAATGCATGAAACATGTAGCAATCTAAGAACGCAGTAACCTGGGGCTGTTTCATAAACTGTGTGAACACGGAAGTAGCAAGCCTCTAGTATTTAGATAAACGAACATAAGGATCAGAGGTTTTTCAGGATAAGGTCATGGACTTGGGTCTGGGCCAAACGTACAATAGAGTCACGACCCACAGGCTCCCCAAGAGTGCAAATGGAAGGAAATTATCCTACTTTACCTAATTGAATAGTGGAATGCAACACATTGCACCAGACTCATGAGACCAGAAAACATATTGGAAGGATTATTTTTATTTTTCCCCATTAGAAAGATGAACAGTCTTCTCAGATTGTTGACATCACTTATTGCTAATTAGGTTAGGATGAAAAATGGTTTTGCACCAATCTTAGACTAAAATAGCATAGGAACATGTTCGCTGAGTCCTCAGCAATCACTTAGAAATAGAAACAGTGATGTCACATGGATCAAGCTCTAGGTATGTCATTTTCTGGCCAAACCAACAAAAGCTCTGTGTTTACTCGACAGATTAGCACACATGCTCATATCAAAAAATGTATCAAATCCAACAGAACCATGCTGAATCTAATTTGTGTCCACTGAGTAATAAAGTTGTCAGGGAAACTGCCCAAAACTTGACCAAATACCACTACTAATCCAAGACCCCAGTTTCTTTCAGGTGAAATTGAAGAAATACAAATGGAAAATGTAAGATTCCCTTTTGTTTAATTTCTTGCAGACAATGAAGGCTGAGAAAAATCTCTCTTAAAGCCTGTAAATGTGTATTAAGTTTATTATCCATAATTAGTGGCCATTAATCCTTTTTCTGTCATGAATGCCCAGGTGAATTTCAGTAGTTTAGTTTTTTTAGTTGTTAAAGGCAAAAAGTTTCAGTGCTGCTGTCTACAAGAGTTATGTGATACAGATTCCATAGCAAGTGCTCTGTCCCAAGGTGTGCTATGTCCCAAGATATGCTGATACCGTCTTCTTAGAAGCACTTTAAAAATTGCATTGCAGGAACTTTGTAAAGAATTGAGTCATACATCAGAGTATTGTAATATAGAATTTCAATTGGAATGTATTATAGACAGGTAAAATTTACATAAACCTGTAGTTTAGTGAGGCAAAGTTATTGGTGTGCTTCTTAAAATGATGTTACCAATATAGTTTAGAAAAGTTTGGTCAGCAACTGCATGGTAACACAAATTCAATCTTAAAAATACCAATAGGATCAAGAAAATTTCTATTTGGTTAGTAATATTTTCTATATTTTTAATAAAATTCAGATCTATGTCGTTATAACACCCAGGTCTTGCCACAACATCTTTTAAGTATCTGTAGCTGCCATGCTTTGTGCAAACTGACCACTGGATTGTGTTTTGGAATGCAGAGAGAAATGTGTTACACTTGCAAAATCAGTGTTAACAGAAACTAAGCATTCACTTCTCAGAAAGGCAGGTAAATGGTGTTGTATCAGATTTGTGCTGCAGTGACCAGTGTTGTCTCACAGTCAAGCACCAATGTGGTGGTTATAAAGATTAATGGTACTAGAAGGCTGCACTCAAGAGTATTACTGGTAACACATCTTCTGTTTGAGACTATTTACTATAGAAAGTACAGTTAAGTGGTTTGAATGATCTGTACGCATACAGTCATTGAGTGTATGTCACTTGGGTGTGAAAAAGTGTCCCTTCTCTGCCAATTCAGAGATTATGTGAGTTGTTCCCAACCCAAGCTTTATGATCTCATCTGTTTAATGCAAGGTGTAACAGTTTGCTCACGGCTCTACAGATCCCTGTTTCAGTCCGTGGTATGTCAATGAAAATGCTGGTTGTCAGTTTTCCTATTACTCTTTTACCTAACATTGTTAGATCAGTTCAAGGCTGGCCTGAATAGCATGGAATCATAGAATGGTTTGGGTTGGCATGGACCTTAGAAATCTTCTCATTCCAAGGCCCTTGCCATGGGCAGAGACACACATTCTACTAGACCAGGCTGCTCAGAGCTCCATCCAAACTAGCCTTGAAAAGGCAAAAAAAATATGCTGGGGTATCTTCAGCTCTTCAGTTAATCAGTAATAAAATATTTCTCATATTTAAATGATTGAATTGCTTAACTTTTGCCCTACTTTATAGCTTTTAAAATATTTAATCTTCTTAAAATTCCTTTCTTATCAGTGGTTTAAGTTTCTCCTTATCTCCCAACTTGAATAATGCTAGATAGCAAACAGAGACATGCTACTGTATTACATGTCTTTTTCTAAAACTTATGTACAGATCCTGCTTTTCTTATCCTGTCACTATAATTTTTTTTTTTTTAATGAATGGAAGAGGTAACAAATTTGCTCTAAAATAAATGCAGCAGAGACATCCCAGGAAAATCATTTGTTTTCCTGCAAGACAATTCTTTTGAAAGTTATGTTAGATCAGAAAAATGCAATGTTCATCTCTCTGGAGCTTTGGGTATGACATTTTTTCCATGCTTATATCTCTAACATATTTTCATCTCACACCTGCCCCTGGCATCAGATTACTTCCTGCTCCAGAGACCACTGAGTGATACCTTCCATGTTCTTATTATGTGATCAGGTGTCAGCTTGCTCCTAACAGCCAGAAAGACAGTGCTGGTGTTACTACATGAACAATAAATTTACTTATGACTACTGTCTTGTGTGAAGAAGAGCGTGTTCTTACACTTCTAACTACTCCAGTCACTATCAAAGAGCATAAAAACTAACAATGAGAATAACAAGAACTGGAGTTATTTCACAGAGCTTTACAGATGATTTTAAATTCTCCTTTTTGCATATAGTTAGGTGCAACTTCCGCAGATCAGTCCCACGCCTGCTGCATCCAGTCCAAAGTAATATAACACTCTTTTTTAAACAACCTGAATTTCTTTCTATTTCCTTTCCCTTCCCTCAAGAGGCAACTCTCCATCATTTTACACCAGAAGTCCTTTCGAATGCCAGTCCCAGGTTCACTGAGTTGGCTGAAAACCTGGAAGTGCTATGCTACTTGGTTGTCTTCTCTTTCTGCATCATATTTTCTTATAGGACCATGCATACATAAGATTTGAATTTAACCAGTATTCCAAGTTGAAGCAAAGACTTTAGAGTGGAATAACTGCAGATGACACTCAGTGGAAGACCACTCCAGCCTGTACCTCTTCAGTATAGATTATAAATATTATATTACAAATACAGTAGGATAGAGTGAGAAGTTTTATTTTTAGAAAAAGAAGAGTTGGAAAGAAAATTTAAATGAGTTTACTTATATCTGGATGTTGGATTTCTGTTGGTAATATACAGATCCTCTCTTCTAGGTAGAAGCAGGTTATCTGAACAATGTTCAGAAATGGAATGAGAGACTGCCTATCCTCACTCTCACTCAGCAATTTGCTCAGTATAACCAGGTCTCACTCCCTCATTTACTTGCTAATCTCTTCTTTCATCAAGTCTATCATTGGACTGTCTTCTCAGGCCATGGGTAGAAATCAGCTTCACAGAGTCATAGACAGTGCTCCTCTTCTGCAGAAAGTTAATGACCCTGAAACTCTACAGGCAGATGGCATCACACTGGTCACTAATACACTTCTGACAAAGCCAGATGCAAAAGATCACTTGAGTTCACCTAACCAACTTTGCCAGAAGTGTGTTAAAGAGAAACGTTCCCTCCTGCTGGCAGAGAAATGAGGGCAGTAACCTTCAGGTGGTAGACAGTGACAGGGAGCCAGAACTCTTAAAGTCTTCAGCTGGCAAGGCCAGTGCATGTAAAACTTCTGCATGTGGCTCTGTGCAATCCCCAGTCACTTCGATGCAGTTACTTGGCTCTCATCAGTACATCTCTAGCTTGACCTGTAGACCTTTTAGTTGTATTGTAAAGTAAATAAATTACTTGTGACTACTGTAACTGTAGCACTGAATAACAGTGATAACAGTCAGATTAGTCATAAGAGTTACTCATATCATAGTGAGAGAATATCAATGGGAAAATTTTAAAAACTCCAAAGTTTGTTTTGGATGAAGATTTTATAAGAACAGTCTTTGTTCTGAGATTTCTGGTGTTTTCAGTTTCCACTTGACCTATTTTTCTTAACTTGCTCTCTGAACAAAAACTATTGAGATTGAGACCTACTAACAGAATAACAGAGTTTAAACCACATAGTTTACTCTTCAGCAGCTGCTGCCATATGATGATAGCACTTAAAACCAATAGGAAGGTCTTTGAATAAAACTGTTCCATAATATATCTAGAAATTGCTTACAAGACTGTAGTTATTTAACACATGCTTTATTTTGAAACATTCCTTCAGATGAAATTGGAGGCTTATACCTGTCATACAAATACAGAGTGTTTTCAGAGTGTTGGGCTTCTACATTGCTTAAAGTTCATAGAAAAGCTATTATTTGCTTCACCAAGCCTGTATATGCTGAAAACAAAGGTATTTCACTCAACTAGGTATTGTACTCAACTAGGCCCTAGATAATTAAATAGACTAATTTGACTAATTTAATTAGTTACTGTAAAACATATGCATTACAACATGCCACCTGTCCTCTGTCCTTGTTGCAGAGTATTCAGTTAAATTAGCAATTCTTTTTCTGTATACTTTGCTGCATGTGTTCATAAATATGAATATTTACTTTCTTCTTTATGTGAGTTCTCCAACCCATCTGCTAGGCAGCCAGGACAGTGAATTTAAAAAGCTGTTAGAAGACGACATGTGTTCTTGAGCCAAATGAATAACAATGCTGTTGCCTAACAAGCTAATATACCAAAAGAAGTTATAGGCTTGGTGGGAGACTCATGGGGATGCAGTTCCATGGCCTGTAGTAGTCAGACTGGGTGTATGTAGCAATCTTTTCTGACTGAAAGCAGAATACAACTCCACATGCTCTTAGAATTAAAAGAGTGAAGATCCATCACCAACACAAAGTTTTGCAATTGTCTGCACTCTCTAACCTTGCTCCAGCAATCAGCCCAGTGGAAGGTGGTCAAAACAACTCTGACAGAATCAGTTTAAAGCCAGTATTTGCTTATGACAGACGAGGAGCAGAAAAAAAAGTCATTTGCCTGATCTAAGGTTTTTGCACTTCCCTTTGTATCAAACCAAAACCAGGGCCCCAGTTCAACAGAGTACCCTTCAAGAAGAGTCTTAGAGCCTCTAACCATTAACATTCTTTCTTTCTCTCCTCCCACACCCTTGGCTTCCTCTGCAGCCAGCAGGGTTTGAATGACCTGGAAGGCCATGGACATTTTCTGCTGGAGTGGGCCCCAAATTTTGAAATATATTTATGCAAGAGTATCAATCATGTAATTCAATAGAGGTCAAATACCTTGCAAGTTTTTTTAATTTTTTTTTTTTATGTTTCCATATAATTGAAAGAATATGTTTGCTAACTTTACTAAATCGCTCATTTTAACACACAGCACTATGTTACAGTATTAAGGCCACCTGTATTTGTGTGTTTTCCATACCAAGGAATGTCAAGTTCAGAGTTAAACTCTAATGTAAATGCCAGAGTTTAGATCCTATGAATAATCCAGCATGTCTAGGCAGCATGTTTCTCCTGAATTATCTCACCACACAGTATCCTTCAAACAATACTATATTGTGTTGCACAATATAGCATAGTGTTCTACATCTTTATATGAAAATATATTACTTAAAAAAATTTATTGCTTTCCTTCTTTCCAAATTACACTTACTTAATAGTTCATAACACACTTAGCATAACCTATCTATTGGCTAAGGCAAATATTTACAAAACTGGATTAATAAAATAACCCTGTTATGTAGATGGTGCCTTATTTGCAAAGCTCTAAACTTCTACAACTGTCACAGGAATAATTTTTTTCCTATCTTAGTGCAATAGGCAATGGACCTCAAGATATGTGTTAGACATAAGTCTTGCAATGAATTACCATATGAGGTCTCATGCTACATGCCATTACACCCAATACCGTAATATTTTTGACATTCAAAATCCATGGGTATGTTACCTGAAGTTTCCTTCAAAAAGTTTTCAGAACTACTTTAATCTAACACTATATCTGTAATTCTGCTTTGGGAAAGAAATTCTGTGACAGATCTTATATCAAAGCCAGAAAATTTAGGATTGCCTTTAAAGAAATTAAAGTAGTGTCTTTCCATGGGGACAAATTCAAACGCAAACGTAGCTTTGGAGTTTTTTAAAGAAGCTGGGTCATGATATTAAACTCCACTTTTTATGCCAATCCCCCACCATTTAATTCCTATGGGTCGAGGTCTATTTTGGACAACTACTTTAGTGAATTATTTCAACCTTTTAAGGGATATATGTGTACCCCACAGGCACTGCTTTATGGCAGGTTCCCAAATCACAGTGGGAAAAGAGCCAGGGCTTAAACAATACTCATCTATATTTAGGGAGGAAATAAAAAAGGGATCTGTGCAGTTGCATAATCAGATAATATGACTGAAGAACAAGTGTCACACTCACTGATGGTATCATTTTTCTAACTTCCTCTTACCTGACTAAATCAGCACATCACCACAAGGAAGAAAAATATGGAGCACAGCTCATTAGGTTTCTATCCTAGTCCCCCGGATCTGAAGGCAGCTGTAATGTTTAGACATACAGAGTTAAAATAAAGGAAGCCTTGTGTGTAGATCTTAGACACTGACAAAAGCCAGGAAGTTCACAACATGTTTGAAGCAAATTAACTTTACCTTTTGTTCAGTGACAATTTTGATATTCTGCTTCTGGTTATTGCATACTTGAATTGTAATTTTTTTTGCAGTTTCAATAGGGGCTCAGATGCCTAAATAAGAAAAATATAGAATGAAAATATGACCTTTGGCCCAAGATTTTTATGATCTAAATATGAAAAAAGCAAACTATAAAGAATAAAGAAGATGAACAATGAAACAACAGGATAGATATTAGTCATCCTTGCAGACAATGCTCTCAGTGCTTGAGCTGCCAAGCTTTTTTAGGTATTGGGATAAAATAGGAGGGATTTGAGGCAATGAAGCTGTATTTTTACACTGTAAATCTCATTTAATACTGGCTTAATCAGTAAGGAAAGACTTTTTGGAACGTTATACAAAAATGAAAACAATGATCACTTCCTATTAGAGTTTACATATGCCTCATTTAAGTGCCTGATATTTTACTTCTCTGACTGGAAAACTCTGTGTTATATATTTCAGATTGAACTGTTCTGTTTAATGATACATTTGAAGGGACAATAAGATACACAAGGAGAATTGTTTCTGTCTAAGATTTTGTAAGGTTTTCCAGTAGTCGTCAGCAGCTCTTTAAAGTTCAGTCCAGGTTAAAAGTCATATAGCTCCTTTCAGTGTTCAAAGGAAGGCAAATCCCTATGCCAGGGCAGAAATTAGTTGCTCAGATGTACAATTGACTTATCTCCACCCAAATATTTCACTGCCTGGAGGCTTACTACAGATGTTCTCTTTTTGTGCATTGAATATTTTGCAGCCAAGGCACTCATTCGGCTGCAGGAAGAAATTACCAGTCCATGAAAAGGACACAGAAAAAAAACAGTCTGTAGTAAAAAAAAAATCCTAAACTGACTCATAACTGTAGCTTGCAGAACCTAAGTAAATTTTAGTCTGGTGAAGGGATCTTAATTGCACACTGGAATCCCATTAGTACCTGGACTACTGACATAGGATTCAATTCTGCTCTTGCACGTTTTTTTCTGACTTGTAAGAGACTTCTATAGAAGTTAAGCAGGTAAAAAGATGTTAATAAATATTCTATTTAGTACAGTCATGCCAAATAAAAGAAAAAATAGCATTTTCTATAATGTGTGCTGGTTTTAAAGACCCTGTAAATAATTTATTCACTTACATCGGAAGTAGGCAGTGGGATGACACTAACACACATAGCCAGACAGGAAGTGTGTACTGATTATTTCAATTTCAGATGTGCTCCACTGATTGTTGAAAAGAGAGAAGGCTTTAAAAATATTGTGAGTCCATTCTTTTATTGCATTGATCCTTGTGGCTCATAAAAAGCAATTTCCTGGGTCTCCCAGGATCAAAGAGTTGTCCTTCTGTTAATAGCTGCCAGAGCTACCAGGATCAACAGGAGAGCAGCAGCAACCTTGTCATCTTCTCACATGAAAATGAAGAAAATTAAACTATCCTAGTTGTGAAGGATTATGGAAGATTAGATACAATTTCTATCCTGGTTGGTTTTCTTGTTTTGATTTTTTTTTTTGGTTTCTTTTCCATGGGAATGAAACAACATTTTGGATACATCTTTATTTGGATACTTCCACATTCGGTTACTTCCTCATGAGGAGAAATGGAGGGGCAGGCCCCGATGTCCTCTCTGGTGGCCAGTGACAGGACATGAGGGAATGGGCTGAAGTTGTGCCAGAGGAGGTTTAGGTTGGATATTAGATAAAAGTTCTTCCCTCAGAGGGTGGTTGGGCACTGGAATAGGCTCCCAGGGAAGTGGTCACAGCACCAAGCCTGACAGAGTTCAAGAAGTGTTTGGACAATGCTGTCAGGTACATGGTGTGACTCTTGGGGCTGTCCTGTGCAGGGCCAGGAGCTGGACTTTGATGATCCTTGTGGGTCCCTTTCAACACAGGATACCCTGTGATTCTACATGTCAGGTTGACACAATGTGCAATGCAATCTTACTTTTATTTTCATAATTGGTGTTTGTATTGGCTAGTGTTTTTCCCTCTCTGTGTTACAATTCTTGACATCATGTTGTAATTTTGGGTAGAAGGGCCAAACGTTCTAGCAGCCAGTTTAGTGTTGTGTGTTGCTGAGATACAGTGAGGGTTTGGCCAGGAATTGCAGTTCCTAGATTCCCTTCTAATTCTTTTGGTGTAAATTACCAGGGCAAATTGGAAACCAGGGCAGACCTAACCAGCCAAAAACAACATAAAAATTAATTTAAAGAAAAGACTGCTTTTTCATACATGAAAATCAGGGAAACCTCTGAAAGATATGGTATTTCATCAATTTGATTGAGGACTAAACACTCAGTGCTGTAGTATTCCTTTCTTACATGCCTGTATCCTTCAGTCTACTGCTAGCTGTATATATTACACACCTCTTGACAGTAAAGAACTGCTTTCATTACAAACATATTTAATATTTTCCAAGGTTCTGGGAGAGGATCTAAACTCCTCTTTCAAACTGTTTTCATAGATATAACACTGTTTTAGAAAGTGGCATCTCCTTAATTTTTATTAGTTTATTGATTTTATTAATTTATTATTAGACTTGGGATATAGAATCAAGTGCTTCTAACAAAATCTCAATTATCAACAGAAAAAAATACTAAAATGAAAAAATGCTTGCTTTTAACTATAAGCTCCATCTAAACCTGGGAAGCCTGCAGGTTTGCACTCCTAATCTTGCTTTTTTTTTTTAGAAAATTGAAAATTCTTGTGTGAGTAGTTTTTTCAGGCCCTTGTTCTCCTCCCAGAACAGGCAGCTGGTGCTGGTCCTGCTGCTCCATTTAAAACGGCCATCACACCTCCATGACCTCATACTAACTTATTGCTGTTTCTTCCTCTGTGCCTCATGAGGCTAGGCTAATGTCAAGAACTACAGCCAAGAACCTCTTAATATTCAGTTGCAACATCCATCCTCTTAGCTTGTAGATTTCCTCTCACTTCCAAAATTTCTCCCAGATAAACTATTCTTCCAGATTCCATATGCTCCCTTAATTTTGAGCATATAAGTAAAGTCACTAGGTTCAAGTTCTATTACTAATGGCAGTTGTGAAGGGTGGTTTAAAGAAAACCAGCACTATGGACTCTTTGTACCCCTTTTGCCCAGTTCCAGCCATTCTGGGATCCCAAGGATCAAGTTTCTCCTCATTTAACATTTTCCAGAGAATAGGGAGAAAACTAATGTTTTCATAAATTTATGTGTTTATGCATTCATCTTCAGCACAGATGTCAGTTTCTCATGCTACTGTGCTATTTTTTGCAGCAATTAAACTATAAAACAAAAAGATTTTAGTTACTTGATGGAGCTCAAAAGCATATGGGGACAAAGTGGATCTCTTTGCAGTGAAGAAAAATTAGTAATTTATGCCACAGTAACTTTTTTTTCCAGTAATAACTTAGGGCAGATGCAGTAACTTGTATTCTGTTTTCCTTTACTTCGTGTTAATTTTCTATTTGAAAAAAATTATTTGGAAACAAGTTAAATAAACACGTTGATCAGCCAGGAGGGTTTCAGTGTTTCTGCTGACACTGGCACAGAGAAGAAAAATGGAAAAACTAAATAAGGCTTGACTCTTACCAAAGCAGCACAAAGTAATAAAAGTTTTCTCCAGTACAGTGTTTGACATATACACACAGGCTGAGTCCAAAGGGACCCAGAAGGGTCCTAAGTGAATGGATCCCTAAATACAGGGATCAAACCCATGACCTTGGTGTTATCAGCACCGTGCTCTGAGCTGGGAAGGACAATATGATCATCCATACATACTGTGGAGAACCATGATTTCAGCTACAGACACTGATTTTACATGGAAAGAGGACAGCTACGGGTTAGTGCAATGAATATTTTATTCTCCAATATTTTGCTTCTTTTCCTTTGTCTCAAAGTGCTTTGAGATCAGCAAGGTAAAACATGAAGTGGAAACAGGATTTGCTCTGTGCATTGTAATAGAAGACAAGTTACTATAATACCACTGGACCCCACTTAGAAGAGAAAGCTAAAATCATGGCAGTTTCATTTATGACAAAGTAAATGTTTTCACTGATGACCAGGTTGACACGAACAATCTTATTCCACTGTAGAGCAAAGAGAATCACATAAGCAATGTCCCCATCTGCTCTTGCTCCCCTAAGAAGGACTATGGGCTCTGCACACTCATTTCAACTCAGCCTTCATACTTTTCTATCCTCTGATCTGGTTTCATGTCTTTTCATTGCAAAATAGTTAGGTCTTGAGCTTGACATGATTGTTAGTGAAAATATATCCTGATTTGAGTTGTTTACATCAAGCTGTCAGAAAATAATTAATATCACGGTTAGTCTGTAAGCTGTTTGGAACAGTGATTACTCCTATTTCAGTGGGCCAGAAGTTCATAATAGGATATTGTATCTTTGAAAACTGCATCTCTGACTTTTTGAACTAGAGGGAAGCCACACAACTCTCAAAAAAAGCTTTATTTCACCTTCCAAGTCAGTAATATGCTATATGAATGTTCCATGTCTTTTGGAAACATATTTACTTATTAAAACATGTCCATTATCTCTTTTTGACCAAAGTTCCTGCACTTTGCCACACACCTCCTAACAGCTCTTTCTAGAACAGCTCTCCACCACTGCAGGGTTCTCAGGCTGCCTGCCATGACAGTGTTACATAAATATATAAGTATATTAGTACACTTCTCCTGTACACTCTGCAAAACAACAAAAAACTAATAAACCTATATTACTGTTGACTTTTGCAATCAAACTTTCCCCCATGCTCATTCCCCTTACCATCACCAGATTACGGGGATGTGTTTCTCTGGAAATTACTTTGAGAGGATCTGTTCTTAAAAGTTATTGTGCAGCAAATACACATGAACTGAAAAGAATAACAACCTTGTTCTTGATTAATTGTTTTACAATTTCAAGAACCTCATTCTTCATCATCTATGCATTTATTTTTCAGCGTGCTCCTCTGGGGGGGTTCACTGCCTGTAATCTTATGTGTCCCTGTTTATCTTGTTAGCCAACATATATTTTAAATCTGTAGCAAGTCAGACTAAATTTGTCACAGTGGTAGAGATTTCAATATTATCAAGGGTTTGGGTGAGTTGTCTATGCATAGATACCTAGTAACACTTACCAAAGTATTTGAATTATCTACACGACTTTAGCAGATATGCACCAAGACCTCAAAAGACCTTGCAGCCTTTTTATTTACTGAGACAGCTAATATCCATCTGATATATAAAATAACACTTGGAACCTGTGCATGGGCAGTTTATTCAAGTCCTGAATGTCCACAGATAAATGTGGAAGCTTGGACACAGTGCACACATAGATATTTTTCTGTAAGCATCTGAGGTTTGTTAACCTTGAAGTGAAACCCCCACAAATTTCTATAAATTTCACAAAAATATTTTGCTGTCTAGAGGGCAGGTTAAGTCTTCACCTCTACCTAGACTGGGGTGCAGAGAACAAATATAGCAAATCATCCACCCTCCTGTGTGGATTATCTGCTGTCATGTTAAGGATAGATCATATAATCATAAAATCATGGAATCAGAGAGTCACTTGGGCTGAAAGGGACCTTAAGGATCATTGAGTTCCAACCTCCCTGCTGTGGGCAAGGACACCTTCCACTAGACCAGGTTGCTCAGTGATGTCTGTCAGGACTCTGAGCTATCTGGATGGCATGTGGATGATACCATCTGGATGCAACCATCTGACCAATTCCTTACCCACCAAATAGAACACACATTGAATCCATGTCTCTCCAATTCAGAGAGAGGGATGTTATGGCAGATGAGCCTTTACAGAAGCCCAGACAAATGACATCTGTAACCCTTTCATTATTCACTAATGTTGTCACTCTCTTGTAGAAACCCACAAGACTGGTCAGGCAGGACTTGCCCTTGGTGAAGCATTCCTGGCTGTCTCAAATCACATCCCTTTGTTCCCTGTGCCTTAGCACAGCTTCTAGGAGGATCTCTTCTGTGATCTTCCCAGGCACAGAGGTGAGGCTGACAGGTGGTTGTTCACAGGGTCCTCCTTTCTACCCTTTTTAAGATAGGTACAATGTTTTCCTTTCCCAGTCACCTGTGACTTTACCTGACTAATATGATTTTTCAAATATCACAGAGAGTGTCTTGGCAACTACATCAACCACCTCCCTCAGGACTCATAGATTAACATACGTTCATGTTCCTCATTGTCATAAACCCAATCTTTACTTCAAGTGGGAAGCATTTTGTCCCACAGTCTCTATCCTGTTTTTCACCCATTTGCATGGTATAGGAAGAGTTTTTTAATACAACCTTGACTGCAAAATGTACTCTACTTAAGTAGGGACTTATGTTACAGCCTTAATATGACACAGTTAACAAACCAATTAATCATAACTTCTCTAAAGCCCTGTGTTCCGGTTTGGCCAAATTTAGAAATATATCCTCTGAGAGAAGGCACAGCTACCCCTTCCCCCCCCCAGGTTCGGGAAAAAATAAATTTTCCTCGAAGGAAAGTGAAGAAGATAAAACTATTTATTTACCAAACACACGGGAAAAGGAAAATAAGGCTAAATAATAAAATGTTTCACTGTGGAGGGAAAAAAAAAACCTGGGAAAGTGTTAAGAGTCCTCCCTTTGGTCTCCTCGGCGCTGGGGCTTGGGCCAGGGCCAGGCCCTCTGTGCCCGGTGGAAAGTCCTCCCGATGTGCTCTGAGGTTGAAGAAAACAGTCCAGTATAAAAGGGAGAAAATCCGGAATTCCAGAGAAGGAAAAACAAAGTCCAACTCTCAGTCTCTCTCTCTCCGGAGAACAAGAAGCTGAAACAACTGGCCAAAAGCTGACTGGAAAGCAGCAAGCCGGGTGCTTCCTCGCTCTCCTCCCGCAGCTGAAAAAAAAACCTGCTATCTCTGTGTGACCTTGAACAAGCTGCAAACTGCCCTGAAAAAGTTTTGCTCAGTTTTTTCCTTCCCCCTCTCAGGCTCAGTTTAGAGGCACAGAAAGGCACAAAAATTAATTTTGGGCATAGGCAGCGATATGGGATACACATCATAACGTCACCCCAAGACATTCCACCCCTTATCCCATATTGTTGGCTCAATGCCCAAACTAAGATATTCTAATTCTACACACACATTAATACATATATATATATACACAGCTATATACGAACAGTGACAGTGACAATCAGCAAGCAGGGGTATACAAGCATTTCACACAACAATCAGATCTCCCTGTGGTACACAACGTGTTGTTCCGTCTTTCTGCATTACCCACCATGTGCAACCAGGTCCCTGAGCAAAGACCACCCCACGGGTGGGTTTGTCTGCACTCGAGGCAGAATTTATCCACACAGGCTTTCCTAACAGACCTCTGACATGCACTACTGGGACCTTATCTCCATCTGTTGTATTCAGGGATTCAGATTGGGCTGGACCAGCTCTATTGGTGGAACCTCGAGTGTTAACTAACCAGGTGGCCTTTGCTAGATGCTGTTCCCAATTTTTGAAAGTTCCCCCACCTAGTGCCTTCAAAGTGGTTTTCAACAATCCATTGCACCGTTCCACTTTGCCTGCAGCTGGTGCATGGTAAGGGATGTGGTACACCCACTCAATGCCATGTTCTCTAGCCCAGGTGTTAATAAGGCTGTTCTTAAAATGAGTCCCATTGTCAGATTCAATTCTCTCAGGGGTACCATGCCTCCAAAGGACTTGCTTTTCGAGGCCCAGGATGGTGTTCCGGGCAGTAGCGTGAGGCACAGGGTAGGTCTCCAGCCATCCTGTGGTGGCTTCTACCATTGTGAGCACATGGCGCTTGCCTTGGCGGGTTTGAGGCAGTGTGATGTAATCAACCTGCCAGGCCTCCCCATACTTGTATTTGGACCACCGCCCACCATACCACAGGGGCTTCACCCGCTTGGCCTGCTTGATCGCAGCGCATGTCTCACAGTCATGGATCACCTGGGAGATACTGTCCATGGTTAGATCCACCCCTCGGTCTCGTGCCCACTTATAGGTGGCATCTCTGCCCTGATGGCCTGAGGCATCATGGGCCCATCGAGCTAGGAACAACTCTCCCTTGTGTTTCCAGTCCAAGTCTACCTGTGACACTTCTATCTTTGCAGCCTGATCTACCTGCCTGTTGTTTTGGTGTTCTTCATTAGCCCTACTCTTGGGGACATGAGCATCTACATGGCGGACTTTCACAACCAGCTTTCTTACTCGGGCAGCAATGTTTTTCCACTCTTCAGCAGCCCAGATTGGTTTTCCCCTACGTTGCCAATTAGCTTTTTCCCACTTTTCTAACCATCCCCACAGAGCATTGGCTACCATCCATGAATCAGTGTAGAGGTAGAGCTTTGGCCACTTCTCCCTTTCAGCAATGTCCAGGGCTAGTTGAACAGCTTTGAGTTCAGCGAGTTGGCTTGATCCACCTTCTCCTTCAGTAGCTTCGGCAACCCGTCGTGTGGGACTCCATACGGCTGCTTTCCACTTTCGTTTCATCCCTACGATGCGACAAGAACCGTCGGTGAAAAGAGCGTAGCGTGTGTCTTCTGATGGCAGTTGGTTGTACGGTGGAGCTTCTTCAGCACGTGTCACTTGTTCTTCTTCATCAGTGAGACCAAAGTTTTCACCTTCTGGCCAGTTTGTGATTATTTCCAAAATCCCAGGGCGATTCAATTTTCCGATACAGGCGCGCTGTGTGATGAGAGCAATCCATTTGCTCCATGTGGCATTGGTGGCGTGGTGGGTAGAGGGAACCTCTGCTTTGAACATCCACCCCAGCACTGGTAGTCGGGGTGCCAGGAGGAGTTGTGCCTCAGTGCCAATTACCTCTGAGGCGGCTTTGATTCCTTCATAGGCTGCTAAGATTTCCTTCTCTGTTGGAGTGTAGTTGGCTTCAGACCCTCTGTAGTTTCGGCTCCAAAATCCCAGTGGTCGACCTCGAGTCTCACCAGACACCTTCTGCCAAAGGCTCCAGGACAGGCCATTGTTCCCGGCTGCAGAGTAGAGCACGTTCTTCACTTCGGGTCCTGTCCTGACTGGGCCAAGGGCTACCGCATGAGCGATTTCCTGCTTGATTTGGGCAAAAGCTTGTTGCTGTTCGGGGCCCCAATGGAAATTGTTCTTCTTGCGGGTAACCAGGTAAAGAGGACTCACAATCTGGCTGTACTCAGGAATGTGCATCCTCCAAAAGCCTATGGCACCTAGGAAAGCTTGTGTTTCCTTCTTGTTGGTTGGTGGAGACATTGCAGTGATCTTATTGATGACCTCAGCGGGAATCTGACGCCGTCCATCTTGCCACTTCACTCCCAGGAACTGGATCTCTCGGGCAGGTCCCTTGACTTTGCTCTTCTTGATGGCGAAACCAGCTTCCAGGAGAATCCGGATAACTTTCTCTCCTTTCTCAAACACTTCTGCTGCAGTGTTCCCCCACACAATGATGTCATCAATGTACTGCAAATGTTCTGGAGCCTCACCCTTTTCTAGTGCAATCTGGATTAGTCCATGGCAGATGGTGGGACTGTGCTTCCACCCCTGGGGCAGTCGGTTCCAGGTGTACTGCACACCCCTCCAGGTGAAAGCAAACTGAGGCCTGCACTCTGCTGCCAGAGGAATGGAGAAAAATGCATTGGCAATGTCAATAGTAGCATACCACTTCGCTGCTTTGGACTCTAGCTCATACTGGAGCTCCAACATGTCCGGCACAGCAGCACTCAGTGGTGGAGTCACTTCATTCAAGGCACGATAGTCCACAGTCAATCTCCATTCTCCTTCAGATTTGCGCACAGGCCAAATGGGACTATTGAAGGGTGAGTGGGTCTTGCTGACCACCCCTTGGCTCTCCAGCTCACGGATCATCTTGTGGATGGGAATCACAGCATCTCGAGTTGTCCGGTACTGTCGGCGATGCACTGTCGAGGTAGCAATTGGTACTTTTTGTTCTTCCACCTTCAGAAGGCCGACTGCAGACGGGTTTTCTGATAGCCCAGGCAAAGTGTTCAATTGCTTAATGCCCTCTGTCTCCACAGCAGCTATTCCAAAAGCCCACTTGAGTCCCTTTGGGTCTCTAAAATACCCGTTCCGGAGGAAGTCTATGCCCAAAATGCACGGGGCCTCTGGGCCAGTCACAATGAGATGCTTCTTCCACTCAATTCCAGTCAGGCTCACCTCAGCTTCCACCAAGGTCAAATTTTGTGATCCACCTGTTACACCAGAAATAGAAACAGATTCTACCCCCACATGCTGCGATGGAATTATTGTACACTGCGCACCAGTGTCAACCAAGGCATCATATTTTTGTGGTTCTGATGTACCAGGCCAACGAATCCACACAGTCCAAAAAACGCGGTTTTCCCTGACCTCTACCTGGCTAGAGGCAGGGCCCCTCTATGCCTGGTCATCCTTCTTTCCCTGGGCCTGTATCTTAGAGGTTCCTTCATGGGAATTGGACATGCCATCGTCTTTTCCATCCTTTCCAGCAGTTTGGCTACAGGCAACTGGAGCTACTTCCTTTTTGGTAGATCCTCCTTTCTGAGACTTGCGCTCCTTCAATTCACTCACTCGTGCTGCCAGAGCAGAAGTGGGTTGTCCACCCCACTTCCTCATGTTTTCCCCACTGTCACACAGGAAATTCCACAGCTCACTTCGTGGGATGTGCCTTCTCTCCGGGGAACGTCCGCGGAGAAGGCACTCTTTAATCTCCTGGTGATTCTTCTCCATCTTATCTTCCATTTTCTGCATACGTGTTTCCACAGCTGCGATTCTTGCATGTGTTGGGCCATGCACAGAGTCTGCATATGCTCGGAGCTTCACTGCCATATCCTTCACAGTCTCATTCGCACCATAGTCCGGTTTCATTATTGCTAAAGCAGAAGCGTATTCTGGTGGCCCAAGGTGTATGAGTTTTCGCCACATGTATGGAATAACTCTGGCCCGGTCTGGACTCCTCAATCCTGGGTCATTTGCAAAGACAACCTCTACCACCCCTAGTTCTCTCAGGCGTTGGATCCCTTGCTCTATGGTCTTCCATGGGGTTTGCTGCATGTAGAGATCATCTCCACACATATATCTTTCAGCCACGCCTGTTAAAACTCGTCTCCAGACACTGGTAGAATCAGCCCCCCTTTTCATCGCTTGGTCGATCACTGGATCATGTGACAGGGATCCCAAATGCCTCGCTTCAGCACCGTCCAGCATCACATCATCACCTGCCGCATCCCAAATACGGACCATCCAACTTATTATGGATTCGTCGGACCGTCGGGTGTAATCCTTTCTTAGGCTGTGAAGGTCCTTTATGGACATGGACTCAGTAATGGTTTCTGTGCCTGAGTCAGATGGTGGTTTTGAGGTTCCTTCCCCTGCATCTTTTGAGGTCCCTTCCCCTGCATCATCATCATCTTTCACTGGGCGATCAGTTTTGGTGGTGTGCTTCTTCCTCGTGACAGGAGCCACTGTCAGTGGCTTAGACTTTCCATCTGGTTTGGGCTGGCTGTCTGGTTTATCTGCAGCCTGAGTGACTGGGGTATCTGCAGGCTTTGCTGATTGATCTTCCTGTCTCTCTACCATTACATGCTGCAGTGTGCGATAGGCATATGCCAAAGCCCAACATATTGCAAGGAGCTTGTTCTCATTGGAATTGTCATTATATTTCTCTTTCAGATATTTCGCCACCTCAGCTGGTTTCTGAACTTGTTCAGGGGGAAACTTGCAAACCATTGGGTCAGAGAATTTCTTCAAGATTTGGCCCATATCCTCCCATTCCCCACACCACTCAGGATGTTCCACCTCTGGGTCAGGTGTCTCAGCAGTCACCCTGGAAATCTGAGCTCTCATTCTAGACAAGCTGCGAGACATATGGAGGAAGCTTAGGAGATACAATACCACGAAGATGATGTCTTTAACATCCAGGGGAAACTGAACATTCTCAAAAGATAACCTATCAAATTTAAAGGGAAGGGAAACCTCGTCTCCTCCTCCTCTAACAATCTGGGTGCAATTACTAATAAATTCCCAAAACAGGCTACTGAAGCTAGGACTGGGGTTAGGACGGAGAAACCACTTATCATACACACTCTGAACAGCTGCCCGTACCTCTGTCAACTTCTTATAAATCATTATCACCGAGCACAGCAAGATAGAAATCCTGATTCGTCTCCCTGCTCTGTAAAATTTACATATCAGGGACAAGATTTGAGCAAGTTGTGGATAGGCAAACAACCCTAGGGACCAAAAAAAAACCAGTACCTCAATGAAGCCTAAGGACCAAAAAGACATGAGTACATCAAGCCAGAGAGACATTATGAATTCAACCACCATGGTGATTACTTTACCCCAACACAGAATAAGCAAATTCAAACCAAAATGTAATTAGCACCGTTTTTTCACTTTCCTTCGAGCCCCACGTTGGGCGCCACTAAATTTGTTCCGGTTTGGCCAAATTTAGAAATATATCCTCTGAGAGAAGGCACAGCTACCCCTTCCCCCCCCCAGGTTCGGGAAAAAATAAATTTTCCTCGAAGGAAAGTGAAGAAGATAAAACTATTTATTTACCAAACACACGGGAAAAGGAAAATAAGGCTAAATAATAAAATGTTTCACTGTGGAGGGAAAAAAAAAACCTGGGAAAGTGTTAAGAGTCCTCCCTTTGGTCTCCTCGGCGCTGGGGCTTGGGCCAGGGCCAGGCCCTCTGTGCCCGGTGGAAAGTCCTCCCGATGTGCTCTGAGGTTGAAGAAAACAGTCCAGTATAAAAGGGAGAAAATCCGGAATTCCAGAGAAGGAAAAACAAAGTCCAACTCTCAGTCTCTCTCTCTCCGGAGAACAAGAAGCTGAAACAACTGGCCAAAAGCTGACTGGAAAGCAGCAAGCCGGGTGCTTCCTCGCTCTCCTCCCGCAGCTGAAAAAAAAACCTGCTATCTCTGTGTGACCTTGAACAAGCTGCAAACTGCCCTGAAAAAGTTTTGCTCAGTTTTTTCCTTCCCCCTCTCAGGCTCAGTTTAGAGGCACAGAAAGGCACAAAAATTAATTTTGGGCATAGGCAGCGATATGGGATACACATCATAACGTCACCCCAAGACACCCTGTCCTCCTTAGCCTATTTTTCATAGCACTAGTAGCAACTCATTGATCCCAAATGATGAGAAAGTCCAAAATCCATTCACAAATATATTTATGTCAATTCAGAACTCAACCTGTTATTTCAGTCTGAGTATTTTCTTAATTTCTAGGCTTAAATGCTTGAAGGGAATATGGAATTAGTGACATCACAATGTTTTTTGTGATGCAGATTAGATGTCTGTAGTTCTTCACTTAGGCTGCTGTGATCATCAAAGGACCCCATTTTATTCAACTCTTTCTAAACTGAGCATATATCAAGAAAATATTTTGAGGGTGTTTCCTTTGCTGTCCTATCCTTATTTCCTTCCTTTTCCCTCTTCAGAACTGCTTTCAGACTACTGGAATACTTACAAATTATCACCCAGCCTCCCTTCACAAAGATGCCTGTACTTCAGTTTATGTCACAATTTCAAAAATCTGCATCTTGACTATGAATACATTTGTCTGTATGAAATGATTTCACTTCTTGTGACTTAAAAATGGGAGGAAAAGTAAGAATATGTATAATGACAATTCTGCATGTGTTATTTGCTTTAGTCTTTCAAGACAATTTGAATGATTTTAACATGCACTCAGGTAGTACATTTTCTAAAAAATTTAAGACTTGTAAAATCCATTTACATTTCTTCACATAAGTCCAAAATTCTATCCAGGTTAGCTTTGGCTCTCAAAGTGTTCTGCATAGCCAAAGGGTGACTGGGAAACCATATTACACAATTTGAAGTTTGATATTGTGATCCAAGGGAGCAAAATAACATTTAAGTGCTAGTTGAGATAATCTAGCAAAACAACAGTACACTATTTCACCAGCTTCCTGTTTCAATTACTTGAAGATAAATGGTTCATTATTATAAGGAAAAATTGCCATTCAGAGCAAAAAGGGATCTTCAAGTTCTCTGTCTCTGCCAGGTTTTTTATTGGGCCGTGAATCACATGTATAATTTAATCCTTACCCACACAGCGTTACTGAGAAGAAGCTTGGGGATTTTTTTGAAGTTTCAGGTTCAGGTAACAGCCAAAAAAAGTATCTCCTTAACTTTATTTCCCCATCTATGTTCCTGAGTTTGTAATTCCCTCACTGAGGAACTGTAGGTAATGCAAATGAGATTCTTTTTATGGGTGTGTACTGTTTGTTCTTTAAATGCTTATTAGTAGCTGTTTGCCACTCAAAGGTTAGGCTTATTTTACCCTGTTTCTATCTCTCTTCCTTTTTTACAGCAGGTGTTACATAATGATCCCCTTTAACTGTTTCAAATAATTTGTTCCCACTATTCGCCATAACAAATGTGGTGACTTCACATTTTCTTTGCTCTGTTACACTCTCAGAAATGCTCCTTGCACATTCAGGAACTGAAGGCACATATTTTGCCTGGATAAAGTACTGTGACCTTGCAGGGTCCTTGTCAAACAGGAGGAGAGGAGAGGAGAGGAGAGGAGAGGAGAGGAGAGGAGAGGAGAGGAGAGGAGAGGAGAGGAGAGGAGAGGAGAGGAGAGGAGAGGAGAGGAGAGGAGAGGAGAGGAGAGGAGAGGAGAGGAGAGGAGAGGAGAGGAGAGGAGAGGAGAGGAGAGGAGAGGAGAGGAGAGGAGAGGAGAGGAGAGGAGAGGAGAGGAGAGGAGAGGAGAGGAGAGGAGAGGAGAGGAGAGGAGAGGAGAGGAGAGGAGAGGAGAGGAGAGGAGAGGAGAGGAGAGGAGAGGAGAGGAGAGGAGAGGAGAGGAGAGGAGAGGAGAGGAGAGGAGAGGAGAGGAGAGGAGAGGGTGGAAAAGAAAAAACCTTTCTCTTGCACTCAGAGGTTCCTCCTTCACAATTTGCTGTTCATGTTGTCCTTCAAATTCTGCTGCTTCCCAAATCCAAACTTCTATTTTTTTGCTTCTTACCCTTCAGTACTGTGTTATGAAAAAAGGTGTTTCAATTGGTAAAATAATTGTTTTAAAAATTGGTTTTATTAAGTTAATTAAACAAATATATTCAGTACAGAAGAATTATCCTTGCCCACAACAACTACCAGAGCTGCATGCAGTTAAAGCAACACAGTGTGTACCTGACAGCTCAGCCAAGGCAATACAAGGTATACTAAGTCCACACTTCAGAAAAGAAATGTTTTTTTCTTTCAAGATTTCTGTGGAATATGGATTTATAAAGTATTTTTGAACACCTGTGTTAAGGCTGGGGATGGATGAATAGGCCACTGACCAGACCCTGGCCTAAAGCTAAACCAGCTGAGCAGGATGTGAGAAACTACAGGGCATGACATGAGAAAACTGCTGTGCATAAAAATCACCAGTATGAGGCAAAAAAAAGTTACTTATCATAAAGAATAGATGGATTGCACAGGTTGTTAAGGGGAGTTATGTGAGGTACAGATAAATTTTATAGAGATTTGAAGGGGAATACCCGGGACTTTTCAGGGAGCAGATATGGACAAAATATCAGAATGCCAAATAGCTGTCCCAAAACAAGGACCAGTGGAGAAAAAAATCAAGTGGGGTGGATGTTTCTTTAGGAAAGAATGAGTGTGTTCAAAAGGAAAACTCTGGAAGAGGGTAATAAGAGAATATAAGGGGTCACAAATCAAATCATAGAGCTATTTGGGGGTCTGTGTTTGACAGTCTTGCATTTTGGAACAAAGCAATAAACCCGCTGTTTGCACTGGGCTTGTGTATGACTTGCTTTTGCAGACAGAAGGGAACTGCTGTCATTCCCACATTGACAAAGAGCCACCACAGCTTTCATCCTCCAGCTACTGAGGAAAAACTGGAGGTGCTGTATGACATCTTCACCCTTCCACAGCCTCGTTTATCATCACAGACTTCCTCCTAACACTTGTGCTTCCTGCAAATTTCCTAAATAATAGCTTTTGAATTGTTACACTTTTCAGAAGATTCTTTGTAACTACTCTTTCTTCAGTCCAGAGATTGCTTCTGTCTCTTCCTTGATTAGCTTTGAAGCAAAAAGAGGGAGAGGTGAGCCAGCGGCTACAAACGTGTAATGCAAAACTTGAACATTAAGCTCAACCTCTGTTTCACCTAGGATATTCCAAGGTCAGTGTTGATTTTGAAATCAAACTGGAAGTCTCTCACTTGAGAGGAATGATATTCCCATTTTTCATTGTGTGAAAAAACCCCCTATTTTTGATAGGAAATTTCATTATGCAACAAATAGCCACAAATGAGGTGGAATAAGGAGATATACTTAAACCATTTATTTGCCTAGGAAATAACTCATTTTGCCTGTTTGTTTTGCTTGAGGACGTTATTGGATACAAGCTACCTACAGCTGTGGAGAGCTGTGCTCACAAAGTGAAGCAAGTTAATGGCTATCCAGAGTAGACCCATTTAACATTCTGAGGAGCCATTTCCTACAAGCCTATTTAAAGCTTTACAGCTTTAATGTAGGAAATTTCTGAAAGAACTACAGATGCTGAAACTAAAATTAAACCTGTTAGAAAGCAGCATGAATTTTTTTCTCCATTCCATGTTTCTTCTTGTAGACTAATGATTTAGAGGAAGGGTGTGAGGGCTAATGAACACATGGTGGGACTTTGTATAGGATGTCAAAGCTGGTGCGACCCCCATACATCTAACACCGTAACTCAGATCAGAAAAAAAGTATTTGATACTATCTAGTTCAATTGCCATGACCTTAAAACTTGGAAGTGTCAATGAAAGTCAGTGTATCAATGAAAGTCACACTTCTGCTATCTGAAAGAAGTTGTCTTTTAGAACAGCACCTGGAAATGTCAGACTATCTGTGGGAAATTCACATCCCACTAGTCAGTGGAAATATGGAGTATCACTTGGTTTTTTACACCATTGTGACAGCTCTTCCCACAGCAGGCAGTAGTAGGCATGGTGAAAGACTGAAGTGTTGTGAATAATAAAACTGAAGTGGTTTTGCAAACTTTCAGCAGTCAGTGGGGTAGCTTGTCATACAATATTAGTTGCAATGTTCCCTCATATAAGAAATCTCAGTCCTTATCATATTCGCAGTATTTTCTAAACTAACAGCTTTGTACCTGCAGGATCTTGGAACACGTTTGAGAGTTGCATGGGCCAAAGAAATGACATATTGAGTGGTCATTCCCTGGTGTTCACAGGGATCTGGCTGAGGCTCTTGCTTTTGAGATCAGCAGGTTAGTGTTACTCTGGGCTATTACTGGCTCATCCAAAGTGAGGTATGTATCTCTACACAACCTTTCACCAAGCAATCGTTTTAGTAACTGAATGAGATGACTTTGCCTGAATGAGGGTCTAAGAAAACTGATGAGAAAAGAGTTGAGAAACAGATCTAGGTTTCTTTCAGGTTCACCTCCACAAAGAATCACAGAATGGGTCAGGTTGGAAGGGACCACAGTGGGCCACCTGGTCCAACCTCCCTGCTCGAGCAGGGTCTCCCTAGAGCACATAGCACAGGATTGTGTCCAGATGGTTCTTGAATATCTCCAGTGAGGGACACTCCACAATCTGTCTGGGCAGCCTGTTCCAGTGCCTGGTCACCAGCACAGTAAGAAAGTTCTTCCTCACATTTAGGTGGAACTCCCTATGCATTAGTTTCTGCCCATTGCCTCTTGTCCTATTGCCTGGAACCACTGAGCAGAGTCTGGCTCCATCTTCTTGGCTCCCTCCCTTCAGACACTGGCAGACATTGATGAGGTCACTTCTCAGTCATGTCTTTGCAAAACTGAACAGGCCCAGCTCTCATAGCCTTTGCTCATAAGAGAGATGCTCCAGCCCCTTAATCATATTTTTTCCCTCCACTGGGCTCATTCCAGTCTCTCTTGAGTTGAAGAGCCCAGAACTAGACAAAATACTCCAGATGTGTCACTAGAAAAGCATTGTTCCTTCTCTGAAACCTAGGCATTCTTTCAAGGGACATGTTGTTTCCTCTCTTTATCAAATATATATTGTTATAACCACTCATATATCATTTATTCTGAATATTTTGTCCCAAAGATGTGACTCGGGGATGACTTCTTTGAGAAGATTGCAGGAATGAATCCTTGAATCTTGTAATTTTTCTTTCTTTCCATTCTTTTTTTTTACTACAATGAATAGATTGTTTATTAGTTTAGACATTATTCTGTGATGTGTTTTCATGACCTTATATATAAACTTCCTGCTGCCAAAATACCAGTCTTTATTTAAAAACCATTATGTGGTCTCAGTAATTGCCAAAGTACATCTCTGTTTTGCTGAGATCTGAGTATCTCTCCAAACCATGCTGCTTTGAAAGCTATTAAAAAATTTCATTATCTGAATCAGTTAAAATTCATGTGGTGTGCAAGAACTAAAAATATTCTGCAAGTATTGATGACATATTGTGGAATTGGGTTCCTATCTAGTTCTGGATGGAGGAATACAATGTGACTTAAACAAAGAAGCTTCGTTAAGGTACAGGAACTTTCATTAGAAGCTACTGCATCTGCATGATGTACAACTGCACAATTCCAAAGACAGTGTTAAGAGTTGTTACCATGAAAACCTTGTTAACTGGACTTTCAGCTGACTTCTAGTTCCCAGGTGTGATCACCTATGGGCAAAGGACCTCTTAACAGTGTCTTTCAATGGTAGATCTTGGTCATGCCTTGTATGTTGCCTTACATATTTTTGCAAAATCCTTTCAGTGTTTATGCCCTAAGACTGGCTTCAGAAATACAGAAAATTCCTGCCTTCACGGTAGGTTCTCTGAGTAATGCTGGGCAGGTTGCATTAGTTAGAGTGAAATGAACATTTTCTTACCTCTTTGGGGTCTTGGCATAGCCACAAGAATGATTGTGAAATACCACGAACAGATGGGTACCGATGAAGACCACACTGCTAAAGCAAGTTTTATAATTTACACCATTCTTGGTGATATTATAATCACAAGCTTATTGTCTCCTCCATGATTTCAGCCCAACTTGGGAACTACTTTTCATCCATACTGAGGATTCAGTTGCATATTTTAGGTTTTGACAATTTAACATGTAGCAATACTTACACCTTGAACAGCTCACTGTCAAATCCTGAGTTTGGTATATTATTTGATTGGAATTTATTTATTTTAAAAATTGTTATTTCTATAATCATATGGTAAAATTGCTACAATTCTACATGCTGCTTTGCATAAGCTTTGGAGAATTTAATTATGATTCTCACAGAAGCTTAAATTCTGGTTTTATGTCTATCCCCATACAGTGTCAACTTCTATCCCTCAGTTTAAGGTGCATGCATAATGCTAAAACTGCATGAAAATGAGTAGTATTAAGTTTTCTGTCTTTTGTTTTGTGTTAAAAACATGAGCCTTTATTTTCCTTCATCTGTGTTCCAAATTTCATCTCCTTAGCAATAAGGCAAAGGAAAAATGCTTGACAGTTTTGTGAACTTCTTCCCAGAGCACAGAAATTGGTAGTTTATTAGTATTTTAAGACAAAACACTCATTCTGGCAGGAAGAATAGTAATCCTTGGTTAATTTTGCTGAGGTATAATGTAGAATGTTCTGCTAAATATGAGTATTTTGTAGAATGCATGTGGTATATATTAAAATTCCCATGCTGTCATGTAAACAAACATTTCTTTCTAGCATAGGTACTGTGCATTAGGAAAGTGTGCTTTACACTGGAAACCTTCATGTTTCTGACTCCAGCATTAATGAGGAAACAGTAACATGAGCTGCAAGCAGCAAGCCCAGCTGAAGGGATTCCTGAAACTGGCTGCTTTGCACAGATGAGGAAGGAACTAGATTTATGAGTCAAGATAAAAGGACCTTTTTCTCCTCCATTAACATCACTTAATTCAACTGTTCAACTTCTTTCCCAATCTGTCAGATCAGGTCTGCACAGTGTATGTACTCAGATCCCTGCTGATAGCAAGAGAAAGAGCATCTGCTGGCTCAGGAGAAACTTTTGGAACCAAAGGCTGAAATATTATCCTCTTCCTCCCCCCACCACATACTCATTCTCTTCTTCCCACACAAGCATACACATTATTTCCTGTCATTTATCTTTAGTGATTCCTGTTTTTACTCTTCTACACCCTCCTACATCCCTTTTACATACGCATATACAAATATATATACATTCACACATGTATCTATTTGAACATACATAAAACCTGCAATGGATTGGCCCCTCTCCATATAGCTGACAGGACACTTTAAAAAAGCCCCACTTCCTAACAGATATATTTTCTTTCAGTGGTAATTGGGCTCAAGAGAAAAGAGAAAGCCTAGAATTGAATATAAAACAATATAAGTGATATAAATGTGAATTCCTAAGGTGATGGTTGAATGGAAGAGTGTATACCAAAATTAAATTTCAATTTATAATAGAAAAATCTCTTTGGAGCAAAGTACTTACAAAGAGCAATATGAAGCCAAAAACATAAAGGGAAAGAAAGAAAATAACTCAGTTTTTAACAAGTTATTTAAAACTCTTCAAGGGAAAATCTTAATCTTTTTCTCTTGAATAAATAATGCAATATGGCAAGGACACCTGAAAGCTGAAATAGAACTCTAGGTAAGCAGAAAATATATCCTTTACCATGAAAGGTATCCACCCACAGACGGTAGTAGTAACAACCAATAAAATAGAGCTGGGGCTTATAAAACACATAATTTCAGTCACAATTAATTATAAAAGTTGAAACAGAAGAGTTGCTTGCAGCATGGTGAGGAGAATTTTCATTCCTTCTCAACATATTTGCCATAAAGTGTTCCCACACACTAATTAAATGCAGTATTTTTGTGGTTATTTTCCACACAGGAGTTAATTTTTCTGTAGTCTTGGAAAGAGTCTTTGCTCAGGCCTTTTATTTCAGCAATAAAAAGAATAAACCACTGCACTAGTAGACCTTCTCTTCCACAGTACTCTGTCACTTTGCATACAATTTTATATTTTCATCTCAGGTGGCTGTGATCACAACCAAAATAGTGTATCAGAGCATCAAACATCTGCTTCAAGCTTCCAGAAAAGAAGAATACAAGAAACATGGAGGTTTCTATTTTGTGTGAGAGAAATCCAGTTAAACAGCAGAGCAAGTCAAGGAGCTTAACTCTAGGAGAGCAGACTGGGGAAGAAAAGAGACCTTGTGACTGTAGTGGTGAGATTTCAACAGTGACGACCAAATTCAAATGACAATACAAGCCTCTCAAAGGATCAGTGATAGATTATTATAAAAATATATGTAATGGGTCAATTCCAAAAGCCAGTGTTAGTGAACAGGGCAGAATCTAGCAGCCAGCAGAGTCAAGTCTGCTACAGCTCTGTGGTCTCAGTTCCAACAAGCGACGAGGCCACACAAACACAGCACACATATACATCCCATATATGCACCTCTACACAGCAAGGTACACAGAGACAGAAACTGAGCTCTCATATAGAAACAAAGAGCATTTATGGCTTCATTCTCCTCCCCTCTCTGCCTGAGCAGGATTGGGGACTGCTAAGTTTTCTATGTTTGTACATAAATCCTCCATCAGCTGGGCTTAGATACAACAGACTCCCTCACTCCCACTACTCCTCTCTCCTTGTGATGGGTTTCACACCTGTACACTGGGACTGAGCCTCTTCCAGGACACATTTTGGAGGGGCTCAGATAGGATGTCACTTCCTCTGAGGTCTTAATTTGGATTTCCTGCCTGCTACATTTTCCCTGTGCTCATTTGGGTTTGTGGAGATGGGCCTGTGATGAAATGGTGGCTCATGTGACTGTGTCCCCCAGGGCAGGGGATTGTTTGAGCTCCCCAGATGTAATTGTGTGTCCATGCTCCTCTGTGAGTGTGCAGATGAGTTTTTATCACATCACACAACAATCAAGAGATTATTAAATACTAGGTTGTTTGGGAAAAAAAAAAAAAAAAAAAAAGCAAGATGCTGGGTTAGGAGTAAATGAAGGCTATCCCTTTGAAACAACAGATTTCTGGAGCCAAACCCCAAAATGTATTAAGGTAATTAAGCCCTGCACTCCTGGGAATGTGCAACAGTACTGTAGTCCCAAGGAAGTCAGCCCAGTCAGCAGTTACAATGTATGGACAAATAGTCTGTTTAAGCAGGTCTGGATTTTTGCAGACTGATCTCTTGAAGGTGTATAAATACTCAGAGACTATTTTTTATTGAATCTTACTTGAGGAATTCCAGACCACCACAAAGATTAATTATGTGCTCTGTCTTAATCAGGGTAGTCTATACTGTTCAGTGCCTTGCAGACTTTATCATGCCTCTATTTAATTCTCGGTTGTAGCCTTTAAAGTCTAGAGTTGCTGTATTGTAAACTTTTACTTTCAGGACTTGTTTTGAGAGCTTTTGATGGATGAAAACCTATTCATATCTTGATAGATGCATCCTATTACAACTTTTTCCTTGGGAATTGAAAAATATTAAAATGCAGCTTGTTATTATTTTAACCATTGGAAAAAAGTAACCAAATTAGTACTGATTTTCAGAAACGTTTGATTTATGCCTATCTGACTATTTTAAAGTGTCATTAGGATCCACAATAGCAAAACATATAACAAACAAGATTTTTTTTATATTTAGTTTAAATACAGGTATTGCTTCTTTGATATTCCATTTCTCATTCATATAAAATCTAGATTTTCAAGGTATTTAAATGTTGGAATTTTCTCACCTATTCTAGAGTTAGCAGGATGAAGTGATAGGAACCCAGAAATTTGAGCCAGTTATTATCATCTAAATATTTATAGTAGAATAAAAAACTGCATGATATTTCCTTTTAATTCAGCCAAGTGTTGGCTTAAAATTTTGATTTTCAGGAGTACTGTCTGAAGCTGATGCTGGCACTCCGAATGTCAACAGACATTTGAGTTTTCTCATCAGTAAACAATTAGTCACAATATACATTATCAAACGATGGTGATTATTTATTCAAAATGGACAAAAGATTATTTATTTAAAACTGTAGGATTAGTTACGTGAATACCTTCTTTTTTTAATGCATAGTGCACAGCAACTTAAGAAATGCCTAATCCTATAGTTTGTCTCTGACAACATCTTGAGACGGGTTCTCAGGAGGAGGACACAAAGAAAACCTTCAGTGCAAAATTATAGAATGACTTGCTTATAGGAGGAATGTTTATTTACGACCCATTAGGTCTTGTCTTATGTACTTTACCATAGAGATTTATATTTTATTTGATCAGACAGGGATTATCTGGAAGGA
This sequence comes from Aphelocoma coerulescens, assembly GCF_041296385.1. Taxonomy (NCBI): domain Eukaryota; kingdom Metazoa; phylum Chordata; class Aves; order Passeriformes; family Corvidae; genus Aphelocoma; species Aphelocoma coerulescens. The sequence goes on along the minus strand of NC_091015.1, from coordinate 136,300,237 downwards.
CTGAGAAAGAGAGGGAGGTTGTGACCTCTTCATGCTTCTGACTAATCCTACAAAGCACAGACTTTGTATACAGCTGCAAAAGGTCTTGATGGATTACGTTTCAGCAAAAAGAAGGAAATAAGTTGGTTCTGCTATTAAAAGTTTAATGTAAAAATTGTGGTGCTTCACAGTCATGATTTTATTTGAAGAATTTCCCATTGCAATAAACGATGGTCACAATGCATGTAGTATCATGTTTGCCTTCATTAAATACTACATGGAATTGCAAACAAGAATTGTGCAACCAGCCCATTGATGTTCCAAAATAGTTTTTTTCAGAATGATATTTTATCCCTTCCTGATAGTCCTTATTTTAAAGACATCCAAAAGAAACCTAAATTTCTCTAAAAGAAATACCCTTCACTGTAGAAATTCAGCATCAATTAGGCTGCAAAGAATGTGATCCTCTTAAGGAAATTGCAGTGTCACTTCTGTAGATATTATTGCTAAAAGTATTCTTTCATAGTGTGTAAATACTGCTCAAGCTGCTTGAAAAATTCAGCCAAATCAAACAAAACAGAACAAAACAACCCAGCTGGTTTCATGGGTTAAAGAGAGTTTATTTCAAGATCATTTGCTGTGTAAAGTCATCTATCTTTAAAAAGGTATGGAAGTGGTTGTTCTGTTACTTATAGCTCTCAGGTGAACAATGCAAAGAGAGCAGAACAAACAAGATTATTGGTAAACTTAAATGATAAAATGATAATTCTGAAGCATTCAAGATTCCTAACTAAAATGCCTTTAATTTGAGAAGACAGATGATGTGTGAAGGAACATATGGCAGACTTTACTCAAGACTGTGGAATTCTTTGCTTTCATTATTTTTTTGTCAGAATCTAAACAATCTTTATGTCTGTGGAATTTTTTTTGCTTATATGTGATAAGAAAATGACATTAAGTTTTTCTCCCCATGCTGAAGGTTAAGTAAAGAAAAGAAATTTTAAAAGATAAGATGATGGACTTCAATCTGCCCAAATATCACTTTTGTTATTGTGAACAAAAATAGCCTATTTTTTTTCCAAGTACTGGAAAACTCATGGGTTTCTGAATGGATTTTATTTACCCAGTGTGTAAAACATTTTTATTCTGGATTAATGACAAAGAGTTGTTACAATTTGACAGGTGTTAAACAATGAAATTAATAGGCTTGTTTCATACCAGTGTTGTATTTGCATCAGTGCAGATGGCACAAATTTGAAGTTTCAGATTCAGTTCCAAAAGATATTTTGACTGAATCAGCTCCTTAATCCCAAAATAAATATCTTCTTACTTGATCTTTTCCTTAATACGCACAGAACTATATTCTTTTGTCAGAAGGAAGCCAAATGGAAGCCAAATTTCTAGCAACCTAACAGCACAAAACTGCCTATGCCTTTCTGTGTACCCAATGCACATGTTTTGGTCTAAAGAATCAGATCTCATAGAAACTTGAGGAGCAAATCAGAGATGAATGAAATATTACTTCACTTGAACTGCTTCCCAGCTGATATCTAGTGTCTGTTAAGGGATTGTTTGTTTTTTTTCTTTAAAGTTTCCATTTACAGATGTGCTTCTGAACATGGCCTAAACAATTTTATCTCTTGACAGGGCTGAGCATCTCGGTTAAATATTCCACTGAGACACAGTAATTAAAGGCTTGATTAATTTGCTTACACATCTTTCTAGTGCCATGAGAGATGTTGCAGGATGCCATGGTTTCTAGTTAGTGCTACAGTATAGTATAGATACCCTTCAAATGCTGTACTATATCTGGTAGACTTATCAAGTTATCTTGGAAAACTTGGAGCTTCTGAGGAATCAGAAGGCAGCTATTGTGCAGATGATTGTGTCATGCCTGGAAAGTCAGTTCACCCTTAACACACTTACAGTTCTTTATCTATATGTCTACATGGGCTGTAAGGACCTGACTGAATCACGCTGTAGGTGTCCAGTCTTCCATTATAATCAGATATCTACCTGACTTTAATACAAACCACGGTTCAGAATGTGGGAGTCTGATGTGCCATACATTTGCCAGGGCATAAGCACAGGCCTATCAAATATGACTCAGGATATATAGGAGACTTATGTCCATCCAGGTTGCCAGCAGGCAACAAGGTGGGGTTACCAAGATGGAAGTAAAAATTTCTTTAGATGCGAATGGTTTTTAACTTCTGAGCAGTTAAAAGGAAAGAAAATACCACCATGCCATAAAGGAAAACAAAGAATCTTCAGTGCAGTTTCAAATAAGGAAAAGTCTTAGCTAAGGAACATTTTAATGCACAAATTTTTTAGAACTTCTTGCAGCATCTCTAGAAGAAATACTTATCAACTATCTTCTGAAATCCTTCTGTACTTCTGTTCTTATACTAGAAGCTGTTTGAAAATAGTTCAGTGAAGTTTGAGATTGGATTCTGCAGCACATTACCCAGTCTGATGTTAGGAAGCCACACTGTAGAAAGATATGCTCATTCAGTGGCTGAAGTACAATTTAGTTATCCATGGGACAAAGTAGCTGCATATGCAAAACTACATAACACTAATGAACAAATAATGCTATATTTATCTGACCACCTGTGTCATCACAGCTTTTGATTATTAGTCATCACTTCCATGAGTCTTAGAATCCTAGATTCATTGAGCCCTTAAGGTTGGAAAAAACCTAAAAAAAAAAAAAAAAAACAACACCAAAAAAAAACCCACAAAAAACAACAACAACAAAAAAAACCCAAACAGAAGTAAAAAAGGTGGACCCACTTTGTGTTATTGAACCTCTTACCTTTGGCCTTAGCCTATTAATTCAGCCTGTTCAGATCCCTCTGTAGAGCCTTCCCACCCTCCAGCAGATCAACACTCCTGTCCAGCTTTGAGTCATCTGCAAAATGTGCTAAGGGTGCACTCAATCCTCTGGTCCAGATCATTGAGAAAGATACTAAGCAGAACTGGCTCAATAATAATGTATACTATATATTCATTATGTATATTACATATATATAATACTTCATAATACTGAGCCTGGGAAACACCAGTAGTAACCAGATGCCAGCTGGATGTAGCACAAGTCACCACGACTCCCTAGACCCTGCCATCCAGCCAGTTTTAACCCAATGAAGAGCACATCTGTCCAAGCCATGGGCTGCCAGCTTCTGGAGAATGCTGTGGGAGACAGTATCAAAGGCTTTATTGAAGTCCAGGTAGACAGCATCCACAGCCTTTCCCTCATCCACTAGGCAGGTCTCCTGGTCATAAAAGGAGATCAGGTTGGTCAGGCAGGACCTGCCTTTCCTAAACCCACTCTGTCTAGGCCCGATCCCCTGGTGGTACTGCTCGTGATGTGTGATTGCACTCAAGATAGTCTGTTCCATAACCTTCCCCAGCATTGAGGTCAGGCTGAGAGGTCTGCAGTTCCCTGGATCATCCTTTTGTACCCTTGCTGTCGATGGGTGTCACACTGGCCAACCTCCAGTCATGGTTAATTGGGACTGATGATAAATGATGGAGAGTTGCTTGACGAGTTCTTCAGCCAGCTCCCTCAGTATGTTGTGGGACATACATCAATTGGAACTGATGAACCTAATTTGGGAAGTCTAAAGTTTTAAAAGGGTTAGGTGAATCCAACGAATGTTCTGCGTATGTGAGTCTGCATCTTGCCCTTTCTAGCACAGAGCGCTGAGTTTGCAATACTTTGTAAATCAGGAAATAAAAACACCTGGTTACAATTTAGCACCATTTTCTTTGGCTGGGCTAAAGGGCTAGTCTTGTGATCTTTTATTGCTCTTGAATTCCCTCATTAACTCTTTCAAGCATACTTTTTATTGCATTTTTTTAAATCTGTGACAATATAAGATGTCTGATACTATCACTGATTTATAAGAGCAGTCTTTATTGTAAAGGACCAGACACCTCAGCTTTCCCATGACACTATTTTAACTTCTAGTAATATTCCCAGTAAATTAGGCCCAAGCTGTGCAGTGTTCAGCCTTGCATCTTAAGGCTACCAAGAGGTCACATACAATGAGGCTGTATACTTATCTTTGCTCCTGCATGCATTGCTGGGCTTGCAAGTTCTTGATTGAAGAGGAAAATCTCCCCTACTATTGCTGTCCTGCTTAGCTGACCAGAAAGTCTAGTCATTGCAGTATCACTTACCAGCATACTATTTCAAACTTAACCTTCCAAACCTAACACCTGCAGTATTCTCATAAAAATGGATGGATATTCACTTCATTTAATTCCCGCAGTGCAATATTATAGCTCTGATTCAGAGTAACACTATGAGAGCTTTGCACTATGTGGGCAGTTCATCTGAATGGAGCTTGGGCCATCTTGGAAGCTCTAATATTTTTAAAATTTTACATTAGGACATAGGCAGTCTCTGGTCCTCTTTATTATAAAGAATATGAAGGTAGTCCAATGTCATTTTTTTCTCACTTAGATTTTAATTGCTTTATATAAAAAAAGTGTCTAAGCTTACATTCTTAGTGTGATAATTCCACTTCCTAAACCAGTAAGATACAAGGCTGATGCTGTGTGTAATGGCAGAAAAGGGTGGAGATTCTTAGATGAGCAAAGACCAGGTATGTTCTTATGTTTACAATATAGTCTCTAACAGGATCAAGAAATATTGATATGATGTGGTCACAAACTGCTGTGGGGAAATTGTTTTGTCTATTGAATGTTTACACACACAGAGTTCAAAATGAAGCTGCTCTCTGTCTTTCAAACACACTTTTACACATGTTTATTTACTGATGTGCCTGACTTGATGGTACACCAGTGTCATATTTTCTGTTCTCTCATGCAATTCCTGAAAAAATTCAGTATATTTTATTCAACAATTTCATTTACTATCTTGTGTTTCCCTTTGTGTTTTTATTTTTTTAAAATATCAATATCAGAAATGAAAACAAATTCATGTGAAACCTTTGACATGGCTTCATCCATTGAGCTATGCCTTAGACTATTACGGATTTTACTCCAGGATTATGTGTAAAGACACAGAGGGAGTAAACTAATTAAAACAATAGGTTGCTACTGTGAATTATTCTACTGATCTAAAAGCATTCTAAATTACAGAAGGTATGCTGACATGTCTCTTCACTCAGATTCTTAAATTGCAATAAAGAAATAAAATGCATTATTTTTATTATCTTGCTGTCAAATGCAAACCTTTTCACTTCTACACATGTATTTGTACTTGTTCATAATTTTTTCTCTTGGGTGACAAAAGAATGTGCTTTCCAACGTAAAAACAGGCAACAGTTTATCAACATATACTTACAATTAAATATTCAGCAAGAATTGAAAGCACATTAAGGCCATCCTACATTTGTTCACTCTCTGGGGAACTCTTCAATTCCATGCTAGTTTGGTGTATATCTCCATGGAAGTTTTCACTCCCACTTTTGAGTCAATCTTATAATTACTTCACTATCATTTCAAGGGCTGTGAGCTCCTCATTAAAGAGATGGAGAGTTCTCCTACCAGTAATGATCCTCTGAGTGAGTTATCTGCAACATCATTAATGGAAAAAAATGGCTTTATTTTACAGAAATAATTGGAAACATTGGCCACATGTGATAAAGTTGCATTTCATAATTATTTTGCCACATATGATGTATGTCCTTTGTTTCCTATTATGCTTGTGGAGGCATACTTTCCTATATTTTATGGAGGTTGTTTCAGAGAGCCCCTAATTTATATTTAACAAATGCTTTTTTTCTGAGCCTAATTTGTTTTTGTCAATAGGCCACCTATTTAATATTGCTTAACTCTCAGTAATGCTCACTTGATTTTAACAAGTGGAATTTATTCTGGATTTATAAAAAAGGTTATAATTCACAACTATAGTTCCCTTGAACTCCAGAAAAATCACCCCTAATTGTAGAATTCAGGTCTGTCCACTGCTTTTTCTCCTTTGTTCTGCCCAAAACACCGATCCCAAATTGTTGAGTTTTGTTTCTTCCTCCATCCATTAAGAAAATTAGTTCCTTTGTTTTAAAATGCAGTCACTTGCACACAAGCAAATCTCGCCCTTTCTGACATAAATGTCCAGCAAAAAATTACATCCATGTAAAAAGGAGAGTGATTTTCTCTTTCTGTATGTACCTGAAATCAGGAATAGAATACATATATTCTCTTTTACGTTGCTTTATCTCAATTGTTTGGTTATAGAATGAAGGTATAATCATATTTTTAAAAAATTAGCAGAGGATGAACAATTAGAGAGCAATGTTTACCTTACCAATATTCAAGAAATTTAACAAGAGTCACAAACCAAGATTTTCTGCTGAACTTCAGTAAGAAGGATCCTTTAGTAAGAAAATAATTCTATGATCCCAAAAACACAAAGGCAACACAGCTGAAGGAACAAGGCAATCAGCATGGTGTTTATGGTTTTTTGTGGCTAGAACATATCCTTTTAAATAAACCTCTGCTTTGACAGATAATTTTTTTTTTTCTGGAAGTCCAAAAGGGTTATTCTCCAAAATTCTAAAATCTAAGGTTAAATATGCACCCTAAATTACTGTTTACATGATTCTGCTTCCAACAGCACACAACTACAGAACCCACATAAAATACTAATGCAAACAGTCAAGTCCCCTGGTTTCTTTCAGTTGGTGGAGACAAGCGTTCACTGGTGCAGGCACACACGCAACACTCTCTAGGTTTACAAGCCCACACGCATTTGCAAGAGTACTGGCAGAGAAGCTCTGTTTTCCTGGTACTTCCACCTGGATATAAAGTCCCCTTACATGCTGCACGTGTCCCCAGACCCTCTTGCCACTCCAGCTTGATGCTCACTAGCAGCCAGTACTTACATGTCTCCCTAAATACCTGCATGGACCATCCAGCCACCCGATACCCCAGCTCAGACCCAGGGCTGCCTGGGATCTGGCTGGTCAAGCCTGAGATTTCCCAGTGGATAACAGACACACACACACCTGAACTGGGGAAGATACAGACACTCAGCTGCCCCTCTGCCCCATCAGAGCTGGCACCAGGTACACAGACTGTGCCCATGGTCCTGCTGCTGCCAGAAGTGCCAAGCCCGTCACTCTCCTCACTCATTCTGATCCCTCCCTGTAGCTGATTTTTGGGATACATGCCATTCCCTCCCCAATGGGTAGAGTTTTAAGACCCCACTCATTTCAGTCACTGATACTGAGATCCCCCATTCTCACTCCAGCAGCTGACAGCACAGAGCAGGGGTGCCAACAACCCCAGTTGACTTCAGCTGTCACTCACACACACATATAGATCTCACACAGTCTCATGGAACATAGACATACATATACATAGGAGAAAGAGTAATACTATGCAGAGAGGTAGTTAGGAAAGAATTTAATAAAAAGATAAGATAGATTGTGGCCATCAGACAAAGACACCCGCCCCCTTCCCTTTTTACATGCAACCAGCCTTTTTTATAACCCTTTCTGCCTATTCTCCATCTGTTCCTCTCCATCCTTTTGTGCTGCACATTTTCTCATCAGTTTCCATATTTCTCAACCTTGCTCCAACATCCTGGATGCTCAGGCTTACATCCTTATCAGTAGCAAAATCCTGGTTTGCCTGCAGTTCTTGATAGTCCATCAATTAATGACTGACTGACAAGGTTTATTTCTTGACTTTGTCTCCCTTATGTTTTTCAATTTTGTGCCTGTTTTCTCTATGGCTTCCTGCTTTTCCTTATCCCACCATTGGATAAGGTTCTTGATAATATTACCTTAATAAAATAAATATTCCCACATTCCAACACTCATCAGTTAAGTGTGACTGACCAGTTTTGTGTCATAATTGCCTCCTTTATCTGTTGACCAGGTCCTGGACCCTTCTCCAAGCTGAACAGTTCCAGCTCTCTCAGCCTTTCTTCATAGGAGAAATGCTTTTGTCCCTCAATGATATTAGGGACTCTTCATAGGATTCTCTCTACTATGTCCACATCTCTCTTGTACTGAGGAACAGAGTCCCAGACACAGCATTCCAGCTGTGTCCTCATTAGGGCTGAGTATAGGGCCAGAATCACCTCTCTTGACCTGCTGGTAACAATCCTGCTCCAGCCCCAGACACCACTGCCCTTCTCCACTGCACAGACACACTGCTGGCTTGTGTTCAGTGAGGTCCACCAGTACCCTCAAGTTCCCTTTTTCAGAGCTGCTTTCCAGGTGAGCAGCTCACAGCATATCCTCTCCACAGTTGTTTGCATTACAGCAAAATGGATACAATTAGTGTAAATGGTGAGAATATGTTTGGATTAAAGGGTTTTGAAGAAACTAATACAGTGAATCCAGGAAAATTAAATTATTGCATGTGCAGAACTAAGGCAGTTTATTAGATTTTAATCTAATCCAAATAAGGATTGATATAATCCAATGAGGACTGATCATACTGATAATTCTGTTAGCATTGGAAATCAGATGTCTGAGCACTGGGTTTTTTGGGAGAGAAATGTTTTGGTTTTTTTAATCATATTAGCATAGAGAAATTAAGTGGAAATAGCCTTTCAATGTAAAAAGCCCTATGAAAAAAGAGAGTGACACCTTTTTTTCAGAATGTGTGGACCTATAGATTTAGGCTAGACAGAAAAGCAGATTTACTGTTGCAAGAATAGATTTCACAACTATTCTCTGGAATATGAAGACTATGCCAGCAATCTGGTTTGTGTAGGATTGTGATTTCACGTTAGTTCTGGGAAAACTAATTTGCTTCATCAGCGAATGTATTTTCCAGCAATCACTTTCATGATCTGATTATAAGTATCCAGAGAAAGGTAAAAGGGTGATCAAATCCAGCTAGCTAAACTCCCATTAAAGGTATACAGAAGAGGTTATGAGTCTGGCAGTGGTTATATTAAGTGCATAAGTTGCAACAAGACTTAAAACATTTTTTAAGGCTAAAATATATTTCTACTTTGTTAAAAGGTTGATTGTATTTACCACTCACTATGCAAGCACTTTGTGGAGAAATGAACTGCAACACCTGTGAGTAAGAGAGCAGCACATATAACATATATTCTCATTAGGTCCACCCTTAACTGCTTCAAACCTGGTTGAAAGATATGCTTCTGCAGCTCTTCCCTTCCCTTTTTTCCTCCTTCTCCACATTCTGGTTTCCAAGAGAGGGCCATCCAGGTTACTGTGTTGGTAGAGAGACTGCATAGGCTCTAACCCTGCTCCAGCCTGAGTTGCTCTGGTACTAGAACTGTGAAATGTCCTGACTTTTACCCCATCAGGCAAACTTGGATGCACCAGTGAGCTTAATAGGACAATATTTATGGTGGTATTGAGACCCAGGGATTCTAGGTTTTATCTGGTTCTGAAATGTGCTTCTCAAGTGTACTAGTTTGAAAACAAACCAGTGGGAGATCACAAGTCAGAATTATAATTTAATAGGAAAATTAAAATAAATGCAATAGTACAAGAACACTGACAGAGCAGGATACAACCTGACACCCTGGTAGTCAGGGTGGTGGCAGCAGTCCAGATGAAGTAGTCCTGTTAAAGCAGTGATCCTATAGAAGGGTCTGGTCTTCACCTGAAATTCCAGTAATACAGCTCTTATCCTCTAAGAATTCAACAGGTAAAGACTGCTTGTGCTGTTCCAGATTATATCCAGGTAGAAATGCTTGGCTCCTCCCCCTGGGTGGAGCATCTCACAACGGGCTGATGTAATTCTATGCGTCCTTCAGTGGGTCCTTGATTGCCCATTAAACAGAGATAACTCCCGGAGGGAGTTACCAGGGATGAGTCATGGTAGGAGATAACAAACACTGCCCCACCTGTTTTAACAGCTTGTGAAGATGATAATAGAATACATACAATTGGTTACATTTTACACTGTAACCTAGGGCAGCAAGGCTGTCCCTTTGGATGTCCATGGCTAAGAGCTGTCTGCAGGAGGGTTGTAGGGACAGCTTCTGTGAGACCGGGCAGGGGCTGCCCCGTGCTGAGTGTGGGGGTTTTCAGCAGACCCACTGCAGCGTGTAGCTGAGCCCATCGGTCAAGCTGGTGGCATATTTGGGAAAAAACAAAATTAAGACAGGACAAACCACCACACAACCAAATGAAGAATGAGGAGAAAAACATGAGAGAAACAAACCTGTTAACACCAAGGTTGGAGAAGGAGGATGGGGAGGAAGGGCTCCAGGCATCAAAGCTGGTATTTCCCCGCAGCCTGTGGAAGAGACTATAGTAGAGCAGAGGTTCCTCTCCAGCCTGTGAAGAGGACCAGGCTGGAGCAAATATCCACAGTACAGCCAGTGGAGGACCCAACACTGGAGGAGGTGAATGTTCTTTAAAGGAACTGAAGCCTCTGGAGAATCCCACAATGGAGCAGGTTTATCCTGAAGGACAGCAGGCCATGGGAAGGACCCATGGAGAGGACCCATGAGTAGGAGATAAACATGAGGAGAAAGGGGTGTCAAAAAGGATCTGTAATGGGTAGACCATTACCCCCAATTCCTCAAATACACTGCTGTGGAGAGGGGCAGGGAGGAGGTAGAGGAGATGACTGAAACAATGAAGTTAAGCCTGGGTAGAAAGGGTGAGGGAAAGGTGTTACTTTAATTTTTATTTTCTTCTGATCAACTAAATGTATTTTAATTTGGAACAAATTAAATTATTTTTCCCCAATTTGAGTCTGTTTTGCCTATTACATTAGGTGTTTAGTCATTCCCTCCCATTATCTTGACCCACAAGCTTTTTCATCCTATTTTCTCCCCAAGTCCTGTTGATGTGAGGGCATGAGAGAGCAGCTGTGTGGGCATATGAAAGCCAGCCAAGGTCAACCCCCCACAGAATACTTCTGCCAATATCTTTCTAAAAGTATTTCTTTAGTACTTTAGTAATGCTTTTAAAAGAATATTGCTTTAGTATGATCTAGTGAAAGGTGACCCTGCCCATAGAATTGGGGCTGGAACCAGTTGATCTTTAATATCCCTTCCAAGCCATTCTATGGTTCTGTTAAGACATTGTAAACAAAAATCTTCTCCTCTCCCAAATACGGCCTCCTTGACCAGCCAGCCATTCTCTTTCTACTGCCTACTTTGTTTTCCTTCCAGGAGTCTTAGTTATTCCTGGTTTCATTCTTTGCTTTCCTTCCATCTTACACCAATAATTCTCCCTTTCTTCCCTCAGGACCTCTGAATCCCAATCCTTAACTTCTTCTCTAGACTGTACAACAAATCTCAGTCCACTGAGTCATGCTCTTTTCTGTATTGCAGCTATTTCAAACATCTCTTACCACTGCTGCACTGGTCTCTGCACAGACTTCCCAGTCAGCTACTGCCAGTCTCCTGTTCTCAGTTTTTCTCAGTTAATACCTAATTTCTCTGTCTACTTCCCCAACTTGAAGTCTCAGTTCTTGAGGTCTCCTCCACACTTGTGTTGATTCAGTGCACTGCAATCATGGTTTTAACTCTGGTACTTTTGGGGTTTGAATTCCACAGTGTCTTTTTCCTCCATGTGCCAACTGCAGTCTCAGAAGAGTTATCTAAAATCACTCTTGGCAAAACTTTGCAGAACTGCCATTTTAGGGAGAGCCTTATTTGATCCTTAGTGAGCAGAATCTAGTAGGATTTGAACTGCTTAAATGAACTATAAAACAAGGCTGCACAGACTGCAATTTTGCAAATGCTTATAACATGACACCATGTGGCTAGATTTTCAAGCTGATGGCAAATAGATATAAACATTTCCCTCATTGCCAGAATTATTCAGGGTAAAGCAGAGAATCATGATTAGCAATTCCAGACCAAATATTTAAAGTTGGGCAAAACTGTAAACAACTGAAAGCAGAGCCATGCAATGCAATCAATAGGGAAACTGAATAGTAGGTGGATTTACCAGCCCTGCTTGTATAGAACACTTTAAGGGCCAATTTGTCAGCTGGTAGAAATCAAAAAACCACCAATGAGTGACTAACAGTACCTCTGATTAGTAGCAGGTGTAGATTTAGCTTGTAAAATAAAAATTAAATTCTATGTTTAGATCCTATGTGAGAAAACATCCTTTATTATTGCATTTTAAGTGTATCTGCTCCCAAGAAGGGCTTATTATCTTTGCTGTTCCTTCTAAAACATCTTTGTGCTCAACAGAGATAAGATGAGGACGTGCATGTAAAGTATGAAAATAAAAGATCAACTGGTTGAGGCAGAGTCCTTGTAAGTAGAACATCCATACAAATACATTCTTTATTATTCACATTTCAAAGACATCTCTCAAAAATAGTAGATGAATGCCATAAAACTGCTGAGGAAAAAAAAGCATTTAGATTAGAAGTCAAAACCAGAACTTGATATTTAATGTCACATAAAGACCTATGTAGCTGAGAATTTTCTTCCTGGAAATCAGTTTATCTTTGCCTTTCTTTTATTTTGTCCTGTGAAACAGAAATTGCTTCCCTGTAAAATCCCATGCTCATTGCTTGTACCTTCCAATTTACAAGCAGATATTCTGATAATCCCATATTTTAAACCTTTCATTAGCAAATTTTCTTTTATTTGTATTTTTGGTGGCTACTAAGAACTCTGTTCTCTTGTGTTAAGTATTAAAGTGCACCAAAAATGTCACGGTCACTGTTCAGAATTACTTGCATTTCTAGAGGACACTTAACCTTGATTTGTACATAGAAAAAAAGATAAAATGCAGTTATCCACTCTTGTCTCACAGAAAATAGGCATATTTGTATTGAAAAAAGATTTTTACTATCTCAGATCATTTTTGAAAAATTGAAGTGCAAAACATTTTTCTCACATGCTCTTTGTTCTTCTAACAGCAACAAACCAATGTGTATGAGCTTCTTTCTTTCAATTTAAGTTCAGCCGAGGCTATCACACTACCCATACTTCCTGGCACAGGCAGGCTCCTGGACTGCTTGAAAAAAATGCCAGACAAAATCTCGCTCCAGTTCAAGCAAAATCAAGTGAGAGGACTTATGGAAGGGGGAGGAGAAACTTATTTACAAGATCAACAAGATTTTTACTGACTCAAATCACCAAGATTTTAGCCACTTGCAGTCTTTTTTTCATATTATTGACAGCCTCTTATGCACATACATGCTCACCAGGACCAGGGTGCCATAAAACCAGTGATCTGGCCAGGATAATTTCTGCAAAAGAGACACCAAAGCACACTTGGCTATAAAGACTTCACCACATCTCTGGGGTCCTTTCTGATGAACAACAGCAAATCAATTTTGGACTTAATGGGGTAGTCCTCAAAAGTTGCTAGTTTCAGCCTTTAAAAATCTCAATTAATTTTGCTGCTTCTGTTTTTCTTTGGAATATGTTTGATGCATGTGTCACAGTCTCTTTTCTCTGGTGAGCTAACAGCAAAAGAATTGCTGTGTGTGATATGTTGCAGTCTGGTTGCTGTGCTCCTGGCGTATGGATGCAGGACTTCCACAGATCAGTCATCCATGTCTTATCAGAATGCAGGCCTTTTGGTCTTCAGGTGAGCAACACATTCCTCAATTTTACTGCTGGGAAGAGCATCCTGGAAGCAATGACCTGGGGATAGTGTTTTCTGTGACAAATGGAAACCATTTCTTTTAACCCCTTTCTCCTGCTCTAGTATTTAAACACACAGCCATTTCTGTTCATATTTCATTCTTACCAATCTTAGCATTTCCCTTAAAAATTTCCGCAAGAGAAGAACTCTTCCACAGTGAAAAGACCCATTAGGTGATAAGATATAAATCTAGTGGTCTATGTAGCATTCCCTGATATATTACTCTGGATGTCTCAGAGCTTGACATCCCTTAGTGCCCCTCTTTGTATCATTGTCAATAAGAATGGACTTGCTAATATGCAGCCCATCTTTCTTTTTCGTGTGTCATGCTAACTGTCACCATATTACAATCAATGCATTTATCTATTGGAAACCTTCAAAGTCATCTGACTCTTTCTATAGATTGTTTCAATTGTCAGATTGGCACTGGAGTAGCTATTGTTTCCTTTCTGCTACTACTGCTCTTCATATGAATTATGAACACAGAAATAAAGGTCCATAAATTAATATCTTAGGCGAAATTTTCTTTTAAAATATATCTGTAGTAGTAATTTTCGAAGAAACATCTAGTTTTAATGCTAGCTTCTCTTTCTTTCGTCTTTCATTAATTCCAATTATCGATCTGCTTCCTGCGAAGTTTTATGCAAATTATAATAATTTGCATAATGTTATTATGATAAAATTATAACTTTTCTTTCAGGAGTGTCTCCATCAACAACCTAATCAGAAGAACAATGATCATCTAATCAGAAAACAAATATCCATATCTATCACATATCTAATCATAAGATAATTTTAATTCCTTTTGTTGGTTCTTTTTCTGGTGTTAAGACATTTCATGATAAGAGTCTACAGACTTTTGAGACAGATTTCTTCTAATAATTTGTGAGTTCCTTTGCATTTACTTTACTGACTGAAATGAGGTTGGGGTATCCAAAACTTTTTCTCACAGGGCTTTTTTTTGTTTGGCTGTTTGTACCCCAGTATAAAAAGTGATGCAATCTAAGTCAAAACTATATGAAACTGAATTGTTTTTCCAAACATTTTAAAGTAAATATTGAAATTTTACCATAGAAGACTCTGTTGCCATGGAAAGTACTTCTATGTAAAAGAAAACTGCATCAGGAAGCTTCTAGGGATTCATTTATGCTTATTGAGATTTTATTCCTTCCCTTTGCCAGAATAGTTTCCACCAATAACTGATACACTGTAAGGTAATGTACACAGACATTGATTCCCCATGAGCTCCATCTAATGCTTAGAAAGAAAAATCCTCTTAATCTACAAATTGCTGCCTGGACTGATTTTTTGATTCATCATTGCCCCTCCAAGGTGTAAACCATGTTTGCAAAGGTGAAAGCAGAGTGATTAAGTTTCTTTCACAGTTGTCACAAAACAATATAACTTGAATTTTTAAATCCAAAGATAAAATGTAATGCTCTAATGGAAAACAGCCTATTCACCTTGAGAAAGACAACCTGGTTTTAACATTATGATTTATGCTCATGGATACTATGCAGAAGGCCAAAGGTCAAAATGTAGAAAAATATAGTGTTCATTGGCTCTACAACATGAAGAAATTATGAATATAACTTCTGATGTCCCACTTACCACAAGCTACATTTTCAGCAGCTCTCACACCGAACCCTTGGTTTCTAAAGACATCAATTTTTCTTCATTCTTGGTGAAGTTTTCCTTATATCTGATGCTTTTTCTGTAAAATATGTGCTACTAACTCTAACCTCAAGTTACCTAGTTTGCCACAAACCATTAGTTTACTTACTATATTAAAGTGCTACTATCAGAATTCCAGTTCTTCCAGATACAATCTAGTTAATTCTCGGGTCTTTAGTATTCTCCAATAAGCTAAAATTTCCCGACCTTAAATATGCTTTTACCTGTCTTGAATTTTCGTCAGTTTCTCTCCACTGTTCCCTAAGGCCTGAATGTCAGACTAAAATATGTTTCCATACAACAAAACTGAGATAATTTAAATAGTGTACAATGGCTTCTGTTTTCTGATACTCAGCATTTCCCGGCTTACAAACTGCTAAACTTCCAAGTTTACAACTAGAAACTCACATTAAAACAATTACTCATCATTTACCAAATGTACCTTCACTACTTTTCAAACCTAAAATACATTGTATTCCCTACATGACTTTACAAGGGACATGCTTTCTTCTTGCAAGTTTCATCTTATTTTTGCAAATATGAATGTTGTCAGTACCAGTTTACTCTCTCTCTCTGTATGCAACTAGGAGCAAACCAGGTACCCAGGTGTACAAACCATTTCAGGACTGTACCCTGGGCACTGGTAACTATGCACTGACAGTATGTTCAGTGAAGAACATGAACACATGAAGAAACGGAGGCAGGAAATGCCTTTGCCCCAAACTTTATGCAGCACACAGACCAGAAATATGAGAAACGTAAGTAATATATCACACAAATATGTCCTGATAGCACCATACAGAGCTACATTCTTCCCTGCAATTTTATTTTATCTTACTTATTGTTGTAACAGTTTTTGAGGTTTTTTCAAATTTTACATATTTATGTCTTTATTGATTGAACTGTCACCTAAATAAATAGTGTATGTTTCTCCAACTCACTTGCAAGAGCACATGATATAGCAAAAATCAGGATCGGATATGTGTGGAAGTCCTCTAGTAACAGTCCTCATATGGTGGTGATTTATTATTGAATTTTTTTTTTTTTTTATTGACCAGATAACCAGGTTTTAACCTATTTAATTTTTACTTCATTGATTTTGTATTGTAGATTTTATATTAAATGTCTTCTACAAGTGCAAATATAATGTCAGTTACACTTATAAATCACATTCATTGTCTTTCATATCCTGTCTTTCTCAATGTATTTTTCCTTTAGAGATTCTGTTCAAAGTTCCACTGCAATCATTACACTTCAGTATACACTTCAGGAACACATTTGAGTTGTTTGAATTGAGATTTTATGACTATGTGAAGCTTGATCACCTTGAATTTCTGAATTCCAGGTTCATTCATCTGCATGGATAAATGCCTGTCAACACAGACTGATAGAGCCCCCATTTTAAGTGGTTTGTCAGATTGGTGAGTGAGGCTTTTCAGTGTTTTTTACAGAATGACACTCAAAGAGGAGATGTAGGATCTTCTTTAGTCAGTCAATCTTCCTGCTTACAGAATTTGAGTTAGATCTTAGGAGATGTTGAAAGGACTAGGAATCCAGACAGTTTCTGTGGAGGCTGTAGAGTTTATGTTGACACTGAAGAACTGCACAGAGATATCCAAGATTTTGGGCTGAAAGCAGAATTGTTATGGTAGCATAGGTTTTCACTTGAGTTAATTTCTTAATAAAAGGAGATTCTTTACTCTCTTCTGCACTGTGAAATACAGACATACTCAATCTTTTTTCACCTGTTTCTCACTATTTGAAGAAGAAAATTCTCTTAGTGAGTTGTCAAGCTGAGAAAGGATATAGAGTTCACTTCATTTTTTACAAGCTAGCAAAATAGGCTCAGCTTAACTTAAATAATCACTTAAATAATTATACTTGGTCTTTTATTTAACATTTTCAACACATTCATTTCAAAATTATAATGTTTTACAAAATAAGCTACTTAGAGGATGAGACAAATGTAAGGAAAAGATTCAAGAATGGTGCTCCACATACAGTAGGACATGATTTCTTTATTTTTCTTTAAATTTAGCCCATAAAATATTCTTCTTCAAAGACTAAATACAAAAACTGTGTATTTCCAGAAAGCATAGTTTGCTATCACGTCTTGTGCACTGGGAGACTTTTCTTGTGTAAAAGTTCTACTTTCTAAAGTACTTATTGTATGGCTTTGTGAATTTTGAACAAAATTTCTGACTCTTTCTCTGATTAAAATCTGCTTGAGATCCTTTAAACAGTAGAGCTGTTGGCACCTTTTAGAACTTCAGGATGGAATTCACATATATTAAATGAAAAATAAATTAGTTCAACCAAGTCCTCAGTTGTACCAGTACAAACCATTTCAAGAGTTTATTTTAGAAGATGAATAAAAGGAAAGAATTGGTCATGATATTTATCTGCTCATTCCTAGGAGACTCTTTGAAAACTTAGTTATAATTAACAGCACAGATTGGAATGAGAATTGTTGCCAGTATGAAAATAAAACTTTTTCCAATAAAGCAAAGTGAAGTTTTCAACCTTCTCTAACATTTGAAAACTTTCTCCAACTGTATTCATAAATTAATGAAAAACATGAAAGAGATGGAAAAATTGCACATGCTTGTCAAATTGCAATGTCCTTACTAAAAAATGTCCCTTTTTATAAAGCCAATTCACTCTCTTTAAAATTTTCAGAGCTATCAAAACCTTTCACTGAGTGACCCCTATTTCTCTATTTTTTTTCTGAGAAAGGGTTCCTTGCTTAATCAAGCATTAAACCATAGTTCCAGAAACTTGACTTCAGAGATGGCATTAAGACTTTGTTAAGAAAATTTTGTAGTTACCTAAAAACTGTCAGAAAACTTTAAAAAAGTAAAATTTCACAGAATACTCCAAGTGCACTACTATAATACTTGTTAAAAAATCAGAAAATATAATTTCTTGTTCGCAAAAAACCCTGCAAACTAAATCCAGTTAAAAACATTACACTGTGTTTGTTTATTAAAACTTTATTATTACTCTAGAAATGTTTTTATTGTGCACAGTATTGTGTTATATAGATGTCAGCTATATCCTGAAGTCTCAGGTTTGTCCACATAGAAGTTTCTGTTCTGAAGTAGGAGTAGCTTGACATTTACAACTAAAGAAAAAACAAACCAAGCACCCACAAAAAAACCCAAAAACACCTAAGCAAACAAACAGAAAAGAAACACAAACAAAAAAACCAACCCAACCTGTGGTTATTTTTAAGACTGTCTTTGAGATTTCACCTTGGGGCAAGTTTGGCTTTAATGTGTTTTTCATTCTTCTAGCACTGTGCTAGCTGGAGCCCATTTTCATGAACTGAAATCAATTTTTGGAAGCCAAAATTGGGCAAAACATTAATTTAATTTCATGCCGTTTTAACGTGTGCCTTGCAGAAATGATGAAGTCAGGAAAAAAAATAGCCTCAAATCCATGGGAGAGGCCCCTTAAAGTACATTTGTTTGCGTACTTTGGCTTTACGAGAGTAAGTTTTAAAACAAGATTTACAGAACAAAAGCAACCTGAGCTGCAGTTAAACAAGATACATGGGGCAGCAGACGATGTTTTCTTGTGCAAGGCATTTAATTCTCACATAGTAGGTGTTGTTGATGGATATGTCATAGATCAGCACTTCTTGGATATTTGAGTGGTCAGAGAAGTTTAGAAGTATTGAAATTGGAACATTCCTCTGTTTCTCATGCCAAATCTGGTGTTATATTTAGAGATGGCATCATGTGCAAGAAAAAATTGCAAAGGTTCTGGAATTAATGATCTTGCCTGTTAACCCCCTGCAATGTTATAGTTGTCTGGAATAAATATGGAGACTTCTTAGAATAAATATTGATCACTTACTTCACATCAGATTTCTGCTTGTGAGGGCTGACCACAAGCCAAACAACATAAAAGCAGAGGATTCTGGCACTCAGAAACAGTAAGTATAACTGATGTTAGGATTGACAGGTCATGCTTAAAGAATTAGAAAAGTTTATTTTCAAGAAGCACAGAAAAAGTATTTCTATATAGTGACATGTAAGATTTTCAACATAAATTTTATGTGTACACTGGTTTATACTTTGTTGCTGAATACAAATGCTGAAAACCTCCAATCCTCCAGTGCTACCTTTGGGCAGGGATTAGAAACAGCCCTGTGGATTTAGACAATCACCTTCAGGGCCTGCTAGAATACAGTGCATTCACAGAGTTCAGATTTATGGGTGCAAATTTACCTCTTCAGCATCTGGTGGAATCAAGTTCTAAGTGTAGTTAAGGCAGAGAGTCTTCAACATAACAGTAATTTTTCAGAGAGCTGGAAAGAGGACACTAAGACTAAGCACTAAGGTAACTACCAAACATGTTCTTGAACGCATTTATTCTGTACCACACAATTCATGCATTACAAAAACTGTCCCACCAAGAAGTGGGACTTCATAATGTTTGAATGGGTCACTTGGAAGGAAAAAATCTTTCCTCAGTCTTCCAAAATCTTGGTGCTGCTTAATACTTTGTAATGCTGTCAATGCTCAGCTGAATGTTCCAAGGTCTTTGTGGGTAGATAATCTGTGTCTAGTTTTCCAATTCAAAATGTTCTACTTTCTCAAAGGAATGCCAAAATACACTGAAAATTACATTTCTCAAATAAAACATGCATACCTTACACAAGATAAACATCACAATTAAGGTTCTCATGTACCTTAAGAGAAAAAAATTACATCCCTTAACATGTAAAATTCAGCACCAGAACAGTTAGAATTTGTTTCAAGAGTTTCAATCCCCCTAATGTTTATATGGCACACTGCAGTTCTCAGGAGACTGGTGGTGGGGGAACAGGATATAGACAGCAGCACAACACTGCTTTTTCATGACTAGTAACTAGTGTTGGAATATGAGAAGTGGGGTCATCATTGCACAGCATCACCTTAGGCCTTATGTGCACTTACATAGGGCCCAACTGTTCCAAGCAGTACTCTCATTTTATAGAGATGATAATTGAAGGAACCAAAAATAGATTGGTTTTTCAAGACAGAGACTAGAATTAAAGAATTCCTATAACTTGGGCATGTGCTAGGTCATATATTCTCTCCCAAAGTGCAGCAGTTGTTAGTAAGTTGCCATCAGTGCCCAAGACTTAGCTTGTACAAATCAGTTTCTAGCTATGAAATTTTATAGAATTCCAAAATTCTGACTCCTCAGGGCTATAGTTTCCCACCTATCCTTTCTTTATGCATCCTTTTAACAGCTATGAAATTCAGCTATTCCATCTTGCATTGTCCTTGCACACTAACACTGAAAAAGTGGAAGGGGACAACAGGAATTTTTCTTTAATTATTTATCACTCCTTTATTCATTCTGAGTTGTGATTTAACCACCTGTAGTTAGGTTTGCAAGAAAAGAACATGTTGATAAAAGGAATACATAATGATTACCTGATTTTAAATATAGTATCTGTCAGGTGGGGGTGTATCTGAGACAATGAATATTTTTGTGAGTTATGTGTCTTGGCCATCTTGACTGTCTCAGTGATCTTTTTCATACTTGTAAACAACATTGCCCACTATGAACACCATGAAACCAATCTGCTTAAATAGTAATGTTCTTCTTATGGACAAAATCAGTCACGACCAGAGGCCTCACTTTATAAAAAGTTCTACAACCTCATAAATGATACATAATACAGTTCTCCCCTAAAAAAAGCTAGTTTTGCCTCTCTGCAGTCTATACACCATAAGACAAAGGTTCATATACACCCATAAAAATACATTAAAAGAACAATGCATTTATCTAAACATATGTGCACACATCATACAAACATTATACAAAAAAGAGTCAATCTTTAATTAAGGATGTTACTTCTTATCTTCACAATTTATATAAAAGTCAAACCTTATGGTGCAATTATACTTCTTTAGTTCATTCTGTGCACACATCTATGTTTCATATTCACTATCTCTTTATAAGGCAATAAATCCAAGAATTCAAGATTTTAGGCTCCCACTATCCTATTAGACAATAACACACTGTGCAAGACAGAACCTAAATTTCTCCTGTGGCTAAAAGAAAGCTTCAAGTTCTCTGGATTTAAAGAGACCTTAGAGCTTAAATGAAATGGTGTTTGTTACCTCTTGAGGAATTGTCAGTATCCTAAAACCATTTTACAACTAAACACAATATAGCATAGCTGGTGTTCTCAGCTTTTTCTTTCTTTCTGCATCTCCTTTCTTCTGCTTTTTCATTACTGTAAATCCAGAGCATAGAAATAAAATGTGATTAATGTGTTTCCAGAGAGAGAGAGGACACAGCAGGAAGAAAACAGCCACAAGCTTTTTTTCCCCACAGTCAGTGGCCCACGTTCCTTGGTGACAGGAGGAAGTATATGTTCAGTGTATATGACTGCACTGTGCATTAGAGCTGTGTGGGGTTTTTGACTCTTTCTGAGATCTGATGTGTTCTTTTCATGGAAAACCCTGCAGGCATCTTTCCAGCAACCTTAATCACCTCCTCTCCCCTTCTAATGCAGATTTCTTGCACCTATGAATTTTCTCTTAAGATGATTTATTGCGCATAAAATTCCACTTTACTCCTAACGTAAATTATACTGCCAACTATCTAAATGCCAGCTATCTTCCAAAACTCAGTCTTTTGGAGGCAGTCAGCTGTCTGGTCTGAATGCCTAAGTGCTTTCTAAAGCATAATGAGTTTTGCTAAAGTGCCCTCAGGCAACTGTTTATTTCTATGATTTTAATTGTTTAATTAATACTGTCTTTTGTCAATAAATTCAGTATCTATTAGTCCATTTTTAGAAGATCTACAGGCTTGCAGTTTCAATATTTTATGCCTTCTGGATGATATTGTGAATTTTGCTAAATATTACAGCTAGCAGCAATAGTTGGAATATCATTAATACAAAGCAGAAGACTGCTTTAGAATAAGATTCTGCTCTTAGAATAAGATTCTTTCTGGATATATGTGCACTGTAGCTCACCTTGAGGTGCATCTATAGAGGCAAAGAAATAAAAAGTACCAGAAGGTATGCAAATGGAACAAACTGATTAAGAACTCAGTGTTGAACCAATACTATTATACATATATAGATCTATTGCTGTGCTATAGCATACCTGCAATTATGAAAGACAGGGCAGAAATTGCAAACGAGCTATCCAGTACTGCTGACAATTACTACCCCTGCTGCTCTAAGCCGAGCAGAGTAGTCTTAGTAAGGCTCTCAACAAAAAACTATTCTTCTTCTTTGAAATAAATAACTCTTTTGCAAATTAACTCTTTTTATGTGAAAGATGGCAAAAAAAGAGGAAGATGTACAACACCTCTAGCCTCTATAGCCTGCAGCATACATATATTCAGAATTCTTTCAAGTCAAGCTATGGTGACCCACTCCTCAGCTGATGAAGGCTCATTCTCATGCCATTTGACACCAATTTATCTATCAGTTCTGGGAACTGAGAAGGTATGTGAAAAAAATCAAGTGCTTCTCAGTCATGTGCTCTGGTCTGTGTTAAGGCCCAATGACTGGCTGGAAGTCTGCAAACTGTGCTCTATAGTCATTTGTTGATGTCTAGAATGTCGAGCTGACAGATCATACCACATGATATCAAGTGCTATTCAATGTCTCCTTATGAATCTTCCCTCAGCTCCTTAGCCCATTTTCCCTACTAATACTTAAGTTTCTTTAACAAGCCACCTTCTACTTACTTTATACTTTAGTCATTTCACTGGATTTATTTGTCGTGGAAACACATAATTAAGTGGATAGTTAAAAAGATGAGTCAGTAATACTCAATGAGAAATATTTATGGTGCTATGTCCATGCTCCTGGCCGCAGTTTCCTCTTGGGAATGGTGAACCTTGCTATGTTCTAGTCACACTGATTATACTATCTACACAAATAACAGGATACACTTTATATAAGGCTTCTAAACTTAAACTCAGAAGAAATACTAGCTAATAATGCTTTGGAAGGAAAAAAACAACAAATACCATGGTAGTAGCCATCTGGCATTTTAAAACTGTGCTACTCTTAAATAGTAAGTGAATATACCATATTAAGGTTTAACATAAAAAAATGCATTCAGGGTTAAATATTTTACTGTATCAAGCATTGAAGAATCTTTTCTTGACAGAAGTACCAAACTGTGGGGTGTGCCAGCCACTACCCTGGAAGAAGGCCTGCTGAGATAAAGAGATTGCATAACCTCCCAGCAGAATCCCCTTTAAAGGCAGCACTTTCGGTGAGGGTGAGAGAAAACAAGAACCATGAGCCTCTGGGAGACCCTATGTTGATTCCTTGTAACCCATTGGCTTTTACCCTCTCACACCCACCCTGTATCCCTATAAGATCTACCCTTCTCCCCCTTTGAGTTCAGAGAGCTTATCCCTGGCCTCCCCTTCGTGGGGTGCGGACTAATAAAGCTGCCCCATGCGGAACTGCTAAACGAGCCTCTCGTCTCTCTCCTCCTGGTCCAGCCTGGGGTTTGCCTCACAGAACAAGAGCTGAAGTCACTCTCGCTGAATCACTAAAGAGCTGACAGCCTGCTGAGACAGGCACCCCTCTGCAGAGGCACCCTGGCAGCTGAGGGATCCCCACAGACCTCTGGGGGACTGTTCCTTGCGGGACACTCTCTCTGGGTCAGTCACGGCTTCCTGGCTCTGAGCCACAGCCCCCAACCTGGCTGCAACACCAAACAGCACATGGGTCTGATAAGAAGCCCTTGGACACAGCAAGTTCTTGCTTCAAAGAGCAGGACTGAGCACCATACCCAACCCATGTAAAGGTGTGAGGTGAGATCTGTGTTACAAGAGAGTTTCTCTCACTGTTTCACTGTTTTTCAGAGGTCTTCTCTGATAATGCCTCCAGGCATCATGCTGTTTTACTCCAAAATAAACTGATGCCCACAGATATTGAAGCTAATGTGCAGAACCTAGGAAGTTTCCTTTTTTTTTTTCTAATAACAAGTTTATTCACAGCTCCCATACTGGTAGATAACATTTGATGGTTCATTGCATAAGGATCTTCAATAGCTAAGAAACATTTTGAATGACAGATTAAGCATTCTGTTTAAAAGCCTAATAACAATATGTCTCCCTGCAATAATCAGCATAAGTGTCTACTTTTCAGCTTCAGGGCAGAGATGGTAATAATTCAATGACAGGTGTATTTTAGTCTCACTGGAGCTAACAACTGCTAGGAACAGAGAGCCCATTTATCTTTATTGCTTCAACTTGAGCCATACAAACTTGATGTACGATTCTGTCATGGGAAGCTCAGTGTCACCTACCAGTGCCACCAAATATTTCAGCTAAGAAGATAGTCTTGTTCTACATTCTGATTTATTGTGTGTTTCTTTTGGTTATGGATCAGTAACCCAACAAAGTCTGACAGCAGGCCAAAGTTTGTTTCACTGATCCAGGAATATACTCATGCTGCCATTTCTCTCAAAAACGGGATCTTTTTAAGTGATTGTCCACATACTCTCTTTGCACTTACTGTACCTGCATGGATGTAAGTTACTTTCTGTAATATTTTTTGTCCACTTCTTTGTCTGCTTCTTTACTACTTCAGGCCAAGGCATCACATAATCCTGATGATGGATTTCCTCTCTGCACCTATTTAAACCCAGGCTCATATTTCTGAATGTCAGTGATCAGAACTCTAGGTGTCTGTCTCTTTTGCTTTGTATACTGACATTTATATTTACCCACTCTGCTGAAAATAGTTTGAAAATATCTTAGTACCCCATTTGAACTTTTTCAAATGAGCTTTATTGATGATTCAAAGTAATTTTTACACTTTTTGTACTGATGCCCAATTTCTCTAGTTTAATCAGTTCTCTTTGAATACTTCATGTGAAGTCCAGAGAATTTAGGTTGTCAGCATTGTTCTTTTAAAAAAAGTGAAATTTTATCAAAGAGAGCTATATAGCTGACTTGGCATGCCATCCTTTGGGTGTGTTGCATGCATTCCCATTTCACACGTACTGCCATTTTTCTGATTAGATTACTAAAAATACCTTTTATTAGAACTGATTTTATTTGCAAGTTTCTTTCTTTTTGTTTCAGAAAAAAAAGACTATCTGGTCTCTCATACTTTGTGTGTTGAGGTCTTTTTGTTTTGATGCCATTGAGGATCAAAAAGCAAGATCTTTAATCAGTTAGGGCATTGCAATTGTTGTGTTTTGCCCTTAATCTGAGAAGGAAGTCTGGGCAGTAGAAATTATTGGAACCACAACTACTTTATGACATAAATGCCACAGGAAACAAAGAGGCTCTGATAGGAACAGAAACTTTAGTAAAGATTCCAGGCATCATATTTTGTGGAGATAAGAGACAAGACTGTATTGAGAAAGGCCTTTCCACAGCAAATGAAGGAAAACTTGTCAAGGAGAGGGATTTCCAATAAACTCTTAATGGAAGCAAAATGTGTTTGTATTTTGATATTAAAATCTCCTGCCAGAAACTCACTTTGCAAATCCATCAGTTGGGAACACCAACTTACAGGTAACTGAAAGTATTTTTTTCAATTATGCTGGGCAGCAGGGTCAGATACCATACAGCCACTTTGAATTGCCTTTAAAATAGGATGTAACTGAAACAAGTGCTATTTTTATTTCTTGAGAATGGACAAATATCATGCAAACCAATGAATGAGTTCACTCAGAATAAGTGTGCTGATTTTGGCTGGGCTAGAGTTAATTTTCTCCAGACTAGCTAGTGTGCTAGATGTAGATGGAAAGAGGTAGGGACCAACCTGTCATTTTGTTTTTAGGATGCCAGAGTCTGAAGCAAGTCTCTATGTAAATCAGAGTAATTCTGAGTTTGTTGCAATTTACACCAAATATTTGTAGTTAAGAACATATACCCCAATTTTTATGGGTGTTTCCCCATCTGTAACATTTAAAATACCCATGTGTTCATAACACTGACCTTGAAAAAAAAATAATTCTTCGTCTCTGCAACATAAGATACTTGTATTAGATGTTACCAAGAAAACATCAAAAATATACCATAGAAAAGAAGAATCTCTTTCTGGATGAAGAAAACTATGGGAAATATGAGAGATGCAACCTGGCTTTTAGTTCAACTCTTCCCCAGTGCTACAGGCAAATTCATTGCATTCAAGAACTCTCCCTGTAGTCTTGGTCTGTCTGCCTCTGGAGCTACCTGTGTTGCCATGTTCTAACATCACTTCATGTCTTAAAAGGAGCTCCACCGTGAATAGAAAGATTGCTACTGAAATTATAATAACAGCAATCACTGTAATTTCTAATCTTTAGTCATAATCTGAAAAATGCTTGACTCTTTATGCATTGCCTTTATCCGTATGGTCCAGTTTACATTCCTTCATTACTTTCTACAAAATTCTGTCTTTTTATTTCTGTCTGTCTATTATTAAAGTTGCAGGTCTTAACAAAAAAAATCTTATTGGCCCACCCAGATATCAGTGACACTTCAGTGCTTTTGTTCAACATTAGGAAAAAATCACCACACTATTGCCCTTTAACAAATCTCCCTTTCAGTGAGATAACTTTTTTTGTTGTTTTTACAGGGTTTTTTAAAACACAAATCTCTGATGTTACACTTTATCAGGTGATTTTTATATATTTAAGTCAATTATGTTTTCCTTACTTATTGTAAAAAGAGAATTTCAATGTTATAATAATTCTTTCACTATTTACTACCTCCTAAATATTTTGACTTTAATGCTTCCTCTGATGTATTTGTCTATGTGATACCATTAAATGTTTTGAAGATTTTGCTCCTCCACTAAGCAGTCTGTATTTTTTCTCTGTCCTCAGGCTCTTTCTCAGCTAATGACACCATATGAGCCAGAATACAGTCCCTCGGGATCTCTCTCTCTCTCTCGGGACTATCACAGTCAGCATGAAAATTTCTGTAATTTAAATTTTCAGTTAATGTATAATTCCTTGTTGTTGATTTCAAATCCTCAAACATTAAGCTTGTTAAATATATTTGAACTTTGGATGGTTATGGTACATTAAGGCTTGACTTTTTACTCACCATTCAGAACCATAATAAATTTTTCTTTTTATTTTCTTATTCATTATTATGCTACCTTTTAGTATATCTTTTTGCAAGACTATATTAAATAAATCACTCCAAATTCATTAAAAAACTAGTGTAAAACTACAAAATAAATACAGTCTATTATATATGCTCTACAGTGTCATTATTTTAATTATTACTGAATTTTTCTTATAATCTGATACCTATGAAAGATATATTATTTTCTCAAAAAGGTTAATGTTTACAAACATAAATAAATCACAATCTATTATAGAATGAATGTCCTAATGATTTCCCACCAATTTCTTATTCATTCACAGTCTAAAATCAAGAACATGCTGTGCCCATTTTTTGACTCTCACAGCCTTGTACATCACTCCTTTAAAAATTTATGTGTGTACGCACAACTTGAAACAGCACAGCTGTTATTTCAGGGCTCTGCATCCTACATATCACACAAGGGGATGTTCTCATTTTTTTTCATTTTTTTTTAACCTGAGCACACCGGAAACTTAAAACAAATTGATGTCTGTGCAGGAAAATGAAGAAATGGCAAAGCAAGTCCCCAGGGACCAAAGGCTCATGAGTACTCATGAGTCTGTGCTCAGCGTTTCCAGCTCCTGAGCCTTCACTACTGTGCAGTAGTACATTGTGTGGGATAGACAAAGCAGTTCATATGGAACTGCACTGGGTGGAGTATATAGAGTGTTACACCCATCAGGGAATGGGTAACTCCAAGACTTAACAGTTATTGTAGACTGTTCCCAGCAAGTCAATACTCTGATGGGTCATTATAGGCAAACATATTTTTCAAGCAATCCTTACATAGTCTCTCAAAAACAATTTTGCACAGGGTATTTGGAAGCACATATTAAGGTTCCCAGAAATATCCCTCAAAACCTTCTCCTGATAAATGCTTTTAACTCTTTGTTTGGAAGAATAACATTCTAAACATGTCTGCCACAAGCTGCCCCAAAATCAAGCTGAACTTCTATAAGGTAAGACAATTTGTTTATGAAAATTTGCTTTTTGAGGTTTAGTGTTTTCAGGTCTTCAATTACACCACCAATGAGATAACTAAAAATCCAAGAGTTTTAACAGATTTATGCCATTTATTTTATGTAATTCATTAGTAGACAGCAAGTTTTTGAATGAGGGAGATGTCATGGAGGATGACAATTGCATAATCATGGCAGAGCAGTTCTTACTGCCCACAACTTCCTAAACTCTGGTTCTAGTGAGCTGGTAGCCATACCAGGAAAATACTATGTTACCACCTTGGCCACTTCCTGTAAAAGACGTTTTCTTTCAAAAACCTCATTTATTAAAAGATATTATTTAAATCATTAATAGAAGTGGTCTTCACTGTAATAGAGAGTATTAGTCTCCTTCTATTAACAGCTTTGCCAAAGGAATGAGAAACCTTCTTCTCTGACAGGTCCCATCCACATAAGTTAAATGCCTTTCTAGACACAGCCTGTCTGTGCTTGCATATTTCTCAGCACAGTTTTCTAGGAATATAGTAAAGTAATGATCTGAATTCTCAAAGAACTCAGGAAAAGTTATGCTGGATGACAGAAAGAAATCTGGATGTGTGCTTAAACAAAGCACCATATGCATGGCAAAGGTCAGAGCTTCTTAAAATAGTCTTGATTTCTTCAGACAGCAGGGGATGCCAGTATTCCTAAAACTTAAAGAAAAACTTTGTCAAAATCTCAGTTTCCTCGCTGTTTCCAATAGGATTAACTTAGGTATCAGTTTTCCCATACTCTTCAAAGACATTATTTATTGCAAAGCCTTGTATCCTGTAAACTTAGTCCAAAATAACACCCCTGAATTACCAGCTCTGTAGTTCACAACTCAGGTTCACTTGAAGTGATCTGATGTAAACTTAGAACAGAATATTAAATCTTATGAGGAAATATCCCCTTGTATCTGCAGAGGACTTTTGAAGATAGTGGAACATTAAGCAGTTTCATGCCCTGGTGTGGTTGGTGAGCAACAACCACTCCTAGATGCTTGGGATTCTGCAGATATTTTTTTCTGCTGCTTACAAAGGAAGAAGGAACATAAAAACAAACATTCCTTTTTTGTGCCTCAGCTGCACATATATTCCACAGACAGCCCAATAAACTAAGAATGCAGCACCCACAGAGACTGAAACAACTGCAAAAACAGCTGAAACAAAACCAAAATAAAAATTTGGTCCCAGTAGCTAATACTTTAAATGTCACTGTCAAATGACATGGAAGAAGGAAATCTGTCTGTACAGCCTTTGGAAGGGAAGTTGTTTGGGTTATTTTTCCCCAAATGACTGTCACTGACCTGAAAAAAGATGTAAAAAAAACCTGCTCAGACCTTATCCTTAGAAAACATGGATCCAATTTCTTCCTGGTTAAAACTTAGGGTAACTGCTTATTTCACTTAGAATAAAATCAGAGCCTATGAATCACTGAAAGCTTGATTAATCAAATAGTTTAATGCATGTCATTGATATGTTTGAAGAAAAAATATAATGAGATTTCAAAAAACCACTTACGTGGCAAAGTGGTTTGTTTACACCTAGAATACAAGAGACAATGCTGCAATGTATTTCTTCCTCCCATTTTTTTCTTCTATAAAGAATAAATAATTGAAGCAAATGCATGGAACAAATAGTCTTATACATCTTTATGTTGGCAAAGTAGTTTAGATCACAAAGCATCACACAGGAATTTAGATCACAAAGTAACACAGGAATCTGTTGGAATATATGGTTTTCCATTTGGAACAAAAGTACCCTAAGTGAAATTAATTATAGTACTAGTATGGATAATTAAAAAACCAGATTTTATCCACTCTGAATTTCACTTTATATACAATTTTTGTCTTCAATACCTAGAACAGGAAATATCAGAATGCGTTCACACATAAAGATTTCAAATGCAACACTTACAGCAATGCCCGATGTGCAGTTTTAGATTCAGCTGTGGTTTCCTCCAGGTTAAGCTAATTCAAATGTTAAACTCTCTGAGTTGCTATGAAAAAGCTTATGAAAACTAAACTGTAAACTTAAAAAAATGCCAGAAATACAGTGCCTGCAGCACAGACCTCTAAAATACGATAGTTTCTGTTTTCAATACATTTCAGGTTTGCTTCACATGAACCAAATTTAAAGCTTAAATTCCCTGCTTTAAGTGTCATACACAGTCCACCTATTTCTCACATTTGCTCAGTATTTGACCCATTCCCCTTTTTAAGCTTTGATGAACCTCTTGTGAATATAGGAGGATATAAACTATGTAATGAAGAAAGGTAAGTTGCCAGTATCTTAGAAGTTCATTTCGAGTTAAGTCCAGGCAGGAACAATACCTGGTAATTTCTTGCAGCCTATCAAATCTGTGTGACAAGAAGTTTCAAACTACAGTCACAGATCTCAGTAGCCTTGTGTTCTTCCAAGGTGGCCCATAGGAATACCTCAGCATTTTGTTTGTGATGGTTTCATTATGGTTCATAACTATAGGCCATTATTCCCTGTCCTCACCACGATGAGAATATGAATGAATTTCCCCTCTAGGATGGGAGAAAGAGGTGTGCTTTCCCATCAGGTCTTAATGAGGGTCATGTGTCACTGCACATTCTACAGCAGATGTAGAGGGCTGACTGTGGACTGCGTTTCAGAAAATTTAAGAATCCCTGATTTAGATTTGCTGATAAATATTGGATTATTTAAATCTTTTGTTCATTGAAGAGTCATTCTTTTTCTACTCTCTGTATGCATTTTTCTGTGCCCATCTTTGGGTCTCCAGTGTGTACCTGAAGTGCCCTTAAAAACTATACTGGGTCTGTCTTCAGAAAATTGGGGGACAATCCTGCATTGTTATTTCAGCAGCTATTTAGCTTTGATTTAGTATCTGCATGTCAGTCTACATTTTATATTCTTGAGAGATTTTGTATGTTGGAGTTACTTCCAGATTTTCTGCCTTCCTGTGACAACTGTTGAATCTCTGTATGAAAAAGAAAAGCTTGTGTGATATAAAAGCAACAACAGTCTTAATACTTTCCTCCTAAAAGAGGATAATTTTTCCTTTTATCCTGGGACAGTTCTGATTCAGTGAAGACATTAACGTGACACCAAAGGTTAGTGAATACAGTGAAGAAATTCTTTACAAGACATTAAAACAACTCAATTATATCTCCAGGCATGGATCTCCCATTTATATTCTTCTCTCCGTGTCTTGGTTCCAAGGGGCTCTGGGTATTCCACAAGCAAGACATGGACTTCTTCTGACTTACATCTTCCCAAAGATAAGAATTTTGTTTAATGTTTGTATTTGCGTAATGTTTATATTGACTTTGCGGACTTGAAATCATGAATCAAAATATTCACTAAATAACTTGGTCCTTTTGGTTTGCAGAGCCCTTTATTCCAGATGTCTGTGTTGTGAAATGATTACAACAGTTGTGTCCTTGGATCCACTTTTGATCTGAGCCAACGGGCACTCTCTTAAGCAATTTGTAATAAAGGTAAGGGTCTGTATGGGTCAAGACCACTAGTAATGGATAGTTTGAATGTGACTGGTATCCTAAAGATATTAAGATTTTAATAGAATAGGAAAAAGACTATCCTGTGGTTGTTAGCTATAGTGCCAAGGAGTGCTATGCAAAGCATTCAATCTATTCTTATAGATATATCCGATTGATTGCAGTTCCTGAATCTACAGAACCATGTTCAGGTATGGTTTGGATATCTCCAAGGATGAAGACTCCACAAGCTATTGGGAAACTTTTGACAGCTTTCAACCACTTCAAGGTAAAATGTGTTTTCCTACACTTAAGTGGAATTTTCTGTTTCAGTGTGTGTCAATTGTCTCTTGTCCTGGTATACTGGGCACCACTGATAATAGACTTCACCTTCTTTTCACCCTCTCTTCAGGTATTTATACACAATGATAAGATCCCTCCTGAGCCTTTGCTTCTCCAGGCCCAGTTCCCTCAGCGTCTCCTTATACAAAAGCAGATTCAGCCCATTGATCACATTTGTGTAATGTCTCTGAACTCTCTCCAGTATGTCCATGTCTCTCCTGTACTGGGATAGTGGACACTACTCTGTGTGGGGCCTTACCAGCTCAGAGAAGAAGGGCAGAATCATTTTCTTCCACTTGCTTTCACTAGTCTTCCAAATGCATCTCAGGGTACTGTAAATAAAATAATTACCATTCAACAACATAGTTTGAAGATAACCATTTTTTGATTTGTTATTACAGTTTATCTAATCACTGTTATTTATAAGCTTTTGCAATCATGACTACTGATGACAGCTATGCATACTGGGAAGGGATAGTCTTTCCCAAGGTTGCCTAGCCAGCTACTGTCCTGCTCCTGTGTATGTAATTCAATGTGACTGTGACTGGTTTAGAGTCACTCTCTTGCTCCAGTTTTTTCCAAAGTTAGAACAGCAGTGATGTGTGACTTTTATGCCTATCACAGACAGTAAGGAGGCAGGTCTTTGCAGATTTATCTCCCTTGTGACTGTGATATGAAATGTGAAGCTTGTCTCAAGTGCTGCAGCTTGGCCTGGGTGTGCCCAGAATTGATCTCTGGATAAGAGATCAAGTTATGCTACTGCAGCACAGCCTGTAACTCTTCAGCAACTGAATCTTTTAGACAGTTCAAACAGTCTTGCCATCAGAATTAGATTTGAGAAAAGCCTACTGTGTCCTTGATGGGATGGATGTCATGTTTGCTTTCACAGTCTCTTCTGAGAAAATAGTTCCACCAATTTGCCAGAAGTAGAGTCCAGTTTGTGACTCAGTTTGTGTAACTCAGCAGTTTGCATGAAGACCCTGAAAATCCTGCAAGCCTTAAGATACTGTCTTTTTTGAAGGCATTTTGTTTTGCTGAAAACTAAACAGCAAACTAGAGAAATTCCCTGCTATATTAGCTGATAGTGGAGACAAAAAGTTAATTCAAAGCCAATTGTTTTGAAAAAAAACAGGCTCTGTGTTTTTCAAGTCATGGTGATCAGTCTATAACTAATGTCCCAGCCAGTTTTGCAGGAGTTGGTTTGTTTTCATTTTGGAGTCAGCTATGTAAACAGTAATTCTTTATAATAGTATTTACTTGCTAGTGAAAAATACAGCCAGGCTAAATATTACATGTCCATCTTTTTTTTTTTTTAAATGATTTCTCTTTGTTTTAGAATTTAATTTGGCCGGGCAAAGCTAATTTGAAAATACAAGTCAGATGCCAGGGAAGAAAACATTTCAAAGGTTCTGTACTTGGAAAATGTATATTTCTTTATTATTAGTTCCCATAAAATTTTCCCCGTGTTTTCCACCTTGGCTTCTCAGAAAAACAAGTCCTTTTGACAGCTAAAAAATAAGCTAAAATAGGTATATGGGAAAGAAAATAAATGGGAATATTGTTGTTTTCTGCAACAGTGTTTTTACAAAACTCAAAAAGCTTGATTCAGAGGAGTTACATATTCAGAACCAGTGATGGAATCTCATAGGTTTTTGAGCAGGTTCATGTTTTATATGATAGGTTGTGAGTCTGAAAATTGAAACTGGAATATGGTTTTGGACATTGTATTTAAATATTGCTTCCAAAAATGAAAGGGAAAACAAAGTGTCTTAAATATCTGTTTAAATAGGAGAACAAGTTATAAACATTCCTTTCCTGATTACCATTCTCAACTTTGTACCACAGCTAAAAAGTATTGCTTGAACAGGTTAAAAAAATAATAATTGGTATTTGTGTAGGCAGATTGCAGTTTTGTTCCTTGAGATAATTTCCAGGTTAACTTTCTTCAAAGACCTTTTGCATTCCAAAGTCAATATTTTTGCTTGTACATTTCTTTAACAGTTTGCAAAAATGTCCAGACTTATATTTCAAATACCCTTCTTATGTTCCAGCTACATGAATAAGCATGTTTTTTTGCTTAAATCTAACGCTTTCTGGCAGATTAGGCATGTAGGAGTGTTAAATCTTCCACATTGTCTGTAAATATCTCATTCATAAGTTCATGAAACTGCAATAAAACTAACAGGTATAGGAGTAATATCTTATTAATTCTACTGCAAGTTATTACAAACAGGCAGAAGAAAAGGCCACGATAGGTCTGCCTGTTCCACACAGGAGCAGGGTGCCCCTGCTAGCAGGGTATCTGCTTTACAGTTACATCTCTAAGTTAGGCAGCCTCTCCTCCAGCCGTAGCTCATGGAAGGAGCTGTGTTCTGACTCTCAGCTCCTGACAAAGTGCCAGCACTGCTTTGTGGACTATATAAGGGCCTGCCTTTAGCCACCTGGTATGTGATGTGCAGGGTAATGCTTGGGTAGCAATGACAGCAGACAGCCCAGCGTGCTCCGAGCACTGCTGGGTGCTGGCGTTAGACAGACCCCTCTCCAGCACGGTCACAGCTGAATGCCACACATAGACACAGCTCACCAAGTACTTCTGTGAGACCTCCAGAATGAGCACAAGGCATTTTCGGAGTAAGATGTCACCAGAATTGAGAAAAGTGTGACACTGAGAAAATAAATTATTCTTGGCATGTCATCCCTCAGGCTTGTTATTGTTCGGGACCCAAACACAGAGGGTGACTGACAGAAACAAGGATTAGAAGAGCTGCTAGCATGTATCTTTGGATTGAAGGGGGAAAGGTTGCACCCTGATTTTCTGGCTTCAGCCTTCTTGAAGAGGAGTTTCAGCAATGGGTTTTAAAGGCAGATCCAGCAATGATAGGAGAAAAACACACATTTGTGACTAGAGTGGTGACTCTATGTGTCTTCTGGAAAAATTAAGTTACACCAATTGAAATAAATTGTCAACTAAAGAAATAAGCAATACTGACATTGTAAGGAACAATTTCTCCTGAGTTTCTATTGTCAAGCTGGAAAACCCCTGTGACATTTGTCTAGCTAATATTCAGAAAAAAAAAAAACGAAAAACCCTATGTGTTGTTATCATGGACACAAGACAACATAAAATGACCCTGACCAAACACCCAAGGTCCACCACTTTCACTCACTGCCTGTGTTCTTTCCTTGTCTTTTAATTTATACTCGTCTCCTTTTCCTCTTTCCACTTTTAATTTCCTTTTTACTCATATAGAAGTAAGTGTCACTGCTCAGATTGTGGACTGAATTGGTCTCCAAATCCTTATCACCATCTCCATCTTCCATAAGATTTGGCCTTCCACAAGGAACAGTTCTCTTAAAAAATTTTCCTTTGTATGTACCTCATTCTTATTCCTCACATCACACTCTGTTTAAATTGGTTTCCTCAGTCTGGTCTCCATTTATCTTTTTCCTATCTTAGAGACTATAAGCACTTCAGGGCAATGAATGTATCTTATACCACGTTTGTAAAATGATATGTACATTTACAGCTGTCTCTAAATGACTTTTTAGTAACAGAAGCAAAATCCTTCAATCCCTAAACAGGCAAAATAATTTCCTTCCCACATGAATTTTACTTGGGTTAAGTCAGACAAAGGGAATGGCCACTAGTGTAGTAATAGTAGTAGTAATAATAATGGTTTAGTGAATTGATAGTTTATTAAAACAGAAATTCTGAAATCAGTTCTGCAAAGTTAAAAAAACTGAGAGCACTGCCTATTTTATACAAAATATAGCAAAAGAAGGAAATTATTCTCAACATATTGCTCTAGTAGGTGAAGTAAAATTTTCCTCATCTGGATTTTAAAGCTCTTGAATAAGATCAAATTCTCAGGGGACTCACTCTAAGTTTTTATGTTTCAATTAAAATTTTACATACATACCTTTATGTTAAGGGACACAGTCTAGTAAAAAAAGAAACATGATTTAAGATCAAAATGTCTTTCCGACATGACTATATGCACACACACACGTATCTCCACAGTTTGGGGTTTTTTTTCCTAAGTTTATTCATAGAAATTCTAGACTTGCCATTTATTTTCTGAGGTTTCTGTGGTTATTATTGTCAGAGGTACCAATACAGCAATGAAGTGAAGGAACACATATCTCATATTTTCTATGTGCGGGCTTAAAAAATCCAGGCTTCTGTGGATTTGTCAAGCATTGGTTACTTTACAGTTTCCTTCCTCCTCTTCCATTTGCAGCCTTTGTCTAGATTGTAAGCATGCCAGACATAATTTTCAGCGAAGAAATATTGAAATAGGAAATACTTCTCAGTATTCTCTTGATGCTGAGTCTGCAAATTCTGTAGTGCAAATCTTACACTTCAAAGATATGCTCAAACAGTAGGAGTCATTAGGGAGGACAGAAATACTGTAGACTGGGAGTTGAACCTACAACATTCACTTTTTGTATGAGGACCATGACAGTGTTACACGCAAAAAAAGTCAGCCTTGAGAAACTACAAGATGCAAGAAATCAACCCAAATGAGAACAACACTTGTCTGATGTTTGAAACTGGAACAAAGAAGGGACATGGAAAAAAATTCAGTAGTTCATTGACAGAAAGATTTGTCAAATGCTGTCTACGAGAAAAGACTAGTGTCTGAATCAGAAGGAAGAATAAGGCAGTGCAAAACAAACCTAAATTTCTGAAGGACAAAAGCCTTTTTGAGATATGTATAAGCAGAACTCACTCTTCTGAGGTGTTTCCAGTAGAATAATGCATTTAATCTGCAACAAGAAATTACTTCAATTCCCTTTGTGTTTACTGCACAAAAGTGTCTTAGACTCCACAAAGGTTTGATAGTTTTTTGGCATTTTTTTGACAAGAGAAGGGTAGAACTTTATCTACTAAAATCAAGTTAAATAATATATCTTAAAATGCTTTCCCTTCTACATCACGCTGATCTCTCATAGTCATAACAGCTGATGCATCTGGGCCTTTCTTCTCTTATATGGTTTTTACTGGAGAAGATCCTAGTTTACAGCATAAATTCTTGTTTGCAACCTTAAATGCATGACCCTGAATTTTTATTCTTGAATTGCTTCTTTTTTAATTATTATTATGTCAGTCCTTACAGCATTCAGCACACAAAGGAATTAAAACAAAACAAAACAAAACTGTGGGTGATGGACTAAATGAAACTTGGCATTCAGAATTTCTCTGCTGTATGGATGCCCTGACATCTTATTAGGTTCTTATCAAGGCTATTAATTGGTCCTGTCTCATTCTATCTAGCTGCCTCTTTCCACAATGGCAATAGTAATTCTTGAATATCTAACCCCCTAAGGCCTTCTTTCAATAGAATTCAATCTGATCACTTAATTCCAGACAGACATGAACAAAAATGCATCAGGCAGACTATGAGTTTTATTTTATTAGGAAAATTAACAGAAATGGGATAAGCAGGCAGCAATAAGAGCTCTTTTGAACTATAAGAACTGGAGAGAGTTTGAATTTATGAAGCAATCTATTAAGTAAGTTTCTCACTGCATTACTATCTAGTCCTTCTTCAAAGCTAGTTTAAAATGTCTGAATCTATAGATCTTCCATTACTTCCCTTGATATACTGATCCTTGACATAATATATCTCACTGATAGGAATTTATTCCATCTTAATTTCATCAAATTATTCATAGCTATATTTCCCTGTGCTGCCATAAATAATTTTTCTTCATCCTTGGGGTGAAATGTCAGCCCCTCAGAAATGATAAGAATTTTGCTGTTGTGAGGCCAGAATTCCACCCTTGGTTTTGCATGCTTGAGATACTTTAGAATGTTATAATAAGTTATCATTTATGTAGGCCATAAATATATATCTGTTTTAATCAATCACTGGAGAGAGCTTACAAAAGATATGAAGATTGAAATATGAAGTCAGAGCACCTCATTGGAAAGGCAAAAGTATTCATCTAATAAACTGTCATATGTGATTAAACAGGTTAGAAAAGAACGACCACCTGGCAGGCAGAGGGTAAGAAAATGCCAAATATTGATTGAAAAATACACATATCACAGAAGAATTATCTCTTGGAGCATGAAATCCTTCCCTTTGTTCGAAATATCTTTGTCCTTCTACAGAAAGCTTGTAGAGTAGGAAGAAAAAAAAAAAGGAAGGGGAAGGGGAAGGGGAAGGGGAAGAGGAAGGGGAGGGGAAGTAATTTCCCTGAATTCCTTTTCCTTTCCACATCTTTCTCCAAGTGTTAGGACACAATTATTATTCTACCATCTTTTCCTACTCTCTTCTCCCAACCACAACATTAATAACAATAGCAATAACTATCGGTACAGCATGAAATAATACTGTGGTACCATGAAGAGGAAAATACAATTTGGAAAACAAATAAAAAGCTGGCTGTTATAATTTCTTGTATATGCTTTTCTCATTTTTATTTTTCAAATTACTCGTTTGACATTTCTGCTATTGTTGACTTTTGTCACAGTGTTGGCTTCATTTTATTAGCCTTTATATTGTTGTACAGGTAAGTAGAATCTAGGTAGAGCAATATAAATTGAAAAATCTAAACCATGGTTATTATACAGCACCCTTTCACAGAACTTTCAATTTATTGATGAGAACATGATTAAGACTGCCAAGGAGGTCTTACAAAAAGCAAATGCTTCTGCACTGAAGTCCCTATAATTATGGACTGAAAGATCCATTAATTTTTTTCGTACTTTATATTGGTTCCTTTCTCATTTCCTGCAGTATAGAAACAACTATCACAGTGATAGACAGCACAGATGAGTTTTGTATTCACATCTGACACTGGAAGGCTTTCTTACAGGGTAATGATGACATGACATCAGAGAAAGAGTGTTTTAGCAGAATGATGGGGTGGCTTTACCTCTAAAGGAGATGGAATGAAACTTCAATATAAAAGATCTATGATGTTATTTTGTTTTCATTTTGCAGCAGAAACCTACAGAGGATATTTATATAACATGCTGTTCTAATTACTTCACTCTGTGTGAGTATTTCCAAATTCTTCTAAGAGACTCATGTACACCAGATATATCTTTGGCTGGGTAAAAGCTGTCTGGAAGACAGAACCCAAAGAGTGGTGGTGAAAGTGATGCCATGAAGATTTTTTGCCCTTTCTTTTATACCCCTGTTATATCTTTTTACAACTTCTGTATTCCTCGTGCTTTTTGCCTATATTCTTGGACTTGTTTGTCAAGCTAAGAGACTAAACATTCTAGAAGCTTCATAGCTAGAGATCAGTGTGCCCCAGACTCCAAGGTCCTCTCCAGAACACATTCTGTAAACCAAGATAGAACCATCCAGGGGAAGGCTCCTTGCAGAGGGGGGCCCATTCCAGCCTCTCACTGGGGAATTTTTGATAGATGTGCTAATTAATAGAACCTATAATTTTATACCCAATCTTTTGGAGTGGGCGTTTTGCGGGGTGCATTTGGGTGCATTTGACCTGGATGTGTGCACCTAAGGATCCTTACAATAAATACCAAGGTAAAATCCCTTTTCCCCTTCTAACCATGTAAGACTCTTGATTTTAAGACCAGGAAAAGGCATCAAAAGGAGTTATATTCAATGGTGTGAGGTTCAACAAGGCCAGGTGCCAAGTCCTGCACTTGGTCACAACAACCCCCTGCAGCACTACAGGCTTGGAGCAGAGTGGCTGGAAAACTGTCCAGTGGAAAAGCCCCTGGGGATGCTGGTCGACAGCAGCTGAACATGAGCCAGCTGTGCCCAGGTGGCCAAGCTGGCCAAGGGCATCTGGCTTGTGTCAGAAATAGCATGGCAAGTAGGCAAGTGATTGTTGCCTGTACTCAGCACTGGTGAGGCCACACCTTGAGTCCTGTGTTCAGTTTTGGGCCCCTCATTGCAAAAAATAAAGAACATTGAGGTGCTGGAGCTTGTCCAGAGAAGAGCAATAGAACTGGTGAAGGGTCTGGAGCACAGCTCTTATGAGGATTAGCTGAGGAAACTGGGGTTGTTTAGCCTGGAGAAAAAGGAGGCTCAGGAGAGACCTTACCACTCTCCACAACTGCCTGAAAGGAGGTCATAGTGAAGTGATGATCGACCTCTTCTCACAAGGAACAAGCAATCGAACATGAGGAAACAATTTTAAATTGTACCAAGGTAGGTTTAGATTAGATATTAGGGAAAATTTCTTCACTGATAGGATTGTCAAACATTGGAACAAGCCCAGGGAGGTGTTTGAGTCAGTCTTCCTGGAGGTATTTTAAAGACGTGTAGATGTGGCACCTAGGGACGTGGTTTAGCAGTTAATAGCTGGACTATAGAGGACCTTGGAGGTCTTTTCCAAACTAAATGATTCTGTGATCCTGATCTCTTTCTTTGGACTGTTTCCCATTTGCTGGATCAGAACACCTGAGAAATTATTTATTGTTGAAAACATTTGATGGAAAAAGGCTAAATATGCCATCATTCAATATTAAATTCTGTAAACAACCGAAGTTGCACCAACCTTTATAAGTCAGCCAGCAATTCTAGAGTTAGTGCCAACCCTTTGCAGCATGGAAATGGATACAGATGAAACTGCTGCATAGTTTTTATTCTGTACTTTGAATTAGTCTCCCTTTCCCTATGTACAGAAATTACTGTTTTGAAACATACAGGCATTATAATAGATGACTGAATTTTTCAGGTTCTCATTGGCTTAGGAAGCCAGGCCCGTCTAGTTTGCATTTTGTTTGTGGGCATGTTAAAATTCTGGTAACAGTGTGAAGTCCCAGGTCCATGATTCTCACCATCATAATTTTACAAGAGATTCATATTTTTACAGCTAAATCCTTGCAAATTTACCTGGAGATCTTAAGTTCGGACTATTTATACTCCATATCCTTTTATCTTACTGCAACTTGTGCTTACTGTGTAAAGATTATTTTGACTCAGGGCAGTGCTCATCTCCCTGCTCAGCCACACTCTGGGAGACTTGGCACTAGTGGGCAAGGACATCTAGAAGCACCCACTCTGAAGAGAATGGTGCAGTTCATAGAGTCATATAATCATAGAATGGCTTGGGTTGGAAGGGACCTTAAGGATCATCCAGTTCCAATCCCCCTGCCATGGGCAGGGACAACTTCTACTGGACCAGGTTGCTCGCAGCCCCATCCAGGGTGGCCTTAAACAGTTCCAGGGATAGGGCATTCACAAGCTCTCTGGGCAACCTGTTTCAGTGCTTCACCAACCACACACTAAAGAACTTTTTCCTAATATCTAATCTAAATCTACTCTGTTTCGGTTTGAAGCCATTCCCCCTTGCCCTGTCACTACATGCTCTTGTAAAAGCTCCCTCTCCATCTTTTTTGTAGGCCCCCAATAGGTACTGAAAGGCCACAATTAGGTCATCCCAAAGATTTCTCTTTTACATCCTTAATAAACCAAATTCTCTCAGCCTTTCTTTTCCTCACAGGAGAGGTACTCCATCCCTCTAGTCAACTTGGTGTCCCTCCTCTGGACTTGCTCCAACAGCTCTTGTCAATGTCCTTCCTGTGCTGGGACTCCAGAGCTGGATGGAGCACTCCAGCTGGGATCTCACCAGAGCAGAGCAGAGGGACAGAATCCCGTCCCTCACCCTGCTGGCCATGCTGCTTTTGAAGCATCCAGGATATATTTGGCTTTCTGGGATGTGTGTACATTGCTGGGTCATGTCCAGCCTCTCCCAAGCACCCCCAAGTCCTTCACTGCAGAGCTGCTCTCAATCTGTTCAGCCCCCAGCCTGTTTATACCAGGGGTGCTCCAACCCAGGTGCAGCACTTTGTATGTGACCTTGTTAAAACTCATAGGATTCCTATGGGCCTATTTCTCAAGTTTGTCCAGGTCCCTCTGGATGGCATCCCATCCCTCCCCACTCAGCTTGACGTCATGGGAATTTGGTGAGGGTGCACTTGATCCCTTTATCTACACCATTAATGAGGATATTAAATAACAGTGGTCCCAATACAGACTCCTGAGGGACACCACTTGTCACTGACATCCAGTGAGACTCTGAGAGATTGATCACTACCCTCTGGATGTGACCCTGCAACCAATTCCTTATGCACCCTACAGACCGTCCACATTGAATCCATCTCTCTCCAATTTAGAGAGCAGGATGTTGTCAGATACTGTTTCAAGGGCTCTCCAGAAGTTCAAATAAATGACATCTGTCACTTTCCTTGTTCAGTAATGTAGTCACTCCATCATAGAAGGCCTCCAGGTAGGCCTCCAGGCAGGACTTGCCCTTGTTGAAACCATGCTGACTGTCTCAAATCGCCTTTGTGTCCTCCCTGTGCCTTAGCACAGCTTCTAGGAGGATCTGTTCCATGATCTTCCCAGGCACAGAGGTGAGGCTGACAGGTTGGTTGTTCCCAGGGTCCTCCTTTCTACCCTTTTTAAAGATAGGTACAATGTTTCCCTTTT
This sequence comes from Aphelocoma coerulescens, assembly GCF_041296385.1. NCBI lineage: Eukaryota > Metazoa > Chordata > Aves > Passeriformes > Corvidae > Aphelocoma > Aphelocoma coerulescens. The sequence goes on along the minus strand of NC_091015.1, from coordinate 136,257,720 downwards.
TCCAGTCACCTTGGACTTCACTTGACAGCCGTGAGTTTTCAAATATCATGAAGAGTGGTTTGGCAACTACATCAACCAACTGCCTCAGTACTCTGGGACGCATCTCATCAGTTCTCCTAGACTTACATATGTCATGCTCCTCATGTGGATCTTTACTCTTAGTAGGAAGCATTTTGCTCCTCAGTCCCCATCCAGCTGTCCGTCCACTTATGAGGGAAGAGAAGACAGTTCTGCACTTTGCCCAGAGGGCTAAGCCTAACTGGGGCCCAAAACTGAGACTTCTCCAGCCTGATAACCCTGAATGATTTTTGTGTCCTTTGGACACAATTATATTTAGGATTAAGGCTGGGTTCCTTGCCTGGTGAAACACTTCCACCTACATTCTTTAAAATACAAGTAGAAGAAATATCATCCATGTTGTTTGCTTCCTCCACATAAGGATGTGTCAGGATGTGTGTGAAAGAATAACATTCATTTCTTCTGAGAAAAATCTGGTTAACACCAGCAACACTCAGTGAAGCACTCCTACCACTGTCCACCTGTTCAAATCTGGGCTGATGCTCCTCTCTTCTGGTCAAAATTAAGTAAGAGAGGAGTGAATTGCATAGCAAGTGGGGCATTCATTTGAAAAGCAAGACTATGAAGTTCATTTCTTCTTCCGAGCAATGATTCTGAATTTTAACCAATGACCAGAATTTCAGGGAACCTTTTCTGAGGATTACATTTATAGATGCAGTTAAAATACTCAGCACTTCAGGTTAGCCAATTTTTTACATGTATCCTAAAATAAGTATAAAAACATTTTTTAAAAATCTAGTTTTAAGTTTCATAGGTATTTCAATTTCTCTACACTCCAGTACTCTGCATAAGTTTTTGCTGTCCCAATATTATATGTCCAACCTAATGCTCCTGCTGCAAATTTCATTATCCCTCTAGCAAAAAAAATGTAATCTCGGATATATTGATAGGAAACAAAAGAGAATTTAACAGAGCTCTAGAGACACACTGAATACGGGCAAGCATTACAAAGAATTTTTTTTTTTTTTACTTTGCTTTATCTACAGCAGCAGCCATTAGGCATCCTGTAAAAAATTAAATCTGAAGTCGCAAGATGTATTTCCAAAGACTTAGCAGAAGCTCTCTCAGTACCATTCTACCTGAGTTTCTTATTAGAAATGATGAAAAAGCAGATAAAAATAAAGTTTACCATAATGAGATGAGATTTTCATAACTGAGATATTTTATAAAAATTATTTTAAAGTTAAAATATAGACAAAAAATGCATCATAAAACTTCATAGCATTTCTCTACAATTTTTTTCATAAATTTAATAGAAATAGATTAATAAAAAATGAAGAAGAATGAGTCCCATTAAAATAAAAATACACCAAAGAACTGGCATTTGTTCCCAATTCCATTGAACTAGGCCCCTTTCAAATATCATTCAAAATGAACAAAGGCAAAAAGGCAATCAAAAGTGATTTCATATTTTGTGGTGTAAAGATTTAAGTTAACATTAGGAATTAAAATGAAAAGTACCTATCAGAGGTGTAGGACAAAATATTTTGTGATTGAAGAACAAGGCATGAGGAAATTCAGCTGCAAAATGTAGAATAATACTACATAAAAATTTTTTGTGAGTCAATTGGAATCAAGTAAAAAAGAAAATTCTTCAAGATCTCAGACATATTCCTTATGCTGTCTTTCCCAGAATACCTGATGTGTAATTCATTTTCTTAGCCATGGCCATTGTCAAACATACCTGCAAGGTGGCTTGGTAAACACAGTTTTTCACCAAGTTATGTCATTGTTTATTATCCTATCAAAAGGGTCTGGAAGGGACAGTCATCACTTCCACAGTAAAATGTGTGGTTAAATAAACTGACTTCTTTAGAAAGTCAAAGTTTATTTAGAAAATCAAATTTCCAACATTTTTACCATATAAATTTCATTTTGAAAGTTAGGTATGCATGTGTTAATAAAAATTACTGGGGGAAATGTTTTACTGTTGTTTTGATTTATCAGTTTTCATCAGAGATTTTGCAGGAACTTCTTCTCAGCTTAATTTTCAGGTTGCATCTAAATATACTGCATTTTTCTTCCCTTTCCCTCTCATAAAGGCAGTATCAATAGATGACGTTACTGAACAGATGGAAACCAAAAATATTTACAGCTCGAAACTGCTACAGAGAATCCTTAGTTTTATGTAAAGCAAGTCAAAATTGGTTTGAACAAAATCTTCAGGCAGGACTTTTTAATGCAATTAAAGCAATTTTTAATTGAGCCCTTTATGTCAGACTTCCTGTATTCTGTTGAAACACATATTATTGTTGTCATCTATCTCACATCAACAAGAGATAAGGATGGGGTTTGCCTACAGGATCTTGCTGTAGTTCTTAGCCACCATATCAAAACTATCAAATGACAATGCACAGCAATGTGCATTTAGTCCCATAAAATTAGGCCAACAAATGCCTGTTGTACTACTCTTTGATAGGCAAAACCCCTGAAACCACTTGTTTATATCTTGATAAAGTCAATCAGCATCATGATATTAATGTGTAAGGGAAACATGCACTTAATTAAGTTTTCATGAGATTCGGAGCCACTCATCATCACCGCTCTCTCCCTGGCAATACAATTTCAGATACAGCTTGTCTAAATTAGTCATGTGGTTTTAAGTTTCTTAGTGTTTTACCAGGTATGCAACTGATTGTCTGAATTAACTCCTTTTTTCAGTATATTTCTCAATGGACAGTGGGATCAGAGATCATTCACTCTGGGACTGTTGGTGACAAGGTACAATGCAAGAGGATTTCTTATGCAAGATGAAACAATATAAATACAGAGGATAAGGTTTTGGAGACAAGAGGTGACATCAGTCAGAAACACATGGAAAACATGTCACCTTTAAGTACACTTGAGAGTAAGAGGGAGCTGCAGGAAGTGGTTTAAGTGATTGCAGGCAGCATTGTGTTCTTTGAATCATTTAAGAATCTGTGGCTTTCTATGGTACTGGACACATATGACCTTGCACACGTTTCTGCAGCTGAGAGCACTTTTTGTCATAGCCAGGGGAAAACAGTTATTAAGGATCAATACAGAAGTGTCTAGTCTTTCAGATACATGTGTTAATCACTAAGAAGGCTAAGGAGTTTTTTGTACTTCCCTGACACTGGATTTGCAGCCATGCCCGTATTTCACTATCCTTGTCAGGAGTGTTTTTCCAGTATCAGGAACACCTTTTCTTCCCAAACCTTGCTTCCCTTCTGTGGTATGTGCATGGCTGCAAAGTGCTTGCATGACAGCAACAATCTGTCTCCTTATTCTTAGGTCCTTCTTATCCTGTCATGCACCCAGCAGACATTTCTGCCACTGTACCTTATAGCCATAAAAGATTTGCATTTGGCCTGGCAGCTGCAGTGTCTGTTCCTCTGTCTTTCCCTCCTCTGCCTTTTAGGCCACAAAAGGGCAAGGATGGCAATGAGCAGGTCCACAAGTGAAGAGTCAGTGATAGCAGAAGTTATCCTTAGCAACTTTAGAGACATGCCCTAGCAACTTTAGAGACAACCCTGTGCAGTGAAGAGTTTTCCCCAGTCATCCCAGGTCTCAGCCCCTCAATCCTAGTGTAACCCCATGCACCTCTCCTGGTGCCAGCTGTCACAGCTCATTGCCTGCTGACGCATGATCCTGTCCACGAGGTATCTTTCTGTAAACACCAGAGACCACGCAGTAAAGCAGTATTTACCGTTTCTTTGATTTGTAAGACAGTTCCCATAGGCACTAAGACCTTCTGCTCTTAAGGGTGTGGTGCGAGGTGTGGACACAAGCTGAAGTTCACTGTTGTTTTTGTTGAAAAGATAAAATAGTTATGGTAGAACTGAGCAAAACGTGGGAGTTGTGCACATCTATGCTAGAGATGTGATGTTATTTTCTATGTGTTGTATATCTTTATACATCAGAGCCTCTTATTTGTAGCTGCCACTTGAGACAGACTTTACAGTGAAAAAGACAGTACTCTATTTTGTACTCCAGCTCCCTCAAACTCTTATTCTAATTCTGTATTTATTTTTCATAAGCTGAGGCAAGAGTGAGATCTGCTATGAGAACATAGCTCTCTTAAAACTATAAGGAGTGGAATGCTTTATATAAATACTAATTCTTGCTAGCTCAAAGGGAGAGTTAGGAGGCAGGAACCAGCCCTACATAAAACAGGCTACAGAGACCTGGCTGTGTAAAGTTGAAAGAAAATGTCCCAGAAAAAGAAGTCAAGAAATGCCTAAATGTTGAATACTAAAAGGAGGAAACCAACAGGAATGAGGGTCACAGGGATGGACTCTGAGCTATGAACCTGAATTACTTTGTGAGTGTTGCACACTCCCCTTTATTCAAAACACTGTAGATTTAGCTCCTCCCTAGTATTTTTCCATACAACTCATTTGTTTTAAGATTTCATAGTCCCCCCTCTAGTGTGAGATGCAATGAGTGGAACTATTGTATAGGTTTACAGTGCCCAATTAAACAGTTCTTGGTTTTCAATTTACTGGCTGTTCTTCAGAGAGGTGTAAAGCAGTACCTCTGTATTAGATCCTGAAAAGCCCTCTGGTTGATATTATATAAATGCAAAAATATTATATTATTTTAAAGCACGCTAGGACTGGAACCCAGAAGGATGAATACATTTTTGTTTTTATTTTCAGTGGAAAAGAAACTGAAGCTGAAAATAAAATATGGTTCCTGGATAGCTAACCTACTGTATACAGAGGATGAGGAAACTAAATGAAACCCATTCACAGTAGGTTAAAGTTGGCCACAGGAGCAGCTGACATTGGAACATTACTAGAGAGACCATGTTGTTGCGAGTTTATTGACGGCTTCATGAACAGCAGAAACAAACAGAGCACTGGGCTTTAATTTTAGGGTATATTTGTACCCTACTAAAGACCCCAATGACGTCTGTCTCCAGTAACTGGCACCTGGTCTGTTTTTTTAAACAAAAACTGATAAAAGCTGATTCAGCACTGAGGAGGTGCACCATACAGCATGCATGTTGTCTTCATTTAAGCTATCAAAAAGCACTGCTTTCAAGGGCTGATATAATCTTATTTATACCTATTTTCATTGCATTCCAAATAATTCAGGTTTGAAAGTAAGATGTCCTCTCCTATGATGTCAGTCTAAAGATAGACTGTCTGAATTCACCAGCTTCCTTAGCACTGTACCCCTGCAAAGGTTAACACAGCGCTGGTGAGAACTTGGTGCATGGTTATAGCATTTTTAAACCATAATAAAGCAGAGAGTGAGTGTTGAGAGCACTTCACCTGTGCCAGATGGACACCTGTAATCCAGTCAATGTCAATTATGCTTTTTTCCTGAAAGTGCTACCCTTCCTTGGTTACTACAAGGAGTCAGGATGAAGACTTCCGAAGCAAGAGCCTGGCAGCACAGAAGAGTCTAATTGAAGTAAATCTCCTTTGCAAGTGTTTACACAATTCAAACTGATTTCAATCTTTAATTTGAAAAGTAATTGTTAAGTAGTCAGTCTCTTGTAGTTTCTCATGTTGTTTAATTCCAAACTTGCTGCTCTTGGCTGCTAGGCAGCTAAGTTACACATACAAGGTTAGCCTGTCTCATGGATCTTTATGGATTTGTTTTCTTCTACAGACTAGTCACAAAACATGAGTGTTTCACAGTGTGGTCTTCCCCCTGCCCTGGACATATGACCTGGAATACAGCTCATTCAAGTATACTTGGATACCTGGTAAATACTTACCTTAGTAGCTATGGTCTGCTGGGGACAACAACTGATGATCCCTCCCATTCATTCACCACCTCTGTCCTGCATCACCGAACACAGTCCCAGAGGGCAGATCTCCATGCCCCAAAGAAGATATTCCCACAGTGGCTGTCCTTGTCTTGACCCATGGAATGCAACTGCATTGCGCGTTTGCACTTCTTTGCTTGAGAAGAGATTAATATCCCTTTTAAGCAAACCTTTTAGGTAGCATCTTCAAGCTACTTGGTTTAACTGGGTTTTGTAACTCAAAGGAATGATAAGAATATTTATAAGCAGTTTATAAACATAAATAAACCATGCATAGTTAGCAGGAGTCAGTGCTAGCAGTATTCAAAAACTGATGGTAATGATTCCAGCAAAATTTCTTTTCCATAATGAATTCTTAGCATTATAAATTCAGAAGTAAAATAAACAATTGCTACACAGAGCAGGTACCTAAAGCCAGAGAAGTTACCTAAAGCCAAAGTGGCATGTTTTTGAATAAGGGAACCACATGAACTTCTGAAAGAAGCTGAGGTTCACTTTTTGTGTTATGATCTTGATGGGAGAGCATTTACACAGACAGAAAGGTAAGCAACTCAGTATATGCAAAAGGATCAGGTATTACTATTGTATACAATCCCTTTTTTTCCACAGATTGTCTGAAAAGATGAACTTGCTTTTTCACAGTTGCCACCTTCTCCAAGCACAGGAGAAAACTATGCCTCATGCCTGGTGTACCAGATCTTTTAACAGGAAAAAAATTATTTTAGTGTAAAACTGCCAGAATTAAATTTGTCCACCTGACAAATCTCCTCTCCACAATTCTGTCAGAGATACCTCAATACAGGATATTATCAGACTAAATAAAGACTTTATTAGCTAGAATAGAGTAGAAATGTATTGAAAAATATTTTAGAGAAGGAATAAGGTAAATCATTGCTTTAGACATGGGTTATTCCAACAAGGCCCAGGTGGGATAGTGCTTTTGTTTAGAAATATTCATCCTCAAACATCTATTTTCCCAAATGAACCATTTACTGTCTCACATACCAAACATATTTTTCTGTTTGTCTAGTGTTCATTAGTTAATTGTAATTTCCTTTTCTTATTCATTATTCACCTATACTTCAATTTATTTGACAAGAATTTCCCCACCAGAGATTGATCATTCATTTCAGTCTTAGATAATCCAAATTAATTCTGTGTTGGCTAATTGTAATTATTCTGGTATGTCACATGCTATTTTTCCTGAGTGAATGAATTTAGTGATTTCAATCTGAACAAAGGCTTAAAGAGGTCAGCAGAGTTTGAGTTTCCCAGGAACACGCATTCATTTAATGAGCAGTTACAGATAAAAACTGCATCCTGAGGATGCTGTCATCACTGTCTTAATGGTCCACGTGGGAAGAAGCAGGTCTGTTTCATTCTGGCACCTTGAAGGAAAAAATCACTTACACACCAGGTTGCATTTTAACGTCTATGGACCTTGAAACAGATGGATTAAATTTTTTTTGAACAGGGTAAAATTTCTCACTGAAGGAAAGCAAAGGATGTCAGCTTATATAAAGCTGCTTTGAATTATTATATCACAAATTCAAGGCCATAAACCAATTTTGTTTCTTAATTTCATATCTTTTGATTATTTAACTTAGAAGTTCAGCTTCTGAATTGGATTGGAAAACTTTTATATTACCTGATTACAATTATATGGTAAAAATCTTTACTTCTAGCTGTAAAAACCTGAGAGGTTTTCTTTTCACACATCTCTTTTTCTGAAAGCTGAACAGGTTGTTCAGAATCTTGGTAGAGTAACCAAAATTATCATGTGGTGGCTGCTACTGTGTTCTGTATGTGTTTTAACCATTTTAGTAACTTACATGCTCAACCCCATCATTTTCTAGGGACTTCTGGAATATTAGTCATATTGGCAGGTGATCTTTAATCAGTGTTTTGCAGAGAAATAGTGTCTTTCAATTTCTTTTCTCTTTCACATCTAATAAAGGAACTGTAGACTTCTGAGTCCTTTGGCTAAGAGTATTTTTAAGCTTATGGCTGAAGTCTCCTTTACGTCTGACACAATTTAATCCTAAGCACAATGTTAACTTTCTCCACATAATAATAATTTAAGTATATTAATTAACAAAGGATCCAAAAATTTTTTTAGTTAATCTATATTGCTGTCTTCCCAAAATCTACTGCTTAGCTTCTCCAAGAGTGAGAATGAACTTGAAAAAAGAGATATTGACAGGTTATGACAGACTGTTTGTTTCTTTCTTTAGCTGTGTGTCAACACAGAAAGAAGGGTTGCTGGCACAGATAATTTTTTTTTTTAATAATTTTTCCAGGATAATCTTTCTTAAATGATCTGTGAACAACTTCTGGATTCTCAGTACAACAGAAGGTTTCTGGGAAATGACAAAGTCACACATTTACACTCGGGAAGCAAGCAAGTCAACAAACACAATGATGTAAAGAAATAAATACATGCCCAAATTTTAATTTTTTGCTGTAAAAGACAAAAAAGTGACAACTCTGCAAAATATGTTACATGGGGATTTCTGGAAAGGTTAGACTATTGCTCAAATGAAATAGTTTAAAAAACTCTGCTCTGAAATGCATTGAAGATTAGAAGAAATTACCACTCATTCAGACCTTTTTTAAGACTAACTCACAGAAACTGCTGAAGACATTTAGTTACCTTTCAAAAGTTAATTTTTTTCCCTTGCAAAGCTTTCATCTCTGAATTTTCACAAGGAAAAGTCATCAACAGGGTTCCCAGAATTTTGCAGTAATAGTTAAGTTTTCCAAAAGATCTGTGCGTTATCTATTTTTGTGCTAGCAAATTTTTAAAAACTGTTTACAGAGAACTTTGATGAAATGTTTTCACTAGGTAGAGAAAAACTAAGCTTTTCTGTTCAATGTTGTCCTTTAATTTTCCAATAGTTCTAATTATGCTGGATGAATGGTGAAAACGACTTTAAATTATTAGCCTGAGGCCTAAATGTGCGATTTTCTCCAATTTTTATGCTTTTTTCTGGAACTCCAGTTGTTTTCTGGTTTTCAGATTCCAAGATTTAAAATAATTTCCATTTTTTTCTGTATTTTGAGTTAGATTTTCTTTTTTTCTGGTCAAAGGAGGAATAATTATTCTATTGGTTAAAACATAATACCAACAAAAAAAATTCTAAATATAAATCATCAGTGCTCAGCCCCAGGCATGTAATAAAAGTTTAATGTTGATGTTCAATATTACTGTGAATAACAAATATTTCCGGAGAGTTCTGTACTTCCTCTTCTTTCTTCCTAAGGAAAGATATGATGTTCTTTGACCAGACAACTAATACCATCCTCTCAAAGTCTTCTTTTAAAATTATTGTCTGGAACAGCCCCTCAGTTCCTAAAATAAGTGGTTTTCAAACTATAGCCTAGGGTCCCTGGAGAAATCCCCTGGACCACAAGTGATCCACAGAAGGTAACTAATAAAATTATGCCTACTGAAGGCTTACATTCACCAGCCTGAGACCTGATTCCTCAATGGAAAGATATCTAGGGTGTGTTTCTTGAAAACAAAATCTATATCTAGGGAACCTAAATTGTTTGTAAATAAATATCCGGATGAAACAAATTTATGGTTTATTTTACAATATATTCCCATAAGTATCCTTATATAAAGTACATTAGAAAGAAAACACAAAACAAACACACTGTAAATAAAGACTACATTAAACTTTTGGTTAAGAGTGGATTGAGCCTTACTGGTCAATGTTTATAATTCTGATCTGTGGAGGTAATGAATTCAAAGACAGCCTTTGCAGAATACCTTGCCTAACTAAGTGCAAAGCTTAAGGTCATTTGACCAATATTTGGCTATATGTAAAAAGTTTGGATCTTGAAGAGAGAATCCACATCCAGGAATTAACCTGCATATGAGTTCATAAATTAAAGCCACATGACAAAAATTCTAAATTATAAAAAGAAAATCCCATTTTGTATCCAGTACCACGAAGAATTTCACTGGGTAGCCTCTGTGATTCAGTAGTTACAATGTCTCCAGAAGTTCATCTGAGTGCCTCCAGAAATTCAGTGTTAAAAACTGAATCTTAGTCACACATGACTTAACTTTTGTCATCCCTTGGCAGGATTCTGTTACCACAGAGACAATCAATTTGTCTGAATCAATGCAGTCTGAACAATGGAGTAAATAGAAAACTCTTCACAGCAAGAAATATTCAATTTCATTCCTGAGTGAAGACAACTGAGATTGTCTATTCTGTCTGCCAAGCAAGACAATTCCATTGTTTGGGACTTAACAGGCATTGTGGAAAAGGACATGAAAACACTTTTTGTTTCCAGCAATGCTAGGGCACAACCCTCTGAATCATAAATCTCAATAACTATTTTACATTAGGCCTTGTCAAACTTGGAACATAATATTTTCCATCATGGCTTGGTCGCATCTCTTCATTCCTATTGTCAGAAGTATCTGCGTTTTGGTATTTCTGTGCAAAGAAGCTGAGAGTAAAGTATTAATAACGTTGAATAAAAAAACAGCAATAATTTTCTTTATAATCACTGAGGAATCTTAGGGCCTGATCAATATTCTTTCTCCATTAAAAAAAAAAAAAAGGAATCCCTGCTTTTATCTTCTTTCCCCTTCTAGTTCTGTCCTTTCGCCTATTTCCAAAAGAAATTGTATTTAGATAAGCCATTATTTGCTCCATCCTTAAACACAATTATGTAACAATATTATTTTTGAGTAAAAAAACCCCAACACATCAATAAACAAGGATTGTATTTTTTCTTAATAAGCATGAGTTCACTGTTTATAAAATTCATGGCAGTCATCCATTTATTTTCAATAACTCAAAGTTTTAGACTCTATAATTCTATCACTCTTTAACACCAAACAATTTTTTCAGTTACAGTTAATGGATGAAATAATATTGCTTTGGAGTATCAAAGAAAATTGGTGTGAAAACTCTTTTGGGTTATGTTGCATAGATCTGGCAGAAAGATTTGATGCTGAAAACAGATTTTCTTTTCTTTTTTGGAAAGCACTACATTTTCCTTAGATATATAAGTGTATGGGTTAAACTCCATTCCACAGTTTTTGTTCAGTTTGCCTTATTTTTGAAGGCAGATTTTCCTATGTAAAGGCAACTACAAGGCTGAAATGACTAAATAGGTGTCTGAAATATATTCTGGTGGCTTTAATTTTTTGAAAGATACTACGGTGATCCCAATACAGTTTAACTAATGGGAGCTTTATAGTACAATATTCATCATAGTTATTAAAAGCATAAAGTATTGAAAGACATGAACTTTACCAGAGCAACATTTTTGTGGGGAGTAAATCTTTTACTTTTGAAAAATAAATATTTCTTTAATCACATATTACAGACATTTTAACCACAGATTTCTGAACAGCACATCTGTTCCTATATCCACAGTGACGCATCATGTGGTAACACGTCCCATCTATTTATGTCAATTAGGCCACTTTACATCAGTAAAACACCATGCTTGAGAGAATAGGGAATTCTTATAATATAAAGGAATATATACATAACTGGGAATATGCATGTTTCTGTGCATCTGCCAAAAAGAAGAAAGAAAGAAAGGTCTTGGATCCAATTCTGATTTTAGTGGCAGTTTTGGCCTGTCAGGCACAGGATGTGGACTCATGAAGGAAAAACTATGTGTATGTGGTATGAATGCAAGGGACTTACTGTATTTTATAATGGAAGTGCAGCAAGTAAAATATCTACACATGGAAGGGGATTGATGTCTTCCTGTCTACATTTAATACTACTGCCCCATTATATGTCTGATTTTGATATCCAAATTCTTCTAGTTTTTCTAAGGGAAAAGCTGAGGTGATTTTAAATGTGATCTGCTGTTACATGTTTCCTATTTGAGATACTGGATTTTTAAGTGTCTGGTATTTCTGATTTCTTGGAATGTTTTCAAATGGTTTCTGGCTCAAACCCAAAACCTTGGCCTAAAAATATCAAATTCTTTTGAGTTCAGTCAGTAGTATTGACGGTTAGTATCACTGAAAGTTTTTTAACAATGTGATGGTTTATTCATTGAAAGTCAGACAATACAGAAAAGAGAGACTAAAGTCAACTAAGCCTGTATAATATTAACTACTCACTGCTCAAAATGAAAAATCAATTATACAGATCTAAAGCAGGCAAGAAATTTCTCAGCCTATAAATGAGTGATCAAGAAAAGAGAAAAAGGCTTATGGCCTCTTAAAAATGCACCATTTAGTGTTTCGGTCATGGCTTAAATAAAAACTTGAAATGCTGTTTTTCAGACAGACATGGTAGAGTAGCCCAAAAGTGTAGTAAGAGGCTTTGATAATACATGCTGTCATCTTCCTTCCAAACTCAAATAACTTTCTCAAATGTAGAAGTGAAAGACTGTTTAAAGCTTTTTTATAAAGTGACATACATAGCAGAAGACAACCTAGCTATATAAAAATGTAATAAACCAAAATTTTTTCACATTGCAGATTAAGCTCAGGAACATCAGCTTACTTTTCTACTTGCTATGTTTATGCATGTTTACCTTCAAAATTACCTTACTGCAAACACACCTAGCCTTGCAGAGTTCATGAGCAAATTTTAAAATATGCATAAAGTAACTTAAGAACATAAATTCTGCCCTGTAAGACCCTAAAAGTAAACAAAAATATTTTGAGTTTACATCAAAGTTTGCCAGCATAAACAAAATTGGCACTGGCAAATTCCATCTCTTCTATTCCGTGAACTTCACTGTCAGAAGAACGGTTCCTTTTGACACTCATTTACTTCCTCACAAAGTCACTATAAAACTCTACTTTTCTGATAGTAATATGCAGGTATTTTGTGCAAAGCAGATACGAGATTACTTGGATTACATTAGGAATGGATTTCCAGATATGCAACCTTTTTCTTCCTAAAGTATAAATTCATTTGTTAAATACAAGATTTTATTGTATTGTATTCTTGAGAGGTACCAACACATTAAGTTCAAATTCAAGCTTAACCAAATCTTTCAGTTTATAATGTACCTGTAAGTCAGCAACTTGTGCTGTATTTGGAGCTTCTCAATTTTTTCTCAATTTTTGTCACAATTTGGCAGATTTCGAAAGAAAATCTTCTACTCTCATGTCCTGATTTCTCAAGCTGCCTTTTTTAATGCTCCATTATTTTCAAAATTTTAACCAGGTGTAAAGTAATTGTAGTTATACAGGCAGTAAGAAAGGATCCATTTCCAGCCATAATCACAAGGACCTGTCATATACCATAAAAAGATGAAAGTTAAATTTTCACTTCAGTATTTGAAGACTTGACATCTATGCCACTGACACTGAACCGTGCCGTAAATTAAGTCCCTCCTGATGGGAGAGAATTTGCTGAAAGTCCTTGCAAGGAGTTTCAAAGATAAACCGAGACTTTTCCTTGAGTTTCAATGCTGCCAGATAGTTGTTTATTAAGTCTTGTCAGAGGAACAGAGCCAGGTACATCACCCAGGTACAGCAGAGAGCACAGAAAGCAGGAGTGAAGTCTCCAATTATCAAGTTTACACAGACTTTTAAAGATAATTTAACCAATGGTTACTAAAAACATACATTATTTTCACTTTCCTACCAATTATTCAGTAACATGAGAAGGAACTGTGGAATTCTCTATCCAGTCGTCCCAAACTACTTTTACTGCAGAACATGGAGTAGTAGAAGAAGGAGAAGAAGGTTGAGAGAACAACAACAATCCTCCATTTTGATATTTTCTACTCTTATCTATTTACTACAAAGAGAAGCCCAAAACCTCTAAATTTTTCACCCTGTGACAATCTTACGTAGTAATCGATCACCTAATTCACACCACTGTATTTTCTAGTTCTTGTCTGACCATTGGTAATTTTTTCCAAGGTTTGAGGCTAAAACAGTGTTGTTCAGGGGGGTAAGAACCCTTAAAAACAGGCAGAGAAATATTCTCGGCACTCTGGGTTCCTACATGCCACAACTGGTCCGCACTTATTTCTACTTTTATCAAAAAAATCCTTAAGCTTTGTTTAATGTTCTTCAGCATTTGCTTCTTTCTTTTACAAGCTATGTTAGATGAAGTTAGGTGAGTTAGAAGTGGTCTATCTGAATATAGCATCAATGGACTATGAAAGACCTGTTTTCTAAAGAATAATCTAACCCATATCAAAATTTGCCACATGTATTTTGAAGGGTACACTGGAATTATTTCTTCTGTGAAGCAAAGACATGGATCAAAGGCACTTCAGAGGTGACAGACAGCCCACACCTGATCATGGAATTGAGAACACAAAATCAGCAAGCACCATTTTATGTAGCACAGTCATTCAACCCACAGGCCTGTGTGGCAACAATGAATGCAGCTAACCTGTCATCTACCAGGGAGACACTCCCACTTTGGGATGTTCTGAACAATATCTAGAATAGCAAACATAGAAAGCAATTATTGTGTAGAAAGAGGCATTCTTCCAGGAACTGAAACTCAGCAAGTCGTACAAAGTGAAAATTAGGTCTAACAACTAAGAATGAGTATTACATGAGTACAACATGAGCATAGATGTAAACAACTCATCGGAATAAGTTTATTGCTAGTCTACTATCAAGCTAGCGGAATATATTCAGAAGAATTCCAACAGTTGTCTGCTCTGGGTGCGGTCTATTTTTCATTAGGGACATAGATGATGAAATAGAGAGCATATTTGTTCAATTTACAAAAAATACCATGCAAAGACAACCCACAAGCATTTGGCAAGGCAGGATTTGAATTCAACGTTGTCTCAACAGAAGTGGATTTTAAAAAACAGGATTCAGTTCAATGAGAGAACCAGTGCTACCCCTATGCTGGAATAATCAGCTGAATAAATACACAATGAGAAGAAACTAGCTAGTCAGTGACAAGGAGGAGGTTTAGAGGGGCTACTCACTGAATGTGAGACATCAGCAGTATATCCATTGTGATAAAGTTATTATCCAAATTCTATTAAAATAAAATAATGTCTTTTAGAAATTTAATCTACTTCATTAAACTTAAGACATAGTCACCAGAGAGGAGAGCCTCAAAGTGGAGTTCATTTAGCAGCACTAGCAGGAAACCTCTAGAAGAATGGTAAATTAACTGAAAAATACAGTACATTGACAAAGATACACCCAAAGAGCAAAAGGCATAGGAGAGACATAAGAAATATCTCCAAATAAAAATGTGACCACCATAGAAAAAAAAAGAAATTACTTATTTTCCATGTTCATTGGTTATAAAAGGTAATAGATATAATTTAACAGATGACATAGGACAACGTAAGAAAGAAAACCAAAACAACTCAAAGAGATGGAAAGAGTAAGCACAGGCAGAAGCTCTTCAGGAATATTGCAATGTCTCCATCAGAAAATAATGTTTACTTGGGTAATCTATCCTGGTTTAAGAAGGGAAAATGGGCTAGACAAGGACTCATGCCATAGTGAGAGGGTTCTGTCCACTTTCAAAATATTGCTCAATATCCCCCAAATTCCTAAAACCTTGTGAACAGTGTTATATTGCAAATATTGTATTCATAATGGTGGAAATAATCACTAAAAGCAATCTCATAGCAACTTCCTCATTGTAGGCCAATATCTAGCAACAATATCTTTCAAGTTTTTTTATGATAAAAAAGTCCACTCTGAATTTTGGTCTAACTAAGGTTGCTGGTGCATTTACTGCACTAGTGAAAGATGGTTGGGAGGACAGTAGTAGCTCCCTACCATAATCACAGTACAGTTTAAAAAAAAAAAATAGGTGCACTGTGTAGAATTAATTTCTTCAAGCCCTCAATGGTTTCATCTGAGACTGACTATGCAGCAGTCAGCATCTGAATTCTATTTTCTACCTAGATCAGCTACGTTTGAGACAGAAAGAGATTACGTTGCAATTCTTCAATGGTTTTGAAAAGTCTAACTCAAATAACTATTCTGTTTGGAAGTGGACACCAACAAACAGGATAGATCAAAGCTGGAAAAAAAAAAATTATACTGATGATTGGAAATGCATCATGTAAACAAGAGTGAATGAATAAATCATAGGTAAAGATATAGAAATTAAATGCTTCTATCAAAATGTGTCAGTATTTACCTGGTTTCAGAGACAGAAGAAATACATCCTCGATACTGCTTTTTCTTTTATAATATTGTTTTTCTCCATTTTTTCTTCACTAAGATTCAGAACTATAAGCAGGTTAGCATGTTTTCACTGTCTCTTCAAAATTTTGTGTCACCAAACTGTAAATACATACCTAAAATATTTTTAGCCACGCCTATAATTTAATAAATCTTCTCGTGCATGCAGTTGTTGAGAAAACTGTGAAGGGAAACATCCACTGAAAATGTCCTGTGTCTGTGTTTTCATTCACTATTTATTTGATTTTTGCTAAATCTTACTAATGTTTAATACAAATTGCCATAAAAAAAGTTGTAACTCCAAGTATTTTTTCCATTACAGTTTGATATTTTATAGCTTTCAGAATCCCACTTACTTTTTTATATGGAAGTTACATTCAAAATAGTCTATGGTCACGTAATTGAAGTGTTTTATCTAACCATGGTGGCTAAGCAGTCAAACCCAGATTTGTTTAGTAAATGGATCAAAAGCTCTAGGGGATGTGGCGTGCTATTGAAGCAAGCCAAGAAATGTTGGTTGGACTCTTAGTAAATATTTAACCCACAAAAACTGGATGGGTTAAATGATTTTCCCTTCAGGCCTGTTTTTGCTATTAAATTGAAAGGTAAAAATAAAAACCAGCAATAACAATAGTCAAGAATCCTATTCAGTGCCATTCAAATAAACCCCCTAAGGAAGAAATAATAAAGACTGATCATCTCCTATATGTTATTACTACATTGTCCTGAGCAATCAAGTATCACTTGGGTAAAGATCTCCCCAATTATTGCCCCAAAATTACTGCATTTATAGACTTTTTTAAAGAAATCAAGGCTATAAAAGAAAAATTATTTAATCAGTAATCTTTCAGAAGTAAGATACTAGAAAAAGAAGTAAAATAGAAAACTTCTGACTATATTTTTAGCTTTTTTGATTGCTTTCATTAATTGTGAACAATATGAAAACTTTTACCATTACTACTTAAAAATATATTTAGTTGTTAATTCCTGTGGCTCCTACTGACCTTGAAACTGAAAGTGCACTCAAGGAAAGATCATTCCTCAATGGAGACATCTCTGCCTAAGCCATAGTTAATCACAGGCTCCACTGAGGCACATATAGAGCCAAAAAATGCATTAAACTCTCAAAAAAATTGTCCATTTAATTTCTTTGCACAACCAGCAACTGTTGTTACCATGCTTTTTATCAAATCCAGCGAGCAAGCATATGCAGGAACAGATGTCCTAGGAATGAAGTGTAGCTTACGTTAAAATATTATCTTAATTAATCTCAATTTTCTCTAAAGGGGCATTAAAATGTCACTTTATTTTTGGTGTCATTTTACATGATGAATAATTGAAGCTTCAAATTTCTCATCTGAATCTTGCAGAATTTTTACCTTTTATAAAATGGCCCAAAGAATGATGCAGAATATTTTCCAGAGAAAATTATTATTTATCATCCATCAGTTGACAAACCTATCAAGAAGCATTTCCAGAGAAGTTTACAGTGTATAATATTTTGGGGATAGTCCACATTATGTGCATTATCATGAAAAAGTAATCAGATAGATATCACACATTTTCATATTACCATTTCCAAAGCAGCTGTAACTAATCCAAGGTAAGTTAGAGATGAATCAGAACCTCTAATTTTAAATAAGTCATCATCTTGTTTATACATAGCACTTTATATCTCTATAAACTGTACCTTCTTTTATTTATGTCTCACAGATATGCATAATGTGCTAACTTAACGTTGCTGTGGGAGTCATAATTTGGTTGATAAGTTTCTGACTTGTGCTGTTAAGTTCTCAACAAATCTCATGACTAATGTTGCATTAACATATTATTTGCACAAAATTCCTTAAAAACTGTGGTGAGTAATTGCACATAAAATGGAAAAGCATTCTGTGCCTCTTTTGTGTGTGTGTAATATTAAAATGTTAAAAAAGAGATAAATCCAGCAAGGGGAAAAAACACCCAAACAACTTGCTTGATTGCAAGTTGATATAAATGCATGGAGTAATTTGTTTCAATGTGCAGTGTGAGATTCAAATGTGATAATATGCATCCACATGACATTCTGCTCAATGCTTTCTGAAATGGCTGCACACTGAAATAAATGTGATGAATTTCAACCTAGAGAATAACCTTTCCAGAAAGTTATAAGAGCTTGGAAATTGCTGTTTGGAAAGAATATACCTTCTGAGCCATAGCAGCAGACTAGTTCATCTGAAGTTTCTGAGTTTTATTCAGATCAATCAAGAGCTACAAAGAAAGAACTTATTTTGACTGCTTTTTAAAC
The DNA here is from genome assembly GCF_041296385.1 of Aphelocoma coerulescens. Lineage (NCBI taxonomy): Eukaryota > Metazoa > Chordata > Aves > Passeriformes > Corvidae > Aphelocoma > Aphelocoma coerulescens. The sequence continues at coordinate 136,239,471 of NC_091015.1, read as the reverse complement.
AATAAATTATTTAAGTTTTTTATACTGAGGAAATGAATTGAATAAGCAAATAAAAATTACAAAATTCGAATCCAGTTTTTGGGTAGCTATTTGAAATAGTTTGGGGGTTCAAGCAATTAAGTTGCAAAAATATTTCAGAATCCTAAGTTTAGATCTCTGCCAATGCAGATCTCACACTTCAAGCTTCTTTTATTGTGAGGAAATTCCACAGCAAAACATTCATGATTCAATACTAGAGTCAGTTTGCTATAGTCTTTCCAACTACTTTTGCATATTCACCTGAATCTCTTTGCAGAGTTACACTTCACTTCTTAACCAACACAGATGGGGATTCTGAACACAACCTCTCTTAAGAAAGAAAGCATAAGAAGGCCCACAGACTCCTTACATCATCATCATCATTATACTATAGACTTTCCAGAAAATTACTTCCCCTTGCAGAATCCTGAGTAATTCCATCATAGCACTTTATGTTCCAGAGATGTCAGGTGTGGTGCTTTTTCTCTCAGAGCTTTTAAATAGTACTTCTCAAATAATTTTCTCCTAGTTTCATCACTGTTAAATGCTAGATGAGCCTTATGGATTCCTCAGTGGAAAGCTGCAAACTTTTATATTGACAAAACAAAAGTAAGGAGAGTTTCATGTGAGGGGAAAAAAAAAAGAAAGAAAACAAAAAAGGCATGCTATACCACCCTGAATCTTCTTCAGCTTCCTAGAAAACCTAGTAGATCATGTTCATAAGATGAACAATTTAACTAAGTAAACAAAGCTATTATAAAGACTTCATGTGTACATTTTTGTTTCAATAGATCGTCTCTGAAGCAGGAACACTTTTTTTGAAAGTCTGCAGGAGACAGTCATTAATGTTCTTTGTGGCAAAATATCTTGAACCTAAAGGTTATGTTGAAGTCTGTGTTTTAACAGCAAAGTACATGCTTACATGGATTACAAAATGAAAGGTGTTTATGCCCATGCTTAAAGGCAAGTATGCGCATAAACACTGCTGAATGATAATTTTATGATTGCTCATTGTCTAGAATAATTGCTCTTTTAGGGTGTAAGATTCTTATGTAACTCCCATTTGCTTCAGTGGGAGTCCTTTATTAGCTTCAAGGAAAATTGGAAAGAATTTGGTATTTGCATGCAGAGTTAGACGCTACCACTTCCCTCATCACTTGACACTCAATTTATGCTAGAAGAGTGCTCCTAATGAGGAGAGGAGATACCGTGGAAGGGGAGAAGGAGAAAAACTCCATTAGTTTCCCTGTTAAATCCATGCTTGGAATTTTATGAAAGGACTCAAAGAAATAGTAATGCAATATTATCTGGTCCTCACAGCTATTTGCTCCACAGCCAGCGACAGGTTCAGATGATGTAATGCTTCTAGGACACATTGTTACTTAAGTGAGTTGCTAATTAATACCATGCTGAAAGAGATTTGGTTGGGTGTCAAGCTACTCAGAGTTGGTCTCTGCAGCTTAGGGAATGTTTCTGCTTCAGCTCCCTCTGCTCTTAACTGTGCACAGTCTTCTTTAAGCAAGTATTTTGTCCTTTTTCAGGGTTGTGTAGTTTGAGCTCCCTCCCCTCGATTGCCTCAGGGCTCTTAATTGCTACACACACAGCGCATTACAAATGCTGCTCCCAAATGATTCTACCCAAATGAAATTTCTTGTGTGTCCTGGCAAATTATCACTAATTTATTGACACCAGAAGATCATTCTGGCAGTAGTTTTCTAGGACAGGATCTGGACTGTAAGAAGCAATTTTAAATGGAATGGAAAAGCCATTTGAGAATGATCCTCTTAAAATATCTGTGAGAAAGCATGATGCACACCTCATATGCTCTAGGGATGCATGTGATTTTTTTTTACATGCAGCTGTTTTTCAGTATTTGCTGTGGGAAGCCGCTGTAGTGATTAACTCATATGCTAGGAATAAAATACATGTCCAGAGCCTACAATGACCTTGCTAAATAAATTAGACAAGGCCTTAACCTCAGTGATGTTTAGAGGCCTAACACCTACACACAGTTCCTATTTCCAACTGAAATAATAGAAGTTAAACATATACCTAAGGACCAGTCATACAAATATTTTCAAGAAACTAGTCCTTAGCAGCTTCTTACAGTAGCAATACTTAATTTCTTAGTGATGCTTCCTGATAGGCAGTGAAAATCAATATTTTGGGGAATAGAACTGGAAATAGAATATACAATGCATATAAATAGAATCTCTTATTTCTTTCCAAAAAGAATAATTATTCTCTGAAGTGATGTAAAACAAACTGTGATGCTCAAGATTTTTATTTACAAACCAGAGACAAGTATATTTATATCTTCCTGCTTTAGGTAGAAGATTTATAAATTTTAGCAAGGATTTTCTTTATTTATTTAAATAAAGACAAAAACAATAAAGAATGGACATTGAATTACATGCCTACTTCTCATTGCTGAAGTCACTGAGCAGAGTTAATATGAAATAAACCCTTATTAAAATGTATTCACAGAGTTAGAGCTGTCTCTGTCTGGGACTACCTGCTCTCATAGGTATACAAACACATCAGCATGCCTGCACCAGGGACACACTTCTGTGCAAGGCCTGGCACTACATCACAGGTTACAAAACAAAGCTTCCAGCAAGCACACAAACTTTTTCATGGATCAGTTCCAGACAGTAATACACCTAACTCACTCATTGAATTAATAATTAGATATAATCCATTTGTAGTGCTGGAATTTCATTCAGGAATTCTACCTTTTTTTGACAGTTCAAAGGAACTGACTAAAACTCTATCTGTTTCAGCTTAGTTCCTATTCTCTTGCAAAATTAGCTGGACCTGGGGCACATTTCAATTAATTACTAGAAATTCTAATATTTCACTATAACTACTTCAACATTATTGCAAATAACCCATTCATCCCATGTATTGGGAGAGAGATCATTGTCCCTAAAAGAGAGTAGTGTAAGTTTGGTGAAAGCCAGCTTCTCTGAGAGAGTTATGAAATATTCCCAAATGCCAACTAGATTTTCTACTGGAAGTACAGCACAATACCCTGAATGCCATGCCTATAAAATGGCAACAGAAAAGCTGCTTCACAAAGTTAATCTATATGGTGAATTTATGAAGGCTATGAAGGTTAATCTAAGGCAATCACATACAAGCAAACAACCAAAAGTCATATTATATTTACTGCATTTTTACCTAAAAATTTGGATTCATTAATTCTTGAGCAATAGAGTGTGAAGGGTGAAGCAGGGATTGACAGAAGTCCTTGGTCAAAATGCTTGACTGTCTGAATTGTTTACAAAGAGTAAGATTAAAATTATTTCAGTGAAAAAGTATGCCTGTGTCCCTAGCCAGATTTCTTGTTTAGAAATACTATAATTCATTAGGGGGCTTTTTGGCAATATTACTCCTAGAGAGGGCCCTAAATGCATTAGTAATAGGTCCAATCTTGGGAGAAATAGCCAAGTGGCAGAATATCTGAATTAAAATGCATATGTCATTGCATCGTGTCTTTACTGGGTTGCTGTCAGTATGATTTGTTAAATGCTAAATCAACAGGCACTCCATAAAATTACATCTTGGCAAAAGCTACAGGTAAGGTCTTTGTGTTATATATAATAATGACTTAATCAGTGAAAGAAAGCATAAGGAAGGCTCAGATGAAGTTTTCTTATGTTCAAACTCTCAAACCTAGAAGATACCAAATGCTGATATCAAGATACTGTTTTTCTCATATTTAAAAAAAAATAAATCTTCAGGTACTTAAAGCTAGAAACTTATCCTATTATGCTTGTTTATGACAGTTCAGAAATCCTAAAGCATCTAAAAGCTCCAGACAGGTTTTTCATATGGAAGTTGGCAGAAGTACAGAATTGTCCTTAAGGGCATTAACAGTTTTCAGTACACTTGGATAGATTTTTATCCCAAAATCCTCTAGCAGATGACTGGTCCTTCCTCTGGGCAGCAATATAGATATGCTGATACATTACACGGATTTTCCTCCATGTCAATTCAATGCTTTTCACTTAATAACCTAAAAAAACTTGAAGAAAGTGACACCAAGGTTGGACTCGATGATCTCAGAGGTCTTTTCCAACCTCATTATTCCGAAATGGATTTGATGATAACATTAGTTCATCCACAATGAGCATCTAAATCTGACTTCAAAGGCATGAGACATAAATACAACACTTTCATTAGTAAACTACATATGGACCCAGGTTTAATGCTCTAGCACTGAGGGCATGCTGCACAACTCAGCCTGAGTACAAATACTTTCTGTGTTTTCTAGATCTGTATGTTTCCTCTCAAAAGATCTTTTCTCCTTTCTCATTGGGAATAACCTCTGGACAAATATTTTCCCAATATTTTGCCAAGACAGTATCTAAAAAGGTCCTATCAGCTGTTAGGAAGAGCAATGCTAAAGCCCATGACCTGGCCACAGAGTATCTACACCTGTGAAAATAGTACAGCCTTTTAGTAGCATATGCCATCTGGTATATAACAAGCATATAATACTTCTGTAGTTTATATAGTATGTTACAATGAAAATAGTGGTCAATTCAGGAGTTATGGAAGATTCTCCACCTCCTCTTCAGGATGCCCAGGAAGCAAAAAGTATCCTAAGTGTCACAAAAAGGGAATGACTACACTCCTTGGGAACAAGGCAGTAGGTGTGGACTTGGGGTGAGCTACATCTCTTTTGTGGCTTTATTAAACATATTGATGAGTTCTCTACTGCTGGTAGTGGGACCTGGCATGTATGCAGAAGTCTCCATATAGACACCTAAGTTCATGTCAGTTTAATTTAATCCAATACAGAATTAGTATAAGGATTATCTGGTTTGTGCCTAAGACATCAGACATGAGGTTGTCCTTCACAAAGTAAGGAAAAACAGAATGATACAGAATCCAAATGCTGTTTCACATCTTTCTTAATGAAAATAGTGAATGCTCTGTTTTTTCCAGCTCTTCAAATCCAGCTGGACAGGTCTGGATATGAAAACAATCTGCAATCATGCAAAAAAAAAAAAAATTTTCTCAAGAAAGCATCCATATTTTTTTAAATATCATTGAGTTCCTAGATTTGGCTTAGTTTCTAACTTTGGGATTTTTTAAAATTAATATTTACTTAAAAATTATATATATATAAAATATTGTATATGATATATATGATATATAAGGTATAATAATATATATGGCAGAAAGCAACACTGATCTAGATGTGCCCCGATTCTTCTAATGAGACAAAATGTGCAATATGTTCAGAGGTTATGAACTATCATAACTTTACTGGCTTTTGCAATTTCTTTAAACCGTAGAGGTGCTGTGTTTCCCTGGGCTGGAAGTGCAAACACTTTAAGCATAAGCACAAGGTCCTTGGTGGCATAATGCACCACGCCCATCTAAACCTGATGGAGTACACAGTTTTAGTCCAGCATTTTTTCGTAGAAAATACTTTCACATATCTGGCAGGATAAAGTGATCAAGAAATTAAGCAGTAAAAACCATTGATAGTCTTCTGGTCTGAAGGGTGCAAGTTTTTACTATTGATGATTATTCCCTGAATGGGAATAGAATGACTAATGGAAGGCATGTAGTTGTGTAGTGATAACAGCCCACAGCTTGTGTGAGACTTTGTGTACAGTTGGCAGCACACAGTAAGATTATTGTTCATAATAGAGACTAGTTATTAAATGGTGCCATAAATTAGAGGACATCCTGAATGGAAAAATGCAGACAATGGGATAGACTGAAGCCACTGTATCAAGCCAGTTTAAAAGGGAATTTGCCAGATGACTGAAGACAAACTTCAAATGGTGGTTTCAAATGGCACAACCATTTGTTCTCCCTGTGTATATGGATGTGAAAAGCAAAGGCACTCTGCAGTTGTCTTAAATCAGCTAGATCCCAAACCTGATCAACTGAGAGAATAGTAAAAGTTCTAATTATTTCAAGTATCATTCAGACTATCTTTCCCTCTATCAGTGAAGACCTTATTGAATAGAAGCATCAGCAGACAATTTTTAAATGCTCTATTGTATGACAATGCTGCCTGATTCACTGATGAAGCCCTTTTCCATTTTACTGGCTTTTGATTCTACTATGACTTATGAAAAGGCAAAAATAAGTAAGAAAAAGCAAACAAAGAGTCCTATTTTGGTTTTAAAATTTAGGAAATAGTACTGAAAATTTTATTCCTGAAACTTACTAAATTCTCACCCAGAGTGCTTCCTAGTAACTGACACCTCTGTTAGTGTGAAAATAAATGCACAAGGCTAAGCCTTCTATCTTAACATTCATGAGTAATTCTAGGTGGCATTATGTCCTTAGTCTTTGACAGAGGTATGCCAGCTTTGGGAAGTTTTTGCCCCTGTCCTATCTGCCTCTCAAATATGTTTGATTCCAGTTCCTTCCCCTGCAATTAAATGCAACTCCCCTTTATGCCAGAAAAGCCTTTCTGTAGGTCTGGGGCATGAATAGAATACTTTTAATGAGACACATTTCAAAAACATGGTGTTCTGGGGTAAGGGACCTGGAAAAAAATCTAATCAGTATCACTCTGGGTAGAGTGTACAGCACTGTCTTATAGGACATGTCAAACACCTTTTCATGACAAATGGGAGATCTTTCCATGAAGTAAAACAAGCAAGAATATATTAGCATAGAGTAAGACAAGATTTGCCAACTTGAGGGGCAAATCTTGTCTTCTGAAGAGGGGAAACATTTGGCAGATCACCCATCTGGGGAAATTTCTGTCTGAACTACTGTGCTGCTGGATCAAGAAAGGAAGTGGGAGGAATCCATGTCCCTCTGAATCACGTACTTTTGCCACACCTGCCATGGAGAATTAAATAACCAAATCTATTGTAAACAATCAGCTTCATTGCTTTAACTCTATAGCAACAATGCCATCTAAGGTATTAAAAAAGTGAAAGAAGATATTTTATGCTTGAAAACATGAACAAAGAATTAATTGGAAAAAAATTCTTTAAAAAGTTGAACAAAACTCTTAAACATTATTAGCTATGTAGAAATAATTTGAAAGAATGTAATATATTTTCAGATAGATTAACTATAGGAAAAGGATGGATTGAAAGACAACGTTTTACTACTATGGCACTTTTCTGGTCCTTGAAATCACTGGGTGGACAAAATGAAACTCCATCAAATGTGACTGACAAGAGGTGTCAAGCCTCACACTAGCATGTAAAACTAGCCAAGGTTTGGAGAATAGCATAATAGGCTGGGAATCAGGAAATGTAGTTCTAGTCCTAACTACACTGCTTTCCATCTGTGTCACACTGTAATATGAAAAATTTGCTAATAACCTAATTTGCAAAATCTTTTTATTTCTCTTGATCTCAAAGTTGTCCTTCCCCCTTTCAAAAAAAAGAAAAAGAAAAGCTAGGTAGCATTACTGATATTCTTAGGTATTGTTACTAAAATACTTTAGTGAAGTATACTTGCTAGATACTTTTTAAAGTATCATACACAAAGTAACATGTAGGAAATTTTGAGGAAATTCAGATCTAGGAATAGCAAACAATCTTTCACATAGTCACTGATCCTTTTTTTTTCCCCCTTCCTTTTTCATTCCTTTATTTTTTCTTCTTTTTTCATTCTTTTTTCCTTATTTTTGCTTCCTGTTTTGTCTTTCCACCCTAAACACAGACATAAAACTGAATAAAATCTCAAAAAAAAAAAAAAATCACAAATTATTTGGGTTTTTTATTGATTCTGTGTGGTATGTTTCCTATTGATATGATGAGCAGTACATAGACATTGCCTTCTGTCAGCTGAAATAAAGAAGAAAGAATAAGAGGAAAAATACCCAAACAGCTCTTCTAAAGGAGGTTCTAAAGGTATGGTCTAAATGTATTAAAAAAATGTAGAAACATATAATCATAGAATGTGTTGGATTGGGAGGGGCCTAAAAGATCATCCAGTTCCAGCCCCCACTGCCATGGGCAAGGACACCTTCCACTAGACCAGGTTGCTCAAAGCCCCATCCAGCCTGACCTTGAACACTTCCAGGAATGGGGATATCCAAGTGACTGATACTGATTGTTTGTAGCAGCGCAGGTGGCTGCAGCTACTCTTTGTCCTGAGGAGAACTCAGCCAGCTGGGGTGGTTAGCAACCCAAGTTCAGCATGTAACTTCAGTCATGGTGAGAACCCATGAGTCCCTTGTTTTTCCGTTTGCATATTTTCCCGATTGGTTAATATTTTGTCTCCTTGTTTTATGTATGAAGTTATGTATATTCATTTTCCTTCTTTAATATCTATTAGTTCTAGAAAGTTCTTTGTTCCTCAACGCCCCATTGGATCCTTCCCTGAGTCCCTCCTATGTGTTGTTCCCATCGGTTCTCTTCCTGTCAATCCCACCTGTTGGTTTCTATTCCATTGGCTGAGATCCCTTTCCCCACCTATTCTGTACCCAGTATAAGATCCCTGGACCCTCCCACCAATTGGTCTCTTCGTCCCTGTTATTTCACGGGAATAAAGCTGCATGGAACACATACGGAGAGTCCCCTCTCTTTCTTTCCCTTCGCCTGCGTGCCTGCCTGACAGCGACAGGAGGATCCAGCCCCTTTGGGTGAGGAGCTCTGCCCCTTTTCATTGTGTGTTGGGCACTGAGTGCCACCTTCCAGAGGGGTTTCAGCATTGACCTCCGGGCTTCTTTGTGTCGGCACACGAGGGGTAAAACCCCCTTCTGCCAGCTCCCAGTGGCTGAAAACCCACCTTTGTTGATTGACAACATCTGTTTTATGGCAGAGGAATTTGGTAATTGACAATTGTAAAGGAGACTTCAAACATTAGATAAACCTCTTAAGCCCTTTTTGCTTACATGTTACTGCAATTCAAACACGATTCTACATCTTACCTATATGTATCTGGTCCTGCAAAGTTTCATACTTATTCAAATGTTGGTAAAGATGTTCTAAGAACATGCATGTGCAGTTGTTCAGGTGCCTTTTCAGTTGGTTACATGCATGTGCAGCATTCTTCAATTCATCTAGATTTTGTCAGGTTAAGTTTGGGGTTTTTCCCCCACATACTCATTCTGAGTCTCTAAAGAAATAAAATGATACAGCACAATAAACCTTTTTGGGCAGCAGAAATTCTATACCTTTTGTGAAGCTAAATTAAATCAATACCAATCCCAAGCCAATTATGTAAAGATTAATAGATTGCCATATGGGTAACTGCAACAGTTTAAACAGACATAGCAATTATTTCTCTTACTGGGGATACTGAGCACGTTTACAAATATGGTATGAGAAGTATGGCTTGCTATACATGTTGGTTTGGGGGTTTTCTTAAATTATTTTATGCCCATAATAATAAAAAAACTATTTAAGACAATAGATAAACCAGAACTTGTTTAAAAAGTTAATAATTAACTACAAATCTCTGCATTAATTTTCCATTATATGTATGTGGAGACCTTTCTAATATGAAAATAACGACATCTATGTCATACATCAGATCCTTAAACACATTTTTTTTTAATTGCACTATTTTTTTTATTTCATGGTTAAAACTGTGAACAGTTCATTACGTAAATATTCCTCACAGAAAGCTATTTAAGAATGAAATTTATGGCAATACCATTTTTCCTCTGTATAGAGAATGTGTATGAGGGTGTAGGTACACAAAAGGAATTGATTATTTAGAATTATATCAACATTCATCACTGTACCAAATTAGTCTTAAGACCAATGAAATACTTAAGCCCAGCCTAAGAACAGATAATACAAGGTAAGTGGCTTTGGACACTCACATTTGTAGATAAGGCAAATTTCATGCACAAATCTAAATATACACTGATTTTGCCACACAGTCATTTAAAATATATAATAAATAATCTTTAGAGAATACAGAAAAGAAAACAACTGCCATGATTTATGAATGGAACTTAAGTCTTTACCAGCAATACAAAAGAAGAGGCAGAGGCACTCTCCAAGGGAATAGATAGTATAAAAATTCCAGAAATGGACAAATGAAATGATATAAACTAAACGATTCTTTCTTGTCTCCCATACAAAAATAAGAAAAAATATTTTGAAATAAAAACCTGTTTTAGCTTTGGTTTTTTTGTTTATATAAAGGCTTTCAAACAGGCATGCAAACAATTACTACGTAAGGATTTAATAAATGTAAGTCTCACAGAGGGCACTTAAGTTTTAAGAATATATTTCTTATCACTTTTCTTTCCTACCCTAGAATGTTTAGTCATAGTCAAAGAAATACATAAAACGATGAAAGACTGCTTTTGTAAAATTGTCCAGTGTTGGGTATTGAATCATAGTATTTGTTATGTCTTTTAACCTTAGCCACAGCACATGAAGAGGCAAAGTAGATTCATGAAGGGAGATTTTTATATCAGTCCTTTCATTCCTCTCATGGAATGAATAAGATTCCAATGATGTTTTGGTATATACTTCATTATTATAAAAAGGGCAAGAGGCAAAGTTTCATGGTTTGATTGTCCTCTCCAATCAAAATGTTCAATAACCGCAATGAGGTGAATTCTACTAACACTGCCCACCTTTGTTCATGGGACAATAAAAGCACCACAGATGATTGTATTGCTTATTAAGTCCAGTAGTGCAAGTAATGCAGTCTTTACACTTGGTGTCTAAACAGGGGTGAATTCCACCTGTGGGCAACTTTAGCCTTTTGTACTAGCAATTATATTATTATAAAGTATGAGTTTTAGAGATGAACTAAATCCCATCTAGAATCTTCACCCATAAAAACCAGCACTGCTGTGCCTCGGTCAAAATTTTTCTATTCCAGAGCTGGCATCCAGGTGTGTACTTGAAAAATATCTTTGATTTTATATTTACAATAAGCATAACACAATTTTAAAGCATAGATGCCACAGAGCTTAATTTAGAAACTGCTGCTTTTATTAAATTTAGCTACTTTCCCCCTGCAGCTTTACATCAATATTGACTTGAAAGTGCTAGTAGCTTTTATTAAATTGAATTACTTTCTCCTGTAATTTGAAAAGTAATGAGGCAGCTACTAAATGAAGCTGTTGACAAGACAAGAACAGAGGCTATTAAAAATTACATGGCAAAGTGTAAGTCATAAACAATGCTGGTTAGTGTTCAAGGGTGGTTTCTGAATAAAATTGCACAAAATTCACAAAATAAGCGGTTCTTCTAAGTCATCTCCTTTGTGCATCTGCGAAATGTGATTAATTAATATATTTCTGTTCTGTTTCAAACAGGTTCTATAATTATGTCCTGCTTATTGTATCTGAGTATCTTCCAGTTGTGCATTAAGTGATACAACTAGTATCTGCTATGACTAATTTTTGGCTTGTGTCAATACTTCTTTTATTAAAGGTTGGACTTGATGATCTTAGATGCCTTTTCCAACCTAATGATTCTACAGTTCTGTGATTCTCCTCAGAGAGGGAAGTAGAGTTTGTTACAGAAGCGTTTTTTCTTTGGAATTGCCTTTCCCTTTTCCAAGGGAAAGTTTCTCAGATTTACAGACAAACATGTAAATACAATGTTCTATGAAACTGATTAAAAGTACTGCAAGAAGTATAGGAAGAGGATGAAGTACAATGTACCTTCTGTATTCTTCAATGATTTACACATAGCAGCATTCACAATAACTGGAGTTTTCCAAAACTGGTTTGCTTGTGTGGCTTTTGCTGTCCTTACTAAAATGTCTTCATCTCGACCCACAAGTTGTCTCACTTTTGCTTTTCTGATTCTGTCCCTTATTGCAATGCAGGGGAGTGAGTAAGTGGCTGTGTGGTTAAACACAACATATACAAAACAAACACAAATTACAAAAATCAAAGAAAAATAAATGTTTATTTAGATTTGCTCCCTCTTTATTTCTGTTTCCATAAAAATTTAAATTCACAAAGAACCCCCAGTGTTCAACAGCAGTGAATGGTGAGTTAATCACTCATTTGCCCAAGAATGCATTCAAATACCTCATTTTTGACATTTTCTTTAGAAAAGGTAAGATTCTGTATCTTGCCTTAAGAGTTTAAATTGAGGTCAATGTCTTGCTCAAAATAAAGGACCAGCTGGTGCTTTTCCATTAACTAGTGATAACTACAATATCTAAGGGAATGAACTCCCAACAACTGTCCCCACCCCAAGTATTCACATTGCTGTTTAAAGGCCCAATTTAGTAATGTGACTTCCACCTCAGACCACTCAAAAATATTTGAACTAAAGGCAGTAAATGCTGTACTATTAACTAATGCTGAAGACCTTGTCTGTTAAACAAGAAACCAGTTCATGACTTCTAAATAAACTTCTATCACAGAGGGGTCTTACTAGCAGGTATTGCATGTTTGGCATTTGTCTCTTAAAGTTCTCTGAAACAGGCACTGAACACAGTAGTCAGTAAGTATGCTTATTTGCTAGGCTGCATGGAGGAAATGAAAAATGGTTCTTAATTATATGTTTCATGGGTGATAGCCAACCCCACTATAACTAAATGAATGTATATGATGATATTATTGACTCTTCTTTCCAAAAGACCATGTTAAATGCTTACTGTACAGCCCTGTACCTGTAAAGGGCTATGGATCTGACAGGAATTTCAATGATTTTTCAGTAGCTAGCTTGTTCTGAAGCACAAAGCAATAAAGCTGAACACAACTGGATGCCTGTTCAATGCATGCTCTACAACCTTAGGAATAAAGTACCAAAGAGGGGAAAAGAAAATGAGTAGTAAAGTGTCTAATCTGTCTCCCAGTTACTTCACCACTTCAGTGTAATTTGATAGTTAGTTTTATTTATTTACTGAGGTTTCGTCAGTATTAGAGGGGATTTTAAGTACCAGAACATAAAAGTTTTTTGAGCAAATTTACTAAGAAGAGAAGCTCTACATTCAGTGACAACCCAACAGGCATTTAAAAATCTCCACCTCTTCTGCTAGCTGAATGTGACATCGACAGTAACTGGTTCTCTTGAAGAAGGGCCTGGTTGAATACTTAACAATTTACATTCTGATAAGTAACTGCATCTCTCAGGGCACAATGCATTCTGCAAAACCTAACTCTTTGTCATATGTATCCTCCCTATTTTTTAATGTTACAAGTCATAGGAGGCTAGAGTGTAGATAGAATGAAGAAATGAGAAAGGAAGGAAGTGTAGCTTTATATACAGAAAAATGTTCTTAGTCTTGCATGAACTACAAGAAGATAGTAGAAGGTAAATATTAATAATATACTTGGTTCAATTTCAGAACAAAAACTTTAAAAAGGGACTGTAGGAAAATGATAATCTGCAGAAGTTGTAGCAGATAGAATGAGAAAAGTCAATCTCCAAAAGCAAAGCACTTACTTTTACTGAGTAATCTTAGGAAATTCCTTATGGCAGAAAAAATAATTAATTCCATTTTAGAGTTGATGCATTTTGAAACTACTGCAGCCACCCATCAGCTTGTTGCTTCTTTGTGGTCCTCCATCTCAGCATAGCTTTAGGGCACAGCTGAGATCCTTTTGTAGACAGCTTCAAGATCATTGCACCTGTGGTCTGATCACAGCAGATGAAATCTGGCATGGTGCAAGAAGCTGAAGCTTTGCAGCCTCATTGTGACCCTACCCAACAGTCTGAAAGACCAGAAGTTGATGATTTCCTGGTGGTCAGATAAAAGGGAGTGGTGAACATCAGTGGCAGCCTTTTGACCCACCACCCGTGTATGATACCTTTTGTAACCGGAGGAGTTAGGCTCCTATAAGGGAAGGTGTGTCCTCAAATGATACACCTGATGGACATACTTATCCCTGCCCAAGCTTCTTTAAAGGTATTGGTTTTGAAGTTAGTGATGGTAATTTTAATTATGCCAAATTCAGGAATCTCATTCTCAGATAAGGGTGGGAAAAATACATTAAGATACTAGTAATTCAAATATATAAAGATAAATGTTTTGTTGTAGCCAATAAAACTTTGCCCAGGCAAGTTTCAGTCGAATGGTAATTTTCATTTCAATAACTTTTCTTCTTCAATAGCAAGTAGTAGTTTATGCAGGAACTGTAGATTTCTTTTCCTTCTGTGTAAAATTTAAAGGGGTTTAAAGAGATTATTAAAAAGGCTAGTGTACTTCCCCCCCCTCCCCAAACATTGTTAGAGATTCATCTTACCCCATTTACAAATTATTTTGCCTTCATTCAAATTTGCCTATTTGCTTTTACTTCTCCTATTAATACATCTGCTTTTGCTGTGCATGCAAACTTTGTAGCTCTGATTTTATTTTTACTGAGCCTGGCAACAACAAAGTCAAAATTATATTGGATTATTATGGATTGCTTATGCATTCAAATAAAAAGGAAACACTGCCAGTGGGGATAGAAATAATCATATGCAATTTAAACTACCCCTTCAGGACCATCCAAATATTGAGGATGTTAATAATATGTGGACAAAAGACTGTGAGTGATGACATTTCAGAAAAAGCAAATGTTGGCTTGGGAGTATAGTCAGTAATGGAAAAGGAAATAAGTAAATTCTATTTCAAAGTTGATCATGAGCTCCCACTTATTTCTCAAGCAGAACAATTTTCAGTTTTGCCCCTTGAAAGTGGTGGTGTGCTGCATATATTGTTTTCCATTGCATGTCTGCGTTAAATGATGGAGCACTGGCACAGGTTGCCCTCAGAAGTTGTGGAGTCTTCATACTTGGAAATATTCAGAAGCTGTCCTGGACAGCAGGCTCTAGATGGCCCTGCTTGAGCAGAGAACCAGAACACCTCCTGAGATTCCTTCTGAGCTCAGCCTTCTGTGATTCTGTGAAATGTGATGTTAATAGTGCTTATATGAATTACAGTATTCCATGTAAAAATTATTACTGAAATGTGACAACCATCTCAGCAGATAATAGAATAATATTTTTCCAGAGTTCAAATTGTTTGATTTCAAAGAAGTAAACGCCAGGCCAATTTTTAGCACATTTTACTTACTGTCTAATTAGAAAATGGCTCTGCTTACACATTCCAACAGAATGCAACAATTGTCACACCTATTTTAATATAGAAATAATTCTGCCAGACTATAAAAGATATATTTCCTGTTTTTTTCTTATTCTCTTCCTTTCCCTACTCCTTAATATTTTCTGCATATTTACATACATATATATGTACACACACATACGCTGGTTTGTTAAAAAGCTGATGGAAAAAACCAAGAAAAATATGACTATCATATTGTTTCATAATGTAGTTTAAATATGTTCATGATTTAGTAGCTATTTTTCCCCAGAATTATGTACTGAAATGATTAGGTTTTCAAAATACCTCTGATCTGATCTAGTGCCTTCTACAATGGATAGATTTTCCAAAAGACTAGCTGCATTAAGTATTGATTTACTCTGATTTTATGTACCTACTTGTAGTTTCTAACCCTGTACTCCAGAAATCAGATTTTTACGAAAATTTGTCCATAAATGTACAGGTTATGTACCAACAAACACATATGGGTACCCCATGAGTACCTATTAAATAAAAACCCACCGTTGTTACTTCATTCAGTTTCACTTAGGACTCTTTGCATTATTAGATTTTTGCCCTGATACAGAGAAAAAAAAGAGGTGCCCATATTTTGCCCTCTGAGTGTTCCTGAAGCAATGCTAAGGAGGAAAGGTTTTGGTTCTGCAATACCATACATATTCATAGGATGTAATCTATATTCCACCAAATAATACCACACAACTAATTTAAAGAGGTTCTTGTTCAGTCTCCCTGAATATTCACTAGATGCAGAGAAAAAAAATGAGAACACTCCCATGGGATTTGGCACATTTTGTTGCCAGGCAAAATATCATCTAGAACTGGCTCACCAGGACACACCTATAAAAACAAGTACCTATTAGTTTGTATGAGACTGCTCTGAACACCTGGCTTTCTACATTACCCATTATTTTTACTGTGCTTAGCTTAAATTCTGTCTTTGAGCTCAGCTTGCATAAATAGGTTGTGTGCTCGGGGCTCTGCAGGGGTTGCCAAAGGAGCTTCTCTGTCAGTCAAACAAAATTAATGACAGTAAAATTACTTCATGGTGCAAGCTAGAGTTTCTGTCCCACCATGCAGCAAATCCAATTGTCTCCCGCTTTATTTCCTGAAAACTTCATGCTGGAAGAGATACACTCCATTGTACAACTAGATATTTATGAAACATTTATTTCAATAGCAGTAATTTTTTAAAAATACCATCAATTTAAAGAGAGTTTTGTTTGCTTCCTGCATTACCATTTTGTGATGTTGACCAGGAAATGAGCCTGGGAACAGGAAATCATGCATGCTCTGTTGTATAAGTTTATGGAGGTGACAGACTAAGAAACCAATTTAGATGTCCTTTTAAAAAGCTCTGTCAATGTTTATTTTCTGTGTGGTTTTGAAGACTGTAGCTTTAGAATTCTAAACTATACCATCAGCTCAGGTAAATTTGCAAATTTTCCTTGAAGTCAAGATAGCTGGCCTTACTGACACCAGTTGAAAATTTTGCTTGAGATTTCAAAAATCACTGTGAAAAAATGTTGGTGTTGTTTTTCTTGACTAAGATTGTTTGCCAAAGTGGAAAATGAAGCAAAAGCTTCAGGGCTAGAAGAGTTTCAGCTATGCATCTCAAAGACAGCTGGGACAATGGGCCATTACTGGCAGTTGTTTCTTCCACATGACAGTAAAGTTAGTCGATCCTTTTTTTTTTACTAAATCTGTGTCCTTTAAACCAGTAAATCCTGCTCATTATGCCAGGGCATTTACGCCCTGGCAGAAAGAGATCAAGGGAGCTGTTAGCTGTTTCAAGCACAGAGATTGTCTGAAAGCCAAAAGAACTGTAACTACATCTCCAAACTTGGCATGCCAAGTTTGAGACCAGCCCACATAAGAGAAGGCAGGGAAGCTCAAGGCTTATGCCGGGCAGACAGGCCTCTTGCAATGAGACCATTCCCCTGTCTGTTTTATACCTTTGGTTGAAGTAAATTGTACCTTGCTAGGAAGAAGATCTTCCTTTGTCTTTGTGTACTATTCTTATTCACAGTAGCAGAGGGTAACAACATTACTCGGCTTGCTGTGCAAAAAAAGCTGGCATACAGACAGATACACCCAACTGGATCATAGCACAGCACCCCAGAAAGACATACAGGGTCTTTAAGACTGTTGAGAAAATGTGTGTAGTGGAGAGAAAGGAGCAAGATCTAAGATTAAGCCTCGTCATGGAATTATAAACACTTCTTCTCAAGCTGTTTGAAGTAAAATGAGAGTCATTCTCATGCGATAGAAAAGCAAAGTATTTTGAATAATCTGTACCGCTCTTTGTTAATATTTTTTTTCCTCTGAAATAATTTCTTACTGTTTTGAATGTTCTATAATTCATGCTACTTTCTCAAACATTTCTAAACCAAAGTACTTCACTTTCTCTGTTCCACATAGAGCTGTTCTGGTGAAATCAGATAAATAACGTTTTTCTTAAATCAGTTCATTCATCACACTCAAATCTCTCTGCTTAATATATGGATATAATGTAGGAAAACCATTTGCTTTTTACAGAGTTTTGTCTTATCTCATGGTACTGCAACACTTCCCACTTTTACATTGTCTTCTTGGTTGTGCCTTTAGCTGATGCAAATAGGCATGAATAGACTGACACAATGCTTCAAGTTTGAATACATCTGTCAGTGATTAAAAGACTGAGTAACAGCCACCTGAAATAGCAAAACTGGTCATCACTTTCAGCCTATTGTTCCATTTTGTAAAGGACATGTTCTGAGGTGGGTATTTTGGGCTCCTGACAGTGGAAATCTGGGACACAGTTTAGAGCTAGATGAAGGTCACAGACATACATCCACCTTGAAGAGTCATATGATTGAGACTGAAAGGGTTTTTTAATGGAAAATAATATGAAAATATGACTGCATGTGTATATATATATATATATGTATAAAACATCAAGAATAGTACTTGCCTGTGTCTGTAGACTGCCCCCACCTAAAGAATGAAAAGCATCAACTAATCCCTACTAATCCCTGCATTAAGCTTCCTGATCCTGCAGCCACTGGTAGAACAGATTAATTGCAGACTAGTAAGAAGCACTAGAGGCAAGGCATAAAGAGGATACTTTCTGTCAATAGATCAACACTGCCTCCCTCAAGACCCTTGCAGAGAAGCTTAATGAATTACAGCCTTGATGAGAAGAGTGAGGTAGATTAAAAACTGGATGAATAGCAGCATCCAGAGAGTTATGATCGGCGGCACAAAGTCTCATTGGAGGTCAGTGTTCTCCAGGCATCTGTGCTGGCTCCAAGCCTGTTTAACATCTTTATTAATGATCTAGATGAAGGGGGACAGCATATTCTCAGCAAATTTGCTGATGACACAAACTGGGAGGAGTGGATGAAGTGCCAGGTCATACTTCATAGTCCTACACTGAAGTGGAACAACTCTGTGCACCAATATATACTGGGGGACACCCAGTTGGAAAGCAGCTTTGAAGAAGAGAACCTGGGGGCTCTGGTGGATACCAAGCTGGACATGAGCCAGCAATATGGTAGCTAAGAAGGTGCATTAGGAGAAGTGTTGCCAGCAGATGGAGGGATGTGATCCTGCCCCTCTACTCAGCCCTGGAGAAGCCACATATGCAGTGATGGGTCCAGTTCTGGGCTACTCGTTATAGCAGAGACATGGACATACTAAAATATCCAACAAGAGGCCACACAGATGATTAAGGCACTGGAGCTTCTCTCCAATGAAGAACAGCTGAGAGACCTGGGACTCTTCAGCCTGGAGAAGAGAAGGCTCAGAAGGATCTTGTCAATATCTATGAATACCTGAAGGGAGAATGCAAAGAGGACAGAGCCAGGCTATTTTCAGTGGTGCCCAGTGACACACTGAAACACAAGAGGTTCCCTCTGAACATCAGGAAACAAATTTTTACTGTGAAGATGACTGAACATATGGGTGCCCAGGGAGGCTGTGGAGTCCCCATCCTTGGGGACACTCAAAAACTGTCCGGACATGGTTCTCGGCAACCAGCTCTAGGTGGCCCTGCTTGAGCAGGGGTCTGAACTGGATGACCTCAAGAGGTACCTTCCCACCACAGCCATTCCCTGATTCCATGATCATGCTGCACTTGAAGGTCCCAGTGAAATGGATTAGCTACCTTTCTATAAAGGTCTCTTCATATTAAAGCACCTATGTAGTGGTTTGGTCCAAAATACTCATTACTTACTTATTTACCTTCTGTGAGATAAGAATTAGGAGAAAGCAAAGCAGGTACAAAAAAGAATATAAAGAAGTTTCTTAACAGACCTAAAAGAAGAAAAAAAATCACACCACACCTTCAGAACCCTTCTCCTCCCCCCACCTTTCTCCCTTCACCCACTGACAACGTAGAAAGACAACCCTTGAGATTTTCAGTCTGTTTACCACTTCTAGAATAACCTTTTTCAGTTCACTTAGGGAGAGGAGTCTCTCTTGCTCATGCTTACGGAGACATCTCCACAAGAAATTCTCTCATATCTTCAGCATCACAAGACAGCCACCCATGTTGGTTCTCTGCTCGCATGTGAAAGTCCCTTCCCCAACTTAGAAAGGTTTTCTCACAACTGCTTTCGAGGGTCCAATCTTGAGCTATTGGGGTACCATTTTAAGGTTGAGCTGTTCAAAAACAAAAGTTCTCTTCACCCATCTCTGGGAGCATCTTCATCTCTAGGAATAGAGGCCCTCCCCCTTCCCTGGGAGCAAAAGGATCCTCATCATCTTCATCTCTAGGACTAGCTCTGGGAGCATCTCTAGGAACAGAGGTCTTTCTCCTTCTGATTTGCAGCAAAAGGGTCCTTATCACTTCCATCTCTCCCTGTTCAAACTTCTTATCAAATTACAGCTGCTTCAGCATTTGCTTATTTCAGCACAGGTGCTTTTGCTCACAAGTACAGTTTGAACACTCCACCCCCCCATGCTTTCATGAAATTACAACGAGTACTCTGATATATCATAGTCCATCACCACCATAGCTTTACAACAGAAATTCAGCTTTAAGCATCTCCTCTTTCTCCTCCCTCAGGGTTTCAGCTCTTCTTTCTTTACTTAATGTCTGCAGGTTTCATCTGTTCTGGAGGAAGCTTACAGCACTAAAAGGGTTAATCTCACCCGGGCCTTGCAGCTGAAGTTCGCTTATCGCTGTTGCTCACATGATCTTTGCTGGGCAGCGGAGCAGCTTCAGCTGAATCCTGGCCACACTGGAGGGGGGGTGTGTAGAGCCAGGCTGTGCTGTCTGCACGTAACAGGGATGGGGGGGGGGGGGGGGGGGGGGGGGGCGTGGATGGAACAGGGCCCCACGGCTCCAGGATGGCTGTGTCCTGGCCTGGACCCGCTGGGCCCCATACGGGCCCAGCCCAGTTACCTGTCCCAAGGCCAGAAGCAAGAGAGCTTCCCGGGGTTTGTCCATTCTTATGTGTGGACCACAGAAGCATGTCAAGCTTTTTAAGTGGCTTAAAAAACTGTCAATATTCAAACTCGCCAGTTGATAGGCTCTGTCAGATCATAGAGGAAGCTGTAAGCACCTCTTGGCAAGAAAATCACTTCCACAGCTATGCAAACCCAGGAAAACCTAGAACCAACATAAGACATCATTCAGAAAAGGCAATGCTGACTCTTTTATATCTAGCAATAAAGCGCTTGATCACTTCGTAATACTTTTTGCTAAATTTCCTAGTGCACAAAAACTATCGTTTTTATTACAGTGCTGAAGATACCTTTGTTATCATGCTTCCTTGTACATGTTCCTGCTATGGCAGGACTCCTTCCCTCCCTCCCTCTCTTCCTCTCTCTGTGATTTCTCATGAGCATTTCCAGTGACAGAGCCCTGCACGGAGTCTGCCATCCCTCCAGCCCTGCTGTGCAGAGTGATATCACTACAGACATCCTCTCAAGATCTTCTCATCTTTTGAAACTCTCACCTTTGACTAGGAAGGAAAAGAGGCATTTATGCTCTTGCTGAGACACAAAGCAGCTGGGTTAGGTGGGAGGAGAGACACTGCATCTATGTCACAGTCAGTTCTGTCACTAGGCATGAGTTATGAGAGTTGGGTAGCAACTTCAAATGTGCAGATACATTTTGTAACTCTGGGGTCAACCTCACAAGTTTTACTAAATAACAAGTCCTTCACTAACACATACCAGTTAGTCAGTAGATTGAAAGATTTACACTGGCTTTTGGGAGAAACCATCTCCATTCCCCAAAAGCAGATTACTTTCCTTTCACTGTGAGGATAACCCACATATTATTACAACTTTTGTAACTTTTTACCAATGCATATTCTCTGGATTTTCACTCCTAACACACTGCTGCCTAGAAATACGTATATCAGGAGAGTATTTCTGACCAAACTGGCAGATACACAGTGAAGTAAAGTTGGGAAGAACAAGCAAAGCGCAGAGTTTTGAGTTGAACAGACTACAGGAATATACATTCAGTTTTAAGTTCTTGTGAATTATTTAAAATAAAATTATGGTTTGGCACCTTTATATCTACAAATTTAAATAATTAAATATATAACTCTAGAAATTACGAGATTGTTCAGTTTGGAAGACATGAAGATGTACTTGCTAACTAAGCTAAGCAATTTGGGGAACCTATTATGGCAAAATTATAAAACAAACAATCCTCCATCCCATCTTTGGAATCCATCACCTCCTGACTCTTAGAATAGTTCTTAAAGGTGGAAGATCCACAATAGTCTTTATTTCATCAGAGAATACTGAGAGCTGTAGCTCTGTATTATAAGCAGTTTCAAGGCATAAATATTTCTGAAATACAATGAAGGATATTTCTTATTTCATCTTATAGCTATCACTAAATGACTTCAGACCCACATTTGTTAAAATTAATTGCAAATCAATTTCTTCTGCCAGTCCTACAAAACAGGGAAATGTAACTCAAATGGATACCCATTTAGGTGTTTTGTTGGCAGAAAGAATAAGCCTCACAGGAATACTGTTTTCAGAGAGTTTGGGTTCCTGTGAGTGAACTTGAAAATTTGCATCAGATTTTTGTGCATCAGTATACCTCACCAAGTTCTTATCCCCCTACCAGTCAAACTACAGAAAAGTTCTCATTCTCAGGCCCCCTGAACTCAGCATGTGCCTAATTTTACAAAAAAAAAAGCCAAACCAATGAGCTTTGAGATGTTACTTAATGGTTATTTGGTTTGGAATAGTAAACAGACAGTTTTAAAGTATTGAGATCAATCTTTATGAATATTTACTCGTTGTTTTGTAGTAGCATCTACCAGTTCTACTCATGGATCATGTGATACATGCACATAAGTTCATCTCCTAATACATCAAAGTGCCCTGTTTTCCTTAAGAGGCACTTGTCAGATTCTCTGATATCTCAGCTATTCTAGCTTTCACTGCAAATTTGTCTCACCTTTCTTGTTAATCCTTTTTCCATGCCTTTGACTTAAGTAAGAAGCTGGGTTGGAATCTCAGCCTTCTCAGGTGTCATAGACTGACATTTTTATAGGAGTGGTTCTGAGTTGCTGTTTAGGTGCTGTACTGATGTGAGATAAATAAGAGCTTAATGTCTTCTGAGAGACTTTGGCAGAGATGATGATTTTCCTCAAGGATATTTAGGTGTTTTGATTTGACTGTACTTCTCGAGGAATTGTAATGAAAACTACAAATTGAATTGAAGCATTAGCAGAAAAGAAAGAATACTTTTATTGTGCAGTAGATGCAACAGCACAGCTCAGTCAAGGTGCGACTTCCTTATTTCTAGGACAAACCTTTACACATTACAAAACAGTAACAAATTAGAAGTTAATTGCCTTTTAACTTTAGAAAACTGCTTTAAAATGCTTTAAAAGCTGCCAGAGAAGTGTCCAAATTTAAATCCTTTTAATACTAGTGCCAAGCAAAAAAACCCACAGCATCTGCACCCTCTGTGTGTCACTGAACATGTTTGGTATAACATGCATAAACCCTCAATCACTTGCATAAGAGCATGTCTTTATTAATAAGCCACCAAACACATCTGTCTAGCTATTCCTGTTATTTAAAAAGGCAAACTGATCTACTCTACCCCACAACTCTTATTGGAGAAGAGAGAGGGGCTCAGAGTATTTCACAAAATTAATCCTTGGCTCAGTTTTATAGCTGTGCTGGAATAGGACTATCACCTCCTGTACAGTAAGTACTAAATCAATTCATACAATGCACTTCTTTGTGTACTGAACTGAGCTAAATCCAAAATCTGAGACTAAGTCCTTTTGCATATAATGATTGCTCTGTTTCTTTGTTCAGTGCAGCCTGCAGCCCCAAAGGTCTTGGACTTGTTCTGACACAATGAAAGAAAAACTTATTCAGAGGACATGATCTTCAGTAAGCAAACAACCGCCAACAAGAAACAGATGGATTTCAACGGATAAATACGGAACGAAGATTGAACTGACTACAGGGAAATTTATTTAGCAACTGTTTCCAATTTATCTTTGGGATGTACAGTAGCAGCAATTCATAAGAAGTCAGAGCCAGTGTGATATTTACATTGCATATAAACAAGCCTAAGTGAATAATTAAGCCACTGAAGTGCCTGTTTTTCAAACTGTGTAGCTTGTTTAGAAGCCTTACTACCTCCTAGCACTTTTAATTCCTTGAGGATCCTAAAAATAATTAGTATTACTACAAAGTCTTATGAGTTTCTCAGCTTGCAGATATGTGAGCAAATCTAAATGCAAGCTCTTGTATTTATTCTAAGATCATACTCTTAATACAGATACTGTCATAGAAAATCATTCACTCAGAAATAACTGCAAACACATCAAAAAAAGTTTTTTATACTGCATAGCCAGACTTTATATTAAATAGATCTCAAGATTATTGCTAATATTGTTATAAATGCTATGCTTTAAATTAAATTTGGAGATTTAAAAGCTCAAGAGTTACTGATATTGGCAACTGAAGTCTTTTGTGTGCCTACTAAGACATAGTGTTGTTTGGCTAGCATATCTCAGTTTTTTAACCAACAGCTTTGCTGCCAGCCCTCAGACACTAACCCCGTTGTTAGCAAAGACAAAACCAATATTGGATAGAGCGCTGGGGGCAGATACTGAACTGAGTAACTGGGGTGATTATTGCAGGAATCGATGCAGACAGTAACACACAGGAGCATCGTGGCTGGCCGTTTTTGTTGCATGTTCTTGACTTTCCTCCTTTGGTCTCTTATATTTTCCTGTGCTTTATCATACCAAGCTGGTCTGACTGGGGGTCTTTGCTACCTTCTGAATATTTAACAATCATTATTAGCACTTTTTACAAAACGCTATGATGGTTTAATGATGTAGGCATCTGTCTCCTAGCAGACAGGCTAAGATGAACAAGACAGCACAGATCATTGAACAGCTGATGGCAAATTTCAGATGTCACATTATCATCCTGTGCTAACATGGAACAGGAATCACATTTTATTGTATTTTCACTTGTCATGTCAAGGACTTCTGCTTTACTAACAATAATATCAATAATATAAATAATGACCGTACATAAAATACTATTTCCATTATTCATTTCTGACAGCAAAGACAGGCTAAAGCTAAGACTGACAGCATGGCTTCTTTTTCCATATTCACAGTGCATGTTTTTATAAAATCATATGAAATTTTCTGAATGTTAAAGTGTGCTGTCATTTGTATATCTAAAGCTCTCTTAAGATGCATGTTATACACAGAATGAAACAAAAATCTTCAGGCTTTTCACTCCTTGTATAATTCCCTAGAGTTCCACAGATGCTATAAAAACCCTTAAGCCATAGAAGTGCGACAGTACAGTATTTCATACAGTATTTATATACATTTCTGAACAGAATATTGCACTGTATGAATAATCTTTGTAACTTCCAAATATTTATGTTTCTAAATCTTGCCCTTTGTATGACTACAGAAATTGCAGGAAATAAACCCTCCCTTGTGTATTCACAGGAATCTGGGTTATCTGACTTTTAAGCCAAATTCAAAACATACTTCAAAAGCAATTGCCACACAGTAGACACTGTTAATGTGAGTAACTTAGTTACATCTCTGCCATGTGAAGTAAAGGCTCATGCATTTTCCTGAACATACATATCAATACATATAAAAAAAGCTGATGTTATTTTCCTCTTTCAAATTCACTGAGAATCCACAGACAGCTGACACTCTTTACATTTACATAAAGCTTGAATCTATGTCTTCAGTTAAAAAACTGTGAACTTACACACAAGTTATCCCAACCTGTGTTTCAGGCTTGATTTCAAAATCACTTTATGTAAAATTTTTAGATCAGACTGTCCCCTATGCAGAAATCAGACAGAAGGAAGTCTGTGAACCCTTTAACAAAAATTCCTCAGCATCCACATTTTAGGAAATGTTTTTTAAGTTTCCTTAGTTTATGTCCAGCTAGTACTATGAGTCCCAAGTTCCCTAAAGCCAAAGTACCCTCACATAGCTTTCAAAATGGTGAGCAGAGTTGTCTGCTTGGGTCTGACCACTTTAGTTATGAAATCAGTTACTTTGGCTGGACGGGATGCAGCACAGCAGAACAATTCATCAACTGGTCCTTACTGAACAGCTCACCAGGCAAATGACCTATGCTTGACAAATGCTTGACTCCTCTCCAGATAATTCCTATGCACTTCTTTGGAAAAGATTCCTCATGAAGCAAGTCTTAATGGGAAATACCAGAAGACTGCAGGAAAAGGTTCATATGTACCCTTTGCTGCTCCATAACATGCTTCTAAGCAGCTGCTCACATATGCTGCTCATATATGCTACTGTATTGACCAGGCTTACATTTCTTGGAATTTTAGCCCTTTCAAAAATTATAAATGGCAAATATTAGAGTATTGGTGTATTAACACTAACAATTCGTATCAATGTATTAATACATTTTTGTTACATGTAAGTTACATTCTTGTTGGCTATTTCTAGGTCTTCCCTGAGAGGAAAGCTAAATATTACAAATAGCATTAATTAAGCTTTACTCTCTTACTGATTATCCTTTTTATTTCAAGTTCAGACCACAATTTTGTAACTGCTCAGTTAGCCAAAAATTCTTCAGAATTTAAAAATTGACTTTCTTGTATGTTTTTTCATTGGGCAACAATAAGAGTTCCAGTATTGTTAGTTACTCTTTCAGGCTTTCTGTGAATTAGTTCTGAGCATTTGGCCTAAAATTGCTTCTGCTGCAGACAGAAATACCAAAGTGTAGCTCCCACTCTACCAATTGTCTGGAAATGTCTCCTCATTGACTAATTACTTACAGTAAATACAGAAGAATATTTCTCAAGAAGCCAGTGTTAGCTGAAATATTTAGATAAGAACAGGATAGTCATTGCATGTGGGAAAGCAACAGAACTCCAAAAATCCAGGCAACACAATATGTGAGGAGAAAGGGTGGTGAGTAACTTTCTTCATGTCACTCTGTTGATTAGTAGAGCTGCTCACAGCAATTATTCATACATGGAACGTTGCAGGTATCTCTTTCCTCACACCAAGCACAAATTTTATTGTTATGGCCCCAAGGGTTCACCCCTGCCTCATTGCACAGGAACTTCCAGGAAATGTAGGCTGGACTTAACAGATGACAGAAAAGACAAAGCAAAGACACATAGAAGAACAAAAAATGCCACCGCAAAAAAAAGGAGGAAAAAGACAGAAATTTGCAATGGCAATTGTGTTTCCATGTATGACTCCCCATTCACCCACCTACCCAAAGCAAGGAAGTTGTGGTTATGACTGAAGGCTTTGCTTCTTCCTCCCCGCAGGCTCGGCACTGCCCACAGGAAGGGAAATGCTCTCCTGCCTGGTGCATGGACCCAAACTTCACAGCACCTCACAGGCTTACCAGGGGTTCTGAGGAGACTGCTGGGGATCAGATGCCAGGCAGGAGACATGGAGAGCTGCTGGATGGCAAGGCCAGGTTGCAAGGAAGCATCCTGCCTTTTTGGAAAGGGACACTGCTGTTGCAGTCAAAACGTTTTGTTCTGAATGCCTCCCTCAGTAGTTCTGTGTGTCCTTAATTTCAGGGGTGGCCTTACTGCATTTATGTTCTGATAATCCCAACTGCAGGTACTGCAAGACCTTTCTGTGTTACTGCTTTGGTGCTTTTAAGAAAAGGTGGTGCAAGTCTATCTCAAACCTTTGACTGACTTGGAGATTCATCACAGTCGAAGTCTATTTGCACTTGGGTTTCAATCCTGAGAAATGGTTAATGCCACTATTGCAAAATTTATATGAAAGCTTCTTTCAGTGGTCACCACTTACAGAAAAAAAAGGGTTATATATAAAAGACTCTTTGTTTCTCTCATCAATTTGATCCTGGTCAAAAAATGAGATTTATCCATAAGACTTCTGATGCAATTAGTGGAAGTTTTGTGTCTAAAATGCCTTTACAGCTTTTAGAACCTCAGACTATGGCTGCTTGCACTATTCAGGTCAGAAAACCAAAGAAAGACATACATTTTGGGTGGCTGTTAATTTTTTTCTCTTGAATCAGGACAAACAAAAAATAAAAGCCGTAAAAGGTATTCTTACAATGTAAATTAATTTTATTCAAAACAGATTAAAAAAACTAACAAAGCTTGCCTAACTACATGAGGTAGTACATGTAGCAAAAGAGAAGGCAGAATATACTATTCTGAAAAATGAAGAATATGAATAAGTTTACAAGTTGGAGTGAAATAAATTCAACAACAGAAACAAAATACATCAAAAATAAAGTTTAACAGCTTTTCAGTCTTAAAAGCACCAATACACTTTTCATAGAAAGAAATATAGTATCACCACTACATGTTCTTCATATACCATAATATGGTAAAATTAATGCACCAAGCTGTTCACCATAAATGAATTCTTTAAAATTGTGAAGCAACAAATGACGTAATTGTCATTGGGCTTCATACCACTATACTTCCTGGCCTGCAGGAGTATTTGCCAGGTCACAAGGAGCAAGGTTAGCCTTTGTTACCATTTTCTTTGGTTTTTTTGAACATTTACCCTCATATTAATGTGTAGTATTTTGATAACATTTATAGCTCAAGGCTATAAGCTTGCAAATTTTTATGTATGTGTACAATTCTACATTTTTTCTGGACCCAAACTTACATAAATTGAAATAATCACATGGCAAAAATAAAGCATGTGTCTGTGCAGAACTGCAGGTTTATTCCTTAATTTCAGGTTACTGCATTTCTCAATACAACAATTTTATCAGATCCTTCAAGTTTATATATGTCTGTTTCTCACACACCCATCCCAAGACAGTGGAATATCTGTGAAGGACTGAACCATAATGAATTATGGTTATTTGAACTAAAGAGCTTACCAGCATCCAATAAATATTTTATTAATCTATTTAAGAAATAATAGACATGAATGGCCCAGTCTCTTAAAAATATTTTTTGGAGGAAAACATGCTAACATGAACCAGGGCTTCTTCCTATATTTTGTATTTCCCATTTTACTTCAAAATAGGTATTTTTACTTGTTATGGTTAGTGTGAAATTGAGAACAATCTAGATCTTCATTTATGCTTGCATGGCTAATGCTACTATAAATCATCAAAAAGATATATATGCTTTTATTTTACTTTAAGGCATGATTTATTTATCAAAATATTGGGATGACTTCTTTTATATACATTGAAAATAAAAACTCAGGCCTCCCTAAGGCATAGTTTTAAGGTTACTGTTAGTGGCATATATAAAGCACCATATAATAATATATTCATATGAAGAAAACAAAGAACATTTGTGAGCTTTGAATTAACTGTATAGGAGTAACTGCTAAGAAAATATAGCAATATTTAACACAGGATTCAAAGTGTTCTTATATATCATTACAGATTTTCAAATGAATTTTTCTCCCATGTTTATTTTTACAGATTTTTTCCATTAAGATTTATACGTAATTTAAACTTTTTGGTGGAAAGCAGTATACATCTTCTGTACAATAATGTTACAGCTTTATACAAATTTTAGGAATTACAAGAAATGGCCTGTATTAATCTTTTCCAAGTGCTCTTGTTTCACTTGCCTGTTTTATGTTTTACTTGCTAGATTCAAACAACGGCAAATACTCTGAAAGCCTTGCTTCCTGGAGGATTCTGTAAACTGGAACATAAAAACATTGCTTATGTTATTTTTAAGACTGTAACACTCCAGTAACAACTTTTTTAAATTTTAATTTTTAATTCTAGTATCCTGCAGCATTTCTTGTGACAACTCATAAATTTAGCTATCTAGGATTTCTTTAAAACTGCTGCAAATAAAAACTACATAAATTTCAGATTTTTTTTCCCCTAACAGCTTATTAGGAACAAATCACAACATAAAAAAAATGAAATAATCCTTTGTGATGAGGGATTCTAGATTCTAGTGTAAGGAATTGAAGCAAAATATAAATAGTGTTTTGGAAATAGAGAAAACATACATCTTGTGCTTACTATTCTAGCAACTGTACTTGGAGAGAACTTGCAGACCCAAGAGATTACTTGTTTGCTAGTTGCTTATACAACGAAGCGTAGATTTCTACAGAGACCTAACATCTAAGAAAAACAAAGGGAATTCCTTCTGAATGGATAAATATCTGGCTTCAAAACAAAAGAAACAAAAACACCCAACTCCAATGAAATTTTGATAGGATAAGTATTTTTGCCTTAAGTTGGACCAGCATGTCCTATTTAATGATCCATTGTTTTTTCTTTAGCAAACCCTATCTGAAGATTATCTGGGAAGGAAAGGGAAATGGAGGTGAAAGCAAGGAAAGGCACAATGGAACAGGTTGGCTGCAACAGCATTAGAATTCATCTTCTTCTGCTTCACAGAAAACTTGAATGGGACTCTTCTCCAAAGTGCTGACCTCCCAGACTTTACCAAGATGATTTATGTGTAAATATATGTGTATTTATACATATTTTAAAATGTATATTTATAGATATTATATAATACATATATTAAATATAAAGTATAAATAATGATCAAATTTGCAACATTCTTCCTGTCTGCATCTCTACTCAAAAAGATTTACATGGAGAGCAAAAGTGTCAGTAAGGAGGCACTCTAAGGAAACTGGGTGATCACAGAGAAAAGTAAAAAAATAGGTAAAGTAAGTCATCCATTGAGTAAAGAAAATCTGTATTTTACAAGCTTCCAGATTTTTTGAAAGGTCTGAGAGAAAGAGAGCAGACATTCCCCTACCCCCAATTAAAAGCAAGACAAAAATACTCAATATTTTCCTACTTCTGGGTTTTCTAAAGAAACTTTTTGAAGTTTTTTCCCACTCCAATTTCTCAGAAAGACTATAGTCTGGGTTAGGTAACAATCATTTTTAGTCTAAGAAACATTCTTAGCTTTAGAGGATGAGAAGAGTGGTACAATGTTTTAAAGTAATTTCTCTTTCTTCCTTTAGAACTTGGAGAACCCTTTCAGGGATTAAATTTAATCTGCAACATATAGCCATGTGTTATCATCATACAATGCACAAATACACTCAATACAACTAGTGAACTTTCACAGCATCTCCATGTCTTTCAGAAAAACACTGTTAACAAATTATTAAAAAAAAAGTTTCAATGATTGTGAATTTTCATGTTTGTGACTATTAAGTATGATTCAGGATCACTGGTTCGATACCATGTAAATCACTAATGAACAGTTCATCAGGAACCAATGAAACTGCATCATTAATGTTAATTTTTAAAAAATCCCTAAGGATGTAAAGGCAATTTTCTTATCAAATATTGTGTTAGTTGCTACAGAACCAGCAAAGCAAACAAGAGGTTTACTTTATTTCATAAGCAGCTTTTCAGGGCAATGTTTTATGAGCTTAGAGGAGGCAGGCAGCTCCACTACCACAGCTTCTCCCAAGTCACCACAGCTGTTACACAAGCTCTGTAAATCACCCCTTGTTGCCTGTTTGGCTTCTAGCACTGCCTCAGGTACAAACAGACACAATGCAAGACTGTGAACCTTATTGAGGTCAAGAGTAAAGTGTAATCTTTGCAAATGGGCTCTGTACCTTTCTGAATATATCCCATTTTGAAAGGAAGCAACATAGACTTTTCTTTTGTCTACTGGCATAACATCAACATAACCGCCCTGGTTGCGGACCACACCAGCGTGCACTGCTGCCCGGCAGATACTGGAGATCTGAGGAGTGAAGAAAAAGATTAGCTTTGCAGTCATCCTTTTATTCCATAATTTTTAAGAAGAAGACAAATAAAGGTCTTTAAACCAAGTTTAGGAAACATAAAATAATTATATTTATTGCACGACTAGTTTTATTAGTCTTACAGTATTTAAATCTGCTTCATAGGAATTAGGCCAATTTACAGGAATACAGACATTGCCTTTCAGGTCACTTTCACCATGATGTAAAAATAATTTATTTCAGGCTATTTCTTTTCAAAGATCAGGAACGTTTGAATTCTTGAGCCTTTCAAAATGAAAGAATCTATCAGCCAAAACATCAAACATCAGTGAAATGATCCATATTCAAAGGGAGAATCACAGTTTCCTATCCAGGCATGGGTAAATACTAAAAGCTAGTTAGATGAAAGGTATAATGTGAGCATGAGACTGAAGATAAGAGGTCTAAAATGAAAAGTGTCTGTGAAGTTAACAGCACCTGCAGTTTCCTGAAACCTCTATTCTCTGGTCACTAATGCCCCTCATGAACCCATGAAGAATAAACTATATCCACAGAAGCATTCCTCAGTGACAATCTTGATAATGTTAATTTAAATAAGTGATTTAATCTTGCAGTACTCTGTTACTCTTTCAGCATTTTAAAAATTGTCAGAAGAATGAAACTTTTTAAATATTCCAGAAGGTAGATCCCAATCTTTAATACATAGCATAGCAAAGTGCAGTTCCAGCTACAGTGAATCTCTACTTGGAGACAAGCTTTTTGGTGGAAAAAGTCTTAAATGCAATAGGTTTCTCCACAAGCAACCTTAAAAAACTTAGTCAATATAAATAGCTGGTCAAACAGGCCACTATTTAAACAAAAACTGCATTTCTTCCAGTTATAACTGGAATAATTTATACGTTATCACAGCCATTTTGCAATCTCAATGCTATATAAAATCAGGAATTTAAAATAGCAATGATTTTCCTACTGTCACTCTAAGTGCAGGACTTGCCAGGTTCACTCGTATTTAGTTAGTCTTTCAGTGTTCCAATATTTAAAGGAGTAAAGATCTGAAATACTTCATGCAAGTAATCTTTTGCAAAGATACTTTAGAGTTTTTTTCCACGCTGCTGGGTGCAGTTTTAGAACATGCCAGCAAGAATGCCATTTAAACCCCTCTGTACTTTTCTTCCTCCCAAGATTGTAAAACTTTTGTTATATCCTGAACACCAACAGATGCATTATTGTTATGATTATAGCATCCCTTATTTATCCATACTGTGGAGTAACTAATCATGTGCAATTTCAAATACCCAGGGGGAAAAATGGCCTCTGCAATGCAGGATTACAGTCAGAAGAAATAAAAGATGATATTTACAAGGCAGTTAACTACACTCAAGAACTAGAAGAATACTATTCATTCTATTCATTCCTAGTACAATAACACAGCAGTAACTTTGTTTTCAGTTCCCACTAGAGATATAAAAAAAAGCTAGAGGTACAACTGGGGAAAAGAAAGATCAGCTTTTTCACCTCTGTAACAGTAACCAAAATGCTACACTCTTTACATCATGAGATAGGGATGTACCTTCATAATTACAGTTGAGGGTAGCTAAGATACTGGCTGTTCCCATGTTATTTGAAATTTCTAGTCAAGTAAAAACGAAAGAAAAAGTTAAGGGATGTAGATTTTGACAGAAGAGGCTGACTACTTGTTGGAAACCATCTCCAGCAAAGGATGGGGCCATTGTTAGGGCTGGTATGACAAGTGGACCAATCAAGTACGGCTGGGCTAATGCTCAACATTTCAAAAGTGAAGGCAAGACATGGAATACGTGAAAAAGGAGAGGTCAGAAGACTGGGGTTGATGAAGCCAGTTCAGAGGCTATTTTCAGATGAAAAATAAACTGATACTCTGATGCTACTCCAGATGAGACTGGACAACAAATACACATACATTTTCAATATACAAACAATTAAATGAGTATAAATTCATAGTTATGAACTAGTTTATAAGAATAGCTATGAATATATGTATTTCGTTTTATAAACACATGCAGAATACATTTTTTTCAGAAAGTATTATCTACCCTTATTTCTCAAGAAGTTCTTGTCTTGGAATGAGACTATTAGACATTCATTTAAATGGAATCAGATTCCAGAAGTGATGCCACAGTGTTTCCTATGTTCAATATTATTGTCATCGAGATCACACTTCCTTGAACCACTAAGATAAGCCTCCTGTTGATTTAAGCAAAACAGGATTTCACTATGTCTATCACAAATTTCAGCATATTTTTTGTGGTTTACATCAGCACCCTTGGGTCACTTTCTGGAAGACTTCAAAGACTTGAGGTTGTTTCTTTAATTTTGATGAAGAAATTCCAAAGGATATATAAGGTAGTATTTTTAAGTTAGTATAAACATTTCATACAGCATTATATGGCCGTGCTTCATCACTGTGTTGTGAACACTCCTAAACTTGTTAGTATTTTTAACAGGTCATAGGATCTGAATACCAAGTTGCTCATTTCCCTTCTTTGGGTACTCCACAAATACCAATATCTACCACAGCATATCATTACTCTACAAAGGCATTTAAATCACAAGTGTCTTTAGCATACCATCATAGGAATATGGAGCTATGGACTACATAGCATATCATATAGGAATATGGACTACATCATAGTCTCTATATTTTATCATAGCAGAGAATTATGAATACTCTTGCAAAAGTTTCAGGGAATATTTCCATATACAGTTACTGAAACAAAATCAGTATGACCAAAGCCCTCAAATGGTATAAAATTATACAACTCCATCAAACTCTTTAGATAAAAGATATTTGTTGCTCTCTAGCCCCCAAAAGAAGTTAGGTAGACACTCCTAAAAAGTAAAATTAATTCTGCTCTGCAGATACCTATCTATCTCCTTTACCACTCTAGTCTCTGTACTACATACTACTACAAACGTAATCTAGAACAGCACCTTCTGTGTAAATATCCACCCTGACAGCATGTGGTAAGATTCCCATCTCTGGATTCCAACCTGTATTTATGTCCATTTTTTCCTAAAAGCACACATTTCTATACAATGGAGATGAATGATGAGATAGTACACCTAAAATAATTTTAAACTAATTAAATTCTAATTTTAACTCTGTAAAACTAATTAAAGTCACCTGGGACTTCTCCAGCCGAAGTAAATACATATTCTGAGATTTCCTCCTGTTAAACACATGCATGTCTTCTTTCTCCTCAACAGTCTCTTCTAACTCACTGGGAAACTTTGTCTGTAGCCCTTAATTGCAATCACAGAGCTGAAATAAAATCATCTTCCTCAAACTGCACTTGCATTGAGTCTATTTTCATAGACTCTTTTATACACATTTATACACATTTCATAGCCTCTTTTATACACATTAAGGATCCAGCCAACAAATCAATTATCTTTCTAAAGTGGAAGTACTATTCACACCTGTGACACTACTTATGGACGAGAGCATTTTCAGGACAAGACACTCAGGTAATCTAATGAACATTAGTTAGTTTCAAAATACTGATGAGTAAATATTTGCAAATTATTTTCACACATTTCAAAGAACTGGAAAGTAGTGAAATCATCTCACCCAGCTGGTTGCCATACTACTCTTTATGGCATCCACAAGACCGTTAAACCATAGAGTTTACTGCCAAAAATGTGAACTGCTTTCTCTGCCACTACATCCTGGCTTCTCCATAGACAGATGACAAAGGAGGGGCATAAAATAGAAATCTCTTTTCAGGTTTTCTACCCACCTCAGAACTAAACATGTTGTAGAAAAGACAGGGAAAAAACTTGACTAGCAAACAGAATGACAAGAAAAAAAGTCTGTTAAAATAATATGACAATGTGAGACATTTTATACAAAGAGATCAAAACTCTGTTGCAAATATTTAGCTATCCACACAGATAAGAAATATTCAAAGTATGAAGACTGTGGACATTTATTTTAAGAGTAATATTTTTTGGTATAGTCTGACAGAAGTTAAGGCTGCATCAGGATCTAAAGTGAAAGGGTTTAAATAAGTACACTGCTAATGTTGAATAGTGGGATTTTTGATAAAAACTGAAAGTGGGTCCAGAGACCAGTGAAGCCTACAATGAATTTTCAAATAATTTTCCATATCTTCAGCAGCTGAGTACTGCTAACTTAAATGAGAGCCTCTGAAAAAGAACTTTTGAAAAGACTGTGTGAAAAATCAGCATATGAAAGAAAACTGTATATCAATATTCTATCTTATAGTTACATTATCATTTTTTTCGTAGAATTTTATATCTCATTATATAATACAATGTAAATCCCTATACTTACATCAGAATAAATTCGTGTACCAATTACACGAGCGTAGTGTGGATTTGCCTGCATACAGTTGTGAGGACAATACACCCTGAAAGATCAAAAACAAACCACATACAGTTAGAAAGAGTATCAGGATTAATATATCATGTTCAATGACAGCATTAGTAAGTATAAATCAAGTTGATTATCTGTACATATGGGTCTATAATGCTATTTAAAAGCTGTCAGTTTTTAAGGCTTTGACCATACAGTTGAAAGCATTGCTAATGTGTTAAGGTTCATAATGAAGTGCTTAAAATCATACTTTAACAAGTTTGATCTTCTTTTCTTTCATAAGCAGATGGTGTTCTTGCTCAGCATGTGAGGCAAGTAGAAAACTCAGTGAGAAGAGAGACTGTTCATTATTCTATAATATATATGATTCTAAGCGCCCTATACAAAATGTGCAGTCAGATATCTTCACAGAAGAGACTGATCTGAGTGAGGACCTGTTATGATACTGATGACTGGTGATACAAGCCAATTTAGCAACTTATAATGAAGGTGAGCATTGGCATCTGTGGTTAGAATGAAAAACTTTGGAAAGTAGTGAGATTCCTAGCTGATTCTGGGAGATCAGAAACCTACCAAAACAAAGACTGTCTTTATTAACTGCATTTTGTTAATCTCTGAGGAAAACTTCCTCTGTGATTCATGTCTTTATAGCTTCAAAATGCACAGGAAAACTATGTGGGAAGCTAAGAGTAGTACAAAAGGTGTCAGCATCTTATTTGCTAATTGTGATATGCTTCAAGCAAGAACCATGACTCAACTCTAGGACTACTCTGAGCTATTTCATTTCAAAAATGGAGCCACCCTACACGGGGCAGCCCTGAGCAAGTGCTATTCTCCAAGATGTTATCCAGGCTCAAATCGGTATTTGGCAAGTCACATCACTTGGGCATACTAGAGTCTTGCCAGATGGGTAACTAAAGCATGTTGATAGAGTCAGGAAACATACTTTTGTCAGAAGGAAGCAAGAAGTCAAAGAAGCCTTTTGAAGACCTGCTGATTTATGAGTCAGGAGTAAGAGGGGAAAATGAGGTTGTGTACTCAATGCCATGGCTGATTACTGCTTGTAATTCCTGAGACTACATTTTCAGAATTAAGAGCATGCACAGAATCTTGAATGAATCTCTGCTTTTGTGAAGTTCCTTAAGTTGACACATCAGAATGATATAATTTTTAACCTTGTACTTCTTTTTCAATTTTCCTAAAGACAAAACCTATTTTTCTCCTAATGAAGCTAGCTTTAGTTTTGAATAATGAAGAAAAATAGACAAAGATTGAAGTATGAGCTTGTACCCATCCATTCCTGTGTTCCACTTCTTACCTTACGTCTTCACATCTTCCAGTTAGAAAGCCAGGAGTCATAGCCAAACACCAAGTAAGTCCATGGACCCAAGTGCTACATGAAGGGATGTTTTCCTAGCAGTTTTGGCTTTGTACTTGTTTCCTGTGTTGGCTGTAGGATTGCTATGAAAGTAATCCTGTGGATATCTCCAGCTTAATTTGTGGTAAATCATGCTACAGTGTATTTACCTTTGACTCATCTATGGTTTTAAGAACTGTTACTGAATTCCTTTGTAAAAATATTGCGGTACAGGCGCCTTTCAAAGAGTTAAAACACAGTCTTCAAAGAAATGGCACAGATATTTAAAGCCAACCTGCAGACCAGACATATTAACCAGATATATTTCAATTTTTTTTTATCAAGTTTCTCCAGAACTCCCAAGCAAATTGGTAACTTCTACGATAAATATCTGAATTTTATCCTCCTATTGTATCTGTTTTACAGGTATATAAATTGAAATAAAGTGTACTTTGCCCAAGGTGCATATATATAAAAATGGACAATGAAAAATAAAAACACACTTTTATTCACAGTCTTTAGTCTAATGATTTCACTAAGATTAGCAAGAGGATCTTAATGAGTAAAAGAAAAAGAGACTTTCCTAATGAAAAATCCTGCAGATCATCTTTACCTCCTTCTACTAAGACCAAAGACTAAAATATCACTTGAACATTTCTGACTTCATTTATACAGCTACTGTTGTCGCCTTTCTCAACAACTTAAGACAACTTAAATTAGTAAATGGCAGAAAATAGAGCAGCACTTTAAATTAATGACATTTTATGAATTTTACCTTGGACAGTGTGAGGCTGGTTTTTGAAATGGGCATAGCTGTTCCACTGTGGTTTCACAGGTGATAGCCTGAACTGAAGAAAATAAAATAGAAACAAGTAAATGTGTGCTATTTAGAAAAAAAAGAGTAGTGCTGAGCTTGTAAGAAATAAATACTAACCTGTTACTTTAGAGACAGTGAAGGAGTTAGCAGATTGGTATTTTCTAAAGAACAAATATTAGAAATTACCAGTAAATAACATATTTCAGTGATTTCTTTTAGCTAGAATAATTTTTATTAGACAATATGGAAATAAACCCAAGACAATGTCCCCAGTCAGTTTTTACTCACTGCACCCCCTTCTCCCCAGTTGGGAGTCTATTTATTGCAATGACACATTTACTTTGTACTCCCAGTGAATCTGTTTCTAAAACAGGAATGTGTTTTAAACTCTTTCAGGAATTTAATTTGCTAACAGAATGTGCAGTAGATACCAATTATGCAACATACTGGTCCCTCATAGTGTAGCATGTGGTTGCTCAGAAGCTTTCATCTACCAGAAGAAGAAGAGATCATTCACTTTCTGCTGAAGTTCATTCATATAAACAGCTCCAACACTGAGAAGAGTTTCTCCTAACAGCCTTTCTGAAACATTTCATCATATTTTTTTCTTGGATCTTGCATCTCCTGTTATCATGAGCATCATTAAAAACTCAGTATAACATGCAAGAGTAATTTTTTCTCAGTAATTAATTGGCACCCAGATGTATCTGCTTCCTCTTGTTATAAAAAATCAGGTATATAGGTTATGTAGCTTCACTAAAAATTGATGAACATTTCTATTTTACTCCCATTATCTTCTGTTTTCCTCGTCTTTTAACTCCTGGGATATGCCTCTGATTCTGATATTTTTCATCTGTAACAAAGCTGATGATGCTTTTGGCACCATAAAGTTACTTATTAAAAAAAGAAAAACAAACCACGGAAATGATTCCCTATTCACCTTTGGAGCAAATTGCTCCAGTGGACTCCACTGTTTGCCTGCATTGGTTTATTTACTTGTATGACCCATCAATTTCACATTGCTCATTTATTGGATTCCAATTCGTTTTCACTGAGGTAGCTCATACTTCTGTTGCCCTAGCATTGTTGAACACTGATGTAGGAATATGTATTCTATTGCTGACTAGCTTGTTGAGATACTGAGAACAGTACCTATCCTAAAAAAATCCAACAGCTGAAAAAACATTGTATTAGCAAACCTGATAAGAAATCAAAGGAGCTGAAGATTAGGGTGTTTGCTCTATGCTGCCCTGACACTTACTTTTCTGTACTCTCTATTCTGTTTTGCAATACACAGAAAAGGTGAGATCCACTTTATTTCATCTATTCTTGAGTAGATATCTAGTTCATGCAAGGCTCCATCTACAGACACTGGTGAGAGTCAGGTAGCTGCAAGGCATCCCCGGCTTTGTTGATGGGCCTTTTGAAAGTTTGAAACTTTGGTAAATAATCTCTATTTATTCCATAGCCAAAATACCTTGCCCCGAGTTCCAGTTCTCAGAGGATAGGTGCTAAATACACTCTCTAGGCTGGACACTCATACAGTTTTGTCTCATATAGCACAGAAACACAGATTTCAACTGATGGGAAATCAACTGATTCCAGTTTAAAGACTTTTTTTACAGGTTATCTACTCCTACATTTGTAAGAAAGCTGGCTCCTAATACGTTAGTATTGATATAATCAAGATTTACTTCCCTCTTTGTATCAAAGTAAGTAAAAAAAGAACTATTTGTCTGTATCTTCATTTTTAGGCAGGCAAGTCAAACCACAGTCAGGTCACTGGATATCCAAAGAAGCTGATTAATATCAATGCCTTAAGTGCTACCCAGGTAGACCAAATTATACGCCACTGAATTTAGTCTACCAGGTCAGTGCTCCTCTCTATGCTGGATTAGACATATCTGTAGAAAAGAGAAATGATGACAGGTGTCATAGCCCGTGTCATGTGTTTGCACAGCACAGAGTGAGAGCACAGCCTCTGATGATTACCTATCTCCTTGACTCTTGGGTTTACACCTGAACCAAATATCTCACTCAGAAAAATTCTGTTTTCTTTCAGCTCAATATTACTTCTATGAGCTACACATACACCACTATTACACGTATATTAACTATAGACAGAAATAAGGACAGCAATTTACAGCTCTGAAGAATACATTATGATCTAGTGAAGTGTAATTTGCAAATACTAATAACATCTTAGATTCAAATATACTAATACTGATGTTTTTACATCGCTGGATAATTACATATGAAACTGCCAAGCATTCTTCACTTCTATGTGTTGCTTTTCTGGGTTTTCCTTTAGCATGTCTACAAGTATTTGGAGCTGTTTCCACATACCAGTCTTAGGGAAGGCACCTCAGCAGTGCAGTACACCTCCAAATGAAGTTTGCACAGTATGGAATATTATTCCATCACTGGCCAATGCAGAAATAGTGCAAAATATTTGTGCAAAATGTAATATGTAGACTGTGGAACTGTGCTGAAATTACCGAACACACTGGAAAAGATGTATTTCCTCTTGGTTCCTATGCACACTAAAAGAGGCTCATTTACAAACACAAACTTGTAATATTATTGCTTTTTTAATTGTCATAGATTGCTCTGCCCATGTCCAAAACGCATAAAACAATCTTCCAGTATGTACTAGTTTTCGACAACAAATAGATACTCTTACCAATTAATTAACTGAATACTCCCAATTTTAAGATTATTTAACTACAAACACTAACTTACTGCCCAAGTGACTGTAAATTATTTAACTTTCTTTTGCATTATTATTGTGCCAACTCTCTGTCCACTGTTAAATGCTGGCTAAAGTTTCAGAATGGATACAATATCTCTATACCCATGTGCCTTTTTATAGCATTTTCATATTCTTTATGACAAATAGCATAGCAAAATGTTATTAAAAATGTGATATATTTTGTATGAAATAAAAATAAAACAGGTGAAAACCTTTTCATACATTTTAATTTTAAGAAAAAGCTTACCCAATTGACTGAACGCCATTTCTGTAAGACTTGATGAAGTAATTTTTCCTGCCTTGCCTAGTGACATCAACCCAACCACCTTCATTGTCTAGGATGCCATAATGTATGGCAGCTTTACAAATACTGGATTGCTGAAAAATAGAGCAGGAAAAGCAGATCCATGTCAGACAAAAACCAGGTTTTAATTACAGTGTGTCATTAAAAACTTGGCAGAGAGTCCTTTATGTGTGACTTGGTCTATGTAGGTGTTATTTCAAACAAATAAACCACCACTTTGCCTTACTCAAAGATAAACTATTCTCATTTACAGCGTATTTTTTCACAGTAGCTGTTATTTCCTCTACTGTTTTCCCGGTCTACAGAGTAAATTATATACTCTCAGCCAGTATTAAGGTTACACA
This sequence comes from Aphelocoma coerulescens, assembly GCF_041296385.1. Classification (NCBI taxonomy): domain Eukaryota; kingdom Metazoa; phylum Chordata; class Aves; order Passeriformes; family Corvidae; genus Aphelocoma; species Aphelocoma coerulescens. The sequence goes on along the minus strand of NC_091015.1, from coordinate 136,198,344 downwards.
AGCAGGCCCATCTTACTGAAACAGTTCATGCAAGCGTACTCAAAAACTGCTGTACTTCTCTTTAGTTGCACCATCACATATTTGCACATAAATATGTGGACACAAAAATTCTACTTCTGTGTATGTGTAAGTGTGAAGTACATTTGTACAGTACATACAGAAAAGCAGATGCAAATTTAGGTCATCTGATGCTATCTTAAACATTTGGTGTAAGCTTTTACTTTTGGTGAATGCTGACATCCTCAAAATCCATTCTTAATACGATTTTAACTAGTATGCCAATAGAAAAGACATTTCACTAAACACTCTACTGGTACAAAATCTAATTTAAAAGTATTTACCATTTCATAATGTACACTTCCAATAACTTTGGCTTTGCTATCCAAACAGCCAGCAGGACATTCATACCTAAGAGAATTAAATACAACTTGGTCTTAAATCCTGGGATTACAAAAAGGGAAAATATTCCAGCTCACATACAAATATAGCCTTTGAGAAAAATCTCAAAATGACAACTGTAAAATTTACCATACCTATTGCAAGTTGTTCCTTTGCACTGATCTCTTAGCCTTACTTCACATGAAACAATCTGAGCTAAAACAAGCAAAAAGCAAATTCACTGCAATGAATTTGATACTAGATAATTCAATTTTGTTGACAACTTGCAAATCAGGTAAATTCCTTACACATTTGCTGTGTGCTTATTACTTCATTTTTCTCACTGTCATCAGTGCCTGTGGAGGCTGAAGGTTGATGTGTTCTTGGCCAGCTTTGCACAGTTGCATCCTGGGCTTTGGATCTCTGACGTTCAATCTCATTGGTTTCCTCTTCTGGTTCGTGGGGGGAATAAGGTCTTTCTGAATCCTCTGTTTCAGAAAATGGGCAAAAAAAAAAATCTCTCAGAAAAAAAAAAATCAGTGTGGAATGTAAATCCCTTACTGTGTTTCGGTAATACGGCTTTGTTCTCAAAAAGTGGTGGACAAAAGGAAGAAAGCAAGGAAAACTCTCCACAGCTTCCTAAGATGGAGAACTCAAGATTAATAAAACACCTCAAGTGTGTTTGTGATAGTGAGCAAAGATATACTCCTTTTTCCCAGCACTAACAGCACAACTGAAGTATGAAACTGCTCTTAATGCTCCTGTTTTAGTATCTTTATGCCATCAGAAAACCAATGGAACAATCTCTCTTACACATGGGCTGAGTTTTACCAAGTTCATAGATAACTTGCAATTAAAGAAGCTTATTCATAGTAACATATACCTGAAAATGAGGCTCTTCTATTCATACATAGTGAAAATAATTCTGAAACACTCATAACTGAATCTACATTTCTTACTTAGGCAAGAACCATAAGGAAGATATTTGGGCATACACATGCAGCTTTCATATGGTCCATACGAAATCTCAGAAGTTATTAACAAAAATTGCTAAATGAGTTGTTCACAGAGTAGAAAAAAAGCAGCAGCTACATAATATGCTGTGTTTCAATGCTATAAAATATGAATAGCATTCCAAAAATTTTAAGAAGTTAATAATCATCCTAGCTGACATTTTCTTTAATTACTAATGTCTTCTAGCTTTGTTATTGATTTTTCACACACCACATATGACAATGTCACTGAGATAATGTTTCCCTATAAACAAATGACTGCATAGAATTCCAGTGTAATTACAGAAAGGCATATACAGAGCACACAATGAGTCTCCATCTTTGTGTACTAAAATCCCTGAACCAGCACTTATCAGCAGGAGTTCAGTGCACTCCATTCCCTCTGGTGAGGCTCAGCCTCACATATCACAAGTACATGCTCCCATTCATCACAGTAAAGTAGGGCCCTAACTGGTCTTTGGGCACACACATAATATATTCTATTCCACTATGTTAAAGTACAATGAGGAAAGAAATCAAAAGAAAAAAAAAAGACATTTCTATTCCCATTTATAGCTGTAACAGTGAAATAGTACATACCTCTGTAACAAAGATTTTCTCTACAACCTCCTCCAAAGCTAGGGGGACATGCAGAACAGGGGCGGCCAGGTTTATAAGGAGCATGACCCCACCAGTTACCTCTTTAAAAAAAAAATTAAAAAAAAAATACCAAAAAATTAATCAGCATATTAACATTAAACAGTACTTAATATGTCAACAAATAAATTATGAAAACCAGAGGCATATAGACCATAACATTTTTCTGATATTCCCAAGTTACAAGCATAGGATGAGAGGAAATGGCCTAAAGTTGCACTAGTGAAGGTTTAGATTGGAAGCATTTTTTCACTGAAAGGGTTGCCAAGCACTGGAACAAGCTGCCCAGGGAAGTGGTGGAGTCACCAGCCCTGGAGCTATTTAAAAGGTACGTAGATGTGGCACTCAGGGACACGGTTTAGTGGTGGACTTGCCAGCATTAGATTACTGGCTGGAGTCAATGATCTTAATGGTCTTTTACAATCCAAATGATTCTATGATTCTACGCCAAATACACAGGATATAGCTGAAAAGTTCATGAAGAAAAAAAATGAAGAACTGACATAAATTGCTGTAAGATCTTTTCAGACTGGCATAGCACGTAAGACTAAATTCCTCCACTTCATGAGAGCAGGCTCCACTCTCCTAGATGGAATATTGTATAAAATTTGATCCTAACCATGGGCTTCCTGTTACACATTCCTTTATGTCACAGTGGGGAGATATATTTATTTTTCAGAAAAATAATCACACTACAATAAAGATCTCTGATGCTGTATATGTACTAAAGCACAGGCCAGAAAACTCACAAGAATATTTGTGCAGAGAAAGACTGTTTGGGAACAATGCTCTATTTTATAACAGTACAAAAACCAGAAAATCCAGACTGATTTCCTTGTGGATTATTTCCTGGACTATAATAAAGTGTCTCACCCCCTCAAGATATTTTTGGGTGTCAATCTACTTACTTAGGAGAATAATTGCATACAAGATAAACTGCTTTTGGCCAAATCTGCCCCCAGATGTTCATATTATGACACAAATTAATTGCACAACCGATTCTGCTACTTGTAGCCCAAACAACCTATGGAAAAGAGGAAAACATGAGGAAAACATGAAAACCAAAGATGATCAACTTAAAATCAAAACTATCTCCAATATAAAAAACTCAAATCACCAAAGCAATGTATTCCCCTCTGTTATAAATGGCTTCAAGTGACCCAATTACAACTGTCAAAAGGCCATTCAGTTATACCCTTATTAGAGAGAAAAGCTTTACCTTGATAGAAAAGATATGTCTCTCATTTTATACAAATACTCTAAGCATATATTTGAAAGTGTAGCAAAACATTTACAAAACAGGATCTAAAGAACTGGTTCTTAGAATTACAATTAACAGATAATTGTGAGTTTTAAGTTATGTTCCCATGTGCTGGAGTTCCTAAAGTACAACCTGAAGATCCAGAGGGGTTCGGATGGGTTTGACTGAGACAACAGAATTTTTCAGCAGTAAAAGAGGTAACAAAGGATAAAATCATTAACAAAATCACTCATATACTGAATAGACCCAAGTCTAACGGATTTTAAATGAATATGCTTTCGTGTCACTGCAATCTAAGGTGGCTGTGCTCCTTTATTCACCTTTCATTGCATATCTCAAAAAAAATCAGAATGACGAACTCTAAATTGTTCAAATGAGACAAATATGACAGGTGTTGAAAATGTATTCATTCAAGGTAAGCCAAATCTGTAGATCCAGCAGGATTTAAAAGCTGAAAGAGGCAAGTACTGTGAAGAATTAGTACCACAAAAAAGCTGTATATATGTATTGATCTTGCATGTAATAGTAAATTTAATTACAGGTACTTTCACAGAAATGGTAAATAAGAACATAGAGGCAACTCTACTTTAAAATTAGATACAATTGTAAATTATGTCAGTAAACAGAAAATTAGTGTTTAAAGAGCAATAATTTTTAAGTTTTCCATTATTATGTCAAAAATTATAGGTGGACTGTAGTATAATCTGAAGATTATGTATTTCCCATCCACTGAAAACATGCTGATAGCCCTCAGAAGAAATTCAGTCTGGATACACAGAATTCAGAAGTATGAGGTAAATAATCTCTATGCTATTTTAAAATCTTCCTGAAGTTAAAACAAGGTCTTAAAAACTAGTTTGATCTGAGGAATTCACCTAAGAAAACTTTTTTTTTTTTTTTTTAAATGAGCTGTTCCTGCAACATATTATGGGAAGGACTATCCAGATTATGCAAAGTGCACTGAGCAGTAACACTCAGTTTAACACTGGGGTTTACGAGCTTTTTCCTCATCCTGCTGATATTTATGAGGATGAAATCTAAAGATTTGTATGACAACCCTACTTTGTGACTGATATACCCAGTGCTTGTAACTATGGAGTGTAAGTAAGCCCTTGTTGGGCTTTTGTGCTGTGATTTCTACTGCAAGTTTAGTGTGCTCCAAGTGTCAGACAGCAACCTAGCTGGAAGTCTCTGCCATTCTTTCCCATAGCTGATAAAAATCAAGCACACCTACATACCTGTGTGTAATGTGTACAAACAGGGCCAGAGCATCTGTACGGACAATATGGGTTGCATTCATGAGGATGAGGATATGTGAAATCTCTCACTTCATCATACCATGCTTGGACATGAAATGTTGGAGGTCTGTACCTAGGGAAGCCAGTAGCAGTGCATTAGATCATTCAAAAGTTGTAGCTTCTACCATTGTTCCTTTAAGTAACAAGCAAATTTTGTTAAGATTTTTAAAAATCTCATACATTACATAAAACAGTATCTTAAATTACCTTCCCCAGTGTGCCCCCAGATTCTGTCCAATTGATGGAAGAAGGCTTGCTGGTCCATGTTCCCAGAGACAGGCTTCAGCCCATGACTCTGCAGATCTCTCCAGTTCTATGTCCCATGTCTGAAATTTGAAAGGCAAGAAAGGGAAATTTTCTTAGAAATATTTGGTGTGTATCTTGTTCTTAAAAAAAAACAAAACTGTGCTTTTTTCGAATTTTTGAAGTTTCCTTTACTGAGGCAGAAGACTGAAAAGTAAGACTTGAAAAAATGTCTGCTGCATTTGTGTTACATAAGAAAGAAAAATGTTTTCACCAAGAGAAAAAAAGTTTTAATCCCTTCACAGCATTCCCTTTAGAAACCATGTGCAGCCACACTGCAGTGAATAAAGCACAAATATGAAACTGAAAGGCTTAGTTCAATTTTCCAAGCAAAATTAAGTGCATTTTCTGTCTCGTGAGCTTTCTTTTTAGTAATGGGCATTTTTCTTAGCCAAAAGGGTATTTTATCCAACCTGCTTTCAAACAAGGCTTTATTTCCTCTAAACTAATAGTTTATGTGAAATGAATGCAATTTCCTCTTCCTTTTCTATAACCAGCTTTTGTTGAAATAATGCACAATTCAAACACAAATTATGAAAACTAGAGTAAGGTTGTCATTCCTTGATTTTATGGCCAGGTTGACAAAAAAGAGACATTCATGATAGTAAGAGGCATGCTTAGAAAAGTCAAAGAAAGACTATGAACTGTTGTTTATCCTTAATTTTTATTCTTTTAGGGAGACGGAAGAATAAGCTTGCAGCTGAAAGCAAATCCAAGTTTCTTTATTTCAAGAGCATACTAAGACACACTCTTCTTGAAAAAGATCATACCATGCTGTGTATGCATAGCTTTTACTGCAGTAAGCTGGGATTTGCTCAAAGTGGTCCATGGCTCTAGTGCAACGTACCCATACTTCTGCTTGACTTTTGGAATTTCCTGATAGCTGCTGAAATAATTTCCAGATACTTGACTCTCTAATACCAACACTCAGGTTAGGAAACTAGAATATTTCCAGGAGAGAAACACATGTCTTGATAGAACCTCAAGTCTTTCATCATACATTCAGAGTAAGTTTTATAAAGTGAGACTATGCTATCTAAATAACAGTAATTCAGTATTTCCAGATCCAAATTCCCATGCAGACACTGGAGATCATGTCTACTAATTTTTGGCACAGATAAAAGGTAGAAAACTCCTTAACACAGCCAAAGACTACACAAATATAACAGACAAATTCCACATGCTAAAATTTATTTTTCTATTGATTTTGACATGCAGTTTTCAAATTATTAATCAGATAACTCATTAAAAACAAGTATGTCCTTGGTTATACAAGACCATGATTATGTAAAGAGTTTATTATCACTCAGTTTAATCCTAGAATATCTGTTCTTGCTTCTCTTCTTCAGAAGTTTTTAACATATTGGATTGCATTTTTTCTGTTATTATTAATATTACCAGCAAGTAAAATATTTACAGGGTACATTTTGGCTCCCAAAATTCAATATTTATTTTGATAGAAATACTCAAACAGTACAATAATGGCAGAATAAATCTTTTAACCCACCTAAGGATACAAAGACCACTGACTTTAGAAAACAGTATGAATTTTCCATTCACCATCCTAGGCCATTATTTCTGTGTCATAAACAACAACTTTTTTTAATCTCCATAAGAAAATATTCAAATCTTAAACCAGGAAGTTTTATATGACAGTTTGTAGAATTCTTTTTCTCCTCCCTTTAATTGTCACACCACCATAAAATGTTCTTCTTGCTATTGTACCCATTGTAAAAACACATGAAGATTAAGATACTTCCTCCATGAGACTTCTACTTCGTTCTTATAGACTTTAGTACAGTTGCTTCATCTTCTACCACAAAATCACAAGACCATAATATTTTAAAATAAAAGCCACTACAGTTTGTCTTTGCTGCATATATTGTATGATATTAAGTCACCTCAAAAATCTTACAACATGTAGATTTAGCTCTTAGGATGAACAAATCATAAAGTTAACAAATTTGCCAAATAATTGCTATTAAGAATAGTTTTGCCAACTGGACTCTGAAATACAAATTTAGAATAAATTAGACTAATGATGGAGCAAAATTTGGGCACCTGATCAGTTTTAGAACTTCCTACCTCCAAGTCTAGCTACCATTTCTTATAACTCTTATAGCTATTCAGAATAACAGAAGATATTCTCTCGTAAAGCTTCCCCCCACATTTTCAACTCTTAAAACAGCAGTCATGGTTAAAGGAATTGTACTGTTTTTCTATTTTTTTCACCACGCAAGGTTAAAAATATTTTATGCATATATTTTAACTGAAATAGTGATACTTTAAAAAGTTTAGAGCTAGGCAATCAATAGTAGCTGCTTGAATCAACTCTTCAAGCTTGTGAAGTAGTTACCTTTAACAAAATTTTCTTTAAAGAGTGATGAAAGCTATGCATGACAGAGCCATCCAGAACTCCACAAGAACAGCTTTTTGATGAAAAACTTAAATTCATCGTTAATCCTTCTGACAGATGAACACCCACACTTCAAGCGCTGTTGAAATTGGATATGGTCTTCAAAAAAAGTTCTGTCTTCTTTAACTGTTTCTCTGCCTTCATCCACAATATAAAATATTGTCTTTACTCCCTTTACCCTGCCTAGCCAGAGATAAGCACACTTCCCACTTTATAGGCCACATCATAATACACCTTCCTTGAAGCAGCTGCATTTATGATTACCAAGACAAAACTTAATTTCTTTCTCATTTTAATCACTAAAGTATATTTTGAGATGTGATGGAGTAAATAGCAAAAGCATTACATATTCAGTCGTAAAAAAAATCAGTCAAGTGTAAATTGCCCTATAGGAAAAACCCTCCTTAAGTGCAGTATTAATTGTTCAATGGGCTCATTTTCTCAAAGCCACCACTTCCTGAAATGTCTTTAATAGAAGTTAAAATTAAAACAAACCAAAACTCTACTAAAGAACATCAATTTTATGAAACATTCTAGAAGAATTTCCAAATGTCCCAGTTCCAAAGAATTTCCTAGAGATTAGAGTCACTTTCTTGATTACCACAAACTTCAGAGAAAAAGTGGGAATAAAACACCACTTATCTCCTACAGCCAGTAGATGAAAAAGAGATAGAAGAGCTAGAAGTCACAGTTACTTGTGTCTCCAAGGCCTACCAAGACAGAAGCCATAAAACACAAACCCAAATCAATGTAGAAACGAAAAGGTTTCCCAGTCTCCAGGATCACTCTAATGACCTTTAATAAAAAGAGGGAAACTTCATATTCAAGGACCATCTTCTCCAGGCTCAAGGATGATGCATCCCGATGAGCAAGAAATCAGGCAAAGGCATCAAGAGACCTGTGCAGATGAATAAAGAACGCCTGTCATTACTCAAGCATAGCCAGGAAATACACAGGAGATGGAAACAGGGTCAGGCCACTTGGAAAGAATATAGAGAGGCTGTCAGAGTAAATAAAAATGGGACAAGGAAGGCCAGGGCCCTTCAAGAATATGGTCAAGGACAACAGGGACAAAACACAGGACTTGTTCAAATACATCAATAACAGAAGGAAAACTAAGGATAGTGTGGGCTTGCTACTAAATGGAGAGGGGATCTTGGTAACAGGACACAGAGAAGGCAGTACTGAATACCTTCTTTGCTTTGGGCTTCACTGACAAGACCAGCCCTCAGGGATCTCTGATCAAGGAGAGTACAGTAATGGAATGTTGGAAGGAAGACTTTTCCTCAGTCAAGGAGAACTGAGGAGAACACCTAGCCAAACTTGACATCAACAAGTCACTGGGCCCTAACAGGATGCATCCACGAGTGCTGAGAGACCTGGCAGACACAACAGTGAGGCTGCTCACAATCATGTCTGAAAGCTTGTGGAGATCAGAGTGGTGCCTGAGGACTGAAAGAAAGTAAATGTCACCCCAGTCTTCAAAAAGAGCAAGAATGAGGATCCGGGAAATGACCACAGTCAGCCTCACCTCAATCCCTTGAAAGGCAATGGAGCACCCCATTCTGGAGGCCATCTCTACCAACATGAAGGACAAGGTGATCAGAAGTAGCAAGCACAGATTCACTAAAGGTAAATCATGCTTGACCAATCAAATTACCTTCTATGATGAACCATCTACTTCGCCGGATGAGGGGAGAGCAGTGGATATCAGCTACCTTGACTTCAGCAAGGCTCTTTACACTGTCTCGCACAGCATCCTCACAGGCAGATTCAGGAAGCGTGGACTGAATGAGTGAACAGTGAGGTGGGTTGAGACCTGGTTGAACAGCAGATCCCAGAGGTTCATAATCAGTGGCACAGGATCTATCTGGAGGCCTGTCACTAGTGGTGACCCCCAAGGTTTAATAATGGCCCCAATATCGTTTAACTTTTTATCAATTACTTGGATGAAGGGGCAGATGTCTCCTCAGGAGTTTCATTGATGACACAAAACTGGGCGCAGTGGCTGATATCCCAGAGTGATGTGCAGCCCTTCAGAAGGACCTGGACAGGTTGGAGAGATAGGCAGAGAAGAACCAGCTGGAATTCAACACAGGTAAAGGCAGGGTCCTTCACCTGGGGAATAATAACCCCAGGTACAAGGGTGCCAAGAGGCTAGAGCCAGGCTCTTCTCAGTGTGCCAGGCAACAGATAGAAACTGATGCACAGGAAGTTTCACCTGAACATGAAGAAGAACTTCACTGTGGGGGTGACTGAGCATTGGAACAGGTTGCCCAGAAAGGAGGCACAGTCTCCCTCACTGGAGGCATTCAAGAATCATCTGGATGCAATCCTGTGTCATGTGCTCCAGGATGACCCTGCTTGAGCAGGGAGGTTGGACCAGATGACCCACTGTGGTCCCTTCCAACCTGACCCATTCTGTGTTTCTACAAATGGTATCCTAATCCTTGATGCAACCACTTGGAAAACTATCTTAAGTATATATCTGACTACTCCAGTAATGCAAAAATTATACACAGGTGCTAATAAAATTATGAATAAGTATGAAATTTCTGAAAACAAATTAAAAGTTTGTACAAGAAATCTGTACGATTGCAATGCCATATCACAGATTACTCAGAGAAAATTAGCTTAAAGGTATTTTTAAAGGCCAATTCTACAGCTACATGTAGTTGGAATTTGAAGAATTCAAAAGATTTTCTACTGAATTATCAACATGCCTAATCATTGCTTCAGAGATGGGATCAAGAATAGGAAGGAACCTCTTTACATTTTTGATACCACCTTGAATTTTGTCCTTCTCTTTCAGTAGTTAAAACAGGAGATCAAAATTTCTCTCCTAAACTAATTATTCTAACTGAAGTTATATGAAGAAAAACTGTGTATCTTCATTCTAAGGATAAAAAACTGTTTATTTTAAAGTTTTTTTCATACCAATCCTGTCAGATTAGTTCTAAATATAGTGCATTTTGCTCACAAAGCAGGCTAAATGAAACAAACATGTAAAATAATCTGCCTAAGTATTTAAAGCATACCTCTTTACTGAAATAGGAATTTTATTCCTGTGTTTTTAATAGCACTCCCTTGTTTCACTCACATGATGGCAAGCTTTTGGCTTCAAACAATGAAAGCATCTTCATATACAAAGAAAGATAAACACCCATGTTTTCATGTTCACTCACATCAAGTTACCCAATGAAGAACTTCAAACAAATAAAAAACTAATTAGTGATCTTTAAAATGCCAAGATGCTTGGCATTTTAAAAGAAGCCAGAATAAAAATGGAAGAATATGAAGAGACACAGCAACCTATTTATTTTACATCCTACCAGAAGCAAGCATTTCTCAAATTTTAACCACAGTGTCTTTAGTGATATTAAAATCTGGCTACTGAAATATATACTGATCTGACCTGAATTAAGCTTTAAGCTTAATTCAAAAAGTTCTCCCATAATACTCAGAAGCAGTTGGTATTTTACAGATTTAAACTAAGGACACTTTTAAAACAACTCTTTGAAACAAATGGTAAAGTTGAAAAGAAATCTCTGCATAGCTATAGGCAAGGATCTTTGTGTTTGACAAAGGATTAATTAAATCTTCAAACACCATTACTTAAAAATATAGGATATTTCTTTTCATAAAAAGGGAGACTAATTTTTTGAAATGTAGGTGTGCACAGTACCTGATATCTCATCCACTAGTTCCCTCATCCATGCTCTGACATGACCGGGTTTCAACGACTTTGCTCTATCAGATTTCTTTGGTCGATACAAGGTACTGAAAGGAGCACAAGAAGATGAAAGTGCAACAAGGCAGCTGATTCCCAGGTCTGACAAGCACTTTGACTGGGAATTGTTTGATACTACATGCAATGTAATTTAACTTGTTTAATCAAGAAAAAGTACTGCCCACATTGTCAGAAAACTACATGAGGCCTACCTTTTGGATAAGGGCTCATCATCAGGGTTGGCTTTCTACATTGAGACAGGCACACACTGAAAATATCACAAACTGCTCAGAAGTATGAACCTCCTTGAAACTATTCCTTTTGTTTTGCAGAACACTGCTAGAGTGCACTTTGAAGTTGTCCATGGGTATTCATTCCACACAGAAAGACCCAGCAGAAAATAACCCCCCTGAAAAGCAATTAGCATGAATATCAGGTTCTCAGCATCAATTCTTTTGCTCTACAAACCTGTTTCAATGGCACCACAACACTTGTCAACACAGGCACTTCTTTCATCAGTATCCTGTTAAAACTAGTGCACCATCAAAAAAGACACACAGATATGGCACTATTAGTGTTTCACAAATGTTCTCAAACACTACTCTTGCTGAATCCAAAACCCAGCTGTGCAGGTTAAACTGAATGGTAGCAGCAGCTACTGCTTCCAGATGCTGACTCTTCCTCTATCCCAGAAGACTGCAAGACATTTTGCAGCAGGTATGTTGCAGACAATATGGATCTGACTGCTTCTGGGTTACAATATATCAAAATAAACCACAGCTAATGCCAGTTTAGCTTTATAGACTAGACTACAAATTTGGAATTCAACCTCTCTCAACATGGGGTTCAGGTAGAGTGTAGACCTAAACCAATGTTCTGTTTATTGGAAGAGCTTCTGTTTCAGTGAGGCTATCTACCACATCTTAAATTAAAATTCATCAGCAGCCAAACAAATTACATGGGGTGGGATTAACTTCCCCTGAATTTAAACAGCCTCAAAACAGATACCTACATCTGAGCTAAGTTATCTAAATAACTTTTGCAGTTACATACACAAATAAGCATCTATAGGGGGAGATAATTTTAGCTACCCTCCTTTAACTGAGATAAACTGTGTGTTGGAGATTCTCATTTTTCTCTACTAATTATAAAGGAGACTGGCTCAAATGCAGACATCTACACCACAGACATCAAAAGCTCGGAGAGATGAATCCCACCATTTGTGTTGTGTAAGTGTTAAATCAAAAGTGTACATTCTCATCCAAGCCAAAGCAGCATGAGTCCACCTACTACACCAAAAGGCATTGCAATAGAACTGCAAAGGCCAGTAGCTCAAAAAACATTTTCCAGTAAAAATAATTTTTAAAAGCCCTCAACAGTGGTTTCATTTTAATTGGAGATACTTTCACATATGTTGGAAGGCAGAAAAAAATCATATGGACTGGGACTATATGGAAATTAAAGAAGAGCTAAAATTTAAGCTCAGTAAAGATGGAAAAGTAAGTACAGCGGGCACCACTGAAAGTAAACATTTACCATGGCATAGTATAAATACCTCATTGCTGTATACATTCTAAATATAGGGAAAGAGTGGTAAAGTAAATACCACAGTACAGTATGGGTATTTATTTACTTTTTAAAAGAATCCACTGTATTACAACTAATGACACTGAGAAGGAAAAAAAAATGAAAGATGAAACACAGAATGAGAAATGCCATGAGCAAATATGCCAGAAATACAGTTGAAAACTAGAAATCACCTGCACGGCACCAGCACAGAAAGACAGAAAGGTACAGTTAAAAGTTACTTCAAGAGACTGATCCTGACTATACCTAGCCTTTTCAGACAAATATATGTGTATTATCCAAATTTTTTTAACTTAAAATTAGTAATAGTATTTTCAGAATAATATTTACTTTCATTTTCTTCTGGATTTTAATGATTGCAAGAGTAAAGAGGATCTCCTTGTTATGCAACCTAAACCTCCTGCTCTACAAATGCTATCTGACGTTTTATTGCCACAAAAAAAGAAATCTCTCTCATCTGTAACTACCATTTTTATTTCCCAGATTAACCAAATTCAGCTGCTTCATTCCTTCAAACATCTCATAAATCACATATTCTGTCTTCATAATCAACCTCATTAATCTCTTTCATTATCTCTAGAATGGGTAGACCATTCTTTAAAAATTACCAAAAATGGATGTTGTATTTCAGACAAGTTCTCGTCAGTTTCACACACAAAAGTCTCCCTTCACGCACTGGCGCCGCCTATTATTTTTTAAGTCAGTAGCACTCCTGCATCTTTTTACTGCATTTTTACCTCTACATTTTATCCCTTGCATTTTACCTGTTTGATTTCTTCCTTATTTCATACCTTGCGGTTTAGTTTCATCATGTTGATCCCCGACCATTACTTCTACTTCTCAAGTTCTAATTTTGATCATGTTCTCTAAAACAATCCCATCCTGTGCCCACATTATATAGTATACACACACACACACACACACACTGCAATTTTCAGGTGTACTCTTTGCTCACACAAGTCATAACATAAATGTTTAACCAAAACAGAAGAGGCTCCAACGCATCAACACCTTCAACCTTCCACCTATTTAAAAGGAGGTTATGTCAATTTTCCCTCTCTCACAAAAATGTCAGGGTAGAGAGTGTCAAGAACTTTCCAGAGTCAAAATATGGCACCTAATACTTCCCTAATTACTGGGTCATTCAAAAATAAAATGGATTGGTTTGACAAGATCTCTTCTTGATGAACAGACATTGGCAGTTTTCATCAGCTTGTCTCTCAGCCTTGCTTCCTTGAGGCAATTTCATCAGTACAAAGTTGCTGAAGGAAGTCCATGAGAACTATTGATAATTAGCACATCTGAAAAGTAAATAAGTTGCACTCAAGATGCTTACCTCCAGTCATTTGAGTCAGAAAAAAATGTGGCCTCCCCATAGCCTGAGGTCCCTTACACAGTGACCACAAAACCTCAGGAGTACTGTAACACCAGGCAAAATTCCCTTGAAGATAAAAACCCAACAATACTAACTAGTAGTGATATAGTCTTTAAGCACAAAGAGAATAGCTAAAACTGCCAAGCTTTCCTCTACTGAGAAAGTTAAGACAGGCATTTTCTGCTGGAAAACTACTACCTGGCTAGAAATGAAATGGTAAGGAACTTACATGCTACCGTGTGGCAGACTGGAGTTTATAGAGCTTTAAACCGGGCAGAGATCCCTGAATAGACCTTGAGGTTTCAGCTACTCTTTTGGAAAAGAGTGAAAAGCAGGAAAACTGTGGCTTTTGCCTGGAAACAGGAAAGTAGTATAAGGCCAAAAATATTGTTCCCAAACACTGAAAAAATGGCACCAATATTTAGAAGTATCTCCCTATTACAACTTCATGTGTTTGAGCTTTTTGTGTTCAAGAAGTAAAACCAGGAACAGGAACCAGCAGACATGACTAATCACGTTTAATTCTCTGTGTACTCTAAGCATGTTAAAAAAACCTTGCTGGAATATTCAGCTTTCCAAGGTGTTTTTAAACAGTTCATTTACTTAGCTGCTTTTTAAAAGCAGTGCATTAAGACTTTCTAATAGAACATGACTAAAAATCATCTATTCACTTCTATATTCTAACAGGAATGGAAGCGAAGCAACAGCACAAAAGCTGATCTTGATTCCTCCAGTTTGTCCATTGTGAAATCATGAATTGCACACATTCATTACAAATAGTATTCATGAATATTTATAGCTAATCACAAACTGACCAGAGCACAAGTCCTTACCTCAAATCCTAATAGTGATTAGTGGGTTAAACTCACTGTAACTGATTGCTTTCATACAGCAGTTTTAGAGATGCTACAGAATTTCCTGGGCTTTGAACAGGAATTAGTCGTGGTATGTCAAATATGTGTCAAACTAAATGCTTTTTAAAGATGACCACTGTGATTTGACATAACTGAACTGAACTTACTGCCAGAGAGCATCCATTGATCATATGTGACCTGGCATTACTGTCAGAAATATTTTCAAACAAAATCTCAAAAAAGCATTGAAAAAATGTATTAAAGGAATTCCTGACCATTTGAAGATCCAACAGGGAATTCAGGACAAATCTACTGTGATATGTATCAGGCAGCCAAATTCTGGATTTAACAGCCTCATTTTAAGAAACTGTTATCTTCTTTCATAATGAAGTGACATTTGTCCATCTTTAAATGGACAGAGGATAGTCTTTTGAATGAATCACACTTTTCCTATGGCAGTCACTCTACTTACGCCAAATCTAAGGCTGATTATATTTACATATGACAGGATAAATTCATATCTAGCATTTCAGTGAAATAATATTAAGAAAATAGGGGTTTTTTTCTCAATTAAAAGGAAAAAAATAAGGAATATTTCGAGGCAAACATCATGAAGATGACAGGCAACATGGAGCTACTTTTATAAATCTCATTGATCCTTTCTGTGTTCTGTTCGTATTTTGTACTTAAGCTTAGATTCTCCTACTAGTGATTAATATTTAACGGTCTTTTTTTATATGAGGACAAAGAAGTTCTCTGACAGCAAAACTAAAAGATGAACAGTGTCTGTCCTGTGTTGCTAATTATTTTATTTTGGGAAGGCTCCCTTAAACTTTGAGACAGTGAGCCTTTTTGCTACTTTCCACTTTCAGTTTCTTTACTTGGAGTTGCTTAGTTGTTGTTGGCATTACATCAATAGAAGTCATACCACTTTTTTTTCTTGGCCACTTCACATTGCACAATCCTTTGCTAGAACTGCCAGGGAGAATAAGAGGATAAGTCAACGTCACTGTGTTCTTTGATGCAGAGTCAGTAGCCTTTGAGCACAGGCAAAGGAGCTGAAGCACTTCTACCAATCTTTGAAGTGGAGCAGAAAAGTGGAAAACCAGAGGGAAAGCAGGCAGGTTCACTCTGAATAGAGCTGCTCTGTACTTGGCACCCAAAGTGCTCTTCAGCCACTTAGGGAATTCCATAAACCAAAGCCCTCTGCTCAAAAGGAACAGGAATTGTTTTTAATCAAGCATCCCTGAAGAGTTTTGGCAAGATGGGTAAAATACACTAAACAGGAATATCAAAAAGTTTTGTCAGAAAGGTCCAGGAAATTTAACAGGGCACTTGAGAGCAGAAAAATTCACCAAAACATGTATGTCCACTACAAGGTCTTCCTTTATGTTTCCTAATGCTGTTTCAATTCTCCTAGTAATACTACAAAACAAAAAAACAAAACCTCAGCTGGGAACTTACAGATAACCATAGAAAAAACTGCTACTCCCAGACTTAAACTAATCATAGGACCTACATGTATCACAGAATAGCAACAAAATTTACTTCAATCCCTATTCAGTCACTATGATGCCATGAATCACTTTTTACTATCATGCAAGAGCTCTATCCACTAATGGGTTCATATAATCCGAAGTCCAATGGCTTCAATTTAAATATAACAGAAGATTGCCTACTGAAAAAAAAATTTAGAAAAATCTAAATGAGCAATATTTCTTAATTTTTTTCTTCTGAAGTGCTCCTGAAGCTACTGAAATGGAGAGGCAAATCTTCAAGCCTCCCAAAATATAAGGTCCCATAGAAGTTATGAATTAGTCATGGTTTTGAAAGGAATTATATGGTATCAGCACTTTCAACACATCACTGTCAAGGTTTTCAAACTAAGTCCTTCAGAGGTAATACACCAACACAAACTAAGAATAAAAATATTTCTATTTTCCCCCCTCTGTGAACAAAATACAGGTCCAATACTGCTGCCAGATACCCATCCACAATTTTCCTGAAGAACCACACAGCTATACCAAATAAATATCCTAATCTGAACTGTTTTAAAAGCACCTCTAGAACTTTGTATTTTCCTCACTAGTTTTCCAATATAAAACTTTATAGAAGGAAGGTATGGGCTTTGCAATGACACCCCTAGTATTTCTTGGCAGGATCTGTCCAAAAGAGTAGAGATACCAAAATAAGCAAAGACTGCCTTGCCCTAGAAGACACTGGTGTCTCCAATTACAGTAATTACAAAATGCAGTGCATGGCTCAGGGCCAAGAAATGCCAGGTGGAAATGCTCTGCTATCTATCAAGCTGGAAACCTGAATACTCTTAAGTACAGCAAAGGCACATGCATGGAATGAGGATCTCACATGAACCATTTGACTTCTTTGTTTGGGAAAATATGTATGAGGTCAAGGAATGAATACTAAAAAGAATGGTTTAAAATAGAGTTCATTATAAATTCATTAATCAAAATTACTTTTGTGAATATTATCCTTGATGAATCATTTCATTTTGCAAACAACAACTGTTTGGAATATCGAGGAATTAACAACTTCCATTATCCAAACAATAATGACTATTTTTATAGTCTTGACGGCAATAATCATTAAGAAAATCTCAGTTTTCATTAATATATTCAGATTTACTAAGGTGCAATGTTACTAAGGTGCAATGAAATTACTGGGAAAAAAGTTTTTGAAGTTTCAGTTCATGACACGCAACCAACGTTTACAAAAAAAAAAAAAAAGATTAGGAGTTCAGGAAGTTTCAGAGTTATGGTGTGGTGCCAAAAACAAATAATTTATTAATATGCAGCAAACCCTTTCTAACTGAATAAGAGAATAAGGGGACTATTTCACATAAATCCCCAACAAACCATTGATAAATATATGACAATGCACGACGGTTCCCATTTTTTCCTTAAAGGATAGGCCTTTGGCAAGAAAAGCTGGGCAGGCACAGGCAGCTCCAGCACAGTAGAGGAGCAGGCAAGGACACCTGAGCAGCTGCAGAGCAGCTGAGCCACAGCAGGCCCCTGATCTGGTCAGACTGAATATGGCCAGCAGCACTTGGCTGCAGTTTCCAGTACTCGTTCAAGCATCTCTTTCATATGGATGTACCCCAAGTGCATATGTGGTGTGAGGGCCATGGGGGGACATTTCACACAATGCTCTTAGCTCTCTTCAGGTGCTTTAGAAGGGGAGCAGGGAAACCTCATTCCTCTCTCCTCTCCTTCCAGTGCTGTGAAATTCATGTGCGCAGCAAAAAGAAAATGTTCCTTACACCTTTCTTTAAAAGGAAACAGTACAGGTAAAAAAGTATACAACACTCATTTGCTGTGCATTTTCATAACACACTGTTCATCATAACCTCAAAAAAAGATTTTTCTTTTTCCATTTAAGTCCTCATGTCAACAACCCAAAAACTATTTCAGCTTTGAAGGAAGAAGTCTAGGAAAAAATGATCCAACATGCAGTCATAAGGTCATATAAGGCCATTGCAGAGGAGTTTAATGAATTTTTGCAATACTGTTCCCTACAGAGGAGTTTATGCATGTTCTCACACCAGAATTCTTCTATACAGAAAAAGAGACAGAAGATGAGGTGGAGGATCCATAACAGCCTTAAGAAACAATAGCCAAAACTGAAAATATTGACAGTAACAAATTGCCAGGACCAACTAATATCCTTCAAGAACCTGGAAGAACTGGTTCATAAAACTTCTAATCACTGTGCATTACACTATCTCTCTTAAAATGACCTTGTTACCACATTAACAAAACCCAGCACATTGTTGAAAATATTTTTAAAAAGTTTCTAGAACATCCTTAGAAACTGCAGACTAAAAACTGACTTCCACTGGGATGATTTTATAGGGTAAGTTAAAAAAATATGAAATACACAGGTAATTACTCCCAAATATATTACACCCTGAAGGTGTCAACAACGTGGAAAATAGTTAAGTGTAGTTAGGTTTTCCACAGAGTTCCTAAGTTACTTAAAAATCAACAAACAAAATGAAGCTATCATAAGGTAAAGAAAGAAGTGACAAATGACAAAAAAAGGTTTAAGAATACAAAATAATTTTTCAGATTCCCTGCAAGATGTTTCCATGGTCTCTGCAGAATACCTTCTTCACAACAGCCCAAGGAAAGAGAATGCACTTTACCTAACTTAAGCAGGATTTACTACTTAAGGTAGGTAAAAACAGGATAGGAAAAGTAAAAGATAAAGACACTAATCATAAGTGATGAGAAGACAAAATGATTGATAGCACTGAATGTGAATACATACAAAGTAATAAGGACATTGCTGGAGATAATAGCCAACTCTATATACACAGTAGTGTATATAACATCTCAGTATTAAATGACATCTCAGCACATTAAGAAGATCTTGAAGTCATTGTGAATAGCTCTATGAAACATCAGCTATAGGTCGCTAAGTCAAAAAGTAAAAGAATGTTAGAAATTATTAGGAAGTGAAGAAAATAAATACAATTATAACAATTTGCAGTATGCCATGGCTATACTTTCTTTGTTCCCTTTGCATTAAAAGGCAAACAGGAGAATCATAGCAGATAAAGACCAAAATGGAACAGCTTTCCAGATAGAATAATTTTCAAGTAAAGGAATTAGGATTCTTCAGCTGAAAGCCTTGTGATCACTGAGGAAATTATTATTTCTCACAATAAAGAAAAACAAGGCATCAAATAGAAGAACAATTTAAAGCCAAACAAATACACTTTTTTACCCACTGCATAATTTAATTTATAGAGCTCTGCAAATTGATGCCATGGATTCAAAAAATACAAGTGGACTCAGAAGCGTTCAGATTCATAAAGAAAATTCCCTCTGAGACTTTTCTATCTGATGAAAAAAGTGCAACAGCAGATTGAGGAAGTCTCTAAGCTGCTGTTTGCTGAAAGCTGGGGTGCTTCATTGCAGAAGTTTCTCTTTACATGCTCTATTCTTATCCTCTTATCTTAGGAATTCATTACTGCTTACCACTAGAGCTACAGTACTTGGGAAGATGAACTTTTCATCCAGTAAGTTCAGCCAGACAACCATGAGAATACTTTGTTCATTAGACCTATCTACTGTGAATCTTACTGCACTGTAACTTTAGGTCTCTGAACTATGACAGGCCAGTAATGTTTTCTTTTTCAAAGCATATGGTAAGAGTATACAGCTCAGTAATGCAACTTTTTAGTTTTCCTTGGGTTTTGGTTTGGTTTTTTTTTTTTTTTTTTTGGTTTGTTTTTAATACAACCAAGATCTTATATGCTGGAGACCTTATCTCAAAGGTAAGGCTGGACTTTTTAAGTGAGTAATAAAACCAATAGCTCCTACCCAGTGTGGTTCTCCATCCCACCCATTCCTTATTTATGCATTCCAATGTTCTTTTATCAGCACTGATACTCATCTGATTCTGCCATGTAAGGAGAGTGTCATGACTCAGAATTAAAAAAAAACCCTAAAATTACATTGTTTAAAATAAAATCTGATTCTTTAAGTACTTGGATCAGTCTCATCATCAACTCAGGTACATTCCATTGGTAGGAGCAGGTAACCTAAGGTAACCTAACAGTGCAGCATGCAGCCCCCACCCACCTTCTCCCAGCTCCAAGCACTCTTGGAGATCTTAAACTTCTCAACTATACAACAGATTTATAGAGACACAGGTGTATCAGTGAGGCATCTGGACCTTGATCATCTCCATTCAGGTTCAGTGACACATACAGCTTCACTCCCCCAAGCAGAACTAGCTCTATTCACAAGGAAAGGGTTTACTAACACAAAGGGCAGTTTACAGGGACATGACTGTGCCCATATCACAGCATGTCTATATTAATAAACCAGCGTGTGTATATTAATAAACCACAACAAAAGTGGACAAAGTATTTCAGCTGCCCTTATCTAGCTCGCTGAACATCAGGCAAGCATTTAGAGGAATTGTTTCCCTCTTCTGGAGCACTGATAATCATCTTTGGTAAGGCGTTGAAAGGAAAAATCTCTAAGAGTACCATAAAAATATATGTGCAAACAATCAGAAATCTTGTCCTTTCCTCCTTCTGTTCAAGCAGCGTGTGGTTCCTACTGTCTTCTAAACCATCCTGTCTCCATTCCCAAGACTGACTCTCACCTGCTTCCTCCAGATACAATCTTCCTCCCTACTTACTTACAGACTTAGACTTTTCAAATAGCCTCTCTTCGCATATTTCTGTGCTCTTAACCTCCTTCCATAAACTTCTGATCCAAATCACAGTCTTACCCTAACCACATCTATTCATCAAATGCTCTTTCTCTCCATAACACTGATTTCTCAACATCTTCTTGACCATTCAAGCTCTCTCCATGCCCTTCTCATGGGTCCCCATCCCTCCACAAGTATCTGTCCCTGACCACATGCTTTACACAGACCCTTTACCTTCACAAATCTCAAACTCTTGCCTATCCTAATCCCTGATTCCCTTGGATATTATGCCAGAATTGAATCCCACCTGCTTGAAAGCTGCTGCCCTATTCTGAGTAACATCCTTGATGTTAAAACTGGGTAATTGCTTTTCTGTACTCTGGCTCAGGCATCATTGGAGAGCACGGAAAACACAACAACAAAACCAAAAAAACTTGTTCCAGATGTAGACCTAACACAGTCTAAGCCCAAGTGTGTGCAGTGCTGGAGGAATCTTTGAATAAAGCTGTCGAAAACCTTACTTCTTTGAGTATATCCAAATTCTTCTTTCCAAGACATATAAGACAGACAAATTTAGTATGGCATTAGGAATGGAAAAAAGCATGTAACTACAAATCAGCTAGGCTTTCACAGAATCTCAAGAAAAAGGCTTGTGGTATTTGAACCTGGGAATACAACAGTCTTCCCAATTCTTCTTTTACAAAACGACTTAATAGGTTTTTCTTGAGCTTTCCAGAAAAAATCAACCTGAGTGACTGGGAACAAAATGTTAACCTCTACTATAACAAGGTCAGAAAAAGTCACAACAGAAAACAAAGTTTAAGGATATGTGCAGACAATTGTAACTGAACGGGTTGAAGGGGTTTCAGGTATTATCATCCCTTTGTTTGGAGATGATGTGTGGCAACATATCCTGTGATTCTCTGAACTAATTCTCTGATGGCTCTAATATAGTCTAATACAGTAACACTCACATAGATAAACTTAAGTTAAACTGCCTTTAATGGGGCGTGGACTAGAGAACCTTTAAAGGTCCCCTCCAACCCACACCATCCTATGATTCTACTGATGGTTTAAGCAAGCATGGTTTTTCCAGGACATATATATGCTCAGTTCAATTAGATTTCCAAGCTGAAAGACACCACTCCAGTCTGGGAAAGATATTTTCATCTGGAAATGTGTTAATATAAACCTCTGTCATGGCAAGTATCATGAAACCTGTGTAATATTTGATATAAACAACTCTATCTATACCAATGCTATTTCTCTGGTGCATGAACAGATAAATCAACTATACACCATGTGAACACAGGAAAAATGTGCAGAAAAAAGAAAAGTTGCCCATTCTTGTCAAACCTCTAGACTTCTTAAAAGCTCTAGTGACCTGATTTCATCTGCGTAGCAAGGAGAGGTAGAATTTGCCTCAAATTATGGCATAAAAACAAAGTTCAGAAACATAGGACTTAATGCCACTAATAATAGTCCAAATATTAGAGGCTTCTTAAGGAAAAAAAAATAAACAGAAATTGTGCATTACATTATTAATCTGAACACAGAAATATACAGCCCTCCAGTAATACATGCCAACTTAAACAGAAGGCTTTCTTGTTGTAAGACCCTCATTTTGCTCGGAAATTCCATCCAACCTAGAAGCATGGGAAAGAATACAGGCATGCTATTTTGAAATTTCATAGTTCAGTACTCTTCTTAGACAGTAACATTTTAGGCCACGGTTACAATCAACTTTATTGAGTACCGCAATTTTGGAAGTTGGCCCCTAACACTGAGGAACTGCCACTTAAAGGTAGGAAAGCTATGAGAGATTAAACACATTAATATTAGTAGAGCATGACACTTGATCCACAAATAGGCATTTTTTTCTCACAGCTCATACCTGTACAAAAAAAAAAAGACAAACAAGTGACAAGTTCTTTAAATGAGAAAACAAGCAAGCTAAGACTGAAAGTATGCTGTTTTATAAAGTGATAGCAACTATGCTAAGAACATTTTTTTCTGCATGTCACTATCCGTTTTTTCTTACCATATATTCCATATTGGAAGCTGGTGGATACACCTGACCCCGTAATTTATTATGAAGATCCAAGATACTTTGCATATCACTGTCTGTGATAGCCCTTTTCCCTCTCTGCTTGGCGATCCACCACTCACCATCTTCATCCATGTACTTTTCCAAAAGTTCCTCTAAGAGCGTGGCATTGGGAAGAACCATTGCAGAAACTGCTTGAGCTATGAATAGCAAGGTAGTTACTCTGAGCCATTCCTGTACTACATACTTCATGATGAATGATCTCAAAATGCTCAGGAGTTAGCTCCAAGACAAAGTCTTTCTTCCAGGTTTGTTGGCTGTAAATGCATAAGAGAGAGTAATGTAATTTGTAGACTGAAGGACTGGCCTGTATGAACTTACTAAGCAACAAAAACTCTAGTTCATACAGAGTTTGTAACTGTTGTTCTAGGGGGAGAAAGCAGATGCTGCATTTTTTACTCTGGTAAGTGCATACTGTTGATTTGAGAAGATAGCTTATCTTCAATCTTATGAACTTCAGTTTGTTCAAGTGGTTTTATATATTACATTGGCATGCACATTTCAGTGCCTGCATGCAGAAAGCATGCTTTTCATATCTACTTAAAAGGAGCCAGACATCAATGAAGATTAGATTGTAGATAAGGTCTTCCAGTATTGGAACTTTAGAACAAAAGAAGGTTAGAGGCTTGCAGTCATTGCCAAAATGTAAACTGAAATACACTATTAACTTGATAAACTATATCCCCTCTTGGTGCATTTCAAAATATGACCTTGATTAAAACTTTTGTTTCATGATTTCCAAAACCCTCATGAAACTAAAGGTATTCAACTCGGACACGAAAACGGGGGAGACGGGGTTATTCTAGTCACCAAACAAAGGAAAGCACTGAAAACTCTCAAAAAAAGTAGTACCACTTCCAAGAATGCGGTGTTTTAACAACGCCTGCTACATGTCTGAGTGCTTTAGGTAGGAAAGCCGAGGTCAGTCCTTCACCCTGGGTGAGCACGCGTGAATCCCGCCACACCGGACCCAGCCGCTGGGAGGGAAACACAAAGAGGCGCACGGGCAGAACCGAGTCCTCCCCAGCGCGCCGCCGCCGCCGCCCGCACCCGGCGCCCCGGCCCGGCCCCGCTCTCTGAGGGGCAGCCGACCCGGCCGGAGCGCACCGGCCGCCGGGGCCTGCCGCCGCCGCCCGTCCTCCCGCCGCCGCGGGGAGGATGCTGCGGGGAGGATGCTACCCCCCGCCAGTGCCCTTACCCCTCCGGCGGCGGCTGCCTGCTCTCCCCGCAGCCAGTTTCGCTCCGCCGCCCGCCTCCTCGCCACGCCCGCGTCGGGCCGGGGCCGGGGGGCACAGGCACGGCCTCGCCCCGCTGGCTGCGGCGAGGAGCCGCGCTCGGAGCCGCGCTCGGAGCCGCGCGGCGGGCGCGGGCGTGTCCAGCAGCGGAGCCGCGGCGCGGGGCTGCCGCCGAGCTCAGCCGCCGCGTCCCCCGCCCGCCTCCGGGTCGCCACCACCGCCCCGAAGAGCTTCGCGCTTCTCCTGGCGGCCCCCGCCCCGCCGGGCATTTATCGCGGGCGCCGGTGACGTGCGGCGGACACCCCTCCCCGGCACCCCGCGGGGCGGGACGGCCGCGCTCCGGGCACCGCGCCCGGCCCCGGCACCCGTGCGCTCCCTGGGGGCGGTGGAACCCGCACCAGCTCCCGGGGCGATACCTGGAGTCCGGCTGGCAGCAAGGGCTGGCTGGGACCGCAGCCTCAGCCAGAAGCTGGCCTCGGTCCTGCAAAAGTTATGGCCCAGAAAAGGTCGAGGGGGGCCCGTCGCCAACCGCCTCCATCCTTGGCAGCAGGCAAGAGGATGCTAAGCCGGCCTGCTCCTGCTGAGACACAGCAAAGAGAAAAAGCTGTGAGCTCCGCAAAAGTCCAGAACATGTGAATATGGCTGGAGGTATCAGAACAGAAATTTTATTGTGGATTCAAACCAGCCACGAGACTTCTCTTTACAAAGTAGAATTCAAAAGCATGTAACCACTCATTTCTGTGCCAGGCAAGAATAGGCATCAGATATGTACTTTTTGTTGTCTTCTAGCCTGAAATTTTTTTGCGAGCTGATGGGGTTGACGTTTCATTTACTTCGTATAATTTGTTACATTGAGCTACCGGCAGGATTGACCAACTTCCAGTCTTCACAGGACTGCTGTATCAGCTTCCAAAAGTTTTCTGTATTTTCGTTTTCAGAAACTGAGAGGCTGAGGTTAAAATCCATCAGAATCCAGCTGGCTTCAGACCGACTCTATAAATGCTTCCAAATTTCATGGGCCCAAGAGAAACAATGCCATGCAAGTAACACACTGCTGCTTCTTGTGCTCTCTCTTTCTTGGTTTTAGTTATAATTTCCCTAAAGGCTTTGGAACTAAGTGCAGGATGCTATAGGTACTTTGTTACTTACACTCTGTGATATGCAAAAATTCTTGCGTTCTATATTGGTTGATCTTTATAACTTTTTTCCTTGCAGTGCTGGAATTGGATTTCTGCACTCAAGTATTGGGCAGTAAACATTATTTATAACAAAACTGTGTGAGGTAAAATGCTACTGTGCAGCTGGATACACAGACTACATGCAAGTTTTTCAGTGTTTATGCACCAGGATGACTTATCACTTGTTGTTTTGGGTACAGAAGAATGAGCCATAGCTACAGACTGGCCACACAGAATAGTTGGAAGAAACAAGAAGGAAACAAAAAGTTAGAAGAACTTGCTGGAGTCTATGTCAGATCTGGATTTTTTTAATACTCACATCACTTTTGTATTGCTGTATCTTGCTTCTATCCTCTTTAGACCTCTGGAGGCCAAGATGCAGACTCCATGCCATCAAGGCATACCTTTGCATTATCACCTAGTAAAGAGTATGTGTCATTTATTCTGTGTACAGGCACAAGTGTTATTTCATTAGAAAGCAGCCGAATAGCTTTATTATTAGACCCAGTAATGGTTGCACACAAAGAACTGAAAAATTTTGAAAGAATGAGGATATTTATGGGGTTCACATCAACTGGAAATTGCAGTATTTACCCCTTTCCATCAGCACTGGATACTTGCTGGGCTTCAAACAGAATATACATCAAATATCACCTACTGTCTTTCATTTTGAGTATTCATCATTCTTTTAGAAAGCACTTGATCATATTTGGTCTTTGTCAAATTCAAGATATTGTTTTATGATGCAAGTTTAGATCATTAAAATAAATATTAATGCAAAAAGAGATAGGCCCATTGAAATTGATTTTTTTTTGTTATCAATTAATTTTTCAGCAAATGAATAAACCCTTTGCACTCCATGACTGTGCCCTTTGCATTTGGTTTATGGCTGTCTGGTTTGCGGCCACATAAAAGTGTTACGATTTTGACAAATGATATTTTGACACATCCACTAATTTTTTGTGTATCAATATGATTAAATATTGCTGGATCTCTTTTCTTAATTAGCTTGGGGGAAGGCGATTTTCTCTTTTTTTTTTTTTTTTTTTTCCTGGATTGGTTTAGACCTTTGCCACTGGAGATGTAACTGCTACCCATAATTTAAAATTATTATAAACAGTTAAGTACCATTACATCTCTTGAAACAAAAACTAAGTATCCTTCCTTACCGAAGGCACATGCAGAGAGTGCATATGCAAACTGGTGGACTGAGTAACTGTTTTCTGAATAGCTATAGCAGCAACAACAAAAATTGCAACCAAAAACCCACTTGAAAGAAATAAGTAAGAGGTCACCAGGTACATGCTGCACAAGCACAGAGAATATGGCACTAAGAAAATCCTGAAAAGGAAGATTTTAGCCTGAACTTTGGCTAAAAGAGATTTAAAGTGTGAAGGGAAAAAGCATCTTCTGCTGTTTGAATCTTCCTGCATTTAATGAGAGCAAGTTACAGCAGTCATTGTAAATAAACAAGAGTATGAATAAAAGATATTTTTCTTCATCATCAATTTGTTTTCCTAATAGAAAAAAATACGTGGGGTATGCAAATATGGATAAGTGAGCTAAGAAAGAGTGACACCACCAATTAAGGAAGACAGACTGTAATACACATAAAGCGTATTTAACAAATCTGCTAAATTATAAGAGCTGGGCTTTTAATTGAAAACTAAAGGAAGAATCGAAATCCAGGCTATTTTTCTGTTGATTTTAAATGTTTTTAGTTAATCCACCTTGTGGTTTGCTGCTTGATGTTATAACATCACAGCACTGTATTGACCAAAAATAGCCATTAAAAAGTCTGATCCATTACAGCAATTTGGGAACATCTTACTTTTTCCCCAAAAATTACTCACAAAAACAGTGTTTAGTTGTTACCTGGTCCTTTTGGTGACTAAAAGGCAACTAATAGTTATGGGAACGTTTTTCGCCAGAAAAACCTGCTGTACACCTGAAGTTCAGCCTCTGGAGGTGTATATTACTGCATATATCACAAACCTGCTGTCAGACACATGAACTTCAGTGACTCCCAAATCAGGACCCCCATCTGCCTGTCTCTACTAACAGTGTGGCCAATTTCTTCAGACTCACACAAAAATGGCCAAGCAGGAGACTTTTCAGGAGAATTGTCTGTGAGGTGGGAGACCACTTTTCAGATGTAATCTCTTCCTGACCTGGAGCAGGTTCCTGAATGCTCCTTTCCTGAGACCTAATATGCCTGCCATGTTGCTGAGTGGTCTGAATTGATTTTTGCTTTTGGTGTCTCTTGTTTAATCTGTTGTTTTTTTTTTTTTTCTTTTTTCACAATTAAATATACATAGAGTTAGAGAAGGTAAATATATCCATGTGAAAGTTGGTGACTAAAATAAATGAACTCTGCTCAAAGCCTTGCTTTAAGCCTTTGCCCAAACAGTCCCAAACTGTGGGGTTTTTTTATTTTTTGCTCAGATTCAAAAAAAAAAAAAAAAAAAATGCAAAAGACTTCTGGAAAGGACAACAAATGAAGAAAAGAGATGATGGGTGTCAGTGTTCCTGCTCTTCTGGGTGTGGTTACAATAATGTGCAAGATTATTCCAGTGTTGCAAAATCTTTTGATAGACGGATTCTTTCAGCCGAAAATGAATGTCTTGGCCACATCCATTGTTGAGGACTTTGTGAGCTGTTTTCTTCTTTGGTAATTCAGAGACAGAACTCAGGGGAAAAAAACAAAAAACCACACACACAAAAAAAAAGCCAAAACCAAAACCAAACAAACAAACAAAAAGCCCCTATAAAATAATGGGGCATAGCTTTCCTTTGGCTAGGTTTATCAGAATAAAAAGATTCCTTAAGATCCCATACCATCTATCAGCAGTTGTGCAAGTGCCTGGACATGTTCCATGTACCAGGTAGCATTTCCTTGCATTTTCCTTTATCTTCCATGCTTTTCCTTTTGGTATTACTGCATGTTCCCTAGTAAAGTTTGTGCTACATGATGCTCATTCAAGTGTTGTAGCATCATAGAGAAAATGTTGTATCCATTTCTTTTGGTATTATACCAGCAGTGTTCACAAAGATCAGGTTTCCCATCAGTCTCTCAGAAAAATATTTAAAAGAACAGCATTTAACAGATACTTGTAGCACTTCACAGTTCCTGGCCTTCAGGAAAAGGAGCTAGATCTAGTACCAGATACTATCCATTACTAAACTAAAGAGCAAGATTGGCAGGAATGTTTTTCTGCACCATTCTCTGCAGCTATTTCACAAAAGTAACTGAAAATGTAATCATAAAATTCTGTAAAAGTAAATAGTCAAATATAAATTGTTATATAAAGATACATGAAATCTATGAAAGTTGTGCAATGATTCCTAGAACAATTAGTTAAACATAACTTTTTTATACTTGTTATGAATAGATGACATTAAGCTTTTGTATTTTTGTTACTAGTTTAAAAAGTTTCATTTAAAAATTTTAATACAGTGATTGCATGAGTACAGAACTATTATTTTATATCATTGTATTACTTTGAAAAAGGCATTCTTGTGTATTTAGAGGGATTGGAAGCAATTATTTCTGCTTAGGGGAGGTACTCCTCTGCTTCTAATTGAGACTAAGAAGAATTTATTTTTCTAGATTGATTTTGTCTAAGATCAACAATGAATGAAAGTTATCATCAATTAACATTCTTCAAGTGGTATGAAATCCAATAAAGATTTTAACCAATGGAGAAATGTCAGAGCTGCAAGCCGCTGGGGAGCTGGGGTGAATGGAAAGCAGGATATCATTAAAAAGAAAAATGTCATTATTTAAATTACTTTGAAGATACATTTTAAAGGAAAGATACAGGAAATTTTTCTGATTTCTGAACTGCAGTTTATTGTAAAACTGGTTAATTTGCTCCACTTGCCTCTTAAGTGCATCAAGATCAAAAAGTATTTTGTTTACCAAACAAAAAGCTCCTGAAATAAAGAACAACTGGACTCTTTTGAAATAGGCTCTGACATTAGATTTTAGCACATAGAATCATTATTTCAATATGCTTGTTCATAAAATATAACAAAAGACAAATAAATACTGCCTTTTCCTTTACACAGTATCACAAGAGATAACCAGCCAGCATCTGAAGGAGTAGGTTTCCATTTCCACCCCTCTCTAAAAGAATTTGAGCCTGAGTGCCCATGATTAATTTCCCCAACCTGTACATTACAGTGAGTCAGAAGAACATTCTCTCTGTCACTTCTATTGCATAAAATAATCAAGTATACTTTGAGCCAGAAAGATGTGTAGTAACACTTCTGTAACCCAGTGATGAGGGCACTTCTGGTAAAATGAAGTCACACTGAAAACCAATATTTACATTTAATGTGTCTGAAATAAAGTACTAATTGGGGGAGGTTTATGGTACCATATATATCTTCTTGGTGTAGTCTCACTTTTATGCTCACTCTCAAGCTCACAACCATATGCTTTTTTTGTTTTGGGGGAATAGGGGACTTATGAGCATGTTGGTTTTTTCTGCCTATACAGATATACCCAGACAGTTCCAATAAATTCAAGCCTTAAGCTCAGAAACACTTCGTTCTAAATCCCTTTGCCGCTGATTGATTTGGAATACAACTGAGAGCTTTGTTGGAGGTTATTGTCTCCAGCTATTTGTCCTGTAAAATTAACTGAATTAAATGTTGCTCTTGTGCACAGTGTTGCAGCAGAGACAGGACTGGAGCATTTTGCCCAAAACTAACTTGTATTCCAGGAGAGGAGTTTTGTCATGATAAGTTTGGAACAAAACCTAATATTAAATTTCATTATTTTTCTTATCTTTTATATGAAATATGGATGAAAATTTAATTACATATTCATACGTATTACTCACTTGACTTGCATGTATGAGGAAGCAAACTGAAGTTTGAATCCTTTCCTGCCAGTTAGAACAGAGCATTTAACATTGCTGTGGGATAACAGTTTAGCAGTTTAATTGTAATTGCCCAGTCTTGTCCAGTTTGACCCTGTGAGTTTCATTAATTCATTAATTCTCTGGAAAAGATATGTCTTGTTTTAGCCATGTCAGCCTTACTAAAGTAAGGTAGAAATATCAGTAATTTTTCAATACCCCTGTTGAAAATAGAATCTTTATCAATGTATAAATTACAGCCAGGAGTCAAAATAAAAAGGGAGAAAAAATGTTTACAAATGAGAGTTTATGGAGAAGCATGTCACTAGACCAAGATTTTTGCAATGAAAGCTCTCAAGGTTGGGGTTTCTTTCCATTGTTTGGGTTTGGGTTTTTTGTCCCCACCAAGCAGTGAATTCCTTCTCCCCAGGCATCCTAATTGCTTGTCTGAGTTGGCTGGCACAGAAGCAGTATTGCAGAGATGCTGTCCCTCTAGCCCTGTACCCTGAATCCAATGCCAGCCACAGACGAGGCTGTGCAGGGAGTGTAGGTGAGCCAAACACTTTCTGCTGTGTTTCTCTTGCAGACTGAGGTGCCAGACAGGGGTGAAGGACAAGCGCTGCCCCACCGCCTGTCTTCACAGCATGGCCTTCATGGCAGCACCTACTGCCTTCCAGGGGGCTGAAGGGGGAATCAAACATTTACCACCTTAGCCGCTGCAACCACTGTCACTATTGCCAGGAGTGATATCTCCTGCTGCACCCAGACTCCTCAGTTTATGTGCCCTTGAAAAGGAAGTGACAGAGAAAAGTCCTTCCTGTTGGCTTCTGTCTTTTTCCCACCTTGCTTCATCTGTCTCATTTGTTCCTTCTGAGTATCTCAATAAATTTAGTTTGTTTGATTGCTCATTTGTTTGGGGGGAGGTGATGTTTAAAGCAAATTTTTACCCTCATTTATCCTGTCCTCTTGCCCCAACCTAAGACTCACATAGACATTGAGGAGCAGATGTGGTGATAATTCTCTAAAATGAAAAAGAAGATGGTCTTCTTTGTGTTGGGGAATAAGACCCTGACATCAGTGGAGAAGGAAATTTCAGCATATACTATCACAACCTCCTTTGAGTTTCTATGGTAATAAGTAGTCTTCATCCCTCTTCTGCCTTTCCTCTTCTCCCTCCTCCCTGAGGCCCTTGCCTTCTACCACATGCTCTTCTTTTGTTGGCAAAACATCATCAAAGGCCAGTGGCAGCACACAGTGTGACAGAGTGAAATAGGAATATTGTCACCCTTTATCAAAGAGAACTATCACTCAACCCAGTGAATGGTTCTGCAAGAGCAACTTGCCAGAAAGAGATGTGGTCTCTTTGGGGAGACTTCCAGCATGGCCTGTACAGCTCAATCTGTGCACAGCTGTGGCACACACAGTCTGCAAGTATGAGCCTCACACGTGTTACCCATGGTGTCATACATGAAATCCCTATTTGTGCTTGGTCTTTACATATTAAGTGCTTTAATTAATTTTGAGTTAAATATTTTTAAATTGAATGTTAAAATTAACCCATCAGCCCAGGTACACAAATCAAGTTTTATTATTATGGTTTTCACTTGTTCAAAGCAGTTTATTTGCACCCTTCCCAGTAAAAAATCCCCAGTCAAAAGTTCCCCAGTTAAAATCCCTTTTCAAACATTAATCACTTGTACACCATAAGAGTTATCCTTCCTGTGTTTACTCTATACTTTTACAAGTGTTTTAAGATGTGTTGGATGTATTTTTTTGATGTTTTTACTTGTACTTTGATTCCAAGGCAAATTTCAAAACCCCAGTTCCAACAAACAGCCCAGCCCCCATAGCCATTACCCTGTAAGCTCCATGGCAACCTGAATTTTAATGATGCTTATCTCAACTAATACCACTCCTCTGACAACGATGAGCCATTGGTGGACAGAGATGATCTGTCAAAGGGAAAGCACCAATCACCTTAAACCGAAGGGGCGGGCTGTGGGCGGGCTGTGGGCGGAGCAAAGGCACTATAAAACAAGGGGCCAGAGAAGGGCACGCCCCCCTTCTGTCCAGCCTGCTGAGGTGGAGTTCAGTGCTGGGAAGGCCTACTCCTATTAAGGAGCCTTTAGTAATTTTTTTGGCTTTTGGACCAGCCAAAAGCCAGCCTAGCACTGCAAGCCCTTTTTCTCTACCTGAGGTCTAGTGCTGTTTCAGCCAGAAGATCTAAAATCCCTGCGCTCCTGGGGCATACCATCTATCGAGCCATAGGATCCCAAATTTTTATATTTTGCTAATTTTTGTAATTTTTCAACTTTTCTGTTTTCAATAAATTATTTTAATTTTTAACTAAGAGTTGTCTCATTTCTCATGGTGATGTCTGCAGGGCCTCGTCTCTATTCTGTTTTGAAAATTATTGGGAATATTGGAGGACAAATGACTGGTGATCTTTACTGCATGGGAAAAATGATACAGGCCTCTGTACTGAGCTACTTTGGCCACTGAACAAACTAGAGGGTCCGACTGACAGTGAAGAAGATGCTGTGGGTATTTAGAAGCCACCATCTTGGGATTCCAAATATTATACTGCGAGCAATTCCATGCTGACCTTTACTGTGTGACTGCATGTGAATTATGCATTTTGCTATCTGGAAGAAAGGTAAAGATGCATTGGTGTCAGACTAGATGTCCTATTAATGCTTGTGTGCTTTGTCCTTCACAGTAGCAGTAAGGCAGATGGTGACAAACTGTAACTTCGTGTGAAATTGTCAGATTTCAGCAGCTCTGTTACCCTGTCTCTGGGAAAAGCAGCAGTTACACAGCACTGGAATGACCAGCACTATGAGGTATCTTGAACTAATATCAGTGCTCCAAATCCTGCAGGTTCGGAGCTCTTGTAAGTAAGCTGGGAGAGATGCATGGGTGAGGTGATGAGAAGTATAGGAAATATCACTGCCCTGCCCCAGAGCTAGAAATGGTGCAAGGCATAAATATTTCCTGCTGACAGAAATGCTTGGGTCTGTTTTGTCCCTGTTATGTACATACTTATAGAATCATAGAATCATTGGTTGGAGATAACCCTTAAGATCATCGAGTTAACCGTTAACATTGTGCTGCCAATTCTGCCACTAGAACATGTCCCTCAGTGTCATTTGTTTGGTTTTTAAATCAAACACGTATGGAAAAGGACCTATGGAACTGCTTCTACATAGGCTGCTCTTCTTTACTCACAGTTTCCTGCACCATGATTGGAGGATTTCAGATGTCTTGACTGGTCTGGAGTAATCTGTCTCTAAAGAACACATTTTTGCCCTGGGAGAGACTCTGCCATGTTTGTGCCCCTATCTTGGATTCATCTTCATCTTGCCACATCATCCTGGTTCTTAAAATCTGTGTGCGATGGTGAGGATAGGAAGTGGAGAAGAACCAGCCTACTTACTTGGGTCAAACTTATGACTAGAAGAGAACAACAAACTAGGCTGACGGTGACACCAGTAGAGCCTCTTCATGTGAGAAACATGTTCAGGTGCCAATACAGAATCATCAGCATTGGCACCTGTAACACCTTACACCATCCATGCCACCCTAGTAAGCGTCTCTTTGGCAGCAGCCTTTCTCCTAGAGATCTCATACATCCAGCACCTCTGTGTAGGTACAGATATTCATTATCAGATCAGGCAGTGAAAAACAGTATGATTTACAAGTCTCAGGCCTTGCTTGATCTGAATTACATGTCTTTTCAATGTGGGCAAAATCAGTAAGAATATTTAATGCTGATTTTATGTTGCCATGGATAAACATGATAAGTCTTCTATTACAGGTTTTTAGTAATGCTTTTTTTTTTTCTTCTATATAAAGCACTCATACCCTGCTGTGCAAAAGAGGGTCTTTATAAATTATACCAGTATGGGCAGTTATGGGCAACTTATTAAGAATTAATTTATGTCATCCTACATATCACCTCAGTTTCCAATACCAACTCATTCTAAATGACAAAAATCAACACAATGTTTAAAACAAAGATTTTAATATTACTAATTTTTGTTATTATTGTATTCCCTGTAAATTTCCAGATAAGCATAATTAAATATAAGTTTCCACAAGCTCATGAGAGGAAGGAATGGTTTAAAAATTGATTCATAAAGGAAGTTTTAATTAGAATTATGAAGGACAATGAAAGCAATGAACTTTGTCAGTAGGAATATGCCTCTT
The DNA here is from genome assembly GCF_041296385.1 of Aphelocoma coerulescens. NCBI lineage: Eukaryota > Metazoa > Chordata > Aves > Passeriformes > Corvidae > Aphelocoma > Aphelocoma coerulescens. The sequence continues at coordinate 136,163,701 of NC_091015.1, read as the reverse complement.
TCATAAGTAGATCTTTGAAGAAGGTGGTCATTAGCATATTTCTATATTTTGCCCAGGAGCACTTCAGCCACACTTAGTCAAGTTTCATTAATATTTTAAAATTTGTGGCAAAAATGTAACTTTAATTATGGGGTTGGATTATTTGAAAATTAAAATACTGCCTTTAGCTGTACTAAAAGAGCACTCAAAAGAGACCTTGTGAGAATCTTATTTCTCCTTAAATCCCACAAGATGGAATCAATTTCTATTTTAATTAATAGCTTATTTGCCAGTCATTTACAATTCAGTGCGTAGCCTTGACTGTTAGCACCTCTAAATACTCATTCCTCATGCCGGGTAAATTATTTTCCAGCATCAGGAAAAGGTCTCTGCTGCAGTGTCTTTTTTGAGGCAATGATGGCTTTGGGAATTGATCCATGTGGCACATTTGGTTGTATTAAGGAGTTACAGTTACATGGAAGAATAAAACCATTGCAAGGACACCATAATGTGAATGGGCTGCCATCCTCAGCAGCAGCAGCCGCAGCAGCTTTCAGCTCTGTGCCTCCAGTGCAGGTGGTGCAGGAAGAACAATTTTTCCCTCATTTCTTCTTTAAACTAAACAGTGTCAAATGTTAATTGAAAGAAATCAGTCAGTTCTCCTCTCTACTTCCTTCTGTCCCAGTCCCACCCTTCCCCCACCCTCCACACGTCTGCTGTTTCCTTCCACCCACAAGCAACCAGACTCTGCACTCTCTCACAGCAAGACCCAACCCTTTATTTTATGCCTCTTCAACTTTGTTACTGCATTTACTTACCTGCCTCATATTGGGAAATCTGACTACTCCTCAGGAGCAATGTCTTTACGATTCCTTAACTTCCTACCTCACCACTCAGAATAACTGTGCACATTTCTAAATAGGTATGCCATTTGTTTACCACCTTTTCCACCTGTATAGCAAGGCTGTGCTCTAAAAAATCCTACATTTGGCAGCAGTATGGGCCTGGATATACAGGTGGCTGAAAAATATAAAGGGATGTTTATTGGAGAACTGCTTTTTCCTAAGAATCTCTCATTTCATCAGTCTTCCATATTCTGCTGTTTTGCATCCCGTAATCCAAACTTCCTCTTTCTTCTAACCCACTGTTAAAACAGAGCACCACAGCCAAGGACTGGGAAAAATGCTGCATCCACAGCTGCTGCAGTGGAAGGCAAATCCACAAAACTACTGCTACAGCTACAGAGGGTATGTGAGGATTTGAGTTGCTGCTTTGAAGGAATAGCACCTTTAAAAGAGTGCAGGATATACACATCAAAATACTGACCTGTTTATGTTATAAAACATAATTAGTTGCTTACAGAATGTGGGGCCCCAGCAGAGAAAGTTCAGGCAAGCAGTATAGTATAAGCTTTGCAAAGAAGCTTTCAGGTTTGCAAAGTCTATTGGTGCTTTCCAAAACAGCGTCGCCAACGTCAGCCAGGTAGGTGCCACTGCAAACACCACCAGAGTAAATACTGAAAGGTCAGCTCCCCTTTTGTGCCAGTTGTGTGTGCCTGTTCTTCAGCCTTTTCACTCTAAACAGACTGATATCTGTATGTGTGCAAATATTAAAACATACATTCTTACACTGGTGCCAGTGTCTGTTTTTCTTAAAGAAGCAGTATTCATATGTGCAAACAAGACAGTTACAGAGGGCATGGGCTGCAATATTTACACACCACAGTTCCTTCTTGCTTTGAAAAAAAGGGGAAAAGGGACAGGTCTTTCCTGATGAGGAGAGCTTTGGGATCTTGGCATCTTTGCAGTAGTACCTGACCAATCTGAGGAAAAACTTTGTGAGCCATATGGTCTTTTGCAACTGATCTTTCAAAGGATGCTATAAAATTCAGTGCAGCCAAGTGGAAGCAACATATCAACATTTACTCGAAGTCCACTTCCTTTGGGAAAGTAATTTGATGTGGCTTTATTTTAATTAGTTTGTACTATTTGAGAGAGGAGGTGTGAAATGTTCAAACTGCGGCTGGACTGCTGGAATCACAGTCTGGATCCTGCAGGAGACAGGGGTTTCTAAGGCTTCCTCACATCATCCTTTTGGCACACATCAAAGAGGTTGCCGAGGTGTCTGTGCCTGTCACAGTATGATTGTGCTATGGAGATGTGGTAATGTCAAGGAGCCGAACATTTGGGCTACTTGGGAAAGATATCACAGTCTGCTGCTGTTATCACTAATGAACCAGATCTGCAACTTCCCCTCATGTGAGTGCATGGCTAGAAAGGGGAAGGTTTGATTTCTTTTTTTCCTCTGTGCAAATCATATTGACTCACTAACACAGGAAAAAAAGGAGCTATCCCTCACATGTTGTTGATAGTATCTCCTTTGCAGTTAGCAAATCAAAATACCGCTGTGTTTGTTTTCCTTGCTATTGCTTGTCAGTCTCAGAATAGCACAAAATTTCTGGTCTCTGGTCAGTTATTAGGAAGGTGAAGTTTTAATACTTGGGGGTTTGTAATATATTCTGCAAGAGGTGTACAGCAGTTTGGTTTGGGTTTGTGCTTTTTTGAGTCTCATCATAACACTTTGAAAAATAGTAAAGTAGTAAAATACTGCCACTTACGTGCAAAGTTGTCAGGGTGCATATTATATTAAGGAGGTTTTCTTAAAAGGTGCTTATGCCTGGGTTAAATACTTCTCAGAAAATTCTCAGAAGTTAAAAGTCATTTTGGAAGATTGTGAAAACTGATCCTTGTGGTTTTGGTGAAAACTTGTGGATGACATTTTTTATGTATTGTGGTCTTTTTCTCCTAAATAATTCACATCACATGAATTTACAATGGAATTACTATGTATGAATGATAGCGTATCACATACTCAGAATAATACTATCATAATAAAAAGCCATACAGCATTAATGTGGTGACCCACCTGCCTCTGGGCAGATTTTAACTCTACATGTTTTCTCACCTCAGCCAGGTTTCCCTTCGCGATCACTTCCTGACATCAGGACCACCCACTCATTGACATATGATAAGGTTTTGAAAAATTACCTGTCAGCAAGACTCACATCTATACTTAACAAATCATGATAAAAATAACTGAAATTTCTAAGGTTCCCAAAATACACATTAGAAAAAATGTTCTGAGGGAGCTATATAATGCATTATTTCCAGATGTATAATAAGTATCATGCTTCTTTAAAAAATGCTAGGAAAGCAGTTTCTTCCAACATTTAAGACAGCTTAAGGTACAAAGGCACATAAAGTAAACAGCATTAAGTGCAGAAAGATGTTTTGGAATTAGTAATGTCTGTAGGGATTTCTGTAAAGAAACTAAAGCCCAAAGTCCTCCTAATTTTAAAGCTTGTAATAAGTAGCTTTAATTATAATGTATATATTCCCATGTGTAGAAGAGTTATTTAAAATATAGTGAAAATATTTCTATTATATTTCACATTTCCCACAACCAACTGCTTATTCAACTTTCATACCCTTCCAGGCTGCTGCTCTCGGTACAGTGCCTTTGTCAGTTCTTAGAGGTGCCTCCATGCCTACTCACAGCCTTTTCTTCTGCATGAGATGCTACTCCCAAATCTCTTTGGGAAGCCTTGATTCTTTCTTGGACTGTAGATATACTTCAAACCAAGCTTTGGACCTCTGCTGGTTCAACATTTTCCTTAATCTTAGGGTACATTTGATACATTGGTACAAGCCAAGGCAAGCTGCACATTACCAACTGCAACTCCACCTCCTATGAAGGTGGAAAGTATCAAGTTGACATGGAGAACCCTCAGGAAGGCAAGCTCCAGTTCAGATCTTACGGACAACCATGTATCCTTGATAGAGCCTAAAATATGTCTAACCAGGACTGATGCATTTTGAAGCCTTTCCAGAGGACTTGTTTGAATAACTCATAAACAGTTACATACCATCTACTGAATACAAAGAATCCACTAAGTTTTACTGGAATGCATTGATTGTTTTGTGTGTGCAGCATTCGATACTATACCCTATACTTCGTGTGCTTACAACTGTCTTTTTTCATGTTCTGTGTTTTGATCCAGTTAGCCCTTTTAAAAATATTTCCCACAATATTGTTGCACCTAGTTCTTGCCTGCTAGAAGGAATTTTCTCAGTCTCTTTCATTCCATAGTTTTGTTTTATGAGCCTGAACTCTTCCATGTTTCTTTTCTTATGCTCACTGTCTTTTTCTTTTCATTCTTGGAACAGGGCAGGCATTTGTTTTTCTGTCTCTCTTCCTTCAACTCCTCATCAACTGTTTTCCTTTTCCTTGACTTTATTTTTTCATCTTCTCTCCATCTGTCTTTTCCTTATACTCCACCAGCCTGACATGGTAGGTCAGGCTACACCATTGGATAAGACCAGGAAAACATGTCTTCTCCTGCTGTAAATGCCAAATACAGCAATGACAGAAGACAGCTGGCTTCTGTTCCACAGATAAGATTTTCAGAAAAAGTTTGATCATTAAATGGCAAACGCCTGTGTTTTCTTTTTCAATGTCTGCTTTTATCTTTACCCTTAAAGTAGCAATGCAGTACAATATCAATTTAATATCACTGCTACAAAATAGTTAATAGAACGGAAATAGAAGCTGCGTAGCGTGGAGGGAGGATATGGAGCTGAACCAGAGGCTGGGGCAAAATGGCTCTCCTTGGATTAACTCCGTTCATTATAAACTAATTGTTAGACTGACACACACCTCCATCCCGAATTACCTGCCTTCAAGGTGCAACCACCCTTCCCTGATGTTGGGGTTTTTAAGAGTTCTTTTAGATTTTTTTTCTGTTAAGGAATTTTCCCCCCATACTGTTGCTAAGAGGAAAAATTGCTGGATACTTTAGGAAAAGATAAGAGCTACCCACTGAGAGTGGGGTGCAACTGGCTACTCTTTTGTTTCACCTGGGTGCGTGGGCAGTTCAGTCCCGAATGCCGGAGAGAGAAGCTGTTTCTCGTCGGCTGCTTTTTCCCTCCCTGCTGGAGAAGCCCCGGGATTCCAAAGCCCACCTTCCCTGCCACACTCGGAGGCGGGCCGTAGCCGCCCTGCCCCGCCGTTGCTTCGAGCCTTCGCTGCGTTGTAGCCGTGCTCGCTCTGCCTGCCCAGACCTCCGGGGGGTTCCCTGTTTGGATACATCTCATCTGCCACCCGGGATTTGTGCTCATCCCTGCTGTTCCAGCCTGCTGTTCCAGCCTGCTCTTCCCGAGGGTCCGGCCGGACACCGGGATCGGCTGCCCAGGGGTTTGTGAAGCCTTTGTCCCATCCCTTCCCGGGATCCCAGGGCACCGGTGCCGCGTGCTCCCCGAGCTCGCTCCGGAGCGCCCCCTGCAGCCGCGGGGGAACCATCGCACCTGCCCTGCTCACCGGGAGCCGCCAGCGCCCCTGCCGGCTGCGAGCGGAACTGCACCCGAGGGGAAAGGGCCCGACAGCCGAGAAGGCTGGGACTGGGTTTGGGATTGTTTGCTGTTACTGCCATAGTTATTGCTGTTTGTTTGACTTGTTATACACATATAGATATATAATAGTAAAGAACTGCTATTCCTATTTCCCACATCTTTGCCTAAAAGCCCCCTTGATTTCAAAATTATAATAACTCAGAGGGAAGGGGGGTTGCATCTGCCATTCCAAGGGAGGCTTCTGCCTTCCTTAGCAGACACCTATCTTTCAAACTAAGACACCTGAGCATGTGCTCTACATTTTATTGACTGTATCTTTAAGAGTGAAATGAGATAATTTTACACCACTCAGTAAAAGAGGTATGTATGACTAGAGACACTCAACTTCCAACTAAACATAAAGAAATAGCATAAGAGTAAGTTAAGAATGGGGAGAAGTTAGGGAAGACTCCATCATAACTTCTGGGATCAGTTGACAGGCTGAACCTGTCTTCTCCCTGATTGGGATGTCTCTCGGGTGAGAACCATATTCTATGTTTGCTAAATTATTACCTCCAGCTAACTTTTATTGGTGATTAGAGCATCTATTTCTATTGCTTTGAATACATTTTTGCAGTCAGATACTATCACCAGCAGTTTTGAAACCTTAGCCAGTCACACTTTTCTATTAACAGTGTGTACATAAAGGTCTTATTCCACACATCATGGGTGTTCACGGCTGTCGCTGGCTGTGGGTGACATACTCACTAAGAGTGGAGATTCTGGAGGGAGTGAGGGAGTGCCTCTTATGCTGTTGGGTGTGTGTCCCTGAACATGTTCGTCAAACCACCCTCTGATCCAGCAGTGGAGCGTGCCCATAACGGGACACAGACAGACTGGTCAGGCACAAAGGTCTCAGCTTTCCTGGGGTGCTAGCAGACCAAACAAACAAAAAGGATTTTAGGAAGGTGCCCCCCTTTCATGTGACAGTCCCATCTCTTCAGTCTCTCACTTGGCTACAAAATATAATATGGATCCTGACTTCAATGTCCTTGATTGATTGATTGATTGATTGATGGTTATTAGACATACTATGGAATATCAGTGAGTGAAGAACTACAGCAAGCATTTAACTTTTCTGCAAGGAACTGAAAAATGTAGTCTACCTTGGTTTTTTCACAAGTTTTCTCTTCCTTGTCTGAAAGTATCTTCAGTGATTGTACACAGATAGTAGCAAACTGGTATGCTTGTTATAATATTTCTACTGTTTTGAGTTCCAGGTGTGCCATTTAATTGTAACCATTTCAAAGCTGATTTGTCTTTGAAGAAAATCCCTAGATGTCTGACTAAGCTCTGAAAACATGATTGAAAAAAAATAAATTCTTTGGTAAGCATTTCAATCCCCTAAAAGAAATGTTGATATGGCACAGGTAAATTGATGATCTGATGGAAAAAAAAGCTGATGAAAACAACCCACAATGAATTAAATTACATTATTTGTAAGCCAAGATCTTCTGGTGAGGAAAGTGACTTTAATGCACCTCATTTCTCCCCATTAAAAGAAAATCTGTAATAATATTTTGTTAGTGAAATGACTCTCCTTACTTAAAAGACTATCCTAGATCTCTGCAGATCTAGTTTCAGACAGATACTTGCTTTTGGGAATTAATTGTATGCATCAGAAAACTATTAATAGAATCTGGACTTAAAAATTGCCATTTTTTAAGTGATTTGATGGAGAGCTCTGATTTGCATCGTCATCTTCTTTTCATAGCTAGAAAAAAAAATATTTTAGTCCATGTCAGGGCTGTACTGTAGTTGGTAATTCTTTGTAGTTGAAAATAAGAGAAGCACTCCTCTCTGTCTGTCTCTTTTCCTTCCTGGGCTGCTGAATACACCATCTCATTTGTATTTATTAGTTAGTGCTACTTCTCTGTCTTTTCATTCTGCCTTTCTGCCTTCTTTTATATGCCTTTTTAATTAAATCTTTTTCTGTCCTTTCATTACTTATTAATGTTTTCATTGGCAAACATGGTTTTCACGCTCCTCACACAGCAGAGTCAATTTATTTCAATAACCTATTTAGACCTAGTTATCAGCAATAACACAAATAATCCATTTGTTAATTATGGGAATTGAAGTGACGATTTCAGAACACATATTCCTAACACAAGGTCAAATGGTCATACCTGGAACGTGGCTTCTGTTTCATTAGCAAATGTGCTGACTATTAATGTGACAGCATCTGATAGAAATTGTTTGCAACTTCTTACTAGGAACACTTGAGGTAGCTATCTAAAGATGGCTTCCCTCTATGCCCTTTATGAAGGAGACTTTGAACATCAAAGTTAACCTCCTCATTTTGGTCAGCCCTCTAAAGCAGCCTACATTGACTGTACAGGAGCTCAGTCTCCCAGTTTAGGTGCCTGAAGTCAAGCAGTGCAAATAACCTCTTCTCAATGTCTCTGCAAATTGCCATTTCTCATTTTAAAAAGTATTGACAAAGATACTTTAACTGCACCTCTTCTTTTAGCTATGTTCTCATGGAGAAGTTTCCTGGTGAGACTTCCAAACTTCTGTTGTCTGTAGACCTCCATGCACATTTTGTCTTGACTGCTACATTTCTTGTAAATTTGCCTTCATTGAGTAATGGTTTGAGGAAAAGACTCTCATTTTTTGTTCTTTGTCCTGGTTTCTCATCTTCTTACCTTGTCAGTGGACTAATCTCTAGCATTTTCACTCCTACCCTTATAAACACCAGTATATTTTACTATCTACAATTTCCTCCAGAAAATATTTAACAAATAAAATGTGAAAGCACCTCGTTTTGTATACTTTCTTCAATTTTCTGATATCTTCTGTATGCAGTGAGCAGTTTAAGCAACATTGTTTCTTCTTTCTGGTATTGGCAAAGACATAGCTTACTTCTAGTTCTTCATTATGCCATAATGCAGAAGAGTACAGGTAAAAGATTGCTACCTTTCTCTTGGCTTCAATCATGTGGCCTAGTTAAGGTTATAGGAAATCTTAGTGGGCTGACATCTGTCACGTGGCTACGGATAAGCTATGGTTCCAGTGGCTGCCAGGATCACCGTGGCTTGCTGGGTAACATCAGTCCAAAAGGAAAGAGCACACACAAGATAATTTACAAGTAGGAACCTCTTGCTTTCAGAGAGGCTGCAACATGAGCCCGAGGGGCTCTGTGTGGAAGGCATGGACACACTTCTGCCAAACAAACATTGAGTTCAAGTACCATCAGCAGCTTTAGAGTTGTAATCCAAATCAAAACAGACTGTAGAGTAAGGTATAAAAGTAGCTCACACCAGTGAAAAGTTGCTGAGTAGCAAGTGGATGGGTATACAAAAGGAAATGATTTGGAAAACAACCTATTTCAGTGCTTGCATGAAGGGAAAGGTGAACTTTTTCAGAGGTTATTGGAGCTTTGAAATATCCTTTCCATCTGACTCAATGCTCTGTTTCAAGCTTCTCTCCTTCTGTAGCTTACTGGCTCTGGACTAATTATAGGTTAATACGTTAAGAAGCAGTTACACAGAATTGCCTTCTGTGTATTGGATGTTACACACCAGCCTTTGGCTGCTATCCCCACCGCAACATCAGGCTGCTTGTGTAAGTGGTAAAATAGACACACTGGACAGTGAGGACAAACAAGCATCACCACGGCAGCCTCAGCCCCACAGTGGCACAACCACAAAACTAGCATTCATAAAATAAGGAACTACATACAAAAAGCTGCCTACGCTGAAAAAATAGACTTTTCAGATGCTGGAGTTGTTAAATAGAAGTGAGAGCACATTTCCACCCTGGTTCCACAGGAGTTAGCAGTGATATCTTTGCAGCTAAAATACTGTGATGACATGACATTGTATGGCATACAGACACCATTAGAGGACAATCCTTTTAATGCATTGACATCCACTCAAAAACTGATGAAGAAAACTGAGTATTGGGAAGACACGTTGTATTTAATTGCTGTGTCTGAGAAAAACGAAGTTTCCCAGAGAAGCAGCTGCACTTTACTTATTGATTCTGTAGTGTTATCACTCTCCCAGAGGTTCCTATGCATAAGACTGAACACATAGGGTCGTGTATCAGTAACAATTACATGAACACAGGGTCCTCCAAGTCCCTCAGCTGCATATAATGTCATGCATGCTTTAGCATCACATTGTCACTTATACTGAGGCACTGTCTCTGGGAATGAAAATTTCAGAAGACAAACATGAGAAAAAAATCAGACAGGTGTTTCTCACACAGAAAATCAGTGTTTTTCATTATTTTGTCCATTGTCACAGTGGCATGTGCTTTTCAAGAAGATAAGACACATTATTAAACATATCCGTTAATTTTTCAGTGTAACTTTTTCTCATGCCCAAAGCATGTTGCATAGTCATCATGTAAGCAAATAAGATTTCTTAATACCTTTTTCTCTTTCTAACATGTATATATCCATGTAGAGAATTTCTGACAAAGGAATAGAGCAATAAGCCTTTGATGCAGAGCCTACTAACTTGGTAAATGCTTTGATCTTTATTTCTAGTCTTCTGTTGTTTTAATTTGTGGTTACAAAAATTATCTCTTGGTAAGAATACTTTCCTGTATTATTTTGGTGTTTTGGTTACTTAGTCTGTAAATATACAAGGCATTTAACCTGAGCTTTAAGAGTTGTTTTGTGGGTATGATGGGAATATGGAGGGTACTGAAGTAAAAATACAAATACAGATGTTACATTTTTCTTGTGTCCATCAGCATCTGTAACTAATAAACACAAAGTACAATGTTAAACGTCTGGATTTTGCATTGCACCAAAATAATATTTCCATTTCTTAATTTCCTAATAAAACTGCAAATGCAAACACAGAATTACATCAGTTTTGAAAATACTTTAAATGTTCCTTTACCAGAACTATCAAGCAATAGACTTACTGTTATACCTTAACCAAACTTCCTTACTTGATGATACAGCTTAGTAGCAGCTAGTTATTTTTTTAATATTTTCTTGCATTGATAAAGGCATGCCTCTCTCTGATTTGTCAACCTGTACAGTGTTCACTCAAGCTGAACTTGTATATATGTATTTTCTTTATAGTCAAAAGAAAATGGCACACTCTGCCCTGAAGAACCACCATCATCATAAGAAAAAAAAAAAAAAAAAGTTAAAATTTAAATGCCCAGACACGTGTTGTTATGGGCTCAAAAAGTGAGTGACAAATTCACAGAGGAAACTAATATCAAAAGAGATCAAACACAAGTACATGTCTCATGCCTGAGGAAGCCCATCAGCCACAGATGGGCAAAACCTGGGAAATTATATTGAGAGGTATATACAGGTGCTTTGCTCTTTTGTTCCTCCTGAAGCACCCATGCTGTCTATTTACAGAGAGGCAGTAATGAAGTAGATCTCTCTCTCTGTTCTTTATGTTCTGCATATAAAGTTTAGATACCTACAATATAGGAGAAAAAAATAGAGAAAGTAATTGTATCATAAAAATATAATGTAATGCTAATTTCTGAAAAGCACTCCAGGAATCATACAACAAGGCAATGAGCCATATGGTACTCACTGTTTGAGATCAAAACCCACTCCCTGAAATGTTAAAAGCTAATCATGTAGATTATTTGCTGTTGGCTCTTGATGGTGATTTGGCATTTGACCAGTGAGTAATTCACAGATCAGGAGGGAGGTTTGCTTCCTGATTAAATGGATAACAAACATTTTAAACAGATGCTCAACATGAATGCAAACCAATAATAATGTACGTCCACATGAAGTTCTGAAATTTATGGATAATTTCACAGATACTGCATAGCAGCCAAAATGCTTGCTGGCAATAACTGATTAGATCACATAGATAAACAGCCATTCTAGTTTTATGCTTAAGGGTATACATATATCCCTTTCATTGTCAGGGTCCTCATTAGGTCCTTCCCACTCTGGAGTAGCCTGATAACGTGTAGCAAAACCCATAGGTATAAATTTAGCACGTGAGTTACTTTCGCTATTTCCCCTGAGAAAAGACACTAGTTTTATAGACAATGTTTCCAACTTGTCCTCCACAGAGTACCATGTATTATCTGCAAGAGTTCTTAAAGAAAACATGCCTGAATGGAGATAGTTAATATATCTCTTACAGCACCAGCATTTTAGGACTTGTTTTGCCTTGGGCAAGATTGTCCCTGAGATTTCAGTGTGGCTCATGAGCTTGTAGCAGAGAATCCAAACTGACTAATCTATGAATTCTTTTCTTCTTTTTTTTTTTTTTTTTTTTTTTTGTTCATATTAAATCTCAGAATTTTTCACATAATTAATATTTCTCTCCTATCTAATTGGACCTGACCACATAATTTCTAAAATTCAGTGAAGACCTTATTAAGCAAAAATGGGAATGATACAGATTATATGGGTTACCATTAGCACTGTTACAGAAACTAAGATACATAGGTAATTTGGCAATTCAGTGATATGTTAATGCCAGAAAAAATTTCAGGGTCGGTGATAAAGGAAGCGACAGTTTCAAGTAATCAGAGCTGCTGATGGCTTCTACATTGAGTACAGCCACTCAAATATAAAGTCTAAAAATAATTCTCCAAAACTGAAAATATGAAATGATTTTTATATGAAAGAGCAAGCTCTGACAAGACAAGCACCTACAATAACCAATATTTAGAAGGAGATTGCCTAAATGTGTTTAAATTATTTCACAATGAAAGGGCATAGGAACATCTAAATTTTTTAAAAATGTAACAGCTAAAATTAAGGAGAAGAATGTGTTTACAGGCATAGTTTGGCATCACTGACAAAAGCCAAATATGTAGGCAAGGAAAACAGGTAAAGAATATTCAAGTAAAGGTACTATTGCTTCCTTCTAGCATAGTCAAATCAATTCACAAGGTGTTCTAAACCTAAAACATTGTCCAAATAAGACATTGAAAAGAAATTTGGAGGATGCTGGACTCCTAGTTATTCTATTAAATTTAAAACTCTGATTTTAAAAAGCATGGGAAGAGCATTAATACAGAACTTTGAAGTTTCAAAAAGGACATTTAACCAAGATTAACTGCAATTAAAAAAACAACAGGATGTATATCAAGAAAAATAAAGTCCCCATTGAGGAAAAAACAAGATAAAATCACTAGCAATATAGTTATTACATAGACGCCAAGGAGATAATTTTAAATTTTAAAAAGGAGTAGGAATGTAATAATGAAGTAATAAGGATTTCAACCAAGAAAATTCAGAAAATATTCCAAATAATTTATAGGAATGCAAAAGGAATGACAGTTTTATGGACAAGTACATGATATGACAATAACACGAGCCAGTGTGCTCTTGTGGCCAAGAGAGCCAATGATATCCTGGGCTGCATTAGGAAGAATGTTGCCAGCAGGTGGAGGAAGGTGATCCTGCCCCTCTACTTGGCCCTGGTGAGGCCACACCTGGAGTGATGGGTCCCATTCTGGACCTCCTGATACAAGAGAAACACAGACATACTAGAGAGAATCCAGTGAAGAGCCATTAAGGTGATTAAGGGACTGGACCACCTCTCCCATGCGAAAATGCAGAGAGAGTTGGGACTGTTGAGCCTGGAGAAGAAAAGTCTCCAGGAGGACCTTTACTAATGTCTATAAATACCTGAAATGAGGGGGCAAAGAGGACAGATCCAGGCTACTTTCAGTGGTGCCCATGACGAAGGAAAATGGACACAAACTGAACACAGGAGGTTCCCACTGAACAAGAGGAAACATCTTTTCACTGTGAGTATGACTGAGCACTGATACAAGGTATCCAGGGAGGTTGTGGAGCCTTCCTTCTTAGAGATACTCAAAAGCTTTCTGGACATGGTCCTGGGCTACTGTCTCTACGTGGCTCTGCTTGCAGCTGGAAGGGTTTATCAGGTTCCTTCCCTCCTGACATATTTTGGGATTTTGAGTAAGGAGAGGTGTTGGAATCATGAAAAAGTGGGAGGTATTCACCAAATAGGAAATAGCATCCACCTGAGCACTTGGACCACAGAACTTTTGCTATCAAGAAGGGAACTATTGATAAAAAGATCTGTAAATGAAGTAGGATACATTTGGTAGACACTTGCATGAATTCGGTCTTAGGTTTAGTTCACAGCTGAAGAGAGGAAGATCAGGTGAACAGAAGTACTTAAGAGTGAGAGACAGCTGAGGAATATGTGTCCTAAAATTAATAACAAGAGCAATGCATTTACTGAGAGTAATATATCTTACACAGCTAGAAATAAATTAAGCCAAAAATCAACAAAAATCCTTGAAATCTTTATATAACAATAAGCTCTAGCAATAAGTATTACACTCAAAATAATCACACATCAGATAAAACTAGATACAATAGAAATAACATAAACCTGTGTGGCATACTCACTTAAATGCCTTATCCCATGTAATGCAGAGGACTTCTCCTTTACAGTTCTGCAGCTGGCTTATGATTTCCAGCTCTCCAGTTGCTCAGGTTGCCCTGGCCAGTATTTTCCACAGCTTCACTGAAAGTAATTTTCTCTTGCTCTGGTTCTGTTGCACCTCCAATCTTACACCTGCAGATTTCATAACTATTGTTAGTGCGGGTTCCAATGGGAAGTCATCCTGCAAATGCATCTCATCTCTTTGTGCACCAAATGGACTCTCATGACTCTTGGGAAGGTCTGTCCAAACAATCACCATGAATGTTGCTGATGACTCATGTTCATGTGGGACTCTGTGAACTGGAAAGCGAAGGAAACTGGTGAAAAGCCCTAGAGATCTTGTGTTTGTCTGTGAAGGCTGTCTGGAGCTTGTAGGCAAGCAAAAAATTGAAGAAGAATCGTGAAGCCTGAGAGGTGCATGTTAAGATTAATCATATGGCAGAGACGTCAGCAAAGAGACCTCTGCCTAGAAAGCCAAGATATACTGAGATTAATTGAGGATTTTTGAAAGCTAAACTAAGCTGTATATTTAAAGAAAACAAACAAAACACAAGTTAAAATAGATAATGGACTTCCCAGACCCATATCTGTGTGGGAAAAGAGGTCAAGAAATAAAGAATCACTATGCCATGCTGTGATGACTAGGTACAGTTTAAAGATAATCAAAATATAGTCTCAGACTAGATTAATGTTTTGCTTTCCTTCTCAGTAAGAATAATTATACTGAACATAAGGGCAAAGACAGGATGGAAAATGGGAAATGAGAGCATGGAAGCAAATAGGACTTCGACCAAAGTATAATCAAACTTTAAGATGGCCTGCTGTGTTGCAGTGTGCTTTATGAGAAACTAGTATTTGAGCTGGATAAGGAAGAGATTAGAACAAAAGTTGAATGACCTTGAGGACCCAAGTATTACAAATGGAAAGGAATTCAAGACTGCAAAGTGTAGGGTCATGCACTTAGAGACTAATAATAGGAATCTCTGTTATAAATTTGGGAGCTCATTATTGAGAATGACAGAGGAGGAGGAAAGCTTGTATATGCTGATCCATCACAAGAAATCTGGATGATGTGACGTGTCTGTGAAAAAGGTAAGGAAGGATATATCCACACAGAGGGAATGAAACAATAGTGCCTTTATATGAATCGTTGGTAGGGCTCCATGTATAACAGTAGTTGCTCATGTCTAGGGAAGCAGGATTCAGAATGAAACAAAGGCACAGAAGGTCTGTTAGGAAGACCACAAGAATAAAGTCCTTTTGTATAATAAGTGACAGCAACTGTATTTTTTTAACAAATCAAAGGTTGAGATACTCTCTCTAAAAATGTATTTAGGGTGTTTTTTCATTCAAAATTGGGAAGATACTACAGCTGTTTAAACTAAAGGACAGAGGTGAAAAAAGACAAAGTCATAAATAAACTATGACAGTACAGAGGCTGCAAATGCAAAGATTTTTAACCACAAATATGAGACAATAAAGTAGACTTTTAGTAAAAGTTCTTAGGGCAAAGCATAAATACTTTTAGTAAGAGTTTCTGAAATTTATGAAAGGAATTATATGAACTTGCACTATTCCAGGCCTTTTGTGGTCAATCATCTTGGAGATCCTTTCAGTCTTTTTAGGTAAGATCCAAGTTATCTAAACAAAGGGTATTGTTCACCCTCATTGCCTTCTGTGAAAGATCACAGCTAATCATGGTATCAGTGAAGTTCTGTCAGAACAGATCTCTGTGTACAAATATTTTGCAAATTCTGCTGCGTAGTTATTTCTCAGTAAGCTTTTGTGGGGATGAGGACAGCAGCAAAATCTGAAGTGAAACATTAAATGTAGCAAGTGCCTCAAACTATAGCTATGGATAATACCTGGGCATCTTTCTTTCAAAGCATAGAGCTTTCTCTATCCTTTTAGAAAAAGTTCAACAGTGTTGAACTATGGTCCATGAAGGAAATGTATTAGGCACAGAAACAGTTCAACTAGCAAGTTGTGCAGATTTCAAAGCCATAGATTTTTCTTCAATCCAAAGTTGTAGTAATTCCTTTATCTGTGCGACTGTATATCTATCAAAAGGATATTCTACTGTTCTGGTCACCACATGGTAAGTGTGGCCCAAGACTGTGGTAAAAACTGAGTGGCATCCTAAAGAAATTGTTCTTGACTGTGGATACATAATAGCAGAGAGGGTATGGAGGATGAGGACTTTACACAATCACATGCATGCACATGCAACATGCACAAACATTTACACACACCCCAGACAGCACATATATCACCTACTTGAACAGTTTGAGTGCTTGAAACATGTACTCTGTCTTTGGTCTCCAGGTAGTAATGTGTCATATAGCTCTTAGGACCAAGAAGAAAACATGGAAAACACAAGAAACATAAAGATCCAATATAAATGTGTTTACTTCTTTCTTTTAACCCAAACAGAAGATAGACCTCCTCATCTATGATCCTTATAGGACCCTTCCAATTTGAGATATTATACAATTCCATGATTCTGTGATCTATACATACCTTTAATTTATCTAAAATCTGTATACTATTTCAAAGAATTTGATTTTTATTTGTATAGAAAAATACATTTTGTGCTTTTCATATTGGAAAAATACAACACCCAGCCCATTCCCTTGGTAGATCTGATTCCTGTGTCAGTCTTTGTCTCAGCTGCCAGAATTGTGGTGGGAAAGGATAATAAACTTTCACTCAGGCTGGGCTGACTAAAGGTATCTTATCTAAATGAGTGCAATTACAGCTTCATTTTAAGCTCTCTCCTGATCCCATGTCTGAGTGCTGTTGTATTTGGCTTGGTTATACAGACTCTTATGGCACATATTAACATTCAAAGAGCTGGCTTGTCAGAGAATTTAGGCATTTTCCTAATTTTAGGAAGTGACTTCAGTGGGGCATCTCTAGTTAGACCCGTGTGTAAGTATCAGGCTGAATCAGAGCCAAGGTGTTTGTGAGTGTAATTCTTGCCTCTTTTCTATGTCTGCCCAAACCTGTCCTGCTGAGTTCAAAGACAGATTACACATTCCTTATCTTTTGTAAATTCCTTTGGGTCACCTTATTCCTCAAAGTCTATCACAAGTTCTTTTTGGTTTTTAAGACAAGTTGTTGGCAAAGACATTCTTCCTGAGGAGGCGTCCCTGGAGCAACCAGCTGTCTACTTTTTCAAAATGATGGCTGATTTTAATAAGTAAGCAATAAAATATATCTGTATGTTTACAGAATCATATAATTTATCCAGCTGGAAGAGACTCATTCTGAAATACATTTCAATATATTTGAAATATGAAATATTATATCAAGTATTTAATGTAAGTAAATAAATAATATAGTATGATAAAATGATCAGAAACCTGGCAACCAAGTGGCATTGAAGAGCTGCAAGTAGATATCAAGTCTCCCAGGTCACATCTCAATGATTAGATTTTTAAGTTAAGAAAATGGATTGGTGTGTAGATTATTTCCTGAGCATAACAGGTTTTCTGAGAGAAGAGGGAATAGGAAGCAAAGGGTCTCTCTCTTTTTAACACTTGCCATCTCAAAATGCACTGAGGGGGATAAGGTTACTTATCTTTTTGTGGTGTCTTTTTCCAAATTTCAGTCACCATCCAACAGGACATATAACAGATTTCCACATTAATTCATTAATTGACGTTACTGGCTCTGTACCTGACTTTTCTGGTTCAGTGTTCCTGGCCTTTTTTTCACCCATCATCATCTGCTTTAGAACTGCACTTTCTGGTTTCTAATTTTGCCTCCTTTGCTTTCTGGTGTTGCTGCATCTGGAAAAAGCACAGGGAGAGGTTGTGAAGGGTGAGCAGCCAGTGCTATATTTCTACTTGGCAGAAGCTACAACTCCCTCTGCCTTGGGCTGTTCTGATGGCAGAAGGCAACAGAGCATGAGAAGCATTTAGCACAGTCTTGACCCAGCTAGCAAGGTGTAAATCAATTAGCTGTTGAGCTAGCAGCCCAAGGCTGTAGAATGAGGAAGAAAATTATGGCTACCCTGAATTGGATTTTAGGATGTTGTTTTGTTTTGATTTGTTTGGGGGGGGATGGGTGCTTCTTCGTTGTTTGTTTGTTGGTTGGTTGACTAGTTTGGTTTGGTTTTGGTTTGGTTTTGGTTTGGGTTTTGATTGTTGATATTTTTTTATTTACCCCACAGGGAAAGCTCTCCTGGGCAGCAAACTATCAATTTTCAGTCCTAGTTAATTGTATCAATGCATCTGATACGTAAATGTTTTCAAATGAGAGGCTAATTCTGCACAGCACCAAATTCCTTCAGCTGCCAGCAATTAAGACGGATAGCTCAACGCCTCAGAGGTCTTATTTTATGAAAGTATGAGTTATCTCATCTGCACAGATTAATTAAGATCCACCAAGCATAAAGTTCTGAATGCTCTCACTTTTCAAAGTACTTCCCTATGCTGAGTAATGACTATTTTCCTGGGTAAACTTTGCCAAGACTGGGAACTTAATAAAGAATTTAGGGCTCTAAAAGGCAGCATTTACTCATATGAATTATGCCATTTTACAGCAAAAGTTTCAGACTGCTACTCACATGAGTAAGAATTGCAGTTCATTCATCATTTGGAAAGCCACAATAAATAAATGTTAAAATAAAACTACATGGCCATATCCTCAATACTGGAAAGAGGACCATTTTAAAGTGTACTAATAATTTAGCCTGCCAATAAATGTTCTTAATGAAGCCCTTCAGACTAGTGTTGGAATAATTTTGCTTGGTACAAGTGGAAAAATTGGGCATATTAACCTGATGGGGGGTCACTTGAGGCAATGTGCTTACATGTGTGTTTGAGAGGCTCTTCATGTAAAAGAGAAATATTCAGTAACAGAAAAATACAAATATCACAACATAAAAAATATCAAATAAGGAAAGATAATTAAAAGATTTGTGATTATGATCCTCTTATGATTTTTACACATTTCTTTTATGTGAAGAGTGCTGCTTGTTGAAGAACAGAGAGTCTGTATGTGATTAAATTTAAAATGCTTTTGTATTTAATGCCCAGGTATATTGTGAAACATATTCAAATGCAAAGCAAAATGCGCTTTACTTTCCTCTTGCCCTTAAATTTTGAACTAATGCTGCCATTATTCATACAAGGGCAATTTTTCTACTCCACACAAGAATTTTGTGCAAGAAACTTTCCAAGACAAGATGGGTTTTTGTTATGTTTAGCATGACCTTATAAACTGGATTGTAAAACATTTAGAGGGTTCTCTACAGAAAACCGTGAAGCCTCTGCTCCTACTAATTTCAGCTTTGCCTGCCAGGCCTCTCACCCTTCAAGACTGCAAGTGCTGCAAACTTTTCTTCCGGATAGAATTGAAAATTACTTCACAAGCTGTTTTCTTCGCCTGCGTAAAGATTTCCTGCTTCTCTTCCTTCTATGTTCCTGCTGTTAGAGACCAAGGAAACTTGACAAGTGCCACATTTCTGAAAGAAAGAGAAGACCAATTCCTGCCTCAGTTGTTAAATAAGATGGGTTTTAAAACCCGAGCAAGGATGGTGAAATGCTGCAAGTCCATGGGTAGATTGCTCCCTCTCCTGACAGCCTTCAATATTGCAGAAGAGTTTTTTAACCAGCTAAAGTTGAGGCCTATTTAATACATCTGCGTTAATATTGATTATTATTTTTGATCACGTCTTATTAAAAATTCATAAAATTTGAAAAAGTATTTCATAATAGTATCTGATCTCTATTACTGCACCTTACTAGCTACAATAAGGAAAAGTGGATTGCTAAACATATCTACTAAACACATCTGATGGTATTTCTCAAGGCCTGCCTACAACTAAACCTGCCATTTTTTGTGGAGACGGTTCTGAAGCAGGCATGCAAGATTTTTTAATGCTTCTACAGAAGAGAAGAAAGGAAGCTTATCTAGGGTCACAGATACTGGAATACCACTTTACGAGGACATCTATTATGTGCTCCCTTTCATAATTTCAACCAACCCAAGGTCATATTGGGTTCTCAGACTTTGCTATGCCCTGTTTCTAATCAAATCTGAGGCTTCCTTTTGCCTTACATAAAATCTAAAACTATTCAGGAACCTTTAGTTCTCCAGAATTTCCAGTCAATAATGCACCAGTAGCAAAAGAGACAGTGTTTTCAGTGTAGGCAGATTTTATTATGAAGCTCAGAATACACTTTTCTTTGCCCTGAAAGCTGTAAAGCTAGGAGTAAAAGCCATCTATAGTCAATTTTTAAGTTAATACCATGTGTGAGAGTTTGATTTATGAGGGTTTTGTTTGTTTGCTAAAGTTTAGAACTGATATTATTATCTGAAATCTTTTACTTCTGATAGAGTGAGGCTAGCTATTTTTTGGCTAGTTTTGAAAATAATAAAAATAATCCCAAAATTCCCAACATAACCAAAAAATATAAAATATCATGAGTCAGACACATTCGTTCAGCTTGCCCCTTTAGAACCATGGGGCCTAGAGATGCTCTTTTCTTTCTGTGTTAGAAGCTGAGATCTTGTGGCAAATAATTAATTTTCAATTTTCAGAGCACAAATAAAAAAATATTTTAAGAAAGACAATAAGCCCATGTTTTAGTGTTAGCTGAACATATAGAGGATGTCTGTGCCACTCAAAGGCATAGACACTAACAAAGAAGGAAAAAGTTGATCATCTTCTCTCTGGAAAGGGGTTTCAGGCAGAGGAAGCCCTCGAAGGGAGCATGTGACAAACTGGGTCTGGTGGGTCAGGCTGCAGCCAGGAGTCCCATCCATGTGAGATGGTGTGAACAGCACTGCTGGGGAAAGGCAGATGGACACATGCCCAAAAGCACCTTCTGCTGCCAGAACCTGATGCTGGTAACTGACTGAGCACCATGCTGACCCCCAAGGTCAGGGGCAAATGTCTGCTAATGTTAATGGAGGAATGTTTTTGTGAGAAAGGAATGTTTAATATATTTTTCCTTACAGTTAAATACATCCTGAGGAGACCATTTCTCTTCCTATTTTGAATTTGGTCATCACAATTTCTGTGGCAGTTCAGTTCTCCTGGGTGCAATAAGAATGGGTCACGTCTACATGCAAACCTCTGAGTTTAGAAAAGATCTCACCTGAATAAGGCATTCACCTGCATTTAAAATATGCAACAAAATTATATTAAGAAAAAAAAGTACTTAATTGCCATTCAGAAATGGCAATCACTCCCAAGAAAATAAAGCACCTAAATGGTGCAGATTTCATGATACTTTATGAGAACTGGGAGAAACTGAGAAAGTTTTTTTCAAAAGCTCTTAAATGAATCATCCATCCTTGATTACAGATCAGACACTGTGGCCAGTTCCATTGTAGGATATCAGAAAGTGTTTGGAGATAGGGAGTCAAAGATGAGCAAAAACCTGTTGGAAGATGTAAATTTGTCTTTGTGAGCCATCTATCAAGATTCATATATCTCTCTAGACAGAATGAAAGATATCATGATGGAAATCAAAAGGGAAAGAAACCAGGAGGTGGTCACACCAAACAGGCTAACAGGAAAGAAAACTTGAACAGGAAAGGATACAGAAAAGGACTTAGAACAAATTAGAGGGAGAAATATATTGCAAAGCCACAGATTATTATGAGATAACAACACAAGGAAAACCTGATATCCAACATTCATAGCAATATCTGAGAAATGCTTCTCAGAAAATAGAGATTCTTAGTGACTCACTGAAAATTTGTGGTTAGTTACCCATGATTTCTCTAAGTAAATAAAAGTTCCAATACTCATTAATTTTCTGTCAAAAAAAAGAAAAAGTAGCCTAGAACGATAAGGAATTGCACACAGCTATCAGACAAGTAGAACTACTGTAATACCAAGTTCTATTACAACTTGTTGAAGGTCTCTTTATGAAAACTTAAACACCATGATACAGATTGTTCAAAATTAAACATTCTTGTTGTGAGAAAAACTGATTTTTTGTAATGCAGCTTTTGTTTCCAGGGTATCATAGGCAACAATACAACATCAAACGTTGCAGAACTGAAACCTAAGTTCACGTAATAGTGCCACTTTTTGCCAGGAGTTAAGAGAGAGCAAATGCATTGGGCTTCTATGGAAACTCTGAGCATCATCTCAATTTAAAAAAAAAAAAAAAAAAAAAAAAAAATCCCAGCATCTTATGCCTGTGTTTCCACTCTGCTGGGAAAGGTTTTGCTCAAGGGAAATTTTGCATTTCATATAAAATGTCTAACAAGTGTATCACTGTTAAGAACTTTTAGAACTAGACAAAATATTAAAAACAAAACAACTTCTGATAAACATCTCTTTTTTTAATATGCCTTAATCTATTTTCTGCGAGACAGTTGGGATAAGATTGATTTGGGTTCTGTGGTTTTAATGTTTTTTTCTTTCATTCTCATGGGTCCTCCAAGGCAAAACCAAAACCAGACTTGTTGTCTTTTATAATTAGATTGAAATAGATTAACATAAACATTTACTTCATGCAGGTTGCTTTAAATAGTTGGCATTAAAGTGATCAGAGGTAGTCTTTGAAGTTCATACCACTTCAGAGGAAGTGATGAAATTTCACTCTGGTATTGGCACTAAAGGTTCCCTGGGCAGACTGGCAATAACTTAATAGCATTAAGACAGTGAGCACTAGAAAGTAGGAGGATCAAAACACATTTAAATGAAAATTTAACATCTGGCAGATGTTAACATCTGATGTAACATCAGTAAAATCTCTGCCACTAGGTTTTCAATGTAAGAATACATTTATGATGTCTTTCTT
Source organism: Aphelocoma coerulescens (assembly GCF_041296385.1). Classification (NCBI taxonomy): domain Eukaryota; kingdom Metazoa; phylum Chordata; class Aves; order Passeriformes; family Corvidae; genus Aphelocoma; species Aphelocoma coerulescens. Next base: position 136,141,117 of record NC_091015.1, on the reverse strand, counting down.
ACTAGTTTTTGAAAAAGAAACTTCCTTCCTTGCTTGCTTGCTTCCTTCCTTCCTTCCTTCCTTCCTTCCTTCCTTCCTTCCTTCCTTCCTTCCTTCCGTCCGTCCTATAATGGAAAACATTGCTGAAAATATTATCACAGCTGCATAAAAATAGACAGTTTCCTTTTTAAAGACTTGATTTGTTCTGTTTGCATAAACATTTAGAAAACCATATCAGCATCTGCATGAGATACAGTAGAAAATTTATCAGAATTGTCTCAAATGTTCCTTTATATCACACCTGGACTATACATGAAAAATTTCAAAATCAGTGAGTGTCATTCAAGAAAAAGAACTAAATTATTTCTCAACTTTATTTGTTTAATGACCAATTAGTTGCTTTAGTGGTTTAAATAAACAACAATATAAGCTTTTGTGTGGTTCGTGTTCCTGTGCCATGTTGAATTTCCCACTCTTGATTTCTGGATTGTTGTTCAAAGCTTTTTCAGACACAGTCTGGAGCAGTTCCTGATCTTCTAGTCTCAAACAGCTTCTTTTATTTCTGAGTATATATTGCATGTCGCTGCAGTGAGACCCACAGCAGAGCACCTGCTTACTGCTACTGTGAGTGAGCCAGATCTGTCCCATGCTGCTGTCAGCAATCCAAATCTTGGTATTGACCACTCTCGCTCCTAGCCCTCAGCACATAAGTACCATTCATCAAGATGAAGAAGTAGTCACTGTATTAGGAAATCTTTATGGTACCTGTCCTGTTGCTGCCTGTTCCGAGCTTCCCTTCCCGCTCCCCGAGACAAGCCAGGACTTGCCTCTGCCATGTGTTCTGAACGCCTTTGTTCCAAGCACAGGCAAAACCAAATGTAACTCAAACTCTTTAGCAGTGTCTCATTGGCCAGTCACCCCGGGTCCGCCCCAGTCCTCCTCTTTCCCCTTCTCCGAATAAAAGAAAGGACCAAGGCAGGGCCTGCCCTCTTTTGGCTTTGCAACTCTTTCTGCGAACATCTCTTGTCTGTTTCTTTTTGAAAGCTCTAACTGCGGAAATTAGGCAAACCAAAAGCTATATTTCTCCCTCTTTGCTTCTGCTGGTGATATCACCTTTGCAGCTAATACATTTACTGCTTTTAGAGCTACTGAAATGCTGCATTGCCCGTGCTACCTCTCTAGGCTGCCTGAGGCTTTCTAAAGCATTGAACTACGAGCCTAGCCGGTAAAAAGCTGTAAGTATATCTCCGCACTGTCCCAGTTCCACTCCCTGGTGGTTTTCCAGCAATTTTTTTCTTCTTTTTTTCTTCATTGCAAACTGGCTGGGCCATTTCTTCACATGCCCACACCCAAACAACTCTCCTCATCCTTGTTTAACATCCAAACCAAGTGTCATTGGAATTCATCCTCACTCTTACACTTGGAGAAATGTCAGTTCTCAGTTAAATTTTGTTACATTTCCAAGTAAGAAACCTGCAGTCACTGAAAATAAACAGCAGCATTTACTCTAAATAATTCCTTATCCACAAATGAAAAGACTCCAGTGGACTTCTTTAATGGTAAAATTGAACACATATCAAGGGCATATGATGCATAAATTAAAAACTTGCTGTAGGTTCAAAAATCTCATGGAACAGAGGCTCTAGACTTTGAAAAACAAGAAAAATCCATTTTGAAGAGAATTCTATATTCTCTGCTGGTAGCTCTCCTTGCTTATTCCATCTATTTAATCTTCTTACAAAGGATCTTGATGTAGGTGTAAACTATGTTCATTCTTGTGCTATTTTTTGTATGCTTTTCCTTGAACAGATGATCATAATATAGCCAAGCCTGCCTAGTTGCTATGTGACCAGCAGTTTCTCATTGTTTATTTTATTGGTTGGCTTTTCTGCATGAAATTATTCGTTGCTTTGTTTGTGTCTTGGGTTAAGGTGAGTTATTGTGAAGGGAGAACTATTTTCAGCAAAAACATGGAGCATTTTAACAGCAGCAGTGTAGACATTGCCGTATAGACAAATGATAAGGTGTCTGCCCTATAAAGAAAAACCTGATCACTTGAGAGCTCAGTTTACCCTCTTAGGCTCAAACTAAAAAGTGCTTAGTTTTCATTCTGATGAGCCATGGAAACTGCTCTTTGCAAAGAGTAGGAAAGTTACGGGTCTGTTAAATAATTATTTGCAGGCTCTTTTTAACTTCCCTGTTAATGCAGTTGTCTATTCTTCCCTGCTCCATTAAAGCAGATGACCGAAGTGGGAATGTAGAAGAATTCTGAAAAATCACAACTGTCATAAAAAGGACAGATATGAATCAGCTGTTGACTCTCACTTCCTGGATAAGATCTGAGTAAGGAGGAGCATTTAATGAAGCCATCTACCTGGAGCTGCTTGTATGCAGAAATGTATGTCCATTATCTTTACTGAGGTCTCAACATAACCTTGTGACTTCTGTGCTTCAACATCCAGGTTATCCATACCTGAGATAGCTATTTAACATTGTCTACGTCTGTTGTAGAGTAGATATGGCTTAAGAATCAATTTTTGTTTCCCTGCATCAGTTAAAAAATAGGCCTATCACAAAACAAAATACATATGTGTAAAGTGGATGCTACCTTTCCTTATAGAGGGGGCCTTATGGACATAAGCCCTCATTTCTTCATGTAGCCACTAGATTTTATTTCATGAGGGGAATATGCTGCCAGCCTTACCTATTCCATCAATATGATATTCATCATGATCTTGAACATCCAGATGCAGTCCTAAATTGGTATGTAAAGATTTAATTAACTGAGTAGTCCAACAAAGAAGAAGACTAAGAATATAAATGGCAGTTCTGTGCTTTCCTTCTTAAAAGACAGAGTATAAAACATCATAAAATGCCTGTGAGCCATTTACTCAATCCAGAAGAAATTTTGTAGGAACCAAAAGGAAACCTACCTTGAGAAACTGTGCTGGTCCTGTTCCAGCCTCCAACACATGTAAATAGAAAAACCTCACTGTCAGGAGAACACAGGCAGTGAGGCTGTTATGTTTAATCCTTTTGAATAAGCTATTTAAAGAGGGCCAAAGTATCATAAAAACAATTAGGGGCTGTTTACCCCTTGGTTAGTGAAATCTTTGGATCTGTGGGTTTTGCTGTAATGGGAAAGGAGGAAGTGGCCATCTCTACCACCAAAGGCTGCTAGCTTCTCTTCTGGATGTAAAGAATCATTTTTTAAAATGTATTTTCCAAATATGAATATTGTCTGAGCAAAACATTTTCAAAAGTTTTCTTTGGCTATTTTGAAAATGCATGGTCCAAAAAAAATAGCTATTTTGGAATTATGTTTTCTGTTCAACAGCGTAGATGCATGTATGAATGTGATAGTTCTGAAGGTAAGTATTTCTGCTGGGAGTGAATCTATTGGCTCCAGATTGATGTGTGCAGATGAGGTGTTGGGTTCCCACAAATACACCACGAGAAAGAAGTCTTTTACTTTTTTTGCATGAAAGACAGCCCAAATGTATGAGTTTATTATTCAATGCACAGGACTCAATGCCTCTTGTTTCTGTCTAGGCTTTAAGAGCTTCAAGTTCCATCACTAGGAGTGCTCTAGCCCGGTCAACAACTGATGCACGTTCTTTGCAAGTACCGTGCTCACTGTGTAGTCCTGTCTAGTAGGTGTCCTCCATCTTGTAACAGAGTGAGCTGTCCCAAAAGCCCTCCTGGTAGGCTGTGGTAAATTATCAGACTTGCTACAGAGTTGCCTTCAGTTGGTGAAGAATTGATAAGGCTTCTTGAGAACGTGAGTTAAGGCTTATCTTGCACTAGGCTGGAGCGAGGCTTAACAACTGAATGATGCCTGGGGTGAGGGAAAAGTCTCAGAGCCAAGACCCTCATTAAGCCCTATTTGCATATTAACTTTCATACTCTTAAGAATTCAAATGAAAAGAGAGCATGCTTACCTGTATGATGACAGTCACCAAACCCCACCTGTAACATGCAGTTGTTCCATCTCTTTGCGAAGGGACAGAAGTTATTGTATAAGAAGTGGGGTTTAGGGGAAAAACAAAGAAAAGCTTAATTTATGTTATCTTTTTGACAGCCATACTTATGCAAATACAATGTAAATGGATTGTCTGTCTACTTGTCTACTTTGAAAAGATATGTGAAAGAATCACATTAAATTGCTTAAATTTTTAGGACCGGAAAATGCTGAAAATTTGCATTTAAAATTCTGAAAAGAAAAATTGTTGCCTTTTGGTTTGCTTCCAAAACAGATGAAAGTACCTCAAAGTACCTCACAGTTTTCTTCCTTGACCTGGGGAGTATTTGAGTGACTCAATGACTCCTTCAGATCTTCTCAGGAATGTTTAGGCATCTACTAGATGGGTTTAATAAAAATAATGTTCAAAAATCTTCACTAAAATTTTTCTTAGAAAATGTGGGAAGGCTGAATAGGATGTTGCTTTTCTCAGGAGTCTTTCCATTCACCTCATTTCGCCACATTATTTTGCTGTCTTCTACTGATGCCAATTGGATTGACCTATCTTAAAAGGCAAGCTTAATTATCGTTTAACTGCAAAGAAATGTTTTAACAAAATAAAAAAAGAATATTTTAATGCTTATAATATTTTACTTTTGAAGGGTGGGGGTGTGGGTGGGTGTATTTTTCCGTAATATTTATGGAGTTGTCATTAGTCAGGAAATTATCTTATAGCAGATAACCTCTTTAATGAATGTATTAGAGTAAGGATTAAACATAGATAGTTAAGGTATAATGGGGATAAACTTAAGCTCTGTTATTCAACTATTCTGTCAGGAATAAAATTTCTTCACTACTTTAGGCACAATACTCAAATCAAGGCAGAGTCAGTATGAACCCCACAAAATACTACAAGAATAAATTTTTGAAACCGACATCAAAATGCAGCAAAACTCAAGGGAAAGACAATATGTGTATTTCTGTACTTAACATCTCCCACCTTCATCTAGTAATTTAGTGACAACTCAAGCCTAGGGAAACCTAGAGTTGGGGTAAATGCTAAAATAAAATGTAACTTTTTGCTGAGCTAAATTTAGGAGGCACTTAGTTTCCATGAGTTGAGAGTCATGCACCAGATACCAGTATTGTTCCCAGTTGATATTTATAGATGAAGAATATCTAAATCTATTTTGCCTAGATAAGAAGTGATTTAGGTGGAATACTCACAAAATTAGAGTTGCAAGATAGATAGAATAAAATAAAAGGAACTTAAACATTTATTACTGTTATTTTGAGGGAAGGACGAATATGACTTCTGCAAGACTCAAGGATACCTAACATAATGGAGGAGTAAATATAACTATGTCTCTAAATATTTTCATAATTCTATACTTCAGAACGAAAACAGAAATGGGATGTACTCTGTCTGCTCTGAGGGAAGTCTGTGAAAAACAGGAAGTTTATGTTTGGTTTTCTTTTAAGCAAAGCAATAAAAACCTAAATAAATAAGCATAGAAATAAACCCCACTGCTTTTATTGTATTTTATTGCTTTGATCTCTTTGTAAACCCGTGTTGCCTGTCTTAACAGGAAGAGAGACTATTCAAGGATGTCCCACTTTCCCATTCTCCTGGGGCTCCTTCAGCTGACCTTTTTCTTGACTTACTAACATAACAATTTCAGATATAAGTTTTTCCCTTTCATTTCCTACAAGATCATCACAGTTTGGTGCGTTGGGAGGTCGGTGGTCCCACTTTGTGAAGAATTCATCTTCTCTCGTGGATGAAGTTGATACAGAATCACTAATATGAAGTTGCTTTGCTCATTAGCTTCCTTTGATTTCTAAGAACACTCAATACACTTTATGCCCAATAGATGGCAGTGAAGCACTGAAAAATCCACCAGATTTATGCTTTTATTTTTAAATGTCTTCTGCAGTGAAAATAACCAGCTACAGCCTAATGCTCCTCCTGAAGAGCAGGCGGAATTTAAAATTCCCTCTACATTCTGAGCTGATGTTTCATAAGAATCTGAAATTTTCATATGCATCATAATCCAGACTTTGCTTTCTGATACTTTTTTTGGTGACTGTTTCTGCTTCTGTTCCTCCTTTCTTAACTCTTAAAATACTTTCTTAAGGTTCACAAAAGTCTGTGCCTCTTTTCTCATTAGATGTCACTCATTGTTGACGAGGTGATGATAAATTCCAGTGTTTATCTCTTCATTAAAATAGCATAATGTCTTCCGTGTCTCCAGTATAGTGGCCAATTGAACCTGCTAAGTATATGCAGAAGATCTTTCTGTGTTCACACTTCTGAGAAATATGGAATTTTTTACTGAATCACTTGAAGTTTTTGTATCAACTACATAAAAAGAGTAGGCTTTGCAGCAATCCAGAGAAGTTGTGTTTGGAGTTTAGAGGTGGAAAGTTGTTTTCCACTGTATGTAATATTCCAAGTTTCATTGAATAGCAATAGGATTTTTCAGAAAATCCTATAGCAAAAATTTCACATGTCTTTGACTGATTGTTCCTAAGGGCCTTGGTGCCTTTTCACCATTAGGCTTCAAGCTAAAACTGGTAATTTATTTGCACTTCAGGAAAATGTGAGCTACAAAAATGGTGATGTCCTATTTTATGATTGTGCTTTCAGTCTAGCAAGATATTCAAAGAAAAGTACCTGCAAAGCAGTATTTGCTATTTAAGAATTATCTGAAAGGACAGAAGATGTGAATTATTTACAGAACGATGCACATAACATCTGATAGTCATAAAAATTACACACCCACTTTATAAACATGATTTATTCTTCCAAACACATGTCTTCCAGTCCCCTCCCCTTCCGTGGACAAAATCCTTCCTTAATAAAGAATTTGTATTTATAATTCCATTTACTAAGAGAGCTGCTTTATAGCTTCTTGCAAAAGTATGCAACTACTCCTCTAAAATTTCGAGATTTTGTCCTCACTTTTTCAGGTGGTCGGCCAGCTTTATAAGATGGTGTACATACACAAAAGAGATCTTGACAAGACCAGTATGAGACAGAAAAAGAAGCAAACAGAAGATAGTAAGAAAAATAACAATGGAAGGTTCCTAAGCAATGATTTTACCTATCAGATGATGAAATTCTTTGCAAGAGAAGATTTCTACCCAGCTAATTTCACTGGTTGACCTCTGTTGTTCCCATAAGGACTAAATTTAACATCTGTCTTGGGATATGGACTGCTTCAAAGCAAACTGTAGGCAAAGATGTTGGGGGCTTGCCACTGGTGGTAGGTTTCATTGCTGCCTTTCTGGCAGTAAAAGCCCAAAATACAGGCCTGCCATTTTGTGCTCCCTGCAGTGAAGCAGCTACTCCACACAGTCCATAAAGTGTGCAGTTTGCAAAAGAGATTCAACTTTTCTGCTTTGGTAGTAGAAAATTAATAAAACTGACCAATTTTTTTGGGTTGCTGTTTTTTTTCACCATCAGTTACTATGCAGTAATTTTTTCCTAACTTCAATATTCATATCATTTTGGCTCACACCTCTTTCCTGTAACAACGTTGTAATAGCTCAGTGGTTTGGATGGAGATGATACATCTTTGAATATCATGTCAAAAATCAGCCTAAATAGTTCAAAGAACTGTTTTGGCATTGGATCAAAATTCACTCAAAAAAAAAAAGTAAGCTTGTATTTATACAAAAAAACTGTGCTAAACAATGTAATTATGGTTCATCATGTCCACTTGAGTAAACTTGAAAGTTTTCACTATTTTTAATGCCATTGTGAAAATGTACCGAAAGTGAAAAACTGAATACTGTGTATTTTTTATTGAACCACAAAAGAAGTCTAAGTCCAGATAATACTAAGGGTCTCATTTGAAAACCACAAACTCCTGAGAATTTAGAGTTTAGACTAAAAATACAGTCTTAACTTATTTTGTTGCATTTAGGTACTGAAGAGGTGGAACTACCTAGGCAGAACGGGGTTAGTTAAGGATCCTAAACAGAGTTTGAAAATATCCACAGACACAGCATTATATGTCGCCAGTCCCATTTACGGATACTGCTATATTAATGACACAATATTTGTTTTAGAGGCCACCAAATATCTTTGCCAGATTAAACATTTGTAATCTGGATCCAACTTTAATATACTCTTTCAAATGGGAAAGCCACAAACAGCTATAGGCAACATCAACATAGTCTCCCTCAATCTGTTAATTTGTCAGAATTACAGACAAGGTAGAGCCAATAATAATAAGCACCTTCCATGAGGACATTAATTAGAATGTTAAAATAATGAGACTCCTTGCTATAAACAAATCTGAGTTTAATGTGTTGGAAGAAAAATCCTACACTATTTCAACAAAAGATTGGCAGTAAACAGATCAGTCCAGAGAAACGAGAGCAGTGTATAAACTTCCTTCCCTCTTTTTATCCAAACATGCTCATGATCTGCAACTTTTGAATACACCTGACCATCTTCTCTTTTTATGACTTGGTCCTTGCTCACCATTTTAGGCATGTCTGCACAGTTATCTGCTCACTTAAGCATAGAATATAACTCTCTTAGAAATGTCCACTTCACTTCTTTAGGTGGAACTAAAGGGATTATCCTGTATTTTCTCTACAGCCACTGGATTTGCTTTTTCAATTCCATGGGCTTTCGATGACATGGCAATAAGGCAAATGGAGAAGAAAGAGGAAAAACAGTATGAAATACATTGATCTGTAGCAACTTCAGCAGTGGGAACATTTTTCTGGACAAGGGCTGTGTTCTGGACTAGTGGACTAGATTAGTGACACAAATATGGGACACCTGGCCATGATACTGATCTCAGAGGAAATACAACTCATTTTCTGGGAAACTCTTCCTTATTCCCTCCCCTCCAGTTCTGGAATTTCTGTCCTCTGCTCTTAAAGAGGAATTCTTCTACAAAGGCAAAACATTTTCAGTGAAAAATAGTCTTTGTAATGATGATGCCATAAGGAGTTTTTGCCTTTTCTTTTGTACTCCTGTTATACCTTTTTTACAACTTCTGTATTCTTAGTGCTTTTTGCCTACATTCTTGGACTTGTTTGTCAAGCTGAGAGACTAAACATTTTAGAAGCTTCGTAGTTAGAGATCAGTGTGCCCAGACAGCAAGGTCCTCTCCTTACAGAACACATGCTGTAAACTAAGGTAGAACCATCCAGGGGAAGGCTCCTTGGGGAGGGGGGCCCATTCCAGCCTCTCATTGTGAAATTTTTTGATAGATATGCTAATTAGTAAAACATATAATTTTATACCCGATCTTTTGGGGTTCATTTCGGTGCATTTGACCTGGATGTGTGCACCTAAGGATCCTTAAAATAAATACCAAGGTAAAATCCCTCTTCCCCTTCTAACCGTGTATGACTCTTGATTTTAAGACCAGGAAAAGGCATCAATGAAAGGCTAATTGTTGAAAGGTTTGATCAGTTTTAAGGTTAAAAACTGGATATGCATTTGGGCTCTATGCATATTGTGGCTAAAGTGTCTATGCGGCAGTGTAGCAATTCTTTATGTGCCTGGTGCCTGCATCACCAGGTGTAAATATTCAAAAGCCACTGGGACAACCCTTTCACAAAAGGCAAAGAGCAAACCAACAGCAGATAATATGCTTCTGTTTTCCATAAAAATTTGCACTGAGATTGCATAGAAATAAAAGAGAAGTTCAAACTGGAAGGGGTATTTGCTTTCAGCCTGCTTACCCAATATACTATAGCCCAAAATGGAGTCTCTGTATGTTTTTGATTGCTATTTTGTCCTTTCTGTTTATCTCTGCATTGCCTGATGAATGGGTTTTGCATGGTCTGGTTTTTTGTAGTGGGGAGGCTGCAGGGATAGCTTCTCTGAGAAGCTGCTTCTTCCGTGTCCAGCAGAGCCAATCCCTGGTGACTCCAAAGACAGACATGCCACTGGCCAAGGTGATGAAATCAAATCAAGAAGTTGGTGTGCAGTTTTAATTGTGGCCAGAGAAGACTGTGGGAATATGTGAGACGAACAACTCTGCAGACACCAAGGTCAGTGCAGAAGGAGGGGGAGGAGGTGCTCCAGGCACCAGAGCTGACATTCCTCTGCAGCCCGTGGTGCAGCTGCAGACCATGATGAGGCAGCTGTGTCCCTGCAGCCCATGGAGACCCGTGGGGATAGAGAGATCCACCTGCAGCCTGTGGAGGAGCCCCACACCAGAGCAGGTGGGTGCCTGAAAGGAGGCTGTGACTCCACGGGAGACCTGTAGAGAGAGGGGCCCTGTTCCCATGCAAGAGAAGCCTGTCCTTGAAGGACTGCACCCCATGGAAGAGTGACCCATGCTGCAGGAGTCTGGGGAGGACTGTTGCCCATGGGATGGATTCACACTGCAGCAGGTCACAGGGAGCTGTTGCCCATGAGATGGACTCATGTTGGAGAAGCTCATGGAGAACTGTCTCCTGTGGGAGGGACCCCACAGTGCAGCAGGGGAACAACTCCTCTCTCTGAGCAGCAGGAGAAGTCAGGAGTGATGAACTGACCATAACCCACATTCCCTGTGTCCTTGTTCTGCTGGGGTAGGAGGTAGAGCTGAAAGGAGGGAGGGGTGGCAGAAAGGTGCTTTTTAAGGGCTTAATTTAATTCTCATTATCCTGCTCCGATTTTATTAGTAATAAATTCATTTCATATCTCTAAGTTGAACCAGTTTTGCCCATGATGGTATTTGATGAGCAATCTCTCCCAGTCCTTATCTCAACCCACGAACCCTTTGTTATATTGTCTCTCCTCTTTCCCATTGCCGAGGGGGGTGAGTGAGCAGCTTGGGCGGGTGCCTGGCATCAGGCCAGCATCAACACACAACACCTGACAATGCAGTCATTATTACTTTTAGAAAGTACATATTGACAGTCAGGGACATGGTTTAGGGGTATACTTGTCAGAGTAGGGTTGACTTGCACCTGATGATCTTAAGGGTCTTCTCCAACCTAATTGGTTCTGTGATCTTCATAACCCTGTCAGTCAGAGATGGCTAGAGAGAACAAAGGGGTGGGAGGTTGCAATGAATTAAGATGCTTGAACGGATGGATAAATAAAGAAAATGAGTTGGAGAAGAGGCTGGTAGGACTAAATGCTAGGAAATAAAGATTGAAGTTTGACAAGTACAGCATTTTTAACATACTGAGAAAGAGCAAGGAAGAAGACAACAGGGAAAGAGGAAACCTACTCGCAGAGCACCACAAGAGAAGCATTAATTCTGTCTTATTTAGCCCACCTATAGAAATCTGTGGAAACTGTGTGGTGTAATGTCACACAAAATACCTGCAAGCATAGTGAAGCATTTTCAGATTTGTTTGGAAAAAAACTCCTGACGACCACAGTAATAGTTTGCCTGTCTCCAAATTAAGCAAAGCAATGCCTGTATCTGCAAAATCAGAGTTTGGCTGCTCTGATTAAGAGCTTTGTGGTTGAGGCCCATGTCTTACAGAACAGGGTGCCCTGTATTTCATGGAGGTTTTAAATCATATTTACAGTGGTTACTTTTTTTCATGATTTGATGTTAAAATAAACTTGCAGTCCACTTCCTTATCTTTTAGATAGCATAAGATCCATAAATCCTCCCTTTTCTGCCTCACTGTAACATCTGTATAAGGATGCCTGTGTTCTGTCAGTTCTCCAGAAGGCATTGAACATGATCCAACACTGAACATGCTCCAAGCAGGGCAATTGAGTCCAGCAACTCAGAGCTGACATACCCAGATGTGGGGACACTCTGTGAGTGATGGTATGATTATTTGCCTCCGTTTTGAAACTACAGCTTCCTGAGCTGCTCCAGGCTGCATGATGAAGTGTAGCATCTGGAAGAGCTTAGGATAGGCAGGTGCCTGAACAATACCAAACTAAACACTAAGAAATGGGGGATAACAGTTAAGAACATTCAGAAGTAAGAGTGGATTTAGACACATCCAGATGGAGAGACACAGGGCTTCCTAATACTGAAGAGAGATTTACTTCCTTCCTTACTCCCTGGCCAGGGAATTGCATACATTGGGTCATATAGGAAATGATCAGCACAATAAGCAGCAGCAAAACAACCGGGATAATTACCTGCATTCAAATATTAAAATATGCAAATTCCAGTAAGGTTCTTTTCCATATGGGAGACAGTGCTGCTAAAATAATGGCTCCTGCCAAAAAGCCCAGCTTGTAAGCAGTAGAGCTACAAACACAATTCCCTAATAAAACTTCTTAACCTTAAAATGAACAAAATTTCTAAAAAATTGAGTTTCTTCTATCTAAGACAATGTTAGAGGCCTGTTTGTGTTGTTTGCTAGAAAGCAGTTAAGTTTGGAAAAAATCTTATGTGTGGAAGTCACTTAGTAGTGAACTCATTAAAACTGTTCAGATTTGTCTTTTTGGAGTTGAGACATGTTCTTATTGTGTATAATAGTCTGCAAGCACACAGTCCAAAATATGTTGGCACTGAAGTACCCAGGCTTTTGTGTTGCTGCTTGGTTGTTTTACTGTGCTTACTTTATTAGTAGATCCATACCATATGTAACATATGCACCTTGAAAGATCATAGCTGGAGGGAGTGACACTGAATTATAAAATTAGTTTTGAGTGCTGTTATTGATATCTCTTCCAGAACATAGGTTTAAAGGAAGGTGCTCCTGAGAATCCTGGTACATTGGGAAATAAATCAACTAGTATACAGGTGTGCATCACAAATTTTTTCTGCTTTTTCAGGAGTTCAGAGAGCCAACAGATTTGCAAAATCAAACTCTGTTAAAGTGCTTTGAGCTCCAACACATATATTTGCATCCAGTGGTTAAAATTGCATATTGAAAAGTATTTTTAGAAGACCCTCTAAGGAAAGAAGGTCTTCATATTCTGTCTTATTTCCTCATCTATGAAAGAAGCTGGTTAGTGTTCTCACATATGCCAGGCCATTTTTAACCAACATTTGTACATATGCAGCCAGCAATTACAGAAAGTTGCAGGACATCCAGAGACACATAAGAAAGCCTCTACCTCTTCTGGTAAAGCAGAAATGGACTCCAACAAACAAATATTTATTCAGATCTGTGAGTCACAGATGCTTTAACTTCAGGTTACAGCTTCGTCTTCAAGCCTGCAAAGTTCATCCAGTTCATATTTGCCAACTGCAGCACTCTGCTCTGTGTGCTCTTTTGCTTTACTCCAAAAGCAGAAGCTCTATGACCTGATTCCATGTCTCTTTTACGTAAAGATATAGAAATCACTTTTGTAGAGAATTTGATGATGTTCATTTAAGAACGTAGTTAATTTTTCCAATATACAATATGAGGAAAAAAAGAAAGATTTGGCCTGGTTGTTATTTTTGTGCCTGATCTGAATTTGACATACTCTTTCAGGGACTGATCCAATACCTACTGAAGGTAATGGAAGGATTGTGTTCTTTTTCCATAATAGATGCTCTCAAATTACTTTATTTATGATGTGCTAATGTAAAATATTTTTTCTTGTGTTCATCAACAAACAAGAAAATTACTATACATAGAAACAAAATTCTTAAAATGTGACAAAATTTAAAATTCATAAACCCCATCTTTTCCAAGGCAATTTGTCTACACAATCTTCAAAAAATTAGTCATTTAAAATACTCAGATGGCTCAGAAGACATGACTGTGTTCACAGGGTATAATTTTTGGTGATGTGGTATGAGAGTTGCTGTCTACGGGGTGTAATGATCTGTGACCATAGACAAACTGACCCCAGGATCATCAGCCAGCCACAAACACAACACTGGGATTTAAATGTGGCTTCCAAAACCACAGACCTCCACCCAGTGGGCTAAAACAGCAACTCTACTAGATCAGCTAATAGAGGACTGATGAGCAAACACATGAGGAGATGCATCATGTTTTCACTGCAGCACATGTGTACTTCAGTGATCACATCATTAACAGGTACCAGAAGGTTAAGGAAAATAAAAGCTTCTCACACAGAGACAGAGGCTGTACAGAGGAAGATCTATATTTGACAGCAGCCTTGGGATATGCTTGGTCCCTTTTGAAATAGATGAGCATTCTTCCTGGCTAATGGCTCCTTTGGAGTCGTTTCTCAGCCCTGCCTAATTCATAATGGTTCAGTGTTTTCTGTCTCTGTAACTAGAGGTGGAGTACAGTGAGAGCCAAATAAACAGGAAAGCAATGGGTGTACTGTAGAAAACTGAAAATTCAAAAGGCAAAGCAGCAATGCTGCTAAACCCATGACTCTTATCTGAGGGAAGAAGGAAAGAAAAAAAACTAAAGAGGGACAAAGGTTAAATTTTCAGTATGTCGTACAACATTATCAGCTCCAACAAAGAACTCCTCCTCTGACAGGTTTCCATAAGAGCATATTAAAACTGGAGAAAGCAAAATGCTTCATCTGGGCAGCCTTCATCAAGAGCCTTTGTCAGACTTAACTCACTTCTGGAACTATTATAATCAAGTTACCCAAAGACAATATTTACAAATATTCAACATCAACCTTAAATATGAAGTGAGAAGGAAGGTGAAAAACAAATCCTCTTTGTTGGAAACTTTGAAAGACTAAAAGTAAATTATGCCATGATATTGCAGAAATGTGACTGGCTGGAAATTTAAAAATATGAAAAAATGTACTCACATTCTCCCTTGATATTTACATTAAAAGCTCTAATCCCAAAGGATTTGCAATGAGTGTTCATCTTGTTCAATTAGCTCTGTGCTTAGTTTTGTTAAGAGACATCTGTGTTCCTTAGACACATTTTTTCAGAAAGCTTTCAAGTAATTTCAGTGAAAAACATACAAAATCAACAAGTAATAGCCAGATCTTCAATGGTATAAGATCAGAACTCTATTGATCTTGTCATTCTGAATCAGGCAGAACTACTATTAAAAAAATAAAAACAACTCTAGTTGTTTTTTTTCCACTCATCCCAGTCTTTTGACTGCCTGTTAAATTATCTGACCATTAGACATGGCATTCAACGGCTCCTTAAGCATCTAAGTTCTAGAAAAATTTTATTTCAAGTCAATTCTGGCAATCACAAACCTAGGACTACCAAAACTTTCTTATTTGGAGCCTGTATTTCCATTGCTAATGTTGCTATGGTACCAAACCCCTTTCTACTCTGTATGTACATATCTGCCTGCAATCTGACAGCAGTAAACTTGAGTTCTTCTCTCATAGCTCAACTCCTTCAGGGCTCATAAAATGCACATTCCTCCACTTCTCCTAAAATACTGTTTGATTTGGTAGATGATCATACTTATCAACACTTGCCCATGTCCCCCCTTCCCACACATTCCCAAGCTAGCTGAAAGAGTAATTCCTGTTTTAGTCAAGAGGCCAGTCATAAAGGTTCTGGGTGATTTTAACATTTTTCATCCCTCCTTCACCAGAAGTTTCTTCCCAGTCTATAAACAGCCAGGCTGTGGTATATTCTAGGGTTATCTGTGTGTCACTATGGCAGAGCCTTGCATGAAATTCTTGCATTACCACAGCATCCTGGAGCTGAGGTTTTAATCGCCATTCAGGCAGGGGCAGGGACTAGACTTTGAAGCCAGTCATCATGCACAAAACAAGGATACTGAGAAGTGACATAGATATCTATTACTAAAACCATATCCTGATCTGGTGTTTTGGAAAGGACTGATCTGTTCACATTATCCACATGGATTAAATATCAACCAGAAAAGTCTTGAGAATTTATAACTTTGCCTCCACTTTATATTTAGAGTCAAGTAATTTATTCCAGTAATAATAATTTTTTTCTGGCTTATGGAGTTAAAAAAGGCTATTTTTTCTGATTCGAACCTTTATAAAAATAGTCAACTTATTAATTTATTTTGGATTTTGTTTTTGAATAAAAGTTTCTAAATCAATCACTGAAAAATATGCACTAATATTTTATATACATAGAGTAATATACTTAATGTGTGTATACTGTAACAAAATAGTTCTCTAAAACATTAGACACAGGAGGAGCAAAGGCAGAATTATTTTTACATAGAAACATAAGTTTTCCTACTGAAATAGTTTGGGCCATACTTTGCTTCTGGGTTAGCAGAGGAAATAACAACGAAAACATTCCTTTGGAAGTTTTGAATGATACCTGAGAAGTTCCAGGAATTTGCTATCAAATACATTCAGTATCTTCTGAAAGAAATTAGTAACATAACTCCGAGATCAAAAGTCTTTCTCCCTCAGGAATGGTCACTGCCTATTCTTAAAAGACTAATAATTGTGCTAAATTCTGCTTTTCCACCTGTTAAGCCACAAAAACATGACTATAAAACTCTTCACTAATGCCTCTGTAATGAGACACAGTAGTTCAATGCCATGGAAGGTTTGATACCACTAATGGTTTCCTGCCCCTACAAAAAGGTTTAGAGTTTTTTCAACTGATGGAAGTTTTTTCCCCTTTAATGAACATCATGTTTATGATGTCCTTCTGCTAGCTCCAGGGAATGAAACAGCTACAGATTAATATCATGTTCTCCAACAGAGGTGCTGGAGTAATATTAAAAGAGCTGTCTCCTATTCACCACTATAAATGAAGTTACATGGTAGAACTGCTGGGCCTTTTCCATATCTTGACTTCTTGGAGTTCTCTTCAGTCTTGTGGTGAGGGTATAAGGCAATTGCCAAGGAGCTAATGATCTTGAATTCAAGGGGAGGGGCCAGTAAAAAAAAAAAATTAAAAAAAGGAAGTGTTGAATTAACACCTATTTAGCTTTTATAATAATTCTCAGACATAATTATACTGCCTGGCGATAGACATACGTGTCTCATTAACAGCATTATATATATTTATGTATGTTTTGGCAAGAGAGATGAATCCTAGAATTTTTCATAATGACAACCTTGCTGTTGTTAACTTCACCCTACATTCTTGTGATGGCACTTCATGCCAATATTTTCATACTTTTTTTCCTACAAATAACTCGGTTGGAAATACAAGACTGTTTTGAAACCAACTGCTATTTTCTGTTGAAAATAAACATCTCTTTGCATTTCTCAGTAGGAGACTTGCTTTGAACTTACTCATGGTTTTCAAACTATTCCTTCAGAGTGCCTCAGGTCCAAGCTTTCTCTGCCTGCAGCTTGATCCTCAAAAAATGGAGCACTTTACGAGCTACACCAAAAACATGCAGTTTCGGATTCCTACTGCAACTGCTATGGTACAGCAAATTTTCCCTACAAATCCACATGTGCTCAGATGCAATGACTTCTTGACAGAGCTGAGCTGATGCTAAAATGTCCTTATGATGCTTTTACAGTGATTTCCTAATTCTGTCCCTTGTGACTTCAACAAGCCACTCATGTAACAAGCAACCATGAGAGCAAACTTTCAGGATAAAGTTTAGTGTAGAACACTGGTGTCAAAGAAAGAATTACCCTTGCTCATTTTTTCTCAAAGGTCCTATAATTAGTCGGATGGAATGTGATGAGTGAGAATTTCATTTATGCTGCCTGCTTAAGGAATTTGGACCCTGACTAAGCTCTTCTGTTCCTTAATGTTCTAGGATGGGGGTTTTGCCTCTTATATTAACATTTCTGGAGGACGTGGTTTAGCAGTAACATGGTAGTTTTGGAACAATAGTTAGATTTGATGATTTTAGAGGTCTTTTCCAACCTTTGAGATTCTATGATTCTCTTCTCAATGAATATTTTGGTTCCTCACCCAGTACAAGCTGTTTCACACTCTCCATGCACCTCCTCAACTGACTGAAACCAAGGCCATAAATTTTTCAGGCAGAACATTAAAAATGCTGCAGTGCCCATAATCAATACAACTCAACTATTCTAGTGGGTTCTCAGTAAATTGGAGCACAGGGTCAAGAGTCCAAGGATGTGAAATATTCCAGCAGCAATTCCCATATTATGTGGGAAGAGAGAAGAGAAACAACCAGAAAACTCCATCCCATGGTGGCATACAGATAGGTCTAGTAGTGGGCAGCAGCAACCATTACACTGTTACACTTCTCCTACTTCCTCACTGCCAACCTCAATGTGCTTCTACACTGCAGAAGGGAGTTGGAACCAAGGTCCTGCTGCTTCAAGGAGGCCACACTGCCTTCTTTGAGAATAGCACAGCTTTGTCTTTTCACTCACATATGGCCCTTGGCAGGTGAAAGCCTGCCAGCTAGCAGTGTTACAGCTGCAGCGTAGACAGGGAAGCAAGAGTTCCCACATGCTAACAGACTGTGGCTGTTTTCTCTGCTGCAGAGTAGAAGGACTTTGACAGATTGGAGAGGTGGGCAGAGAAATACTGTCACAAATTCAACAAAGCCAAATGCAGGGTCCTGCCCCTGGGGAGGAATAACCCCAGGCACCAGCACAGGCTGGGGGCTGATCTGCTGAAAAGCAGCTCTGCCAGGCGGGACCTGGGGGTCCTTGTGGACCATAACCTGTCCATGAGCCAGCAGTGTGTCCTTGTGGCCAAGAAGGACAATGATATCCTGGGGTACGTTAGGAAGAGCACTCCCTAGTGCTCAAGGCAGGTGATCCTGCCCTCTACTTAGCCCTAGTGAGGCCACATCTGGAGTGCTGTGTCCAGTTCTGGGCTCCTCAGGACAAGAGAGACATGGAGCTTCTGGAGTGGGTTCAGCGAAGAGCGACAAATATGACTGAGGGGCTGGAGCATCTCTGTTATAAGGACAGGTTGAGAGAGTTGGGCCTGTTCCGTCTTGAGAAGGGATGACTGAGAGAGAACTCCATCAATGTCTGTCAGTATCTGAAGGGAAGGTGTCAAGAGGATGGAGCCAGACTCTGCTCAGTGGTGCCAAGCCATAGGACAAGAGGCAATGGGCAGAAACTGATGCACAGGAAGTTGCACCTGAATGTGAGGAAGAACTTCTTTACTGTGTGGGTGACTGAGCACTGGAACAGGCTGCCCAGAGAGGTTGTAGAGGATCCCTCAGTGAAGATATTCAAGAAGCATCTGGATACCAGTCCTGTGCCACATGCTCTAAGATGATCCTGCTTGAGCAGAGAGGTTGGACCAGACGACCCACTGTGGTCCCTTTCAAACTTGTTCATTCTGTGATTCTTGACTTCTGTTTGACTGCTTCTGTCAGAAGGATCACCTGGACTTTCACAAAGGGCTGGCAGACAAATTGTTCCTGTAAGGTGTTGGCAGGGAATTTCAAACCAGACTGCTAAAGCTACTCTCATAGCTCTTTACTCTTCCTCCCTGTTAACAAAAATTCTGGATTTATTTCATGAAGAATGATATTGTTCTTACAGAATAAGTATTAGGAGTTTTACAGTCTGCTGTTTTATAGGATTTTTCAATACTTGATTATAAGATATGTTAATAAATAATGAGAGGAAATTTAAAGTAGTGAAATTTGAAAATTGCAAAACTACAATAACATAGTCAGAAGATACTCAATCATTAACACTGCAGGAGTATCACAAAGTAAAATACATTGCATAATCTCAACCTTTTGTTAGTCCAAAACAAATATCGCACAATTACAGAGCAATAAAAAATAAATAATATATATCGTGGCCAATACAGCTTCTGAAAAGATAATTCATATATTGTCTGACTTGATGTGATGACAGCTTTAGTACTCTATTTACACATAGTTTTCTAGAACATCTTGTTTTAAGGAAGAAGAGTGGGTGGTGAAATTACCTTTGTTTAGTCATACTGATTTCCACATGATCTTCAAGATACTCACCCCTCATTAAGTTGAGAACAAGAAGGCTCATTATGTGGTGAAACCTTAGTTTAGATACTTTGGGATTATTGTCTTCACATTTTCAACTCATATGAATGTGATAAACACTGTTCACTAGAGATACAGCATGAGAAACTGTCCAGAATGCACAAAAATGGACTTAAAAACCTTTCAATAAATAGCTCTTTTGTTTAAAAGCAGCACATGTATATAAAATATCAATGTATGCCACACAGATTTTAGTGACACTTGTTTCAAATGTGTCCATGTCCACTTCTCCAACATTATGGCTCTCTCCTCCTCATTCCTATAGTTCCCCCAAAAACTTGAATCTGGCTTTTTAAATCAATTGACTGAATTCAGATTGCAGTGGTTTACAGGGACTAACTCTCCGTGCTCCAGATATAGCTCCTTCTGTCTATACAAAATGGATCTTTTTGCTTTCGCTTTTCTCTACACGAATGCAGACAGTGGAGGGAAGGTTACATGTAGCAGACCATGTCTGGATGTCACTGTAATATTGATTGATGACAAAGCTGTCAGCTTCTGCCCTCTGCTTCAAACAAAGCACAGGAAAATCACATGGTGAAACTGTAGGATTATGAATTTTCCTCCTTCCCTGAAAATGTTCTTTGGTAGCCTAAACATCTGAAAGTTCAAGTTTGACCTATCTTTTGTTTTCTAAAATAAGGATCCATTGATTCACTGAAATACTGCTTGAGAGAATGAATCAATCATCTCCTCAATAAAACTCCTTTGACTGCAAATTGCTGTAACTCATATAAGATGTTGAACAAAAGCTGGAACTTGTTTCTATTTACCACTGTCAGTTTCTGAAGGATGGCCATAAGGAGTTTCTTTGTCCTACCAAGGACATTGACAAAGCCCACTCCAGTATTGATAAAGAGGTGAGAAATAAAAAATGTAAGAGGATAATAACTAGAAGTAATGGGATGAGCAAGATATCCCAGACTATAAAAAACATAGTGGTTTTGTTATTTTAAAGTATTTAATTTTTCAATAATGAGTAAGGACAGAGTGGCATTCTCCATGCCCATGAGGCAGGAGAGAATCAGTCAGGACCAGGGGCAGGACACATGTATACTTGAGGCAATGTTCCAGCTGTGGGAATGAGTGGCAACTGCTTCCTGCAGCAGGGAAAATGGGTATATGAGGCTTGACCAAGATGCTGAATATCCTCAGGCCCCAGAAATATGTGCTGACACTGAATTCTGCAGCAAGAAGATCAGTAAGCAGAGATGCAGACAAAATATCTAGATCTTCTCATTTTCTTCTCCTACAGGTGCGGAAACCTTTGTGCTGAAAGGAGGAGAGGAGCACTTAGTGGTATAAAAGTAGTGTAAGATGAGAAAAATGTGAAATTAGAATGCCAAAGTTCCCCTACATTCCCTTTAACAGGAGCTGGTTTTAGGGGAAGGAAGCATGCCAACTGCCTGGGAAAAAGGTGAGATGTCTTAAAGATAAAATTAAGCAGCAATACATGTTGTCCAACATGCATGTTGAAGGAAGCAGAAGCAATGCCTTGTCCTTTTCCCTTGGGGGAGTGGGTATACATTGCAGTCCTACTTTGTCTTCATTTTCACCCTTAGATTTTTTTCTCACTCCTAGAAGAGGTATATAGAGTAGAAGTTAGAACTCTCTCCCAGCCCAGGCAGGACCAGTCTAAACACTATATAACTTTTTTTCTTTTGTTCAGTACTGTCATGTGCTTCATGTGACCAACTTGTCTTGTACCTTCACTACATTTGGAAAAAATGTTGTGTGTTGGAACTACTCTGCTGCACTTTTCTTCAGTGCAGTTTGGCTTCTATGATTACTTTTTTTTTTTTTTTTTAAAGGATGAAATAAATCTCCTTTCCCTGACTGGCTATTAGAGGGATGAATGTTTTTCGAAAGGAAAAGTTGAAATAACAGTTGTAATGACAGAGTGATATAGAATGTGGGAGAAAGTTTATTTTGGTATGCAAAAGTGGGCCATAGAATTACAAGTTACAGGGATTAAAAATGATTTTACCAAAAATGGTTTATCTTTGCCAGAAGATAATATAAGCTAGAGGTTTCTTTTAACTGTCACTCCAGTTAAATCTAATGTGCATGTTTCTATCATCTTTGTGTTTATTCTGCCTCTTACTTTTTCTGACATTCCTCCTTCTCTCACTTTCTCTGATTTCTGCCTTCTCTTGGCTTCCTGGCTATATACCTTCTTCATTCTCATCCTTCTTTGTCGATCAACTCCTGCAAGTCCTTACTTCTTCTCCTTACTCATATTGACCTACCAGATTCATTTTTTATGAAAACTCTATCAGCAATTTCATCTATGTACAAACAATTCTCAAACCATATTTTTTTTTATTTCTTCCAGTCAGATTTATACCTTTTATTTTGCCTTTAAAAACACCTTCTGGTTCAGGGACCAAGTAAGAGAAATCACAGAAAAAAATCAGCAGAATCTTGCTTTCCCTTTTTCAGAATATGTATGATATATGATGACATATGCAGATCTTAAGCTTCTGAAATATAAAGGGAAGCTACTTGCTGAAGGAAGTGGCAGGTGAGTTTTTGATACATATCTGAGCATGCACATGTGAAGTCTCAGAACTGATACAAAAATATGAACAATAAGATTCCTTCTACTAAGTGAGCTAGTTTCTCTTCTCAAACGATGCACAACTCAAAAAGATATTTCTATCTTGGTGAAGGAGCAGGAAACCAGTTATGAAAAAATCTGACCTGAAGGTTTTTTGGTAGAGCTTTGTCTGTTTAATTTTCAGTGGACCATGTCAAGAACGAGACCAGCCAGATGCTAGAAACTGTCATCTCTTACCTCTTTATCTATGTAAGTTATTTATGCAACAGTATTTCACCAAGGTTCGTTTTTTTTATGCTTTCTTAATGAATGTTCTTCTTTGCAAACTATTTCAGCTGCTAATACTGCCATTATGTCATTCATTGTAGCTACAGTCAGCTTCTACCCTAGTTCAAAGGGAAATGACTGATACAAAATTGATGTTTTAAGTCAAGCAAATATACCGTCCCATGGTTATGACTAGAAGGAAGAGTAAGAGCACAAGACAGAGAATTGGGTTTGGATCCTGTCTCTTCTAGCCTGCCTTTCTCTCTGTCTCACACAGTTTAGTAGAGAGCAACTTTCTTTCTTCATTACCCCTGAATATAATTGTTTCCTCAGGATATAGACTCCCTGGCTTTTTGTACAAAATAGTTTTCAAAAACTTTGATTCTGCCTAATGATTAATTCTGGTGGCCAGCAGTTATTTTTGCTGTCAGAGATAAACTGGCAAATTTTCCATCTTCTTCACAATGTCAGATGTGCTGGTTTTATTACCAGCAGGAAATGAAACACCAAATCAGCCACTCCCGTACCCCCACACCTTCCGATAATGGAGGGACAAAAAGGAGTGATTATGGGTTGAGACAACAGTTTACTTACTATAAGCAAAAAAGCAATGGAATATGGGCAGGAAAGAAGTGTTAGAGACTGAAAAAGGTACTTTGTGACTACACAGTAGCAAGATGGTAGCCTTGCTATGGACCTCCTCAGATATCGTTAGTGTTTCGTTAATGAAATTTTGGCCTTCTCCAACTATGCTCTGTCTTCTTATCAGCTTTCACATGCCGCAGCCATGGTGGCATGACATGACAGGAAAAGGAGAAATCTGCAGTGCTGCTCCCACCACACAAACTGTTGGGCAGAGCTGAACTGACTTCTACTGGAATCACTGGCAAACTTTGCTGCCTGGGATAGTGCCAGATCAGATCTATGGAGCTGAGCTTAATTGAAAGCCATTTAATTTAAAGGATGGGATAGAACAAGAAAGAACACCTCTGGTTATTAAAGCACAAACAGAAGAAAACTCAGCTGGTGCTATAAATCCAATGGCAAATAATGAGAATTTGTGTTTTAACTGCAGGAAAACCAAAATCATCCTGTACCAATAGCTGTTTTAAGAACAACGCTGATAGCACTTAGATTTTCTGACGGCGTGTTCTCTTCAACATAAACCCTCGTCATGTGTCTGCAGCTTTCATAAACCTAGGTGTCAAGAGTAACAATGGAACAAGCTTCAGTGCTTTCATTGGACAGCTTATGGGTAGGTAGAGACAGACAGAATTATTTTCTTTGGGTTTATCAGACCATGCTTTCATTTGCCATCATTTACAGAAATGGTTCTCAAAGTGTAGCATGCAGAACACTCACTGGTGGTCCACGAAGAATTAGCTCACCATATAATGCACATTTTGCTGCCTTTCTTTTCCTTTCTTCTCCTTTCTAAAAAGGCAGCTAAAGCTGGATTCGGTGCTTTGCTAGCACTCCTTCTCAGGGCAAGAAAATGCTGTACTACTTGCTGGAATGTTACAGGTTTCTGAATGCATTGGTTTAAAAAAGTTTATCAGTCCTTCTACTGGCATCTCCTGAAAGCTAACAGCTGGACCTCCTTAGCTATCTGGCAATCACCTGGTGCACAGCAATAAGAAATTATAATACTTGTGTTCTTTTTTTAAAACATGACATGGAGGCAATACAAAAACAAATCACAGTAATGCACAATTATTCCAGCCCTGGTTTGTGCACAGTCAGCATGCTGAGGTATTCCAAGCCAAGAGGATTTTTTCCTTGCTTTTAAAGAAAGATTTATTCATAAGGGTGAAGAGGGCAAATTCTCAACATTTCAGCCCTTAGCTGGCTTTTGTCAAGGGTTTCTAATGCATGCACATGGTGAAGCTTGGCTAAGGTGCAGGGAAAAAAAGTTATTAAGTAAATTGTATGGATTAATATATGCTCTTTGTAGTAATGGTCAGGTTTGCCAAACTTTTCATGGATGAGGAATGTGAAAGCTTAGGAATATATGCAGATCTGACTATACTTTTTTACACACACAGATAAATAGCATAGTCTTTGTTTTCTACAATGACTTTACCATTGTATTATCTTACTTTGCCATTAATCCCACTACATAAAGTCAGTAACCCTTTCAACTACACAGCTGGAATAAAAGTAGCAAAATCTGACCTTCTGGGACCCCAGCATTACATAGCTAACATCCCTCCCTTCCACCCTATGTGTAGGGTAAGATCCATGCTTATCAGATGAGGCTTTCCTTCACATTAAATTTAGAAAACATCCAAGGGAGTGCAATCAAGATGTTTAAAAATCATTTGGATTTATGTCTACTTCCTTTTTTGAATTTTTTCTGCATGAAATAACACACACTTCAGAGTTTGCTTCTACCTAGCGATTTTGGGGATTTGCCCAGCCTATGTAAGGCTTAGAGATAAAGTGATAGCCCTATCCTCAGGTAAGAAGTATACTATTCCATAGCAGGTGGTGGATTCTAGTCTGTGTTCCTTGAAATGATGCATTTTACATTCTGTGTTGGAAAATAAATGCATAATATTAGACATTTTTCCATTGCGTAGAGTTAGACATTTTGCATGCCAAAATCACTGTCTTCAGCAGCCACAGTCCTGTGAGCGGGGGCTGAGATTTTTGACTCCTCCAGTTAGGTGTCCAAACCACCACTTTTGTTTTCCCTTGGGACTCTTACATGACTCTTGTACACCTGGTTGTGCAGCAGTAGATCCTTGCCTACCTACTTTTTGACAATGCTCTTCTGCACTTAAACAAGGCTTTATTTGGGAGTCTACTGGAAGTGTCAGAAAGGGCTTGAATCCCCTCTGGTCAAGGATGAAAGTAACTCTGAGGCTCCTACTTCTCGTATGGGTTATCTAAAAAAATAAGACAGTATGTAAAAAACCTAAACATTTATATAAGCAGCACTTGCTTCCAAAATTTTATCCTCTTTTCTTCCTCCTAGAGAGCAAAAGGAGCAAACTCCATGCTCTATATCTCAGCCCTCTGTTTCTTCCCAGGAAGAAGGCTCTAGCCTTCAATACTTAGGATGTCAAAATCCAGTTTTCCTTTTACCACTGAAAACAGGTGAACATGCTCTGCTTCTATGCAATGTCCTCTATATTATGACATTGTTGGTAGAAAGAAAGAATTAGTAATCACTTTCTTAGATGTAGATACTTATATTCTGTCTAAGTAGCCCTTTAAATAAACACATGACTTTCTGGAATTTTGCCTTTTTTACCCAGCTGTTGTACCATGTGGTGCATAGACTATTGTTTCAGTACCTCTCACTCTTTGTGAGGAAGTATGAGATTTTTCTTAATATAATGGTGAGAAATTTTGAAAATATATATCATATCAACAGCATTTTGAACTTCTGGTTAAAACTAATTTAATACATCTTGTTTTGAAAGCACATAATTTCTATGAAAATAGAGAGCAAAACATGTACTGCAGTTTTAAGGACCAGTCTTTTCTGATTGGCAAAGACTCCAAAGACTGTTTTAACATTGAAAAGGACATACCATAACACTAGTTAAAGTAGAAGAAAATATTTTAAAGTGAAGTTAAAATGTAATTGGAGAAAATTTGTTGAATAAATACAACACAATTGTAAGAATTTAGAGTAGAAAGTAATTTCTGATATCACTGGGTTTACAGTAAATAACCAGCACTGTTTACCTTTAGAAAATAAGGGCCCTTGAAGAAGAAGTTAATTTTTTACCCAAATCAGATATTTTATTTATATCATCCTTTTTAGTTTAAGGACTTTTATTGGTTCTGTTTCTTCTGAAAATGCAGCTGTCAGAAATAAAAGTATTTACATTTAAAGTGAGTTCCACAGTATGATATCTTCAATGCACAAAACCAGCACGTGCTAAAGTAGAAATTTTCAAAGACTCTGAGTTTAAATTATCTTTTCCATTTACCTTGTTTCATTCAGCTGGGGTTTTATTCCTTCTAATGGATTTTCTCCTTTTTCTAACCCTGACCTCTCTGTTATATGCTCACGCACCTTTTGGAGAAGAGGATAAAGCTTGCAGGTATTTTTAAAGTTTCTTCACTGCTGAGGGGAAGTGACACTTCTTAGGATGGTCTGTGTGCTGGTTTTGGCTGGAATAATTTCTTCATAGTAGCTGGTATGGGGCTATGTTTTGGATTTGTGCTGGAAATGGTGTTGATAATATATGGTCATTTTTATTATTGTTAATCAGTGATTACACAGCATCAAGGCCTTCTCTGCTTCTCACCCCATCCCTCCAGCAAGCAGCTGGGTGTGTACAAGGAGTTGGATGGGAACACAGCTGGGACAGCTGACCACAACTCACCAAAGGGATATTCTATACTGTTTGGTGTCGTGATGAGCATTTATAGCTGGGGGAAGGAGTAAGGGCAGATGTTGGGAGTGATGGTGTTTGTCCTTCCAAATCCCTGTTATGTACGATGGAGCCCTGCTTTCCTGGGGATGGTTGTGGAGTCTCCCTCACTGGAGATATTCTAGAACCATCTGGATACAATCCTGTGTGATGTGCTCTGAGATGATTGTGCCAGAGCAGGGAGGTCAAACCAGATGATATACTGTGGTCCCTTCCAACCTTGCCTATTCTGTAACTCTTGACTTCAAAAGATTGCTGTTAGAGTCCATAGCTCTATATCTGCATAGCAGTACGTGCACCTAAATGGCACTATCTCAGTGGAGAGTTCCTTAGAAAGTATCACTACACGGGTCTCTGTGAAAAAGTTATTAGCATCCATAGATACTAGGATACTAGCTCAGAAGAAGAAAAAGAGAAAAAATTCAGATAATACGATCTCTTTCAAGCAGCAGGGAGAAAGTTATCCAATAATATCAGCAAGGTTCAATAATATCACCATCCACAGTGCATGAGCAAGAAGCTGTAAAGATGACTCAAAAAAGAGAGGATGTTTGAGGGCAAATTAGTAAGCCAGTTGTGAGAGTGGGGAATTATCTGCCTCAAAAGCTGTATTGGCCACCATAAACCTCTGGAAAACACCTGAAGAAGAGAGTGGCATAAAGATAAGATATTAAAATACCTTTTATGGAGGAATAAAAAGCTGAAAAGAGCCAACAAAGTTGAAAACCTATGCATATATCAGTGACTCCAGACCATTGTTAAAACATTTTTGTGTCACAGAAAGATAATAAATGGATAAAAATACAAGGAAAGATAATTTTAAAAATTAGCTTCCGTTTTTCCTCAAACATTCCTCACATTTTTCTCAGAGGAGCTACATGCAATAGAAGATGAGTGGACACAATTCAGGTTGAGTTTATTCCCACAAAAGCATTACATGCCTGGGTGACTGAATTATGGCAATTACAGAAACTTTAATAAAAACTGAGTAAAACATGTCTTTTTTTTAAATTAAAAGTATGTCACCCCCTTGGTCTTATGAAGAATCTTCATGCTTTAGAAAGAAAAGAAACCAATCGGGTAAGGAATTTGACACTTTCAAAGAGGGGAGGATGCTTCACTGCTGTGCATTCCCATCAGGCTGTCCCAGCGATATCCCAGCGATATAACAGATGCTTCCCACCTATGACTCCAGAGTTGCCATAGGAATTACATTTAGACCTTTAGCTGGAGCTTTATCATACAAACAACAAGGCTACTTTGTGCAATGGTTTCATGATATGGCTTATGGAAGGCAGTGAACAGACTCTGGAGATGGAAATGCCACAATGTCATCATGAAATCCAGCTGTGGGGCCCATGTAGACTTGTTTAGTAAGGAAATAAAAGTATTCTATGGCTGCCAAAGACATCTTCTGTTCCTGAGTCACTCTTGGAGTATTCCTTGCCCTCAGCTCACTGATCTGTACTGTTCTCAGGCATTAGATTTTGGTATACAGCTCCAGGTGACTACACTGGGATTAGAAGAATGGATAAAACAGATACACTCACTTAAAACCAGTGTGTTTATTTTTGCTTTTGGACATGCCCAAAATAATCAAACAGATATGTAGAAGAGGAATATTTTCCACTACCTGTGACGGGAACAATCCTTCAGGAGATGGCTAATGACAAACATTTTTCCATGTCTGATATATCAGCAGGATTCTGGCATTGCCCATAGGAAAAAACCCCACATGTCTGTGCACATTCAACACACCCATAGGAAGACACTGTTTTTTTGCAGACTGCAATCTCAGTTATGTTTGGCACATATGTTTTTTCATTGAAATATAGAAAATGTTGGTGGTATACAGCATACTAAACAGTACAATCTCTACTGAGAGGAGAATGAGATGAGAATGACAAGATCATGTAGCTGTGGGAAAAGCTAGAGCTTTTGAGTAAAGCTAAAAAAAGTAAAAACCACTTCTCTGTAATAAAAATAGAAAACATGGGGAGAAGTTTACATGGCAAGATCTGCAGGTAGATCACAGTAAGTATGAAGAATTTATCAGCACATCTGATCGTGCAAGCAAGGAGGAAATACATAGACTCTTTGAAGAATGATGCAGAAAAAATGGGGCCAAAATAAAATCCAACTTAAAGCAGCCAGCCAAGGGTCCTACAGTGCCTGAACAGACGCAGAGATGTCAAAAGTTTACAGAACACAGAATGTTACTTAAATAATGCAAATTATTTAGTCACCTTCTACATATATTTTAGCACATGCCTCTGTGTGTTCTGTTCTACATTCTAAAACACCATATGATCAAGTATAGACAGCTGCCATGGCTGCTAATGAATGTGAATTTAAATACATTCAGTTAAAGAGGAGACTTTGGATGCTACCTGGGTGAAAAAAATCTCCCGTCGTTATTCAGGGTCCTTGTTGGCTGAAAATACCATCACCTTAGTGTTGCCAATGTCTACAAAATACTGTAAAACAGCACTCCAAGGCTGTAGCTGCAGATGTATGGACTGCAAATTGACCAAAACCTCAGAGAGTTTTGGGCTTACAGACATACTTTCAAACTTTTTTGACAAAAAAATGCAGTGGAGCAAGTCCAGTGCTAGATTTCACAGACCAAATCAAATAAACCTGTCCTGCCTCGGATGAAAAGAGGATTCAAAATGATGGAGTTACAGCTCAGGATGAAATCCCACAGAAAATGATAAAAGCTTTAAGCACTGCCAAGTTCAGAAAACACACTCTCAATTGCTATTATCTGTTAAGAGTTCTTTATGTTGTGTTCCATTGCATGTTTTCATGATGTTTCTGTAAAGGCCTGTCATATGTGTAAGGAATGCAACTACTACAATGGTCCCCCACTGAAACACAAAGCAATATGTCAAAGATATAGGAAAAATTCGTCTGGAGGAAGAAAATTTCAGGTTATTGTGT
Source organism: Aphelocoma coerulescens (assembly GCF_041296385.1). Classification (NCBI taxonomy): domain Eukaryota; kingdom Metazoa; phylum Chordata; class Aves; order Passeriformes; family Corvidae; genus Aphelocoma; species Aphelocoma coerulescens. The sequence goes on along the minus strand of NC_091015.1, from coordinate 136,111,287 downwards.
TACTAATATGAAAAAAAAAACAACCTAACAGGAAAAAAAATCACCAAATTATAATATTAACATCTTTGTTGTCAAAGTCACTGGGGATTTTGGGAATTAGAGATTAAGGCAAAACTTGTTTTAAGTGGGCTCTCAGGCACTGCACTGTGCACAAGAAGGAATTTGTCTGCCTCTCTCCTAGGCTGTAAATGGCTAGGATGCCACAGTGACTATCTGTGGATACACGGGGTTATTACCCTGTGGACATATACCCTGTTGGCATGGTAGACACTTTCTCAAAAAACTTAAAGAAAATGCAATCTCCTAGTTTACATGAGAGGTTCTCAGCCTGGCCATAATCATTGTGCAATGACATAAAGGTACACCAAACCATGGCACTACAATAACATGTGGACTTGATGCCTCCTGACAAGAGTGATGTCATTCCTCCTGCTGTAATCACAGCTTAGAGCAGCTCATGTTATATCTGAACTGTGGATTCAACAACTGCTTTCAAGCTCCCACACCCCAACTACATCTACTCTCCATATCGGTGTGAAAGCTACATACACATCAGCTTCTCCATGTTCTAGTTCCTGTTGGTGAAAAATCAAAGTGCAAAGGCCTGATGGAAACCATGATTAGGAAACTGGAAGACTGAGACATGGCACTAACTGGAGATCTTCAGTTATCAGCTCTGTTTCATTCTCAGATCCGGATAAAAGGACACAAACACAGAGGAATAAATAAATAAAAGGATAAAATACAGAGAAAATGAAAAATAGTGTAGAGGATTGATGTGTCTTTCCAAAAACTGCAGACAAATTAATAGATCATGAGAAAAGTGGGAGAGGAGCAACATAGAGAGAAAAAGAAACAAGTCCATTGAGAAATAAGAAATTAGGCAAAATCACATTCTTTTCATCATGATCCAAACAAACTAGGCTCAGATCAGGAAGAGACTAGCAACAACGCTGAATATTGTTGTTCAGATACTGACATTTGACATAATCCTATTACAATTGCCAGAGACTGCCAACAGATTGTGCTGTGTTTATTCATTTGTTCATAATATTAATCCTAAATTTCCTTAAACTTCTACATCAGGAACAGGTGTGATGAAAATCATACAATGTCATTACACAAAAAAATAATATCCTAGGGAAAATGCATGGAGGCATTCTGAAAGAATCTACTCTTCCTTCTATTCTTTCCTATATTCTGTAAGAGTGTGTCCTCCTTGCTGAAACCCTAAATGATATAAAAAATAACTGTGTCACAGTGAATTTTAAGAAAAGTAGTTCTTTTGTGTCCAGCTTGTGATGGATGAATCAAAGAGAGCCAAGGATTTACACAATGAGTTTTGAATAGCTTTTGTGATGCTAAGTCTTAACATCTTAAAAATGCCTTTTCTTCCTCCCTCTGTTCTCCCTTGTCCTCACAATATAGATTCCTTTTTCTTTTACAAATTTCTGGTTTTTGCTTTCAAATGTAGCTTTTACAGCTTTGGTACCACCTTGGGAGGAAGAATAATTATTCAGGAACGAAGACCTACTCTTTGTCTGACTGTAGCATGATTCTTTCTGTGGAAAATACGTGGCCAATTGACCATCATTCCTCTGTGATTTTCTGTGGATATCTCCTTTGGTCACAATTCTGATTTTTCTTCTTGGCCAGATGCAAGTAAGAAAACATACCCTGAACACTAATTCTGATGAAGAGTTCCATCTCTCAACACCAAAAGACAGGCTCCTATCCACATAGATGGATACATGAAGACAGATTTCAAGTACATAATGGAGCTCAGGTGTAAAGCATATGCACTTATACAAATATATTCAAACTGAATGAAAATTCAGTTCAGATCTTTTTTTTTACCATCTCCTTGAAAACTTGTCTTCTTCAGGGTACAAATAGAGAAAAGAAACAACAAAAGATTCTCAAAAGAACATAAATTGTAAATATTGATAATTTTACTTTTTTATTTAAATGCATAGATGTTGCAAAATAGATCAAAATGATGCACAGTTTCATAGCATTAGAAGTTGAAACAGGAATACAAATTTATATCTCAGGTATAACATATATATAGCGTCGTATGACAACATGAAAGAAATGATACATTGGTAAATTCACTGCAACACGTGTTAGACAACAAGCTTTCTTCTCCAAAAAACCAGATACAACCCCACCCACACAATTATCAAAAAATCTAAACAAGAAAAATGAAAATATATAATGAGAGGGGGGGAAAGAGGATTTCACTCTATAAACACTGAACATTTTTTTTGACATGGGTTCAGATTAAAAAGCACAGAAATACACTTATTTTCCAACCCCCAGGATCTTTAAGCCTCAGAAAAATCTTTCCTTGTTGCATATGGAAAAAAGCATCTGTAGATGGCTTGCTTCTTAAATGAACCCTGCCTTTAAGCACCGTTTCAATTACATTAGAGCACCCTACATGAAACAAAGCTGTTTAACTCCTAAGAGCTATTGATTCCAATATTACCATTCACTCATAAGGAAGAATTTTGTTACTTTAAACGTCACATCTAACATCTAACTTCCTGACTTATGATGATCTATTGAAGCTGTAGTGAGTTAGCAGCATGATGAACAGCCAGTGATTTGAATGACAATTGCTGTTGTAAGCTAAACATATAACCTGAGAGATATTCCCCCTCTTTCCTGCTGGCCAAAATAACCCTAAGTATAATTCATATGCATTTTCAGTATGAGGGATTTTAAAGAATTTACATCCTGATTACCCAAAGATAACATGCCAAAATCTTCTTCCACTCTGGATTTTGTCTTTTGGCAGAAGACAAAGAGATAATGAATTGCAACCATTTCAGTCTGGATTTCTCACAGATCACATTCAGGGGAACTCTGCAGAATGTGGATAACAATCAAAATCTTCTATGTGTTCCACTGAATTGTGTGAATTTAAAAATGCATCGCCTTGTAACATAAAATAACTCTATCCTGAGGGCAAGTTGGTAAATTAAGGTTAAGCAGAAAGAAAGTATTGAAATTACCAATAGTAATAAATTTTGTTTATCATTTCTTGAATTAACCAGATAGGCTGTTGCCTGTCTGTTGAACTAATCAGATGGGTAATTGCTACTTTTTCTTGATTTTTAAAATTATTTTCTATTGAAAGAAAGCAGTTTGAGAAGGTTATTGCTATTTCAGGCTTCTATTCACAGAATTTCAACATTCTTCTTGTAAATTTAAACAAGAAGGTTTGTGCACATTGAGACCATCAGACCAATTATGTATGATCTGAGAACTAGCGTATACAAATTTTCAATTCTGCAGTTTAAAAAAGCACCACAAAAATTTTGTGTGCTTGGATTCCAAGACCGTCTCATTCTAGAATAGGAAAGCAAGAGTTTTGTCTTGAAAACTTAGCAATAATGGGCAGATTGCAACAGTAATTTGGGCCCTTAAAATTTTATTAGGGATCATCATATATTAGTATCTGAGTAATGAGGCTTCCCACACCCTGACTTAACACTTCTAAAAATTCTTCTGACATCTGAATAACTCTGTTTTACCTCATACTCATAAAACTTTGTATGCTAGGTAGCCATCAGCTACTAAAACTTCAATTGAGTTCTGTACTTACAAATCATGTAAAACTAAGAAACGGAAGACTTGTGCACTGCACCTCTTTTCTCAGAGGAAACAAAGTCATGTGTCTTTAAAATCAAGGCCGAAAACTTTAGATTTGCATTTGTTTTCAAAAAACCCTAAAAACCTCTTGGATTCCTATGTAATGAGTAGCAGCATTCTCAACCACGAGAGGGCATCCATGCTTGCAACCTGATCCTTGGAGAGAATACATGAACACATATATCCACCTACTGATCCATCTACCTACAGATATAGATATGGATATAGACACAGATATATTTCTTTCCGTGCAGTCACAGTACTTTTGCTCTGGGAGGTTTACTCTTTCAGAGCTCCATGGTATTTCCCAGTGCTGATAAGGAATGGCACATGAAGTTTAATTTTGCTGTTCATAAAGCTCTCATGGAATCCAATTCTTTCATTCCTGCAGAAGTTATATTAAACCTCCTATGGTTTTCACTGAGACCTGATCCAACTCACCTCAAATTCAGAGGGAAACAAACTGATCTCAAAGACTAGATCCCAAAGATACATCTGCAAGATCAAGCCCAGATTTTCTGAAGTCATTTACTTTTCAGAGAGAGGATCTGGAATCACTAAAACTTGCTCAGCATTAATCTGAAGTCATGACTCTCAGAGGTCTTACTCCCCCCATAGCTTGTTCCACAGGCATTTAACTGCTGTGATGAGGGGAAGGTGCTGTTTGTGTTGGTTTTGGAATACATTTTCCTCTCTGATGCACATAAAACTCTTATTAGAGCCTGAAATAACTATAAAAAGGAACCTTGAAAGCAAATCTGACCTAGTGGTAAGTTATATGCTTAGCTGAAAAAGATCTCACAAACACTGGAGTGTATATGGTAATATTTCCACAAAAAAATCATCTGTAACTTCAGCACCAAAACACAGAGGTTAGCACCAAAAGGTATCAATTGCTACCTATCATGTTAGATGTTTAATGAGGCAAAAAGTCACAAGAAGATATTATAAACAGCTGCATTCAATAATTAATTATATCAATTTTGTTATGTATTTTTTTACTTTTATGCCTCTCACAGTATTTTTGCCTTAATTTAGCTTGTGCATACTTTTACAATTTTATATTTAGAGCAGAAGTCTGAGCTAATTTCTCCATCTTTAAAGGCACACCCCTCTGCTGAGAAAAAATTAGTACTTCAAGGCCATCAGAATAGCAACTGGAGGTAGTTTGCCTCAGCATGGCCTTGAACTCATCAAGAACTTTCCTCAGCATGTATCAGAGCTGCCAAAGACATCTGAAGTCTTCTGCACACTTCAGTGCTTTTTTTTGTAGCAGCACTTGGTGTCAGGTAGTCAATCAGGAAGCACTGGCACTGGCAATCAAAGTAGAGCTTTACTGGCATTGTTATTGCCTGGCCCAAGAGAAAAAAATGATAATAGAAATGGGGGCAATTCAAATAGGCAATACAGAAAGGCCTTCTACTTTAAAGTGGAAGGGGAAATTTCATCTGGCAATCACATATCAGATGATCTGTAATCCTCTCTGTTAAATGAAAAATATTCAGCTAATGCTTGAGTGCTTGTGGCTGCTTTTATCAGGAGCTGCTTGTATGAAATAGCTTATATCCAGATCATTTTTTGCTGCTGTCAATTACAGTGTGATTACAACAGTTAATACCTAGCACCATTATGGGATGTTGTGAAAAAACCTGCATACCTGTTTGTTCAAAGAAAAGTTTTCTATATTCACAGAAAACAAAATATTCCACAAAATCAAGGTATTTGTAGCAACCTAACAGATACGATAACATATATACCCGTGATAACAATTTCAGCTGAATGACAGAATTATAAATTAATTTACAATGCCTAGTCCTGTTTGGAAAGTGTACCATACAACATACAAGTTGCAAGTTTCAAAGTGCATAGTCATTTATTGTTAGACCTACTGTTGTAGGCTCCATGGCTTAACCTGAATTTTTCTTTATGCTCTGCTTCCTATCTTATATTTTAAAAATAAAAATACTCAAAATGGCTAGATGCACTGCTATAACTGTGCCGTCTTTACCTCTATAGAAGATTCCTTATGCAGAACAAAAATGCGTTTTTCACCTGCATCTTTGTCAAAAACTGTGCTGGCTGAGGGGCTAGTGACCCACCAAGTAGTATTGTCTCACTCGTTTGTTTCAGTGTGTACAAAGATAATGCAAAGAGGCTGTCTTTCACTCCCAAAACAGGACTGGATTTTACTCTGACAAAGTATTTGACTGATTGAGTACTGTTCAAGTCCAAACTCCTTTGAAAACAAAAGGAAAAATGTTTATATTGTACCTGTTAAAATAAAAGTTAGTAGAATATTACAAAGTATTATCCTTTTACAACATGGACACATCTAAAGGTAATGTGCCTGTCTAGTTCTTGTCCTGTCAGATACAGAAGTGTCACTAACCAGAAATATCTGAAGAGCCATAGATCAGCTGCTGATGTTCTCTGAGGGATCAGGTTATGGGCAGATAGAGAGGAGCTGCTACATTTCACACGCTATAGATCCTGTTCCAGATATCTTGCTGGAGAAAAAGAGTAACTAATGTGAAGAATTCAAACTCCCATTTTTCTTTTTATATCACCAATATGTTACTTCATATTCTGGTGACAGACTGTCTCAAATACCCTCAAAAGACTGAATTAGTAACTTAAAGATACATATGCAGCTCTACATATGTAGCTCTAGTGAAATTATCCTCTGTTCCACTTGCTCTACTCAGTATTGCTTTTCAAAGTTCATAAATTTCAGAGGTCTAAATGTAGCAGTGCAAGCAGACTAAACACTTATATTTAAAGTGGACTACATTCTGCCCTGTAACATAAAGCCAAAACTCAAGGCTTTTTCAATGACCTAGTAGTTGAGACAGACAGCTGATTTCTTCCTTTTCATAATCTGTTTTTCAAGAAAAGTACCTGTATAATATTTTCGTTTTAATGTCTCTATTAAGCACCCATAAGGCATTCAGGTTTTGGCAGGAAGGTTTTTGGAAGATTTGGTTTTTAATAATGCACACAGGTATTTTCAGGAAACAGCACAATATATATTATAGGATACTGGCAATTGCTTTAGAAATTTGGAATTTTTGCAACAAATCTATACAAACTTTTAAAGCTTCCTAATGTCTTTTATTTGCAATTCTTACCTACTTTTAGGTCTGACCTCTCCTGATCCTCAAATGAGTTTCAGTCAGAGGGATAACATATATACTGGGAAACTTATAGTGTAAAAAACCACTATGGATGTCATGTATTGATGTATATTGCTTTGCAGCAATATATTTCTTCCTGTAAAAGAATAAATATACTCCTGAAAAGCCCCATTATAGAACTATGACTGTGTTCAGAAATACAGGAAGGTACAGTCAAGCTGTGCTGTTTTACCAGTATTTTTAAAGTGGTGTAGCTTTCTATCTAGACAAGACTTTAGGCATGTGAGTTAACAGCCACTGCAGCTTGGCCAGTGTGGTTCCTCATTCTCTCTAATATTCCTGTCTGCACACAGACATGTGATAGCAGCAGCCGTGTGCTGAACTCTTGGAACACCATACATGAATTGACGCTGCGCATGAGGTAGGTAATATCCTGCAGTTTCTCTTGCACATATGTCTTCCTCTGCTCAGTGTCCCATTGACATTGCAGGTGAAAGCACAGGTGTAAATGGGAGGAACCATTGGGAGTGTGAGGACAACTTGTTGCTTTGCATGTCACACTCCATTTTTAAAGCACAGTATTAAACAATGACCCTTCTCTTTCTGGAGCTATTATTTTTAAAAGGAAGAAATATTCTATCTTTTGATGTGCTTTTAAGATAATCTAATCTTCAGGAAGCTACACTTGATAAGATTAAAATGAGTTTTAACTCATTAACAAAATGTTAATCTAAAAGGGATAATGTGAGTCCTAAATCCCAAAGTGTTAAAATCAAATTATACTGTCCTTTGAAAGCTAATTATACAAAAGCATACAAAAAGAAAACATCAGAGTATTATTACAATATCTCTCTATATATAATATGTGCAAAATTCCATACACAAGCTTCTTGTTACTCATCTGTGGGTTTTCTTCAAAATAATGTAAACCTTAACTTATTTAAACCAGTATAAGTAGTTTGATGTTACTCCTGGGAAACAAAGATTGTCAGTACAAGAACCTCCATAGCTTGGAGGACAAGCTGAACATGGGACTCCTACTTTATATGGTGCTTCTCCAATCCAATTGCCCCTGAAAATAAAAAATGAAAAAGAATGCTTAATAATTTCAGAATGGAAGAAAAAAAATCATTAACCATACTTGTTTTTAGTGATTAAAGTTAACATCTCCACTGATATCCCATAAATGCTGTTACTAAAAACATGACATCAGTTTATTTCTGTAGTTTACTGATGAACACTGATCTAGCAATTCCCAAAAAAGAGCAGGAGAATGACTATATCAATCCAGGCCAATAATATCCATTCCACATCCTTTAGTCTCGGTGGTGATGCCCCAGCCTTCTTGCTTTTGCTACAACCAAGTGATTTTTGATTCTCTGATCCTCTGACAGACTAGTTTTTACTGGAGGTCTATATTTATGAAAAATAGCAAAATAAGCACTGGTGCAAGGTTTTCCTTGAGCACCCTTTTGTCTGGCAGTTATCTTAAAAGCTTGTACTTGGAAGACAGAAAAACAAACTGAGTGAAACCTTATTCTTAGGTTGCACTACCCTAGGTTCACATTGTGAAGTTCTGAGGCTGAATTCATTATTTGAGAAAAGGGAAGATAAAAACTATTTCCACCAGTAATGTATTAAATGTAACTGGATTGGGGCATTTCCAGAGGTCTCATAGATATGAATGAGAGGAGAAGATGGGCTCCTGTCCGGTGAATAGAGGTGTGCAATAGACCCTAGGGGGAAAGGGGTACAAAGTCTGGGGAGTGATCATATGAAAAGAGGTAACTCCGAAACATCTAGGAACATCTGAAAAATGCATCCTGACTTTTAGGAGTTTATATAAACCACAGGCTTTTAGAGAATCATGTAACACTCATGATGTAGGCAGAAAGTTAAAATTAGATTTTTATTTAAATGTTATGTCTCACAGAGCAGAGAACTTTCCTTTAGTTTGCATGTGACGTGGAATAGCAGTGAGTAATGCAATTATTTATGAAACATTTTGTCATCCCCCACCTCTCAGCCAGTAACGCTGGATCAAAAGCCCTGGTCTCAGTTGTGCCTTGGAAGAAAGTAGAAATCTCAAATAATTTGCTCATTCCTACTTCTCTTCCAAATGGGTACAACAGACTAAGTGCTCAGGAAACATATTTAGTCTGATAACAGATATGGAAATTCAGAGTTTGCTGAAACCTGATTTCTGCTTCATTTTCTACAGCAGCACATGGCAGATTTGTGTAAGACTGCTAGATAATCTGGGGCCTTTCTAAACTTTGCAATTATCCTCCTTAACTTCAGGGTTTTTTCCCCTAGTTTCAGAAGCATAAATATTTTTCAGTGTTACAGCATGGCATGAGTGAAAATTACTGGAGTTCTAAATGCTAAATCTTTGCCAAGTTCCAATCTTAATAACTCAGACTGGGTTTTTTTTTAACTCCCTTCCTCTTTAGAGGAGTTTCTGATGTGCTGGTTACTCAGAAAGGCACAGACTTTACTGAGTGGCAAAGAGATTTCTGTGTGTGTGCCCAAGGACTCTACGCCCAATGTCCATAACTCAATTAAATCTTAGAAATACAAACTTAATCCAGGGAAGACCACTCAATATAATTTTTGTGACCCTGCAAGAAGTAAATGCAAAAATCACGATTCTACTTCCTATGATTGAAAGGTCTACACAAAATCTCACAGAGAAAGAGCTTGTAACTTCAGGCTTTGGTTTGCTGTTTGAGAAGCAGTGGGACTTTTAGGCTCAGAAAATATAAAATGTCAATAATACAATTGTAACTTCAATTGTTTGTGTAACTGATACACAAACACTAAGTCAGTTTCCAAAAATGCCTGATTTATAAATCTATGTTCTTCCTATATATGAAAATGAGAGAAGTATTCTGGAAAGTTTGTCATTTTTAATATTTGTTTTCAAATAAAGATATATTAAAAAAATCTCTTAGAAACTTTGATTTCATCTTCTCCATGTTGTGGAGCTTTAAGTCAAATACAGTTTTTGCTGCCTAATCTTTGTTCCCTCACATTCATTTCTTACCATCCTTTTCCAGTAAATATTAAAGACAAAAGGACAGAGAAATCTCCTTGATTTCCAAAGGTGTTTTTTTCCCCCAAGTAAATTTTCTTAAGAAATCCTATCTTTTTTTAAGTTGCAAAACCTTTAAAAATTCTTTTACTCATGTAACAGCTAGAGTAATGACATATTCTTGCATATTCTTTACCACAAATGGACCTGTGCCACCAAGAGTTTATGGAAAACATGCTCAATTGATTACACTTAGATTCCTATACAGAGCTATGTCTTTGCCTAATGTACAGTCAGAGAAACCAGCCACTCACACTGTCCCTGTGGCTTTTGCAACAATGGTCCAAACCAGACCACAAACTGAAGCTCTCCCAGAGCCACACTTCACTGACTCATTCTGCACCCAAATGTAAGCTCGGGATGATGTCTAGGAAATGCTGGCAGAAAACTAGTTTCTGCATTTCAACCCAACAAAGACCTCTGCAAGTTATGGGATATAGGGCCACCTATGGGTGTCTGTGACCTGTATTTTAACAGACCCTAACATGGCGGGCAAGATGAGGTAGATTTGCAGACATGGAGCTTAGGCTGATGGACTTTATATGAAAGCAATGCTATGGATTATGTATCATGGTCATAAGCAAAGGTTGTGGGCAACAACATGTATCATAGAATGAATCACAGAATGATTAGGGTTGGAAGGAACCTTAAAGATAAACTAGTTCCAACCCCTTTGCTACAGGCAATGCTCAGAACTCCCTCCTGTCTGGTCTCAAATACCCCCAGGGATGGGGAGTCCACAACCTCTCTGGGTAAACTGTTCTAGTGCCTCACCACCCTCACAGTAAAGAACTTCTTCCTAATGTCTAATCTAAACCTGCCTGCCTTAAGCTAAGGCCATTCCCTCTTGTCCTATCACTACATGCCCTTGTGAAAAGTCCCTCTCCAGCTTTTCTGTAAGACCCCTCTAGGTACTGGAAGGTTGATAAAAGGTCTCTCTGGCGCCTTCTCTTTTCCAGGCCAAACAGCTCCAACTCTCTCAGCCTGTCTTCCCAGGAGAGGTATTCCAGCCCTGATCAGCTTAGTGGCTCTCCTCTGGACCCGCTCTAACAGGTCCATGTCTTTCTTGTGCTAAGGACCCCAGAACTGGATGCAGCTCTCCAGGTAGAGAGCAAAGTAGAGGAGGAAAATCACCTGATGAGCACATTTCTTTTGATGCAGCCCAGGATATGGGGTTAGCTTTCTGGGCTGCAAGTGTGCCGTGATGTCATATTGAGCTTTTCATCTACAAACACCCACAAGTCCTTCTCCTCAGGGCTGCTATCAATACATTCTGTACCCACCCAGTACCTGTGCTTGGATTAACCCAATCCAGGTGTGTTTGGCCTTACTGAACTTTATAAGGTTTGCACAGGCCCACCTCTCAGTAAATCAAGCGCCTGAACTACAGTGGGATTGCTTACCTGAGGAAGTCTAGTTCACCATGCCTATGTATAAAAGAGTGAAGAAATAAGGAATTCCAAGTAAAGTGAAGTGAGCACAAAGAAGGAAGAAAAAAATTAATAATAATAATAACAGCAATAACAGAAAACAAGTTTTTTGTTTTGTTCCACACACATCAAGTTCATTCCTTTTCTTTCTTGTGTACTGAAGTCATACATTTCTGCATGTTCAGATGGAAAGCTTGAACAAAGGAGCAGCCCACAGAAAAAGCACAAATAGAGCTCATGCTGCAGAAAAAGGAGTAAGCAGTCCTATGAGAGGACCAAAACATGCACAAAGTATAAAAATAAACAAAAATAAAAGAGAGCAACTCACTTTGGGGCATAGTTGCATACCAAGTAAACAGCTCGCCGCCAAACAGATCCCCAGACGTTCATATTGTGGCACGTGTGGATTGCGCAGCCGATGCGATTGGAAGTGGCCCAAACCATCTGAATAAATATTTATTATTGGTGAAGTCCAAATTGAAAAGGAATATACATATACATATATTTATACATATGCACATACATTTATTTGAGAGAGAGAGGTATAAATACATCATAGGAAAGTCCAGCTTTGGACATGAGATTTTGAATAGAGGAAAGTAATTTATATAACCTGTGTGTAATGGGTGCACATGGGTCCATAACATCGCATCGGGCACCTAGGGTTGCAGTCTTGAGGATAAGGGAAAGCATAATCCTTCACTTCATCATACCATGGCTTTACCAGCTGCAGAATAGACCGATACCTGGGTTTTTTTAAAAATACAGTAAGAAAAACATGTCATTTTAGATCTCTCCTCACATCACTGGGGCACAGTATTATAATATTCTTAAGCCAAATGAACATTGACAGATATAGAACATATACTACTGGTTGACACTTGCATCAGTCCAAGATCTGGATCTCAAAGGTTGTTCAAAGGCTGACAAAATAATTGTTTTGTAGGGTATCCTCTTACCTTCCAGTTCTTACAGACAAGTTCTGGCCCAAAAATCTCAAAAGATAGGAAGGTCCATGATCCCAAATGCATGTAGCAGCCCAAGCTTCAGCAGATTTGGCAAGAGTTTCATCCCAAACCTGACAAAATAAAGTATCCTTAGCAGCAGAACAGAAAAAAGCAGATAATGATCATAGTGCTAGAACAAAAGAAGCAAGTATCTTAACCCACAAATATACTATTGTAACATGTCAGATCTGGAACTAAGAAGAGAACTGTGGGGCAGCATGTACAGAATCCAGTGGGATTTGCCCTATTGCTGGACAGAATTCCTGCCCACATCATTAGAGGAAGCCATGTATTCTGAACTCTCCCTTTTTTTCTGGAAAAGCCCTTCACCAAACAGGCATTTTTCTACCATTTTCCCTTCTGTGTTGATGAGATCCATGTGTAGAGAAGAGTGAAATTTTGGCTGGGACTCAGATAGAAAGTGAAGGAGAGGAACACAGGGAAGAACAATTCAGCATAGGTATTACATACCCCACAAAACCCCAACACATTTGAAATAGGACCTCAGGAATATCTATAGCCAGAGACAATGTGTGTGGCAGCTCTTCATATTTGAGGTCACAAGGTCAAGAAAAGGGATTCCACAAAGGCAAAGACTATGGATAGTTTCCAGGTGCAGTATGGATTTCACTACTTTATTCTGCACAGGAACTGGCATTGCTCACTGCCTGATATAAAAAGATAACAGCTCTGTAAGGACAGACAATTTGACTTCTTAAGTTCTCCAATGTTTGGAACATGACAAGTGAACTTAAACACTGTCTCCTTTATATGCTTTGCCTGCTCAATTACATTCCTGATTTGTAACTCTACTGTTTCCTCCACAGCGAAACAGGTTTGTCTCACGAATAACAGAGATATTGGCAACAGAACCAACCAACAGCACCACTGGAGCTCCTGATAAAGAATATCTCACTGTTACATTACAAATGCACACAAATCCTAGTATATCTTAGTGTTTAAGGGATATCCAAGTAGGCTGTAGATTCTGGAATTACATGTATATTTGGAATTCCCTGAGTGGAGTGCTCAGGTGCAGAACAGTTGTAATGAACTGCAAGTAGAAAGGCAGGAACAGAATGTGGTAAAATTGCCTATGCAGACCATTAGTGCTTTTTAAACACAAACACAAACTCATAGATCTTAAGTGGCTATGAAATAAAGAGTATGCTCTCTGAGGCATGAAATAAGAGGCAAAGTCAGAAATTAACTTATCAAAGAATGAAGTGGCCCTCATCACAAATATTTTCTGTACTATGAGCTACTAATAATTTCTAACACTGAATTCAGTTTTAATTTCACAACCCTGCAGAGTCAAAAGACTGATCTTTGACTAGGACAGTAATTCATGCCCTGACTAGTACTTTGTGCAATTTCTCTTAGTGAGAAGGACAAAATTTAGTAAATTTTATGAAGTTGCTAAACCACTGAACCAAGCTTTTGAGAATATGGAGTGGGTAAGGTACATCCTAGATTAAAGGTGAAGAAGCACAACAGAGACCAGTAAGACTCCTTAACACAAATCATCTTCCATTCAAGAGGAACCACCTTAGGGATGGTAAAATGGGTAGTGCTCAAAGCAGAGAAGATTTATTTTACACCTGTTCAGCAAATCTTCCAGAACAAAGTCAAAGCAAATTGCTAGTACAAGGACAAAAGACAGACGTCTTAAAAAGAAGCATGCTACAAAGGAATAGTCTTCAAGCCAGGGAACACTTAGACCTCAGCTCTGAAAAATTATGGGAGTTTCTTGGAGGAGTTAGAGATAAAAAATCCAAAATCCAGGATATGCTCTAGGGCCCAAGGCGAAGAAAACTGTGCACAGACATTTCTTCTGCTTTGTATCTCTGCCATTAAGTTTACTAGCTGCATGTGGCCAGTGTATAAAAACCCCTTTATAATCCCTGTGGTACCAAAGTGGTCCCAAAAAGAGGGCTTAAAGAGTAGGTACAAACACAAAAAGTGTGCCTGGGGAGTGTGCCTGAGAGGCTGGGGCCACAGCCGGTGTTTGGAGCCTGCCCAGGCCCAGGGGAGCAGAGGAGCTCATGGATCCAGCATGTGGGTCCAAACACAGCTGCCTGGTGTGCATCCATAAGGGGCTGCTCTGCCAGGACTGTGACACCCCATAAACACCCTCCTTTGCTGGGATTAATCATGCTTCTGGCACAAGTGCTCCTGCCAGGAGGCTGAACATGAGGTTTGCGTGCTTGCTCCCAAGTGACCTGGCTGCACTCCCACAGTAATCTAAATGTGTACTGTATTCGCACAAATCGCGCCGAGATCCTGATTTCCACACTGCACATTTTGGTGTACTAAACTGCCTCGCAAAACAGCATGTTAGGTGTTTGAAAGAAATGTGAAGAATGGATTAGGTTTTCACTGTTAAGACTCTCTAAACAAGGCACAGCCCCTGCCTTCGACAGTGAGGGCATTTCTAGTTCACTTTCACTTCCCATCTTCATTTCTGCTTATCAGGAATCATCTGCAGTATTGGATTGGTAAAGTTTTGGCAAGTGGTTTCAAACTCAGATAAAATGTTGTGAGTTTGTCATGTAGAGTACACTCTGCTTTCCATTATCTATTCACTCTTGATCCCTCTCTGGACAGATTAAATTTTTGGCAAACATAAAAAAAAAAAAAAAAACAAAGAGAAGGAAAATAACTACTGACTAATGAATAAGGGGGGGGGGCATATGCAGCATCTTTAAATTTCCTCCCTTCATCCATTAGCAGGCTGGTGAAAAGCCTCTACAGAGTCCCCTACTGCTATGTAAATAATTTGTATTTCGGGGAGAAGTTGATTGCCTCACCTACTTTATTTTATTTACTTCATATTCTCAGAAGAAAAGGTGGTCTCAGTCCTTCTAGGACTAGCAGATGATCACCAGAAGAAGAGAGTGCATAAGAGAGACCTTACAGAGTCTTTCAGTACCTGAAGTGAGTCTACAAGATAGATGGAAAGGGATTTTTTGCACTGGGATCAAGTGATAGGACAAGGCTTAAAGCTGAAGGAGGGTAGGTTTAGATTAGATATTAGGAAGAAATTCTTTAGTTTGAGAGTGGTGAGGCACTGGAACAGGTTGTCCAGAGAAGTTGTGGATGCCCCATCCCTGGAAGTGTTCAAGGCCAGGCTGGATGGAGCTATGAGCAACCTGGTCTAGCGGAAGATGTCCCTGCCCACGGCAGGAGGGTTGGAACTGGATGATCTTTAAGATACCTTTCAACACAAAACATTCTATGATTCTATAAAATGGCAAATGACTAATATAGGCTGAAGGTGAAAACTATTATCTCATAATGACCCAAAATATTTTAAGAGACTGTGCCATTAGTTCACCCTTTCAAAAAAGTCTGATCCTGAGTCCACACTTGTACTAATTTTTATCTCAGTTCAGTCCCCTGTTTTGGGCATGTAAGAGAACAGAGCAAAGACATTTTGACTTTTGAAGCCATGTGGATTCATTGTTATACATAGATAAACACCATATCAAGAAATACAAATATATCCTAAAAAGAGAAACTGAAGTAACTTGAAAGTAAAAGGGACAGTTTCTGTATGAGGAGAAATGAAAAAGCTCAAGCTAATTAGCAAAGAATTGAAAAAAAAAAACAGAGTGATAAACAAAATTATAAACTCTGAAATGATGGGCAATCCAGTGCTCCTATTAAACATCTGAGAAAGCTGCCTGACATGAATGCAAAATTGTAAAAGGGGAAAAGGAGAAAAATGTCCATACTCAGTGGGTTAATATCTAAGAAGGTGACTCATCCTGAAATGCTGATTGTGCAAATTCCCAGTGCCAAACTATGATCATCCACTCCCTGGGGACAGTTAATCTTCATTTGCTAGGTTGCAAGTAGTTGAGGAAGAAGTCACCTTCTATCCAGTATAAAGATCCCCCCTCAGACTCCAGATCACTGATTTGGTCCAGCATGGAAAACTTCCTACTTCTCAACTAGGTCTAACTGAGCCACAACAGAGTTAAAGCATGTCACCACGCTTCCACTGACAACTTGAAATGAACATTCTTTGGCCAATTTATTTTTCTTTCTTGAGCCAAACATTATTTTCCTAGAAAGTTGTCTGACTGTGCTCTCTGTACTGCTCCCTGAAAAACAACACTTCCAAACTACATCTCACTTGAAAATTGTCAAGAGGACTGAACACAAGGAACAGGACAGTGCTTCTACATGGGGAGTTTCAACACCAGAGACCACTTTATGAAGCAGCTCTGGGGTGTTCTCTGCACTCACACAGCACATGCTTATTGAGTTAGGAGTAAAATCTTAGCATTAATAAAGTCAGCAGGAATTTTGCCAGTGAGCCAGAATTTCATCCTAGATTTTGTTTGTTTCCCTCTGTAAACAAATAGTAAAATATTTAATCTCCAAAATGTGTAATAAGCAGTAGAGTGTAAAACAAAATCTCTTTCATGTTCAATGAAATTTCTTGAAGTCCAAAAAGTAGGCTTCCTTCACCAAGGAAAGCCTTTTAATGTTGTGGGACACAGTTCCCTCATACATTCCCTTTTTATGGCTGTTTCTATAGCTGTCTCTCAGTTGTTCTTAGATAATTTTCTTGTAGAAAGGATGAAGTTGTCCTTTCGTGCTTGGGAGGAACAGAAGGTCCTGGTCACAACTATGCTCTCAGGTATTAAAACAAGGGTGAAGCTAAATAAACATTCTGATGATGAAAAAGAAAAGAAACAACTACAATACTGCAAAGATCTGTCCATGACATTTGTTGAAAAATAATTGGCTGTTTCCTTTCTACTTTGATACCTATGCTTTAATTTGAGGAACTGCATACATAACAATTTTTAACTATAACTTGGACTTACAAACCTGGTTCTGCTCATTTTCATTGCAGACAGAATTGTAGTCCTCACATCAATCATTTAAATGGAGTAGCTATTTCTTGACACTCTGCTCTACACAGGTTTTGGGAGGCAAACCTAATCACTCAAATGACCTCTCCTCTACTCTGCAAGTACTCTGAAATTATTGTTAATGGCAACAGGTAGCAAGAATTTGTGATCTAAATACAAAGGGAACAGAATACACAGTCATACACTGTATTAATTATTTTCTCACTCTGTGTGAGAAAATATCTGTGTGTAAACTGGATGTTTTTAGAAGCACTTAAATTTATAGCCCTCATTGACAAAAAGAAAATATGAAGGAAATGTGGTAAGTAGGAGTGCTCCTTCCATGACAGCACCAGCAGAGAGATTGTGAGATAGAAGATGTGGGCTAATTGTGGAGTCCATAAAGATATGTTTTTTACCTGGTAGCCTAAGGATTGTGCTAATGATCATTGTAAAACACTCAAGCAATCCAAACCTGTGCTTTCACTCTTCTTTTGCCATCATGATCTTTAATTTTTCCCAGCTCATTTTTATTGCCAGTAATAGGGAAGCTCTCCTCACTTGCAAAAGAGCACAAGAGAACCTCAGCAGAGCATTGCTCTGGACATTAAATACCAGCAGCAGCCCTCAGTACCTCACTGCTTGCATTTGGTTTGTTTGTTGTGGTTTTTTTTGATGTGACATATCAGCTAAGATAATATTATACATATTTCTCAATGGTAAAATGAGTACTTTAAGCAAAGCATACACACCCTGGTCACTCACTACCTTCCTAGGAATTCCCTGAGTCAGGGCTGCTGCACATCATGCCAGGACAGCTGTGGTGTGACCAGACCCTCAGCTGGCTGCCACCAACTGTACAGCTGACAAACACCGGGTGAGGTGTGAACACAAATCCAGAGCAAATAGGTGAAGTTCATTGTTTTAACCACTTCCTTCTGAAACAGCGTCTTCACACAAGTGTGGTTACATGAAGAGATGGCAAATGAAACACTGGGATATGCAATTTGAGGAGAGCTGCATGGCAACACTGCTACATTTTGAAGAAAAAGTGGCAATTTGTTTGCCAGTCATGGCATCTTGTCATTTATATATGTTTACTCTGGACTCAGTAATATTCAGATTGTTATTTCACACAAACAAATCTACAGTGATTCTTAGGCATCTCAAAAGATGGCCAGTACAACCTTCTTTCAGCAATTATTAGTTAAAAAATTAGCCCTTCCACCTCAAACATATTATTTTAGTCCCCAGTAGCCCCCTGTTTCTCCTTGTTTGCCTAGTTGAAGATCAAAAGCTCTTACTTCCAAGCAGCAAGCAAGAAAGAAGAAAACCTTGACTCAAGCAATTTCTTCCTCTGAGAAAAACACTGTGAAGCCAAGGGATGAAATCCAACATGTCCAGTCCATCTGTGCAGCTGCATTCCACAGCTGCTCGTGCAAGTCCCAGAGCGGATTAGCAGATGGAGGCTGCTACCCTCCAACACACAGGTCTTGTCCTCCCGGGTCACTCACCCTTGCGCCGCTCACTCCACTTGCGTGCGCGGTGGCTCTCTCAAATCCCTCAGCAGTGTGCAGCGCACACAGGAGTCCCTTGCTCCCCTTCTCTATCATGTAGTCAGACCTGTGGCATTTTCGGGCTTAGAAACTTTCTGTAGGACCCCCCACCATGTCCACTACCCCAAATCTGGCAGAAAGCTTAATAAAACAACCCAACAGCCCTTCGGCCTGCATGCTTTTACAGCAGAATGACTCAAAGAGCCTCATCTTTTTGCCCTCATTTCTTTCACTGCATACTGTGTGATGAAAACATATGAGCTCATTGGAACATACAGAGAGATGTGGCAAACTTTATATATTTACTTGGGCTCTGAGATCATTTGGACTCTAGATCACTCTCTCTCTCTCTAAGAATATGAATTTTTTTGTTATGATCGTAACAGCCACTTCTTAGAAATTTTTCTATGCATATTGTAATTGGTGCCTACCACACATGCAGGTACTTTCTCACATCCATTAGGTAATAATTAAAAAGTTTACACAGAAAATTCCCAGTCTACCCTCTAGAGAAAAACATCTTGACAGGAATTGCAGTTCTGTACATCATTCTTTTGCAAATAAATAGAGGGTTAATACATCAAGCTGCTTGTCCAACAATCCACTGCAACTCAAAGTAAAACTGTGCAATGTTTTATAGTAAACTTACTCTCATATATCCAAACCTCCAAACATCTGAGTCACACTTCTGAAAAGCTCAGTAATAGAAGGTCTGGCTTAATCAGGGCATCACCAGACATATTCCGAAGAAACCTCATTGCCAGAAATACTTTTCTTAGGAAAATTCAAGTCTGTGTTTTACATAGGAGTTTATATTCCTGGATGTCTATGTGGTGCAAACACGAAGTGCTATCACTTGAAGCTTCATCACTGTTAGTAGTCAATTTTTTTCTTCTAAAGGTTGTCTGCATTTCCTTTCATGTTTGGCATCAGGCTTTTAAACAACAAGAAATAAAGAAAATTGGTACACTGTCAGATTTAATAACAATAAGCTTCTCTGACATGCTATTATTTGTTTAGCTTTTGGAAAAGCTAAATATCACAGCTATATATCTTAAAATATTCAGTGCTTTTCTAACCTACTGCAAGCCTTATTTTAATTGGCAAGAGCTTATCTTAGAAGTGGTAACAAAAAGGACCAAACTGTCTAGCTCCATGTCACCCTGACAATTGGTCAGAAGTCTGAAAAGGAGCATGTTTGACCTCATTTTAAATATGATCAGAAAAAATTGTATTTTCTTAGAAACACAAAATGTGAATGAAAATGTATTTGTTTTGTAGTGTTTCATTTCTCTTATATACAGAAAAAAATATACCTTTTACTTTTCTTTGTTACTAACCACTGAAGTTTTTCATTAAAAGAAAAAATGTCCTTATTTCTTTAAGTTTTCAAAGAAAATACTTACTATTTTCTAAGTAGCTCTAGCTGAAAGGTATGGCAGCATGACATAAAAGAAAACACATAGCAGCTTCTTCTTTCCGCAGAATAAAGAATAAGAACAATAGTTCTTTATTCTCAGAAGAAGAAAGCTCAATTTAAGATTCTTTCTCTTGATACAGATTAACAGATACCACTGACAGATAGATAGATGTCCAAAACCAGTTCATTAAAACAGACCTCAAACCCCATCCCAGGGCACATTCAGATGCATTCATACATGGAGGGGCCTGAGCTGAAGGAAGGATTCGGTGTACAAAACACAAGCAAGGGGCTATCCTGGGGCTTCCATCTTTTTCTGCCTTTAGGATACACATTTTAACAGACCTGTGATAGAGTATTTATTGTTTCAGGTATAGAAAGAGGATAAAAATGTTGTGAGGTTTAAAGTTACTATCATCTCCATTCATGTATGAAACAAAGTACTGTGTACTTTGGATCAAGACTCTCATGAAAAATGCCCTGTCTGTGTTTTTAGCCACGAAGTTCAAGAGGTGCTACATTTAATAATAAAGGAATGTCTAATTCTGAGTGCTCTGGGCAGGCTGCTTTTCTATCTGAGACTTTGCTAAGTTGTTTTTTGTTTGTTTAAACTCCTAGAAGGCTTTCTGCTAATACTAAATTTAAATAATGTAAATATTCTTTTCTAAAACACCATCAAGATGGATGTTTTAAAATTGTTATGCATAAAACATTGGAACAGAGCTCTGTACCAAAGCAAGTTTAACACAGTCATTCTTTTCCACAAAATTTATCAACAGCAGCATTTTTGGGGAAGTTTTTCAGATTTTTCAAGGAGCGCTTTCCAGGAAGGGTCTTTTATGTTCCACTCTTGAACAGATCTATCATTCACTCTGAACATAACAGATGGCCTTTGTACTTCTTATCAGTAGCATCCACTTGGGTTTGACCCTAAATGAACACCATTTACTGAGACTGAACAGGCTTTCCTTGCTTTCTATCAATGAAACTGCTGGAAAAATGGGCAACATCTGACATCTCAATGATAGCCAAGAAGTACAGTGCTGCACTATTGACAGTGGTGCACTAGGAAATATATAAGTGGCTAAACTCACCTGTGAGGCAAAAGAGAGCTAGGTAACTCTATTTTGCCAAAATCAGCAGAAAGTAAGCTCCATTTACTCCTGTTTTCTCTCTCACTTCACTGTCAGTTGCCATGTTGTGCCTCCACTGCAGAAAAAAGCTGAGTATGATGTGAAACAACTGCTTCCTTTCCAGACTGTGATGCAGACTGACACAATTAACTGTAACCATGTGAACCACATCAGTTCCTCCCATATTATTCCCATTTTCTGAGAGGATCAATATTCCAGAGTTCATTTGCCCATGATCTTCAGACACTCCTAGTGCTGGGTTATGGTACTAGGCAGAAGGGACATACTCAACTGGCTAAACAGAAAAACAAGTGGTAGGAGGCAGAAACTGGAACCAGTGAACACATTCCACCATTATAAACCTTCTCATCTGTTCTTACCTCACTTGTGAATTACCAGCATAGAGCAAGCTAAAAGCTATGGCAGACTAGGATAGGAGGCCCACACTGGGGAACCTCCAAGCACCTTGAGCTCTCATCTGCCAGAAGACTATACTTACGTTATTTTGTGCTCTGGCATGATGAAAAGCATATTAAGAACTTTGTACCCTGACTCATCATCTGATTATTTCAAACTTCACCATGTATACAGGATTTAAGGGAACAGGGCTACTCAATGGAAAAAGCAGGCTGCCAGTAAATTCTTCATTGCATTATGACAGTTGGGTCTTTAGACATAGTTAAAATGATGGGCCTAATCTTCTTTGACATCTAATGGTCTTGCTCACTAATTTAACAAAGGAACTGTAAATGGAGTGCAACTGTAATTTGATCCAATATGCAGAAGTATTGTAATGATATGCACATGCAAATTTAGGAAAGATAATATGCATCTTAATGCCAAGAAAATTGTCAGTAAATATGACAAGGGTAATTTTTGAAATGAAAAAGGATAGAAATTCTATTGGCAGTTAAAAAATGCATATAAAGATTAATTATCTGAGGTTTAGTGGGAAATATTTAGGTTAGACATTTGGAAGTAATTTCTATTCCTAAGGTAAAATATTTGCCAAGAGATGTGACTGAGACAGCATCACTATATGTGTTCAGGAGCAGACAAGATGAAAACCATATGTATGTAATGCAGAAGGAAGTCCTGCAACAGGCCAGGGATAAAGTACATGAATTAAGAGACTCTATCCAACTCATTAGACATAAATCTTGACGGAACTAGCCCTGCAATCCTTACTCACAGACATGTATGAGTTCAGTGGGACCATGTAAATAAGCCAGGGCAAATGACTCAAGAACAAAATGTCCTTAAAGATTTAGAATGGTCTGTAAGAAACCACACTGAAAAAAAAAAAAAAAAAAAAAAAGGTAAACAGATTGAGAAGTTTATTTATCAGAAATGCTATTGAATTGGAGAGAAAACCTAACTCACTCTCCACGTCCATACAAAAGGCTTTAGGTATTAAGCAAGACTTTGGAAAACTTGAAGTAGGTTTTTTGGGGTTTTTTGGACTTTGTCTTACCTGTCACTTACTGCATATTCACAGAACATTTTTAAGACCACCTTCACAGCAAAAGAATTTTATCAAGACTTTCAAATTTAGAAGTGAAATAGTAAGGCAGTTATTTGCATTTGTGAGCACTAACTGGGTTATACCTTGCTTCTCTGATCTGACTTTGGAAGTTACCTGCAACTTTTCTGGGACTGGAAGTATCCAAATACATCACCTCAGCAAAGAGAGTCATTCCTGGGCCACACAGAGTGCACAGATTTCCAGAATGACACACCTGGACTCCTTCACAGGATTACAGCAGCTTCATTTGGAACACAAATACTTTTCTTCTACAACAACAGGTTGTTGTAGGTCCTTTGTTCAGTCTATCATGGTCTTTTATGTGGATTTACTAGAAATTAATATGCTGAGATTCTCCATTCTCTTCCAGTTCCTGTGCCATCAGCTCATGGGAAATATTAAATAACTCCTGGGTAGCTAAACTAACTCATTTCAGGCTAGTCTGGAAATCTTTTACTACTTTGAGTCCTACAAAGAGACTCAAAGTGACTCAAAGTGAAAAAGTTCAACAAGGGGCAGATTTTCCCAAATATAAAAGTGCAGTTACATATCACTGAACAAAAAAGAACTGAAACTGTGTCTGAACATCTTCGGTACATTAGCAGGCTCAAGTTTATTTGGAGCACTTTTTGCACTTAAAATCTTCAGACTGCATTCCACAAACACGTTTTTGAGTGTGCAATCCTGCCCCCACTATTATACTTCAGACATGCTACTGCCAGTCCACTAATAACTATGTTGATCCATACTGGGCTCTGGACTCATCCTTGCAGAGCCAGCAGTGAAACTACTACAGCTTGTCTTTTGCTATGGCTCTTCAACAAGTTATTCAGATCACCTCAGAGTACTCCTAAATAAAACAGATTTTCCCATTTTGCATGGGAATGCCACAGAGGATGGTGTTCAGTGCTCATCAAGGCCCACTTATATCAGTTACTGCTTCTGCATACAAAGCTGTAAAGGGCATGTCTGTATGTAAGCACCTGCTCTACCAGCTTTTGCAAAAACACAGTGATGTGGGATACAAAAAAGGCCATACAGACTTTGAAGAAACTGGCCTCAAGTGGGGATGACTGTAGGGAAGGTAAAAATAACTTCTGATTCTCATAGGAACAGATATTTCATGAATGAATGTTTTTGAAGTCTTTTGGAAGTCTAAGGATAGTACCAATGAACAGTAAAAGAGGTTTTATGAGACTCAAATTTCAGCTGGCAACATACTGCAAATATTTATTGGCCTACCAAGTAGCTGAGATGTTCCAGAAAGGCAACACAGGTCTCTATAGTAGAGAATTAGCATTCAGAAAAAGGGATTTCTTTGTTCACACGCTTCCACTGGATGTACAGATGTACATGCTTTTCACACTAGAGAGCTGCTGGCAACTCTATGCCTCACTTTTTCTGAATCATGAATTTTATGGAATCTTTCTGCTTTCTCCGCAAAAAATATGCAAAAACAAGTAGATGATTTTCACCCTTTGTCAGGCCAAAAGTATGGTGTCATCTTTCTTTCTGCAGCTATGCCTTCAGCTTTTGGAGCACAAGCAAAGATTGTCTTAGGATAAAAAAAGGTCCAAATCAAAATAAGGACTCATTAATTCTGCATTATAGGCCTGGAAGTTCTTCTTTTCTTTCTCTTTCATTTTGCTTCACATGTACACTGACTAGATTTGTACCTGCAGAAAAACTTCCAATTGAAGGCATCAGCAACTCCAGAACCAGAACCAAAAGGAGAACTACTTTAAAGTCTAACACATTGGGTGTGCCAATGTCCCAACAGAAGGATTTACTAAAGTGTAACTGGCATAAGACACACTGGTTTCTTTCACTGGGGACTGATACAATGCCTCCCACCATGTTTGACACCCCAGCTGTCTGATTTCATGGGGAGCTGCACACAACAGGCTGGAGCAGCACCCAGACCCACCTGTACCAAAGAGAAATAAAACGCTACCCAGCTGTGCTTATATGAACTTCCCCTGCCTAATCCATGTGCATTCAAAGCTGTTCTTCAAGACCTCTCATCCGAAGTCCTACAGCACATAAAACTTCCAGACAGTAAGGGCAGAGAGAATAATGCCCAAGGAGTGTGAAGTATCTATAACTGCATTGAATATGTGAGAAGCAGACTGTATCATGGAGAGGAACAGAATGTGTCAAATAGAAAAGCCCCAAAAAAGGTTGGGTGTGGAGAACTGGAATCACAAGAACCAAACCATGCAGCCAAACCCTGAGTTCTTACCAGGAAAGTGGAAATAAAAGCAAATGAACTGTACAGAAGTGAGAATGGGATATAGTAATTAATGAGAAGAACAGCTCCTAACAGAATTAGGAAAAAACAACAAAACACAATTTACTATAACTGTGAACAGAGAAAAGAAGAAAAAATACCTTTTTCTTGTGCTTCAAAACTGCTTAGTTTTTCTCTACTTCAACACACTTACAAAAGATTTCCACAATCTACTGCATCTGTAAGCAACTCCAGCTCTCTAACATGTGACATCCATTTTAGTCATTGTTAGGGAAAATGGGATAAGCCATTTTCTTCACTACCCCAGCACTTTTCCATTCAGGAAAGGAACACACACTCTGTAAGGTCCTTTCAAGTAAAAATGCACATTTTCTGCTGGTAATTACAATGTACTTGTTGTCTTATTTATGAAAATAAGTATTGAGAAACATAACATCTTTTTTATATAGCAGCAGCAACCTCATGCCCCTAAGATACAACAGATTCTGTGCCACACACTGAAATTATTCAAAGACCAAAGAATGGACAAAGCAAACTCAGTTACTGATAATGGTTTTTCCAGTCTTGGTATGGCTTACAGCACCAGGTCATCTTCAAGGCCTCTCTACCAAAACCCTTCTGTAGTCACAGAGGTAAGAAGTTCAATAGATGGTGCCACAGCGCAGATGGCAGAGCACACCATGTGTGATGTTGCTCACTGAACATTTTTTGCTCTGTAGTTAGACAGGATACACACAGACTTACACAATTTTGAAAGAGAATTGGTGGCAGAGCAGTGGCTGCTACTTGGGGATTCAAGCTCAAGTTGCATTTTGGATCATTACCTACATAGCTTGAGTTGCTGATCCAAATTCTGCAGCATGAAGTCAAAAAGTACCTTCAGACTGGAAAACCAAATGTTAAAGAAAGCCTTTGGTCCTTGTCCTTGAGACTACTGATGGGGCTGATGCTGCCAGGAACACAGGGACATCCTATGGCTGGTTGTTACTAGCAAAAGCAATAGTGAGAAATGCAAGGAAAAGAACAGCATGCCAGCTGTAAAGAGCTTGACTTCAATATTGATTTTGTATCTATATTGCAGCAAAGTTGCAGCAGCACACCCACCAACATAGATAAAATCTAGGCACTTTACGTATATGAGTTCATTAAAATAGATTTAAACCAGGAAGCTTGCTTTCTATTTTCAATGGTTTTTTACTGAACAGGCTAAGAACACTGCACTTCCAAAACCCTTGGAATATGACAGGGTGCTGGCTTCACTTAAGCAAACTGCAGGAGCAGATTTCTAAAACACACAAACCAAGGAAGGGCATGGTAGGCTGCCATTCCCTCAGACATTACAACAAAGTTTATTTATGCAGAATCAAAGGAAACATCACTGGAGAGCACAGCAATGAAAATGATGACTGAGCTTGACTTCTGACCTCTCTGGTTTTTCTGTCTCTGACCTTTCCACTCAACCAGATTTCAAAATCAGCCTATGGTCTTCATCCTGCAATATTTTGAGTGCACTCAGCATTCTGAGGTGCTGCCGGGATGTGCTGAACAGATTGTATGATCAAATCCAGATTTAGGTATCATCTGTGATAGGAACATGTCCAAATTTTTAGTCATTAGCTGCTACAAAGAAGGAGCTGTTATTACTGATATACCCTTTCTGTCAAGCTGATGGTATCCTGTTTCTCAAACCTGTTAACCATCCATTGTCATATGAGAAACTCTCTGATTTTAAGCATTTATTATGGTGCTGACACAACTTGTCTGTACTTTCAAAACAGTGTGAATACATTAATTACAACATAACAAAAAAATTGTTGGACAACCTGTGTTTAATATTAGAGGCCCACATTATGCATGCATGCAAAGCTGGAACACAAAGTAGCAAACACTGCTTTAGCCAGTAGTGCTCAGTATGAGATCACAGTGAATGTGTAACTTCTATCATACCTGCAGGGACAGATATTTCCTATAAGTATTTTCCAATAAGAAGAAAACATGCCTGCCACATACTTTTTTTGAGCACATTGAAATCCTGCATACTAAAGAAACATTTAAAAGCAGCATTGTATTTGATGGAAAGACAAAGGTATTAGATGTACACAAGCAATGTCCAGTAAGTAAAACACATGAACAGGAGACAAACAGTGCATCAGATTAATTACTCTGCAAATACAGTCTTACCATATTGCTTCCATAGATATTATGTGTGAAAGAACGTAGAAATGGGTATTGGTCATTGGGTACCTTTTTGCCCACATCAGGGCAATGACTTACAGTGTACTCCACAAAAACAAAGGGGCTAATGATTAGCACTTCAAACACTTTGGTTCACATGTGATCACCTACTATTCCTCAGGCCAACAAGCAGTTAACTCACCACTTCATTTACTTCATTGGGACTACACATGGAAATGAAAATTGAACAGGTTAAGTAAGAGTTTCAGAGTTCAATATTTAGCTTTTGCTTGCTGAAGTTAATGCAGCTTGAAAAATGTAAGGACAGAACATTTTAGTGAGCAGTAAAAGATAAAAAACATTTATTTAGTTAACTAAATCATGACAATTTGTTTAAGAAAATCAGATCACTGATTTACAGTTTGTTTTGCTCTGAAATAAACACAGTTCACTTACCATATATTCCATGTTGGAAGCAGGTGGGAAGACTTTGCCTCTGACTTGATTATGATAATCAAGAATGGCAATCATGTCATTCTGCGAAATGTAGCGCTTCCGCCTGGCTTTGGGAATTTTTGCAGAGTCCAGATGAGCTGCCAGAGCTGTCTCGATGTCAGTGAAATTATTATCTGACAGGAATAGGTCAGTGGAGTTGGGTAACACTAATGCACTTGTTTCACAGAGAACGGAAAATAAGAGAGTACAACTGATTGCAGCAATTACTGTCATTCTGGGGCCAAAGGAGACAGATAGGCCACAGAGGGACTCTGGTTTAAGTCAGGGCAGCAGAAAGCAAATCTGTAGAAGAGAAGATATCAAAGATGTGATTCTGTACATCTGGGTAGCAAGACAAAGTGAACTGGCAGGCTGTGACCAGAAAAATCATTCTGTCTGTCAGCTCAATCATAAAAGCAATCCATAC
The DNA here is from genome assembly GCF_041296385.1 of Aphelocoma coerulescens. Taxonomy (NCBI): domain Eukaryota; kingdom Metazoa; phylum Chordata; class Aves; order Passeriformes; family Corvidae; genus Aphelocoma; species Aphelocoma coerulescens. The sequence continues at coordinate 136,083,112 of NC_091015.1, read as the reverse complement.
AGAACATGTGTTGCTGAGCAATTTTCAGTAACTGTATTAAGTGATGATGGTCCTACTACTACAACACACGAAATGAAGTATCATTATACCACTAATTACATGGTCAGAGCTAGTAGTATTCCTCAAATAGTGACAGTGCTATCACACCAGATCAGTCCATAAACCACATCATAAATCTTATATGGGGAGACTGCAAGAAACCTCAATCATGTTTTCCACTGAAAATTAAAAATAAATCCTAGGCTATGCCTATCCCATAGGCGTGGACTGTTTTGACACAATGTGGCAAAGATAGAACTAGTAGGCAAAAGAAATATATACAGCATGAAAGCAGGACATCTTAGAAATAGCATTCAAATCTTAAGGTCAGCAAAATGTGATAAGCACTGATAAAACTGCATGCAAAGCAAACTTATGGAGCTGAATGGCTTACCTCTGGATAATACCAAGAAAAAAAGAACACAGTCTATTGTTCTCCCAGTATATATAGCACTCTCCTATGTGATGATATGAACCTTTGTGAAGAAGTGTCTCTTATTACAACCCCCCAAAGAACAAAACTGTGCTGGTTATGAAGCCAGCAGGAGCTGCTCACAGCCTTTATATGTCACAGCCCGTGCGAGCCAGCCCGGGCAGTGTCCCGGCGGGTCCCTCTCAGCCGAGGCGGGCGGGAGGGGCTGCGCCGAGCCCACGGCAGCCATTGGGTGGCACCCCGGAGGGTGGGTGCTTTGGGGACTCAGTTACACCCCCGGCTGCTGCAGCACAAAGAGGCAGCGCGCAAGACTCTCTCTTCGGCGTTTCCTACCTTTTTTTTCTCTCCGTGGCTGTTTGTTTTGGTTTGGTTTGGTTTTTTTTCCTTATTTCCCGAGCATCATGCTGGCCCGGGAAGCGCTGTTTCACGCAGCTCCACGAGCCCCCAGGGCGCAGCGTGAAGCGCAGAGTTTGCAAACCTGGGTTTGTCGTCGCGGTCACAGGAAACGGAACCCGCGCACTGCCGTGCCCCCGGCCCGGGCCGCCCCGGCCCGTCCCAGCAGCGCGGTGTCCCCGGGCCCCGCCGGGCAGCGGGCGGGCGAGCGGCCCCGCTCCATCCATCGCCGGCACGGCGGCTGCCCGAGGGCTGCTCCGCCCTCCGCTCGCCCCCTTCTCCTCCTCCCTCGCCCTCTGCCCTCCGAGGCACAGGCAGAGCTCCGGGCGGTCGTGGCTGTCCCAGAGCAGTTACCTGAACGTCTGCCAGTGGCTACGGGAGCGGCAGGACCGAAAGCTCCCGCCAGTGCCAGGGAGACATCTGTTTCCCATTAGCTAGCCTATAGCTGGAATTATTTAAGCACAGAATGGTCCAGCCACTCACACAGCAGGGCTAAGGGCATAACACTGAGGCCATGACGAAAGCGAGCAGAGAAGCAGCAGCAGCCAGCAATTGTATACTGGGGACAGCGTATGGGAGCTACACAATGTCAGGCTGACCCCCAGCAGGGCTGGGCGACCTGGGGCAGCCTGTAAAATGAGACCCTTAAAAGTGTAATTACAGTATTTTGTGACATATTCAAGGAGCTAGGAGAGAGAAATACAACAGGTTTAATATTACACCAAAACTTAGGAGTGCTCAAAAGTTTCAGTAGCTCTGTTAGAGGAGCAATATGGGATTTAAGTATTAAGGAGGTGCAGTCCAGTAGTTGGAGCGCAGGGCTGGAAGCCAACACTCACGCTCTCCTTTTGGCTCTGCTACTCACTTGCTGTGTGGCCTAACCCAAACCATTTAATCTCTGTGTGCAATCTCTACAACAGTATAATAGTCTTCTACAGACATGTCGTAAGAATCAAATGACTAGTGCTTGATAGTGTACTTTGTGATGAAAGGTGTTAAGTATAAGGTGTCGTAATTAGTTATATTACTATAGGTATACCCAGCCTGTCCAAAACTGCTACTTAAGCTGCAGGTATTCCTTTGCATGATTATACAAGAAACTTGAACACATAATTTGTCCTTGCAAGACTAGATGTTGGATGATTCGTTTCATTCAATTTTCTTTCTTCTGAAATGAAGTTCTTATTTGTTCGTGTTAATATCAGGAACTGTCTTTCCATTGTTTGAATACAATAAGAATTCTCAGCTCCTTTGAATTGCCGCAGGTCCTTTGATTTCATCTGAGCTGCAATAAGTCATCAAAGGGAACACACCAGCTTAACATGTCAGGAAGTTCAGAGGGCAGATTTTACTAGTTAGTCACATTTTCGATTGCTATAATTATTTCCTCATACTCACCTTACGGCAGTACTTGGAGTCTCTTGTGATACAGGGCACTATACAGAACAGCAAGGATATACAAGCAAATGTGAAATAGTCATAGCTTTCACATCTGTAAAACTGAGCTGTACTTTCCTACAAACAGACCAGTTATGAGAAAATTCTTTTATTTCCCTTACCATCTATAATTATTTGATTCCATGTCAACAGGCAGTCAGTGCAACTACTCACCTAAATGTAAACAAAAAAGGTTATGAGCAATGCTAATAAGCATTATTGGAAAAAGTATATTGTGAATGTGAAAGGCCTTAGAGCATGAGAGTGTTTCAACCCAAGTGTGTTGTACTGGTCAGTTGCCAAGGAGTTGCAAATAGTGAAAGAGTGATAGTTACTCTCAGGCTTGACAAGTAAGCTAACGAAGAAAATCACATGCACGTGTGCATTCAGTTTTCTTCTGAAAGAGTCAATCACCAGATAATGCAATGAAATTTAGCAAGCAAGACCCGTGAAGCCACACTAAAGTTCTCATGAAGGTCTGTGCCAAGGAGAGGAATGTCTAAAATGAAGAGAATGAAGAAAAAACACATCAAAGACATCAGCAGGGAGAAAAATAAGAAGTGGATGGAACCATCTGCAACATACACAAAAAGAACTATTTCCTGACTCTTCAGCCATCTCAGAAAAGACAAAGAAAACAATTAGACCTGTGATAAAAGACCATTATGGGCCAGAGACAAAGCATTAGTGAGACTTTGAATGAGTCAAAATATCTGTAAACCTAATTAAGACAGAATGAGCCAGCCGAGACGGCCACAACATGGTTACTGAGCAGCCTGGAAAAAAATAAAGGGCAATAATTCTTGTACTTAATGTCGGCAAATGTTACCAGTGAGAAAAGTTATATAATCAAGAATGAGAAAGAATGTAGAAGAATCTAAGAAAGAAAAATAACTCAGTTTATCTTCTGAAAGACTCAGTTCTAGGAAATAGACTAGATTTCAAGGTTTCAATAGAAAATATCTACATTTCCACAGAACCAGTGTTCATGCATAGGAAAATAAAAAAAAAAGGAGAAATGACATTATAACATATTAGCATAAGATCTAAATTTTGTCTGGGCAATAGGCTGTACGAAGGCATGGGTCAAAAAGAATAGGATATAAGTTTATGAAATGCAGCATCTTTATGTTCACTGCACAATAAAAGTGATGACTCAAAGTAGGCATGGTTCTTGTGCAGTGTATTCCTTTCATTAAGACTATAAATTCTGAATTTCTGAGTAATGGGTGATTATCCATTGCTCAACAAAGTAGGATGAACTTCATCATATTGAGTGACATTTATTTTAGTAAATGAATTATGAATGTATAAAAGCTGAATTGTTGTAATTTAAGAGTAGTGTATTTACAGCAAAATAATTTTATGCTGATTCCTAATATTAGGCAGTTGTTTGAAATATTTATTGCAATTTATTTTACTTTCTGACTAAGTTGAAAATACCTGCCTGGGATTTGAGATACTTTTGATATTGTATCTATAGTGGCAGACAATAATTTATACAGTTGAAGTCTAAAATGCGTTTTTTTTTTCCTGTCCTGTATCTCCAAGCACAGTAAAGTTCAAAAAACCTCACACATCCATATTTCTCCCTTGTTTTTTTGATACTTCATCATACTGGTAGCCATCATACAGAGGCAAGAATAATGTGGAGAGCAGTACCTTAACCTGAGCTCTGCAAGGTCCCAGACTACAAATCTACTCCTACCTCTGGATCATCCTGGGAAAGAATGCAAGTTTTCTGCTGTATTTTGTATTTCAAGAACCAAAAAAGGCCTTTTTAGCACAGAGTGAAGTGAGAATAGGAAACAAATTATTCACTCAAGAATGTGCTGGGAGTATCTACATCCTTCTGGCAGCATGGTGACAGAAATGTCATCAACTACAGCAGTGTTGTAGGTGGAGTTTGAAATCACGAGTCACCCAGGCCTATAATGGTAGTTGTAAGTTTAATATGATAACAACTAACTATAATTGCCAAAGAGCTATCCAAGCTCCTGAAAAAATAATGGCAGCTGAGGAGCAGTGGAGCCTAGAAACAATTTCAGCTGACTGAGGCAGATTTTCCATTGCCTAAACATCAACTTCTAGTTTCATTTAAGATGCCCAGACACTTGAAATGTCTGCTTCACAGATATGAAGGGCTTAAGAAGCCAAGGAACTTAAGAATATTTGTGCCTTTTTGAAGGTGAAATGATGAAATGATGAAATCTCAAATCACATCAGACACACACCCTGGAAGGCTGCTTGAATAACTCTCCACATCATTGACTGTATTGACTGTGTCCTTGTTAATTACACTGGAGGTTTAAGCACTCAGATTATACACAGATGGTACTTTTGGTGTCTTCATCTTGAACTGAATCCTACCTAGTATATCAAATTGTACCAAAGATAAAAGCTTCAAACAAAGATGATAGAACACTATGTACTATGTGGACAATCATATTCTCAGCATTATACATTTTTTCCAAACAGGTTTAAAATATAACTTTCATCAAACACAAGCATTAATATCATTAATATACTGTGTAGCCAATTGCTGTGCCATTGGCTACACAGTAACAAAATCAGCATATGGAAGATTCATGAAACAATTTCGCAGAATTGTTGGGCTTGGAAGGAACCTCTAGAGATCATCTGGTCCAACTCCTCTGACAAGGAAGGGCCACTTGGACCAGGTAGCACAGGAACAGTCCACATGGGCTTTGAGTGTCTGCAGAGAGAGAGACTCCACACCCTACCTGGGGAGCCTGCTCCAGTGCTCTGCCTCCCTCAGTGTAAAGTTCTTCCTCATGTTGAGGTGGAACTCTTGTGTTTTAGTTTATGGCCATTACTCCTCATCCTGTCACAGGCCACCTCTGAAAAGAGTCTGGCGCCATCCTCTTGACACCCACCTTTGAGATATTTATATGTATTGATGAGATCTCCTTTCAGTCTTCTAGACTAAACAGGCCCAGCTCCCACAGTCTCTCCTCATAAGATGCTCCAAATCCCAGTTTGCTCAGGTTTGTCTATTGTTACTGCAAGTATATCAATAGCCTAGAAAAGAATTAGTAGAAAATGAGGAACAATTATTTATAATGAGAGGAAATGCTAATTACATGTATCAAGAACTCTTCTCTGCCAAGAAGTTCCTGCTGAGTAGAGTGGATGCTAAAGAGCTGTTGCCAGTCGTAATATAGCATTTCTTAGAAATGAGGTAATTAGCACACTTTGAGGCACTGATAAAATCAGTATTCTTCTCACTGACACATCAGCAGAAACTGCTGGTCACAGAGGAGGGAAACAAAAGGGTTAAAGAATTTACTAGGCTAAGTGTACTTGTCATTTTAAGCATACATTTTCCAGACTTTCCTTTGGTTGTTGTGTCACATTTCACTACTCTGGGCATTGCTTAGGAATCTTATCATAACCAGTATAATGAAAACAGATGAATGCATCAGTACTTAATTTCTTTGGATAGATAAATTATAAAACAAAGTCTCCCTAAGCATCAGAGTAGTGTCTTCAGTGCTTGTCTTGTGGGATCATCATAACCAAACATAAGCATTTTTTTGTTCTCTCATAGCTCCTTGATGATATAGTGTCTTTCTTTATATGGTGTTTTAAGCATCTCTATAATTGAAAATGGAGTTGAAAAATCCAGTTTTTTCCAATACTAAAAAAAGCAACATTTCTCACTCCCAAGTGCAGAAGTTCATATTTCATTTCTGCTGGATTGAAGCACCCTTTTTAGAACTTTGACGAGTACTGAAATGAAAAAGAATAATATTTTAGTGGGTGTTCAACATTTGTCATCTGTCAATCAGGTTCTTACTCTAGCATTATGTCACTTTAAACACTTCTAATATTTCTTTTTCTATATAAAGCAAAGATATGTAGCAACTTGGCACTCATTTTGGAGAATGGGTGTGTATATTCTTCAGTATTTCTCCTGACCTTTAGAGTATTCATCTTAGGAACATAGCATCATAGAATCATTTAGGTTGGAAGCCTCTAAGATCATCAAATCCAACTGTTAAACCAGCACTCGCAAGTCCACCACTAAACCAGGTCTGTAAGTGCCTCATCTACACATCCTTTAAATATCTCCGGGAATGGTAACTCCACCACTTCCCTGAGCAGCCTGTTCCAAAGCTTCATAGCCCTTTCAGTGAAAAAAATTTTCGCAATATCATATCTAAACCTCCTCCAGTGCAACTTGAGGCCATTTCCTCTTGTCCTGTCATTTATTACTTAGGAGAAGAGACCAAACCCCACCTTCTTACAACCTCATTTCAGGTAGCTGTTCCCCCTGAGTCTCCTTTTCTCCAGGCTAAAGAACCCCAGCTCCTTCAGCTGCTCCTCATAAGACTTGTGCTCCAAACCCTTCCCCAGCTCTGTTGCCCTTCTCTGGACACACTCTAGCACCTCGATATCCTTTGTGCAGTGAGGGCCCCATAACTAAACACATGATTTGAGATGCAGCCTCACCAGTGGTGAGTACAGGGGTATGATCACTGCCCTGGTCCTGCAGGCCACAGCATTGCTGATACAGGTCAGGATGCCATTGGCCTTCTTGGCCACCTGGGCACAGCTGGATCATGTTCAGCCGATGTTGACCAGCACCCCCAGGTCCTTTTCCTCTGGGCAGCTTTCTGGCCTCTCTGTTGCAAGCCTGCAGCACTGCATGGAGTTATTGTTAACATATTGAACCTCATAATTTGCCTCAGCCCAACAATTCAGCTTGTCTAGATCCCTCTGCAGAGCCTTCTTGTCCTCCAGCAGATCAACACTCCTGCCCAGCCTAGTGTCATCTGCAAACTGTTGGAAGGTGCTCTTGATTCCCTCATCCAAGCCAGCAATAAAGATATTAGACAGAACTGGCCCCAGCACTGAGCCATGGGAACACCAGTTGTGACCAGACACCAGCTGGATATTAACTTAATTCACCAGTATTTTCTGGGCTCAGCCATCAAGCCAGCATTTTTACGCATCCAAGCCGTGAACCACCAATTTTTCAGAAGAATGCTGTGTGAAATGGTGCCCAAACCTTTACTGATATCTAGATAGACAACAACTGCATCCTGTCCCATTTGCCAAATTCCAGTTAGCTGGGACCTCCCCAGTTAGCCAGGACTCCTGGTAAATGATGGAAAGTGGCTCAAAGAGCACTTCCCCCAACTCCCTCAGCATCTTTGGGTGGATCCCATCTGGCCCTGTAGACCTGTGTGTGTCTAAAGTGCTGTGGCAGTTCACTGACCATTTTCTCTTGGTTTATGGGGGCTTCATTCTGCTCCTCATCTCTGTCTTCCAGCTCAGGGGACTGGGTACCCAGAAAACAACTGCCTTGCTACTAAAGACTAAGGCAAAGAAGGTATTACAAGGAGATTTGCCTTAGCCCTTCTTTTTGTTGCTTTGTATTTATAGAAACATTTTTTATTGTCTTTTATGACACTAGTCAGATTAAGTTCTAGCTGAGCTCTGGCCCTTCTAATTTTCTGTTTGTTTAACCTCACAATGTCCTTGTAGTCCTCCTGAGTTGCCAGCCCCTTCCTTCAAAGGTCACAAACTCTCCTTATTTTCCTGAGTTCCAGCCAGAGCTCTCTGTTCAGTCAGGCTGGTCGTCTTCCCTGCTATCTCATCACTCAGTACATGAGGATGGCCTGCTTCTGTATTTTAATATTTCCTTCTTGAAGAATGTCCAGTTTTCCTGGACTCCTTAGCCCTTCAGGACTGCCTCCCAGGGGACTCTGTCAACAAATCTCCTAAACAGGCCAAAGTCTGCCCTGTGGAAGTCCTACATGGAAGGGCTGCTGATCCCCCTCCTTATTTCTTTGAGAACTGAACACTCTAATTTCATGATTGCTGTGCCCAAGATGGCCTCTGACCACAACATCACCCACCAGTCCTTCTCTGTTCAAAAACAACAGGTCCACTGGGGAACCTTCCCTTCTTGACTCCCTCACCAGCTGTGTCAGGAACATATGTACTCACAATCCAGGAATCTGGAAAGCTGTTCAGCTTCTTCCTTCATATGGAAATTCTGTGAGCAGAACAACCTTCTAAATTATGTTTGAACATGAACTTTGCTTAAGGAAACTAAATTTAAAGCTGAGAAAAGTGTCTAAATATTTAAAGAATATGGGGTTTAGTGACCAGTTCACTGTATTCAAAGCAGAAAATGTCACATCAGTTTCTGGATCAGTTGCTCGCCTTCTTTGTGACTCTGGGCTATGTAGTTTATTGCTTTCAACTTCAGGCAAGAGTCTAAATCTGTGTCCTTAAATGCCCTTCTGTCTCTTTTTCTATCTTCTATTGGCACTAAACAGGTAACCTTTTTAGATCTGTGGTAGAAAAAAGTAATACCTGAGTATTGCAACTTTTAAAAATTTTTTTGTTGTGCAATGTCTGCTTGGATGTCTGTTTCTCATCTTCACAACATTTTTATTTTTATGTTGCATACTTGCTCAGTATTATGTTGTCATATAATCTGACACAAGTTTCCCACAGAGCACTGTCTAAAGAAATGCAGGAAGAGTTTCTTAAAACATGAAAGTTGAAGTGGTGAATTATTAAATGCCTAGTAGCTAATAAGATAAATAATTAAATGCAGTAAAATTTCCTCAGAAATACAGCAGAAAAGTTGAATGTGAATTTCATATCTTCATAAGGATGAATAAATATAATTTTAAGAAAAGATAAGCAGAAGGTATTTTCTTTTTTATATATGTACTCTTGGGCCAGAGGTATGAGAAGCATTTATTATTCTGGAAAAGTGAAATGGCATAAAGCAGTTATCAGCCTGTACTACAGATATTTTAGGAAAACAGAACTCCTAGAGAGAAAGAGTCTTTTAAAAGATATCACTTTCCTATGAAAACTTAAATGAGAGGATGAAACTTTTCAAGCATTTACAACAGATTTGAGACTGTCAAGTTAAATATGTGATTTTGAGGTTTTATAGAATCCTTAATTCAAGACTGAATTGTAGTAAGAATTGGAGACCCAAAATGGAGAATGAGATTGGTAGGAGAATGTGGCTTTAATGTAAACAAGAACTGCTAAAATACGCAAAACTGAAGCTAACGGACACAATAGTTTGTAGAGTACTTTCCAGGCTCTTCTTCTGTATCTTCTGAGACCTTATTCTAACATCTTTGGGGACCTGTAGACAGTCTTCTAGAAACTTTGGAGTGACTGTTGCTGGGAAAGGGTAGCTATTCCACAATTTTTCTTCTACCAAATCTATCAGCTGCTAAATACTTTTTCAGCTGTTTATGCTAAAAAGTGCATACATCTTTTATCTTGGCTGCCTTCTGATTTGGGAATGTCAAGCAGCTGCATCTGGGAAAGAGGAGGCCTTGTTCCCAACAGGGCTCTGGAAGGAGCCTAAAGGCTGACATTGTGGGAGACCATGTCCTCACTTGGAGCAGCCGTGCGTTTTTTGAGGGGCCAGGTTGCCGCATTAAGGAGATGCGGAACAAAGATCAGACATACATAGTGTCTGGGAAGATGACACAGACTCAGCAGAGGCTGAACCCCAACTGCACAGAAGGTGGGGAAGCTCTGTGGTGTTTGACTGATTGGAAGTGAAGAAGCTGATAAAAGTTGGAAAAGATTATAGACAGGTGGAGGAATGAGCCGATGGGATCTCAGCAAGGACAGATGCCAAATCATTCAGCTGGGAAGAAACCTTTGATACAAGCTGGGCCTACTAGGATACTAGCAGGGAGCAGCTCTGTGGAAAAGGACCTGAGGCCTTGGTAGACCAAATGAATATCAACTAGCAGCATGTCCTCACATCAAAGGCTTCCTGGAATGTATTAGCAGAAGCAATTATTCACTTTTATTTGACAGTTTTTAGGCCACATCTAGAACACTGCAGTACATCCAGTTTCCTCCGACACACCCTATGCAATAAAAGAAGACACCAGTAAGATGGAGTGACTTCAGCAGAGGGTCATCAAGATGATCAGGGGCTGGAGCATTTGTCCTGAGAAGAGGTTAAGAATAGGCCTTAGTCAGCCTGGAGGAGAGATGGGTTTGAGGAAGACCTGAGGCCAGTCTAGAAGAAGCTATCTGGAGGTAACTGAGCAGATGGAGACAGTATCTTCAGTGTGCTCAACAGAAGAACAAAAGAAAATGGACATAAATTGAAACAAGTAGTTCAGCCATAATATATTAAGAAGCTTTTCCTTCACGTGGACAGAACAGCAACAAAACAGGTTGCCCAGGGAGTTTGGACGATCTGTGTTCTTGGAAGCTTATAAGACCCAACTGGCCAAATCCCCAAGCAGCATGATCTGAGCTTAGAGCTGACCCTGCTTTGAAACTTCCAACCTGAGTTATTCTATGATAGCAGAGCAAAGCCAGATCAATTTCTTGGAAGGAAAACAAGACAATACCCCTACAGTAGTGAACTTGTGAAGCATAACCCCATCGAAATATCCAACATGAGGTCAAAAAAGTCACCACTTCAAAGACTGTAGGACAAAAGAAAAGTGAAGCAGAAAACATCTCTTGTTTTCCAGAAATTACAAAGACTCCATGTAGTATGAAAGCAAGTACAGCCCTAAACTGTGCCCTGCTGTTGAACAGACATTTTATTTTAGAAAAGTCTAGACTGCAGCTGCAAAGAAGTAAGATTAGAAATACACTAAACATGAAGACCACATTTGCTCTACCAAACAGAACTGAATGCAGCAGCAGCCAATATCATTTGGTCTGCATTTGTCAAGAATTATTGCAGCAAGTATTGCCTCCTGAGATTGGAACAACCATTTGATGAAGCCTTTATACATTATAAGTGAGATGCACAGGCACAGATCATCACTATAGATGAACCACAGGAAAAAAAGCTTAAAAACTTGCCAAAATCCCAGAACACACTTAAAATTTAGTCATTTGTGAGAAAGATGATTCCTACTTACTGAATGTAAAGGTAAATCAAAATCTTAAAAAGGCAAGGCTTATAATTGTTTCAGAATATCTACGTGAATGGTTTATAATAAAAAAATCAAGGAGATAGGGACAAAAATGTGGTTAAAGGCAAGTAAAACTAATCAAAGGTAGAAAGTGAAAAGCAAAAATGACATATGGCATAGAAGTTCTACAAAAATGTCAATGTCAAACCTTTGTACAAACTCAGAAAAATTCACCATGAAGAAATACTTGTTTAAGCACATGATAAAGGAAAGGTAGATGTGGAATTAGTATGGGATGATAACTTATCAAAAGATTTTTGTTCTTTCGATGTTCAGACATAAGGCAAGAACTTAGCTTTTGTATTCAGTAACTACAAGACTGATAAGATCCAAATCCTTCCTTCTTCGTTTTCCATGTCCATGGAGCTACTCTTGCCACGCTAGTACATTGGCATCATTCAGTTTCTGAGCTGACTTAAAGTGTTCCAGCAGTGGAACAAGTTTACCCTTGGAAAGGGAGAGCAAAGTCCCTGACTCTGCCCTGTCCTTTAAGAAAAACATTCATTGCTATTGAGCTGTTACTGAATATTAGTGTTTGTTTTGCTAAGAGAAGGTCAAAGATATTGACTTTGTCTGACTTTGAACTTCATCTCAACCCTATGACACTAGAACGAAGGGGAAAGAACCCTTCTATCTACAGAAGGCTTCTTCCCATTTTAGGAAGAACTCGTTAACTCTCTTCGTACTTAGGTCGAGTTACTCTGATTTCTGACATGATTTCATGTTTTGTTTCCCAAAGCCTTTGAAGAGCGTGCTATGCTGGGCTTTCAGGGCTATACTTTAGATGGTAAAATTATTTGCTCACAATGTGTTATAGTTTCGTTTTGTCCATAAGCAAAGTAGTCAAATTTCATTAAAAAGCATTCATTTGAACTACTCTAAATTTAAAACACCACTCCCATTTACTAGTTGTCAGTGAGAAAATAGAGAGTACTTATCCAGATACAGTTATATTCTGGGAAGTTGCCATCTAAAGGACTTTTTTATAGAGAAAAAAGCAACTCTGCACGTTTCTTTGACTCCTGTGATTCTGGCTTAGCCTGGTGTGCTTAAAGATGGTAAGAAATGTGAACACTTACCTTTTGCAGAATACCTTATGCCCTGTGATAAAGAGCAGATTTGTGTAAATTGTCTATTTTTTTTCTTCACTCTCTCTCATTCCAAGGAGAGATTAGGAATCCAAAAGCTTTCAATTTTTTGTCCAGTTCTGAGGTGGGATTGTCCATGCTTTAGTCATTCTCACATAAAGATAGGATAAGCACTCATAGGCCTTTCAGATGAGGAATGTAGATGTGTGAAGGATAGCTGTCTGCAGATTGTGCTACATTTACTTTTCCCCCTTCATTTAATCTGCTTCACATGGTTCAACAGCCACTGTGACATGAAAATATAACAATATTCATCAAGGTGTCACATTTACATCAGAAGAAATGAGATTCATGTTTTCCTTTTGCTGGTTATGGTTAAATATTGTCTTCTGTTGGGAAGTGCTGTTATAAAAATTTCAAGCAAGCCTAACCCTAATGACATGGAAACAAAGAGACAGCCACTAGCATCAGACAAATTTTTTACATCGATTACCTCTGGAATTTTTGCCTCACATGAGTTTGTTCTTGAGTGTTGGCAGTTTAGGTGCAGATACCCCCAATCACGTTGGATCTTGGGTAGATCAACTTTTTCCATTTGTTTTGCATTTTCTATATAAACTGAAATATGCAGCCCCTGGACCAAATGTGGTTCACAAATGTTTTCTTAAACAATATGGAAAAGCCTTACTTTCAACACAGAGGTGGAAATTACACACTACAGACCAGATCAAACAACACATAGTGCTGCACTTGAAGTAAGAGTTCTTTCATATTAAAGAACTTTCATATCTGTTACTATGTTTCTTTTTAAAATTGATGAAAGAAATGTAGCTCAGTCCTGTGATCTACTTTAAAAACTCCAATGAACTACCTCCATTTTAGGCAAAGTGTGTGAGAGTCACTGCCTTTTAAAAACTTCGTAACATCTTGATGTGAACATTTATTAGGGAAGAAGGATAAATGGCACTTTTTATTTTCAGTGAAGCACTGACTGGAAGAATTCTGGGGAAACCATATATTATGAGGCAAACAGGATGGATAAAAAGCATTTCTTACTGCTGAACAGAATGGTGGTTATGGTTTTATCAATCTTGATGCTGAGTTAAAACCTTGGACTTGGGCAAAAATGTTTTATTGTTAATTTTTTTCAACTCATTTTGTGGCACTTATTCCTTGGCGCTGAAAGAGTTTAAGAGAGATGCATTTCAATTATTTATATCACCTGGATTAAAGTTACTGTCACTGGAAGGGCTACTCTTGTACTCCTTCATTTTGAGAGTCATCAGTAGTTTTCCCCTAAATACATCTGCGTTCAATTTGGGAAGAACTGGCAAAGACTGAAGGAGACACCTTCAACTCATGTCAATCTTCTATGTCCTGTTAGATTATTTACACTTTTATGAATACAGGCAATACAATGGCCCCTTTGACCTCAAGCAAAGATCTCTGACAAAGATCTCTGGTAATACAACTAGACAAAATATTTTAAAAAAGAGGAATGGTGGTGTTGAGTTTGTTTTTACAGCAGGTTTGCCAAGTGATGCAAATGCAAATTGGAATTCCACATTCTGTATTAACAAAAGACAGAGCACAATATTATTCTTTAATGCCCTTATGAATGTTTTTTTCCAGCTGTATACAACAATTCTGATCTTTTGGTAAGAAAAGTACATTCCTTTCTTCATCAAAGTCCAAGTTCATAAAATATAATCAATTCTGATGTTAAAATCCTTTCAATTTAGTAAAAGAAAGTAATTGTTTTATCAGACATTTTGGTATAGGGCTAATCAGAGTGATTTCACAAAATTATTTTAAGCACTCACATAAATTACTAAGTGGAGGTAGAAACAGCTCATATAAAATCAATTAAGATCCACTGATTACACTGGGGTTTCATTTGGACTCTGTGCTTGCATTGCTGCTGTGTGTGTTCTCTTTATTAATTTGCTAATAACTATTTTATACTGCATAATGACCCTAAACTAGGAAGATTATCAAGTGTTTTATAAGCCTTATACACAAATAGTATCTCTCAGCACTGAGATCTTGCTCAGTCTTTAAGAGTCATCTCAAAGGATGTGTTCCAAAGGTTTTAACTCTTCAGGCAAGTTATTTCACCAGCAATTTTGTTTGCAGTTTCAGTTAACTGACCACCACAGATGTCCGCATCACCTGAGTCACACTAAAAATTAGGGAAACTAAAATTCCTAAGTCAGATCCCAGGAGTAAATGACAGCAACCAGATCTGCCAGAAAGTCAGCTACTGGCCAACAGTTAATTGCAGGTGCAAATTCCAGATACAAATAGGAAGATGAGCATCTAGTTTTCAGGTCTACTAAACTCAAATGTAAATCTGACAATCCAACACAATTACCTTGAACTGATTTTTCATCAATATGTGCCAAATCCAGCTGTACCAGCAGTACAAACTACTTCTAGGAGATCACAGCAGGAAAAAAAATAAAATAGCACCACAAAAACCCCTAAAACAAACCAAACCAAAACAGAAAAATCCTAAACCAATAGATTAAAAACTAGAACATTTCCTGTCAGTTATCAGTGGAAATGTAAGAAGGCTGAATACAACCATCCAAGTTAGGATAGAGCTAAAACATTCAGTAAAATAACTCCACTCCCCTGCAGAGTCCAGTGTGATCTTTACTGACTATACTTATTCAGGTACTCAGTTACAAATTCTATAGGAAAATCTGATCCTCCAAAATGATGCTGGGTCAGTGATACTTACTGACTTGCAAGAACAAATGCAACTGATTAAACCACCGTTTCACGTTCCATTTAATCTTACTTTGAACCTTTTCTCATGCCTCTGCATTTCTCTAACAGTGAAAAATACTTTACTGGAAGTTATATGGTGACCATGCAGGTTCTTTTCCTTATTTTTAATTTAGGTTTGCAAGTTGCTGAGGAGCCCAATTTAGAGTCCGAGGCCTCATTTCTCAAATAGGTATAATACTGGTAGATTGTGCTGTGTCAGCTTAAAGATGGTACATTTAAGGACATCTGAGGATGAGTGAAATCACTGCTGATGGGAATGATTAAACTCTGACTGTTGTGTTTATAATCACTGCACTCTGCCATCAGTGAATGGTGGTGTCATAAATATAGTGACATACAAAATGAGATTTTATGAGTATTTTTCTTACAAGCTTTTCCATTCCAAAACATCATTTGAAATTATGTACAGATTCAGAAAAGCATTCCTAGATTTTCAGTATGATTCTTTAGAGCTATAAAAATAAAAATGCTGCAATACAGGTGCAGAAAAAGATAGTAAGTTTTTGCATTTTCTTGCTTATATGTTGTAATGTTTTACCTTCCAAGACATAAAAAAGGTCCACTTTTCTCAGAATAGTCTTCAATCAACACAAAGATTAAAAAGGGAGTGTTAAAACAAGGTACACCAACCCACAGACAAATAGTCTCTTCCTAACACAGGCCTCAGTCTTTGTCAGTCAGGATCTGATCTTGCACCCCCCTCTACCTTGTGGGGCAAATTATCACCCTGGGTAAATTAGCAATGCCAAAAGATTTTCCACAAAAAATACTATTGTTGTCACCCACCCTTATTTACAAGACATTAACCTGAAAGTAGTTATGAACTCAACTAGTGCTAGCAGAATTTTTCCCTGAGAACAGAGACCATATGTTAATGATGCCATCTGGGATACACTGAAGCTGAAACATGTCTGTTCTTTAAATGCAACCATAATTTCATTCCAGATGATTATGGTAAGTTTAGATATGGTACAGGGCAAAGGAGATGGAGGATATTCATTCCCTTCTTCATGATCAAATTAGCTTGATTTGTCTCTCTCAGAATTTTTAAAGAAACTTCTCAACCTTTACAAAACAGAAGCCCCAGCCACTGTAAATCTTATATCTTCTCAGCAAAAGATTTGTTAGTTAAAACTCTCAGAAAGTCACATTATATTCACAGGACTATTTAATGCAATGCAGTGAGTGCTGGTACACGGAACAGTGTACTTGTTCATAAAGTAAATGTACTCAACTGTCCAGAAATCCTTGCCAGTTTTATATCTTGCCAAGAGAGATCACTTCAACAGATCATCATTTATATTAGCAGTTGGACAAATGAAAGCAGTGTGACGCATGAATTGTCTTAAGGACAAACACCCTCTTACTAAGATAACTGGAAATACCCCTGTCATTTCATTCTAAAATGTTTCTAAATAGGTAATTTAAAATAGTAAAAGGGTATAAGCAAGATGAAAAAAAAAATGTAATTTATGTTACACCAAGTTTTGCACTCAGTATTATTTCTTCTGTTCTTTCATGCTTTCATCTCTCTTTGAACTGGAGGAAACCTGAGTCTTTCACTAAACTCATCAGTTTACCATTTTGAAGAGTAGTGCTCTTGCTCTCACACCTGTGGTAGCATTAGTAAAAAAGAGGTCTTTTTGCTCTTGTTTTTGTACTTAATTGCAACTTCGCTGCTTCAAAAGCTGAAAATTACTTGAAAAGATAGTTTAAACACACTCTGTAATGAAGTTAGCAGATGTATGTGTTAAAATATGAAAAAAACCTCAATTATCCCAAACTAATACCAGGGGCCATATTCAGATATAAACTAAACCAGCATTAAGGAGAGTAAACCATTTGAAAATGATGGTACTGTACTAACATTGCCAAGTGAAAACTGGAAGGACATTTGATTTGTTCAAACTCCATGCCCACTGAGAAACTGAGTGGTAAAAGAAGTCTGAACTTCCTTATTTAAAATTAGCTACTGAACCCTGGGAAATTGTGGAAGAATATCTCTTATCCATATCTGAGTATATTTAACTGGTCCATTTTTTTGGTTTTTTCATTTACTATCATGAGTTCATCCCAAAATTTGTACATCCTAACATAAAGTAATGTTAGCTTCATACAGAAGAAACTACTGTATAATACTGTTACTGTCAAAGTCTGCATCTCAGGTAAATTTGGTTGCTATTTTAGGAAAGCAGGAGAAAATCTTCTAGTTTCTTTAAATAATGCCAAAACTGCTGCTGCTTACTGTAATGACACAAGATAGATTCCTCACAATCTCAAATTTGGAAAGGAAAAGATAGAACTGAATATGCAGTTCTACCTTTCATATTTTTATGAGAAAATAAAATGTAACAAAATGTTATTGTTGTCAATAATCCAAGTAGAAATGATTCAGGATGCAAACACAGGAATCAAACCTATGACTAAGGCACCATTTTTAAATTCAAAGAAAGATATTATTACAATTGAAACTTCATTACTATTTTTGTCTGCACCAGATGCAGCATTTCTGTGGGGAATAAAAAACCATGGGAGTGAAAACCCCTGAGAACGAACTAACTAACTAATTAACTAACTAACTGACTAACTAACCTTATCATCACTGTCTTTTACTCATCCCACTAAATTCTGCCTGGAGAACAAGACATATCTCTTTGACCTTAAAAACATAGAGGTCTAGATATAATTTTGCCATGAGGGAGGGATGAATGGGAAAGGATATCATATATCAATGTATCAGTATGTCCACATGGACTGGTTACATGACCCAATTTCAGTGTTTATTTTATGTAGGAGCTTAGAAGAGGATTCATGTAAGGTGAGAGTCTTTGCCTTGTCTTCCCTTCCTAGTCAATGAAGGGACAGTAGCCTTTCAGAAAGGGAAAGGGAACCTATGAGAAATGACAGGGAACCTATGTAAAATTCACCTTCTTCTCAGTGTTCTGAGTCTCCCAGGATATTCAATAGAGAACCGCAGATGTTTCAAACTTCACCTAATGGGCTTTTCTCCCAGTGGTAGTACAGGTGATCCAGCAGTCATATTGTTCTGTTCTGCTGATCCCTGGAGAGGATGACACTCAGAAGCCCTCCCTAGCCCTATCCTTTGCTTTTCTGTTTCCACAAGACCACCAGGCAAGTGACTTGAGGTCCAAGTCCCCAGTGGGGGTGATTCAGGAGCTGGACCCCAGGGTGAATTGTGTCATGTACTCACACTGTTTCTGGTCACAGCACCAAATGAAGACAATCAGAATATCAGCAGAGCTGATTTCTGCCAAGACCTCTTTCATTGGCACATTTCTTCTACTTTTTTTTTATTATAGGTTAATCCAAAAGAGCCTTTTGAAAGAAAGGTTCTTACTGTATTCTCACTGAAGGGTCTATTTTAGCCAGCACTAAAAGATGAGGTATTTGCATGTACAAAAACATCTAAAGGACCTTGCACTTTTGTTAGAGAATGTAGGCATAAGTATTTTTGCATTAAAGTATTGCTGTTATTTAATATCTCTTTGGCACCTAACATGTTAAATAAGATAAAATTAATTTACATGAGATGATAATCAACACTTGGGTTACAGAGTTAGGCCAGAGAAAGAATTGTGAACAAGTATAAGAATTTGGTAGCACCTTTTTGTCCTCTGGATAATGTGGAAAAATTATGTCCATGTGAAAGACATAGAGCTCTTTATTAATATTTTTGCCCTCACTGTTCATAGATGGAATAATTATTTAAATCCAAAGTGCTAAAAGTATGAAAAACCTCCTGTATCGTATCCTAGGTTATGAGAAAGCCAATGACACGGAGTCAAATGGCAAATTCTGCCTTCTCTTTTTCTTGAGGGGGCTTTGGGCTTTGGAGAACTGTGTCTGGAGAGCACCTGCATGAGCCATCTGGTGGCAATCTTACGGAATTATATGTTTAGGAGGCAAAAGCAGGAAGCAAAATGGGCCCAAGTGTTTTGCCATTTAAATCACCTATGTTCCTGAAAAATCCCTGCTTTAAAAATAAAAATGAAACAGAAAAAAACAGTTTTGTTGCAAACTTCAGACTGGCCCAGACTGGAAAGATAATTTCCTCTGAGGTTGTCATCTCTTGCCAAACAAGAAAGACAATTGAAAATATTTGTAATATACTTCTGTGTCTTCAAATGTAGAGTTTGAGTTTTGATTTGTATTTATATGAACTAGATATAGCTTGTGGATAAAGAAGATAAAGGAATCAGATCTCTGGCCCAGGATTGTCTCAAGGGCTGACTGATTTCCAGACATCTAGCTAAGGGATCATGCAACATTTTCTTTCCATTTAACAATTTTCCTGTCTCTTTTCTAAAAAGTTCTGTTGAGGTTTTTAAAAAGTAAGTGAAAAGAAAGTTGTTATATTTTGAGTTTTATTTAGAAATTTGGTCATAAGATCAACGCTAGGCTATCCCAGGCTTATGTATGTTTGTTTTGGCTCCATACTTGAACAGGCACAAGCATTTTCTTCGTGCTCTGCCCTAGCCACCCCAGACACATTATCAAAAATCTTCATTAAAGTCCAGGTTAGCCATCACTGTATGGCATGACCCACTGAGGTATTTGGCAGCAGCTGGGACCTGCCACCAGACCTGATCTCTAAGTCAACCTCTACAAAAGCTCCTTGTGGAGCTCTAAGAAATGTCTGAGTTCATAAAATAAATCTGAGAAATGCTTTTTCAATGGAGGCCATTTCTAGTTTTTTCATCATTTTTTATTCTAGGCTCTTATACTGTCACCCATCCCATCAAACTATGAGCCCATATATGAGCAGAGCATGTGTACCACATGGTATGGGTTTTTTGAAATGTAATAAAAAGTTATGGATACTTATATGCTTACATCTTTATTTACTAGTACCCTAATGATGAACTGTGAGGTGGGATTTTATAAATTGCCCCTTACTGAAACACTCTTTGGGGGAATTTAGCTCTTCTCTACTACTCCCCTGCACTGTGGACCAGTCTAAATAGCCTATCCTAAATCTGAGCGTCACACTTTCTGCCAGGAATAAGGTTTTCTGCATGCTGACTGACAGCCCCACATCCCTACGAACGGGAGCCAGTGGGGAACTGGTGTGTCCCTCCATTTAGCATAGCCCTGGCACATTTTATTCCTCCAGTTTAGCAGAAGATCCACAGGAACAGCTATCCTAATTTCCTTCTAAAAGTCCATACACATCCTGCACTCACCTGCACTTCTATCCTCTGTGAGACAAGCTTTTCTCATGCTCATGGTGTTCCCTATCAGAGATTCACCACTCTATGGGATATTCCCCACACTGGTTTTCCATCTGGTACATTCTTATTTTCCTCTTTGAGCACTCAAAGAGTGTTTTCAATAGATGGATGATCTCTCATTGGAGTGCAGCTTTAGCAGTTAGAATAGTATGGGAGATGTTTTGAAGCCGACATAGAATTTGATACAGTGATGTGCTCTGTGCTCTGAGCTCCCAGGGGCACTGTTGCATCAGGTTTTTTGAATGGTAGCTCAGGAGTCAAACTCAAAAGGAATTTAATATTTAGCTCTCCTAGACACCCCTGAAATACTTAGTCTTAAAGCCAAGCTAGTTTCTAAAAATATATATGGTTTTTAAAAGTTTGAGAGTAGCTGTAATCAAGCCCATTTCATACAATTCAACACTGAACTTCATCTTAAAACTTGCTCTGGAAGATTTCATGAACCCTTCATACATTTCTCTCTAGAAATCTTCCACGCTGCTTCAAAATGAGAACAGGCATTGGATGTTTTGTCTGTAACATTTGGCTGTCCGTCAGAGTGAGAACAACATTAGGTGTAAATCACAAGAGCACTTGTTCCAATTTAAATATTATTTTTGTAATGGGTCTTAGACTATTCCCTCATATATCAGCTGTTCCCATGCAGACCAGCACAAGAACATCTGTTTAAAAACAATCTGTTTATTTTATTACATCTCCCAAAGTTTTGCATGTGAAAGCATACAACAATACTGGGAAAGGGAGAAGCCACCTTCTTTCTTTGAGTTCACATGTATGACTTAGTTTGATGAAACAAAGCCTGGCTGAATCAGCTCTGCCATTTTGTTCATGTGCTTTTTGAAAGCAAAACAAATGAAAGAGAATCTAATATGCTATTTCTCAAAATTAAAAAGCCCAGGAAAAATGTGTGGCAAAATAAACACTCTAATGAGCTACTTTTATACTCTGCAACTACTTTTATATGATGAAAGTGGCTGGTTGTGTATGCCAAAATACTACATAGGATATATGTTAACATTGGCTTCAGTGTTTATTGCTGATACATTCACAGTTGAAAAACTAATAAGTTGCAGGAGTAATCAGTGCTGAAATGTTACACATACCATTTTGTAACTAATTGTTGCTGCTCTGTAAAAAAAAAAAAATAGCATATGCATGAATCTTCTTATGTGGCAATTTTGAAATGTTTTTATTAAGCCATACAGCAGTTCCAAGAATTAATCAAGTAAATCCCTTTTTACCTTGCAGGAAGGGGGACTAAGCTATAGGTAAGTTCCTACCTACATGCCAAATATGTGATGTCCTCCACATAAGAGACTGTTCATGTCTCAGTTACACAGAAAACAACCTGGCCTGCTGTTCAGCAACAAGTATCACCCATTGCATGGTTCTATAAAGTGGTTCCAAAAGGCTCAGGCTAAATCAATAGAGCAGGGAATGTTAAACAGTTTTACTGTTTCCCCAGCGTCTACAGCGATAAAAATAGATTATAGAAATATGCTGGTTGCAACAGAGCTTAATTTTATTTTCAGGAAATGCTTTGGAAGAAAATAAATTCCATTAAAATATAACATTAAATAATCACGGTTACTGTATATATTTATTTGCTATTCCAATCACATTCTTACTTCCTTACAGTTCAATTGGTATTCCTGTGTCCAGAGCATTTAGTGTAGCTGAGGTTCCAGACCAGAGGTTCTCTAGCTGTGGTACACTTGCCTCAAGAGGACCACACATTTACAAGCCCTGGCTGTACATTGGAGCAGCAGCTGCTAACATCTTTATTGCTGGGTCAGGTCTCAAATGTGCTACATTGCTGATACAGCACAGGAAGGACATTGACCTGTTAGAGCAGATCCAGAGGAGGTCCATGGAGATTATTAGAGGGATGAAGCACCTCTCCTATGAGGAAAGACTCACAGAGCTGAGGTTATTCAGTCTGGAGAAGAGGAGGCTCTGGAAGGACCTTATAGCAGCCTTTCAGGTACTTGAAGGATCCTATAAGAAAAATAGGGACAAACATTTTAGCAGAACCTTTCCAACAGAATTAGGGGTAATTGAAGGAGGGTTAATATGGATTAGATGTAAGAAAGATGCTTTTAAAATTAGGGTGGTAAAGCACTGGAACTGGTTTCCCAAGGAGGTGGTAGATGCCCTGTCCCTGGAAACTTTTGTGGCCAGGTTGGACGGGATTCTGAGCAACTTGATCTAATTGAAGATGGCCCTGATCATTGCAGGGGGTTTGCACTAGATGATCTTTAAAGGTCCTTCCCAACCCAAAACATTCTATGATTCTGTATTTGGTGCTGTATGTGGAAATAGCTCTTCCTTTTCTCCAGGTCCTGAAGGGATGGCCATTGCCAGACCTAGACTTTTGGCTTAGGACTAGGGAAGAGAACCTGAAGAGGACCATCAGGGGGTGAGTAAGGGAACAAGATGCAGATGCCCAGTGGATTGGCCATCATATAGAGTCAGAGTCCTGTCTCCTTTGGAGAGGAGAAAGAAATAGGAGTTGGGAGTGAGAATAAGGGCACGAAGCTGAATTCTTCTCACATTCAGGTCACTTAGATGCTTTTTCAGTGGTCTTGACTGAGTATGTTCTCTGCAATGGAAAAAACATAACAACAGATGGATGCTCAAGGACTCAGAAATACTAGATCATTTTGTTAATGTGCTAAAAAACAAGACTGCTGTATCAGTCCAAAATAAACTATTTTTATTGAAAATGTATTTTCAGAACATATCTTTTGGTTAAAGTTTAGAAAAATACACATCACCCCCTTTGTGGAAGAAATGTTTTTTGAGAAGGAATCCTCCCTAAACAAACAAGGGTTATTTGAGACAGTCCCTGCAACTCTGGGCATATTTTATATGCCAATTTTTGTGATGGGGAGTTAAATGGGTTCTTTAGAAAAACACCTGCAAAGTCAGGCCAAAGGCACAAAACGTGACTTGAGAGTTTTTACTGGTACTGCACAGTCTGCTGGTGAGGCTACTAGGTGCTGCAACTTTTAATCCTTGTTTAGCTGAAGGTGAACAGTGTCTATAAGTACCATATATTCACACTTTACCTACCTCATTGCTTTTCCTTTTATCTTTTGATAAAACATTGCAGTGAGGTAGGATAGGGACCCAGTACTTTCTGACCTGTCAGCATATGTCTTCTGGTAGATCATGATTACTCAAGAGGTTTGAACATTTTGACTGCCTCAGAAGAAGTGTCTCATGAGACTCCATCTGGAGTACTGCATCCAGCTCTGGGATCCTCAGCACAAGAAAGACATGGGGCTATTGGAGCAAGTCCAGAGGAGGCCACAAAGATGATCAGAGGGCTTGAGCACCTCTTCTACCTCTCCTCTGTTATTCTATGTTATTCAGTCATTGCCTTGGAAGGAAAAAGTCATTAGGAAAAAGCTGTTCATCCTGCCTTTTAGCCCTGGAAAGCCAAATGAGTAGCTAAGTGTACTATATTTGGTCTATGAATTTTATATTACATCTGCCGGCTTAAACACCTTGGAGGATGTCCTAAGCCCAGATCTGTGTTACTAATGCCAGGACCTACAACAAGGACATTAGCATGAGAAAAGTCAGGGTTTCTGCCAAAAGACATTAGCTACCACACTTTGGCCAAAGAACCCGAGTTTTATTCAGAGAGACAGTAAGGAAAGCTTGGGAGTTTTAGGTGGGTGAACTTGGAATGAGTCTACTGCAAAACATAATCATTCCCATCTGTCTGAGAAAGGGAGTGAAGGATTTGCAGGGTAAGAAATATGGGTCAGAAAACCAGTAAGTAGGGATATACAGTAGACAGGAAAAGGCCTTTTCTGAGGTTGTATGGATAAAGACTTTTTCAAACTGAAGTTGGTGAAACCAAAAGATCTTTATGATGAGGAGAGATGTATTGAGAAATTTATGAAACCTATATATTGCTTTATTAAAGAGAGATAATAAAATCAATTTTTTTAAAAGACACAGCACAAGAGAAAAAGAATTTCACTGGTTCTAAGATAGACAAACCAAAGAAAGAAAATATTAACACTAAGAGTAGTTGAAATTGTCTAATTTGTAAAGAAATGACTGTGTGTTGTCTGTGTAGAAAACTTGATCAGGTTAGTGGTATGGAGGAACAAAAAGAAATTAACATTTTACATGCACATTCAAACAATTTGGGAAACAAAATGAAGGGAGCAGAGTTATGGAATGGGATTGGAAAAAGACTTACAGAAACAGAGTCATACACGGAATATATCAAAGTTACCCAGAAAAGATAAGAATAAAAACAAAAGAGGTGAAGCATCCCTAGGATTTACTGATTGAAGAAGAAAAAAGAAAAAAGAGAGAGACAGAAAGAAAAAGGAATTTTGCTGATCTCAAGCTCATAGAATTTTAGAAGCCAACACTGAGGGAGGCTATGAAGATGAATCATTATAGTATTATTTCAGAGCAATGGCTCTTTAAACTCTAACAGTGTGGGAGGCTTTGCTTTCATAGTTATAGGTTGGAAAACAAATTCTATTACTCATAATGAGGCCTTAAAAATGTGAAATTTTCCACAGAATTACGGAGACAACAAAGAATCATACTACACACCTAGTCTGAAGACATTTTAGATACTTTGGAATAGGAAAATAACCTTACCAAGGTGTGTTCATTGACAGGTTCAGTTTAAAACAGAAAAATCCCACTACCTCTATCCCTCTATTATAAAAAGGGAAATTCTAGTTAATTAAGTCATCTGGCCTAAACACAAGACTTTTATATAGAGGAAAGCTTTAGGCAAAGTTTCATAAACTCTCTAGAACATGCTTCCATTTGAAAAGAAAAACGTGCAAGGAAGAGCATCAGACCTAGCTAAATGAATAAACAAAAAGAATATTAGAAGTAAGCAGACAGATATAAGGAATGGAAAAGAGGAATGAGCAGCCAAGAAATCATCTTTTGAGGTCAAGAAATGTCGGGATAAAATGAGAATAGCCAAAAGTCAAGCTGAGTTAGACCTTTAAAGGATATTAAAATAAATAGGAAAGAAAGGCACTTTGGGAATATAAATAAAAACAGAAGAAATAAAGAAGAAACAAGAAGGCCAAGGTTGAGATTTAAGATAATCTAGATATGGGCCCCATACTAAATGAATAGCTTGCCTTAGCTTTCAATAAGATTAATTATTTCAGTATGAAATGGAAGAGGCAAACTGAATAACAGAAATCAAGACAAAAAATTAATCAGAATGGAACTTGACTTAGAAATCAGACATCTTAATGTAGTCAAGATTAGATAATTGCGTGATCACCCATTTTTAAATTTTCAGATAATTAGCAGGTAGTTTAGGAATTTCTTTGCTGGTGTAGAAAGTATTCTTAATGAAACACGTACTGTAGTTCAAGCATAACTATGCTTGCATAAAGAATATGATATAATATCTTATTGGAAATTATGAGAAGAAATGAATTTGCTGAATGACTAGAGAAGGCAAGAATTTTTGACTCAAAGGAAGATCAAGCATAGAAAATAAATAGTGAAAATATCTAAAAGTACTGAAAATATGGGTAACAGATAATTCAGACTGAGTATAGGCTTCCCCAAACTTTGCTGTTGGTAGAAAACTTATTCATTTATGCTCTTGACAGGAAAAAATAAGTGTGTGCTAATGCCATGTTGTTGCTGATGAAAAATTGGATGACTATGAGAGTAGGAGAAATTGAAAAGAAAAAAAAATTAAATAAGCCAAGGAAAATTGAAGAACGTCCAGTAACAATTACTGAAAACAATGCCAAGGACAAACTGCTTTCAGACATGGCCATGAAAAAGGTGTAAGAAATAAAGTAGTCAACAGACAACAGGGAAATAATGTTACATATCATCCTCTTCTACGAAATGCTGAAAAAAAAATCTAGTTGTCTGCATCCACAAAAATTAAAATCAGAAGACATGCAAAAGCTGATGGATGAGAAAACCTATACTGAGCGAAGATAATCAAATCATTTGACCTGTTTACATTTACCAAAATCGGTGGCAGAAACTTTATGTAGAGAAGATCAGAGTTCTGGAAGCATACAATAACTTGAAGTGTATTTCAGGCTGTCATCTGATTCTCATGCACACTTAGAGGAAATACCTGATTTCTTTTCTCTCACCTCTCCCACTCTTGTATTTGAACACATTGAAAAAGCACTTCTTTCTAAAGTATCATTACTTTTTGCTTTAGGGTAGGATTTTCTAAATGGGAGTGTAACTGAGCC
Source organism: Aphelocoma coerulescens (assembly GCF_041296385.1). Lineage (NCBI taxonomy): Eukaryota > Metazoa > Chordata > Aves > Passeriformes > Corvidae > Aphelocoma > Aphelocoma coerulescens. The sequence continues at coordinate 136,056,466 of NC_091015.1, read as the reverse complement.
ATCAGATTTCGCTCTTAAGTGATGCTTCTGGAAATCTGATCATTGTTATTATAATGTCTAATTTCACTATTGTGTTTGAAGGTTCACTCCTTTTGAGAGTGGCTGTTGTCATGGAAAACCAAAATCTTAGGCAGAAATAGAATTCCCGGCATCGTCTAAGGACTGCTCATTTCAGCATCAAGTTTTGTACTATAAATACTGTGGTATATTTTGTAGCAATAGAAATACAGTGCAGGGAAGATGCACTCTTTCCAAATCTAGATGGGATTAGTATGGATTGCTCGCAAATCATATGGCACGGGGGATATTTTTAGAAACTGTGTTTTTGTAAGAAATTTCTTTACCAAAAAAAAAAAAAAAAAGAGAGAGAGAGAAATAATTATGAAGCAGATCCAATTTTTTTCTTAATCTATACATTTACATTAACTTTACATTAAGGCTTTCATTGGTCTTTTTAATGTTTACAGTAGTAGACATGCTAACTATTTGCAGAATCCCTACTAGATGCATTCAACATGCAGGATACTTTTGTAACTCTCCCTATTAATTCACAGAAGTTTCTGGATAAACCATTTGCTGCAAACACAATTTACAGGTTCCAAAATTCCATAACCTTCTCTGTTTTGTTTCGGGGGGATTTTTGTTTGAGTTTTTAATAAATAAGCAGGTATTAAAAACCATTTTCAGGGCACCATACGCAAAATCTGCAAACTTCTGACCCTAAAGTGTTGAGCTGTTGAGTGAAAATGACTGACACTAAACTACACATAGCTTCCTTTCTAGCCAAATAAAGCAGGGGGGAAAAAAGCTTTTCAGTAGAGTCTGTAGCTTTTCTGAAGACTTCTAACAACAATTTTATAGAAATTTTTCTTATGCCTCAGAAATTTTGACCACGTGTTGAAAAAAAAAAGCTAAGGAAGTAAAAATGAAGAAATTAAAATTAAGAAATAGAGTCTGAGAAGTACTGATAATCATCTGGTAGCAAAAGAAGCTTTCTATAAATAAGCATGTTGTCAAAGATGTGTAGAACCTGTCCTCTGAGTAGCAAGAAGTACACAAACCATATAACCATAAGCCAGAAACAATGAAGAATGTGCAAATGAGAGGATGAGAATTCCCTTCCAATCTGTCCTTTCTGACATAAAATATACAGATTTTGGGTTTTTTTCTGATAATTATTCCAGTGAGAAGATAGAAAAAATATGTAAAGGAATCAGGCCAGATCTAGTTGTTCCTATAATACTTTTAGCCACCTCTCAAAGGATCAAACTATAAATCTATATTTCAGTGGGTCTTAAACCTAAGACCCAAGTTCTGTTATTTCTTAATGACTACTTTCTACAAAATTCTGAAAAATACAGTGGTGCAAAATGAGATTTCTCTTGCACTATCATGCCTTGAGTTCATGCTAATAACCAGTAGAATTAGGAGTTTATCATAGCTAAATGGGTGCTGCTAAGAGAAACTCAATGTAACTGCAATAGAAACAAACTCTCTGAAGCCTCATCTGCATTTCCTCTAATCTCCTATTCCTGCATAACAGCAAGTGTAACTGCATTTGTGTAAAGATGTTGCCTAACTATTACAAAGCACTATTTTTTATAAGTGCTATGCTACTCAAATTACTAGTGACCAGAATTTTAATAATTATGTAGTTTACAAATAAAAATGGTGCCCTCTTTGCACAAGGTCTTCTGTGATTATCCTTTGCATCGAGAGCAGCAGTACCAAGTTGGGGACCTTGATTCAACTTCAGGTTTTTTTCCATTTCCCCAGCATTTCTGGCTGACCTCAAATTAAAAGATTTCTGATACAGTTTAGCTGGCTGCTTTTCTTAAGATCTATTTTATATCATAAATGATACTTGTTCTTCTCAAATTCTTCCATACTTGTTTTACAGATTTTTTTCTTTCTTGCTTCCTGCACTACACAGAATTTGCTGGCAGCTTCTGTGACAGCTAACTAGAGACAGTCAGTCATATTCAGACAAAAAACAAATTACTTGGACTTTCACCCCAAAGCTGTAGTAGAGGGAATCTGGAGCTGAATCTTTTCTAGGGTAGAAGGAGACAGAACAAAGTTTTCTGTTTATACATTTAAAACACCAAGATCGTAGAAAAAAGTAAAATGAGTTGTAATGTTACAGTGGTTCTTAGCCACCTTTTACCTGGCAATCTGACAGGATAGCTCTATCAGCATAAGGTAATTAAAGTGCTTTTGTAAGAGATATTACTATGAGAGATATAACTATGAAAGCCCTTTCTTAAAAAATTACAATGAACAAGCAAAGAATATGGATAGTTGTGCAGCCTTTGATATATTCAAATACCAGTTTAAAATATAAGTTTTAAAGAAATGCAGATTACAGGAAAATACAGGATGACTGTAGTTGACTGTGATTTGTAATTTACAGAAGGTGACATTATGTAATCAAAGGGTCCATTTTGGAGTTACTCTTTATGATTCCATGAAAGAGAGAGGCAAGTTAAATTGCCCAGTGCTCTTCCGTTTTTCTTTCCCTTCCATCCTCTTTTTGCTCCTCCCCACGTCTACACTTAGAATAATTCCCTTCCAGTCTCTCTTGGGGAAGCAAATGAGTTTACCTCCCACAGTCATAAATTTTAAGATACAAGATTGTTAATAATTGCTTCACATTTTTGCTGTCATTCCACTTTGGACTTCCATCCACTGGCTGTGGTTAACAAGGTTTTCCACCACACTGCAGTAAATTCTGTGTATTATTGATCATGAACTCTCAATGACCCATCAACAATGAATTTTTATGGATCAAGCATCCTGCTGTTCTGTTCAGGGAAGTGTTTTCAAAAAGCTGTAATGCATCTCTGAAAAGTACTTCAGTGGGATCTTTAAATGTCTTACATTTTACTGTTAATCTTGCTGGAAATCCTATGTAGAAGTTCAGTAGAATTGGAAAGAGAGTGCTGATTATACTCAACTTTTTTTAATAAAACGCCTTCTAAATATGTGGGTGTGTTTTCTGTGGAGGGAGAGGGGTTATGTGTGACTGAGTTGGTTATATGGCATTTTATTAAAATAGGATAGAAATCACAATAAACTGGAACAATGCAACATAAGATATGACGATGTTAAACTTAATTGCATTGTGGTTCTGTTCTTGACTGTTTCAGGGAACAGCTATAACCCAAACAATTGCATTTTTGCATCTTTTATCACCAGAAAGCTAAAATCTTGTTTGTTTCTGTGGTTTGGTGCTTTTTTCTTGTTCTTGCTTTGAGTTGGGTTTAGTTTGAGATTTTTTTGTTGTTTGATCAGAAAATGCACCTTAGCTCAATTGATTGTCAGCTATAGAGCAGCCTCTTGACCGCTTATTCCACATGGACTACGCACATGGAAAGTCTAAACTATCATTTTCTCAGATCCTTTTTTACTAACTCCAGAAAATTACAGAAATACAGCTTAAAGTTATGAAAGCAGTTCTCAGAAGGCAGAATAAAAGCATTCATTCAAACCGTGAATGCAGGATTTTATCCTCTAATTCAACCTGTGGTATTTAAACTTCTGCATTTCAAGGCTAGAAGAGAAATGGTGAGATCAATAATTTATTGAAGGAACTGGGGAACAACAAGGAGTTTATAAAAACTATCAAAATGTCTTACTGGATCTAAATGGTGGAGCTATTAGTGATCAAAGAACAGATGTGTCTCAATAAAAGGATTTGACTGTTTTGACACATGAATGGCACGAAGGAGTGGCACAGATAACCTTTTTTTTTTCCAACCTAGAAAAGTCTGGCAAATAAATGGGCTATGTGCCAATATAGTTCTGCATAAAGCTGGGCACTTTATTGTTTTTTAGTTTTCACAGCGTTGAAGTCGCTACTCGATTGTTTTGCCTTTTTAGTTGTATTTCATGTGAAAGCTTCTATTCAGCACTGAAAATACATTATTATTTCATAACCACTATCAGATATTAGCATATGGTTTTCTCTGACAAAACATGCATAAAGCTGAAGGAAGTGTCAATGTGAAAGAAAAGGACTGCAGGATTGAAAGCAGATCGTATAAAGATTTTCAAGATACTCATTGTCATCACCACCTAAGGAATAAAATAAAAATTTTTTTGGTTCCTCAAGACCAAATGTACCTTTGACTTTTAATTGTCCTTCTAATAGGAAAATGAGTAGATTATTAATCAGCTGGAAAGGTAGGGTAGTAAAAAATTTGCCTCTAGTAAGGCTTTTGACATGATTCGTCATCATGTCTAGAAACCAAGGATGTGTGGCTTGAAGGAGCAAATTTTTTACATGGACTGAAAAATTACCAGGTGGATGATGCCTCAACATCCAACTGGCCAGCAGGCACAGTACTGCAACAGTTGATACATGGACCCATATCACTGGGGTATTCATTGGCAACCTGGAACACAGGACATATGAGGAAAGACTGAGAGCTGACCTTGTTTAACCTATTAAAAAGGAGGCTGCAGGGTGATACAACTCTTTACAACTACGTGAAATGATGTGACAGAGATGAGGAAACAAAACTTCCCTCTAACTGTGGCATGAGGTGTTCAGATTAGACATCAAGTGAAAAACATTCACTGGGGCAAATGCAGCACTGGAACAAGTTGCCCAGGAAGGTTATGGACTTGGGGATTTTTGAAACAAGAATGCCCTGATGGCTCTGGTCTGCTCTTGGTAATAGCCCTGCTTCAAGCAGAGGCTTGAACTAGATCACCTTTAGCCAGCATCTCTGCAATTCTATGAGTCTATAATTTGACTTTCTTCAAGGAAGGCATTTGATGTCAGACAGACTGCCAGAACTATGGTGAGCTCAGTCCCTCTTCCAGGCTTAGTCTTGTGTATCCAGAGTTCATACATATGCCAAATTTACATTGATCAAAAGGAAGTCTTTGATCTTGTTCTTTAATTAAATACGAGTTCTTAAGGTGGCATTAAATTCCCATAATCAATCAAGAAAATATGCTTTGATCTGACCAGCCAGAGAACTGGAATCATAGAAAGTTTAAGTAAAATAAAACCAACAAAAAAACCATGATTTACCTAACATGACTGTTCCCAGATATAAATGGTAAGATCAGGATAGAAAAAAAGGAGCTTAGGGTTTGACATAAATAGTTAAGTGATTTTCATTTAGGACTACATAGTCCTGTTGAACAGTAAGTATTCCTTTTATGTTTAATTGTTATAAAAAAATTACAAAAACAGGCATGTGTAGAAGGGGGTTCTTCTCCAAAATATATTTCTTCATAAAATTAATTTAGTGTAGAGAGTAGAGTTTTTTCTTACCCAGAAATCATAATATTCCTACCAGTAAAATTTTTTTGCGTACTCATATTTCATGGTGGTCTGTGAAAGGATAGGAGTTCCACAATGGATCTCCTATCAGGTATTCCATGAGGAACCTAAGAGCACAATAGAAAAAGAAAAATGTAGACAACGAAAGTTCTTTTCTGATCTTTAGTAGCAATGAATTCTAAATCAGATACAAGGCATTAAGTCAGTATTACATTCTCAAGTGCTGGCAGTTGGTCTCATAATCAGTAAGAGGTACAAAATCTAAAAATTAAAAAAGCTGCTCTTCAAGAATACTGAGAGTGTTGTGAACTTTTTAACAGCACATAAAGAGAAAGCATTTTCTAATAAAACTCGCTAGTAACTTTTGGTTTGGCTACCCTCTGTATGACTTGAAAAGGTACTGGAATGGCACTGTTAGAAGCAAAGAAATGTGCAGAATTCACAAATAGTTTTGCCATCCAGATGTAACCACTTACCTCATGCTCCCTGTCCATTTTCATGGTTGTAAATTACAAAAGTTTATGAACTCTCAAACTGAAAATTTTTATTTCTGTCAGATTTAACTCCAAAGTTTCTCATTCAGGAAATGTGAAGGGTTTGTTAAGTTTTTAATTAACCCAGAAACATGCTGATAGTTAATCTCTTAGATACTGTGGGTCTTTTGTCCCCCCAAAAAATGGTTGTGTCTTACTTTTGGCTCACTTAAATAGAACAAAATTCAGGTAGAATTGGAAGTCAATTCATCAGTCTGGTGGTCAACTATATGTTGCAATTTTGATGAAATACTAGATGTTTTAAATAATTACTGTCATTTCAGAGCAAACAAGTCAAATATTATCAAGCAAAGAATTAAAATCTTAATACTTTACACTAATATCATAAGTTGCTTGCCATCCAGAAGGGATCCATATCTCCAGATAGATTTTAAAAAATCCATTGAATCTACACAGAGAAGTGGAAACAAAACTATCGCTAAAGAAAAGAACAGATTGTTATGTACTGAAGGTACCATTTGCAAAGCAAATCCATGTGGAAATCAAAAGTAGTAAAAGGAATAATTTTTAAAATTTGTTTTCCTTCATAGAAATATGAAAATACAGAACAGAGATGCTTCTGAAAATAATTACAAGATTCTGTTTCTAGCTTTGTTTAACAATTCAGTTAAAGTGCAAGAGATAATAGTTTTCAAGTACTTTCCTTCCCTCTGCTGCACATGTTTAGCTTTATGTTTTTGCTCTAATTAAACAAAGTTTAGTCTGTTCCTTGACAGCAAAACCAGTCTGAAATCTGGGTGAACACACCATTCACTGGAACAGTCAGGGTTTTGGGTAGGATCCAGATCCAATAGCTTTTTGACCTGACATCCAATGCACTGTATTTATACAGAATATAGGCCCCAATGTCAATAACAATCTGCAAAGTCAATGCTATGGCAGACATCTGTGTATATATCTTACGTATCAACTCCTACTCAAATCTCAGCTGCTAAGACTGCCAAGGCTGCTGTGCATACACAGAATTGGTTTAACTGAAGGAATTAGGCGCTGGCATCCATCCATGTTCTTGTTTGATGTAAAGATGCACTGGTAAAAAGTTGGGTGGGATACATCTTATCTGGCTTTAGGTGCCTCTGTGAGTCTCACATGTTGATGTCTGCATGGTAGACAGCTACAGCCAGATGTCCAGAAACCAGTCCTAACGTCTACCCAAGGTTTCCAGGAAGGATAGTCAGTCCATTAGCTATGCTGTGAGCACTTCTGATATCCAGAGTCACTACCACAGTGTCAACATCTCCTCTTCAAGACCACAGCCAAAAGTCTTTGCTGCAGAATGTGCACTGAAAATGGAGACCTGTGTAGTGGGTTGAACCAGAGTTGATAGACAGTCTTTTAGACTGATGATGCTTCTCACAATTTACATATTTAAACGGCACAGAAAGGTGGGAATTTCTGTTCGTTCCAGCTGGTGTGCTGGAAGGTGGAGGGGGCCTTCAAGTCTCCGGGCCCTGCCAGGCCCCGCCAGGCCGGGGCCCCTGCGCCCCCCTCCCCCCCCTTTTCCCAACGCTGTGGCACGGACCCTGCGTCGCTGGGGGGGAACTGTCCCAGAGCCGCAGGCAGCTAAACCCAGCCATGGACTGTCACACAGCTAAACCCAGCCATGGACTGCCACACAGCTAAACCCAGCCATGGACTGCCACACAGCTAAACCCAGCCATGGACTGCCACACAGCTAAACCAGCCACGGACTGCCACACAGCTAAACCAGCCATGGACTGCCACACAGCTAAACCCAGCTATGGACTGCCCCACAGCTAAACCCAGCCATGGACTGCCACACAGCTAAACCCAGCCATGGACTGCCACACAGCTAAACCAGCCATGGACTGCCACACAGCTAAACCCAGCCATGGACTGCCACACAGCTAAACCCAGCCATGGACTGCCCCACAACTAAACCCAGCCATGGACTGCCACACAGCTAAACCAGCCATGGACTGCCACACAGCTAAACCAGCCATGGACTGTCACACAGCTAAAACCAGCCAAGGACTGCCCCACAGCTAAACCCAGCCATGGACTGCCACACAGCTAAACCAGCCATGGACTGCCACACAGCTAAACCCATCCAGCGCAGCTTCCTGGGACCGGCAGGTCCTTCGCCAATGGGAGCCGGTGTAGCCTCCTTTCTGCGGCCAGCACACTTCGTGCTGAACTGAAGAAGACACCATGCAGCCAGCAGCACAAAGGGAGCGAGGCTTTCTCCACCATAAAGCCTGAACAAGAACACTCTTCAACATGGCAGCTTCAGAGCCAGGGAGAAAGTGAGTCACGTGAGATGGAGCTGAAAATGGCGACGGGAGAAAAGAGGGCGGTGCCGTGATTCTCGCGCGTAGCTTAAAAACCTTCTTGCATGCCGTGGTAAGAAACTGTAATATCACAAACTGTTTGTCTCTTTAATCCATTTGAAGTACATGGGGGGATGGAGAACTCACGTGTGGCCCACAAAGATTGTGAAGAGTACCTATGCCACGCTATATAGAAGTATTGAGAGGATTTTAGGGACTTGTGGCGAAGAAAGCCTTTGTGTTCAGGCCAAAATAACTCATCCTTAAAAATATTAATAGTCTCATGTGATGGCTCATGTTTTGCAGTGTGAAAGAACTGTGAGATTTTTCATGAGAGAGATGTTTTACACCAGAGCAGATTCTTTCTTTCTGGGCAGGTCTGCTATTGGTGGCAGTTTGGGAACCATGTGCAGCTGAAGAAAACCCTTTTTTCCTTAAGCATAAGAAAGAGACTTTTCAAGAACTGCAGCACTGACTAAAATCCCATGTTCTGTTATCCTTTGTGCGAGTTGGGTAAAAGGAGAGAAGTGCTGGGCCGGGGGCACTTTAATTTCTTGTTATTTCTTTTTACTTTTAATTCTATTAGTAATAAAACTCCTTCTTTGTACCGCAGCCATTTAAGTTTGAACCTGTTTTGCTTTCTCCTAATTGTTATCTCACAGAAGGAAAATAAGTAAGTAATGGATATTTTGAACCAAGCCACTACACCTGGTTTCTACAGCTTTGCAGTCTGACCAGATTCAAATTCATATTTGCTATATCCAAAAAACATGCCATTTGATTGCAATGAGGAAGAGTAGCATACTACTGGTACAGCTAAGCCATTGAGCTTGTGGGAGCACAAGTGTTATGAGGCCAACAAGGTCTCAGAGATAATGTGTCTGGTGGCTAGGTAATTTAGAAACAAGACCTGGTATGAAACTGTTTCTGTCTGAATTAATTCTAGAGTTTTATCCAGTAGCATAAATGCATAAATGTATTCCTAATGTAAGGAGCTGGAGCGGGTACAATAAATGCAATTATACTTACTCAAAGTCAGGCAGTTCATTGTCTCAGAGTTCAAGTTCTACAATCAGGCATGTTTATCCTAAAGCAGGTAGGTTTTTAAGATAAGTGGAATGAACTGTTCTATAAGTCACCTGCTTTCTGTCTCCTTTGTCTTACTTTTCCTCTTCCGGGAATATAAAGGAAACAAGATACTTTTACTAGACAACTTCTAAATTGCCATCCTCCTTTAAAATCAAGGTTCTACTTTACATTTTGTGATTGTGAAATATCTAGCAGCAACCAGAATATTCAAGATACTATAATTTCAACCTTGGGGGGAAGAGGCTTTTTGAGCTGGTTGCTCCAAATCCCTTGGCTCTTACATTATCTCACTGATCATCCTCTGTCACCTCAGGACTATACTTCAGCATCATTGCTTTCCAGATTTAGCCTTCTTGTGGAGTGGCTGTTTTGAATTAATTTTCTGCAGATGTATTTTCAGTTTTCCAAGTTGACTCTCATTGTGTTATTCTCAGCCCATGTTTCAATTTTTTCTAGGACCCTCTTATTTGCCTGTCTTGACTGCTGCTGGCACAACCTCTAATTTAACATTATCTGTGAAATGCATTATCATGCTTGTGTTTCAAATCCAGATTATTTATGTGAATTTTAAAGAGGAGTGCACCTTAAATAGAGCCTTTTGGCTCCTCTATAGTCAATTAATACAGCTCAATATGTTGTTGTTTATTATCGTATTTTGTTTGTGCTCTATGTGCCAGTTTTCAGGCCATGTGATGGAGCTCAGATCCAAGCCTATTGTAACTCGTTTGAAAAGTAAGATTTCGTCAGATGTTGTATTGAATGCTATACCAAAACCCAGATGATATCCTCTTTCCTTTCTCAATTGCTTTTGTAACTGTTCCACAAAAAATAATCAACATTTGTACTGCACAGTTTTCACTTCATAAATCCAGACTGCTAATAGGTCATGGGTCTATAATCTTTTTGTCTGCTTTATGCCAGTTCAGGATTAAGTCTTGTATAAAACTATATATAGCTTGGGATCTAGCTGCAGGTAAGTGGCAAGGTCTCACTGGAACTTGATGAAGTGCCTGGACTGATTGCAGTGATCTTCATGGGGGAGCAGTGTTTTGTTACAAGAGCTCTCTCTAGTGGTCCTGGCTACTCCACTCATGGAGTGACTCCAGTGCTTCAATCTAGAGTGGCTGACTGATGCATTTTCCTTCTGTGAACCTTTGGAGACATAAACCTAGTTAGTTCCAGCATCCAATTACAGTTAAATCATATTGAGAAGAAAAATAATAATAATAATAGTAAAAAAAGAGTAAACTCGTGCTCGTGAAAAAGGATAATGCCTGGTAAGGTTACTGACGAAGCCTGATTCCTTAAAGAATAAGAAGATTCCTTAAACATCTGGATGGTAACTTCATGATGCCAGGTACTAAGAGAGCCTACTAGAAAATATGCCCTCCTTGTTTTGTTACTTGTTAACAGAGAGGGTCTTGTGAGCAAAGTAGATATTGGTGACCATCTTGGCCAGAATGACCATGCAGTCGAGTTTAAAATCTCTGCTGACAGCAAAAAAAGTGCCAACAAAATTTCAACCTTGAATATGAAGCAAGCAGACTTCAGAATCCTCAGGGAACTAGTTGGTAAGGTCCCATTGGGAAATGCTTTTGCAGGTGCTGGGCTCCATCACTCATGGTCACTTTTTAGGCACCACCTCCTAAAAGCACAGGAAAAGACAATTCCAAAATATCCAAAGTCAAGTAGATGAGCCAAAAGACCAGCTTGGCTGAGCAGGAATCTTCTGGAACTAAGGAAGAAAAACAAAAAAGAAAATGTATGCCCAGTGGAAGCAAGGTCAGGGGAAATGGGAGGAATGCAGAGATGCTGTTTGCCATTGCGGGGAGAAAACTTGCGTGGCCAAAGCTCAATTGGAGTTGAAGCTGCCAGTACTCTGATGGGCAATAAAAAGATCTATTAAATATGTTAATAGCAAAAGGAAGTCCAGAAAAAACATTAGTCCATTACTTGAGGAACACGGCCACCTCACAAACAGGGACATGGACAAACCAGAGATGTTTAATACTTTTTTCACTTCAGTCTTCAAAACTGATCCTGGGCTCTGGGATCCCAGAGCTCTGAGCTGGAGGATTGTAACTGTTAGAATGATAAAATCCCAGTCAACCCTGAATATTTTCATGATCTGCTGCTCCAGCTGGATCTCTGTGAGCTTACGGGTCCTGATGGGATTCATCTGAGAATACTCAAAGAGCTGGCTGATATCATCATAGGGCCTCTCGATTTTTGAATGGTCTTGGAAACACGGAGAGCTCCAAGTCGCCTGGAAACTGGTGAACAATGTTCCAATTTTCAAGAAGGGTAAGAAGGATGACCCTGGAAACTATACACCTGTCAGTCTCACTTCAGTGCCTGGTAAAATTATGGAGATTATTCTGGGAGTTATTGAAAAACACCTGAAGGACAACATAGTCATTAGTCACAGTCAGCATGGCTTCAGGAGAGGAAAGTCCTGCTTATCAAACCTGATTTCCTTTTAAAACAAAGTAACCCTTTTAGCTGATCAGGAGGAGCCACTTGATATAATCTTTTTGATTTTCAGTAAAGCTTTTGATACCATCTGTCACAGGATCTTTCTGGACAAATGTCCAGCCCACAGCTGGATAAACACATCAAAGGATGGGTGAGCAGCTGGCGCATGGGTCAGGCACAAAGGGTTACAGTGAATGGGGTGACATCAGACTGGGGACCTGTCACTAGTGGGGTTCTGCAGGGCTCCCTCTTAGGCCCTGTGCTCTTCAACATCTTCATAAATTACCTGGACACTGGACTGGAAGGGATATTAAGTTTGCTGAGAATACTAAATTGGGAGGAGCTGTTGGCTCCCTTGAAGGCAGAGAGGCCCTACGGAGAGACCTACACAAATTAGAGGATTGGGCAATCACCAAACATATGAAGTTCAACAAGGGGAAGTGCCAGGCAAGGGAGGGGATTGTTCCACTCTGCTCTGCACTGGGGCAGCCTCACCTCAATTCCTGGGGGCAGTTTTAGGCACTGAAATGTAGGACAAGCATTAAGCTGTTAGAGAGTGTCCAAAGGAGGGCAGCAAAGATGGTGAAGGGCCTTGAGGGGAAGCCATATGTAGAGGGGATGAAGTCACTTGGTCTGTTCAGCCTGGAGGAGACTGATGGGAGACCTCATTGCAGTCTACAAATTCCTGGTGAGGGGAAGAGGAGGAGCAGGTATTGCTACAGTGATAACACTCTAGGGAATGGCCTGAAGTTATGTAAGGGGAGGTTTAGGTTATATATTAGAAAAAGATTCTTCACCAGAGGGTGATTGAGCACTGGGACAGGCTCCCCAGGGAAGTGGTCACAGCACCAAACCTGACAGAGTTCAAGAAGTATTTGGGCAATGGTCTCAGGCACATGGTGTGACTCTTGGGGCTGTCCTGTGCAGGACCAGGAGCTGGACTCGATGATCTTTGTGAGTCCCTTCCAACTCAGGATATTCTTGGGATTCTATGATTTTAAACTTTTAAAAAGCAATTACCATAGGTTTTTTACCGCTTTCAGTGCTGGAAGAAACATGTGTATTAGACTACATAATATGTAGTCAAATAGCAGAACACACACCCAAATCATGTTGCCAATATTGTATCGACATCAGGTACTTCCTAAAATTGATGACTTGCTATGGATGTTGCATTTTAAGATCCTCTTAATAAAGCACAAATTTTAAATGTAGCCCATAAATATATTACATTTACAACAAGAACAGCTTACCAAATCCTATGTAAATGTGAATATTTATTGCTTTCCATTTTTGCACTCCTGTATTAGTGAGAACAGAGCTCAGACCAGTATGCTCATAAGTTCAAGAGAAGGGTCCATGAATTGTAGTGCTCACTGACAATAACCACTGATAAGTCAATGTACATAAATCAGTGTTCCAGATGACAGCATATGTAATAAAGTTTATAAATGCTTTACGATAAGTAAGTGCATATTATTGTATTACATAGCAACTCCTAGGGAAGAAAAACAACCCAACAAATTTAAAAATGGTTTGGCCTTCTATTTTCCTGAATCTAAACTGAAAAGGCCAAAAATTAGTGTACTTGTATTTGCTCTGTTACTAATTTCTTTATTAGTTGTGAAACTAAGACTTTATATTTAAATATATATCATTATATATTTATAAATATTTATAAACCTGTAATATTTATAAATATATTTAAATATGTTATAATATATTTATATATTTATAAATATTTATATTCAGCTAAAGAAAAATACATTTTTCTCTAGCTGAAAAAATTAGTATTTTATTGAACAAATATTTTTAAAATATTATTCCAGTTATATTTGCCTTATCTTTAAAAGTAAAATTTTTGGTATCTCTTCAGTAAATGAAGGTTTATTAGATACCTGTTTTTAAAAATACTTTACTGAAGTCACTGTGTTTGTAAATAAAATACGCTGCACTTCTAAGAAGGTGTTTCTTTCAGAAGAAACCATTTTCTCCAAAGTGGACCCTGTGAGACAATACATAGACATTGACCAAAATCCCCTAGAACTATTTTGATCATGTTTGAATTAAGCACTTGAAGTGAGGGGAAACTAAACATCAGTTTAAAAGTCCCTTTGAATGTCTACTTAAATCACACCATGGAATGTCCCTGAAACTGGGGGGCTTAAAAAAATACATGCTAAGGCACTATGACAGAAATGAGACATAAATTGTTAGAAACTGCTTTGGGAAGATCAGTTCTTTTCATCCCAATTAAATTCTTTTAAAAGCAATTTTTTTACAGAGTTCCAGGACTCTTTAGTATCTTTAGGAAACTAAAGTCTGATTCAGGTTATTTTGGAGTCAAAGAAAACCTTGCATTAACTTCAGTAGAAATGAGACTCCTTAAGAAGCAGATGTGCTTACATTCCACTGTCAAAAATAGGAGCTAAGCATCTGCTCAAAGTTAATCACATGCTTAAACACTGTCCAGGACTAAGGTCATGGTTGCCAGGACCTGATCTTGCAGCACATACAAATCCAAATGATTAATGGTTTGGTTTGCCTGCTGGATAAAACAAATGTAATAAGAAATACAGGGATTGGAGGTTTGTGATTCATTTTTCTGTCACATAATAAATTTTTTTAAAAAAATCTATCCCAAATAGAGCTCTTTTGAGTTAGTGGAAATACTAATACAAATTACTGTATATTCTCATTTAGTTCAGGTTGAAAACTGAAGAATACTACTAACACAAACAAGACACAACACGAAAGCATTGTGTGGCAAATAGACACACAGACAAAGAATGAGTACAGTCTGTCAAGGAAATTGAGGTTACTTCTGAAAAGTACACATTGTGTCCTATAAACATACTACAACAGAGATAAAACTTAGCTCAGGGCAAATAAATGTTCTCCAAATACAGAGAAGACTTCATGAAATACAATTAAATTAAAATCAAGGCTGAAAGTTTGGTAATATCTAATCAACTGGTCACTTAAATGACTGGATTATCCATCCTCTTCTGAGTACAGATTTATATAAATTAGAGGAAATGATGGAAAGAGGGAACTATGGGACGCAAAGGGAGTGAGGATGTAGTGAAGATTGTGGAAGGAGGATGCAGAGGTGCAACTGAAAGCAGAATGGGGAAGTTGTCTCAGCTGTAGAACTGTGTGCTGAAGGTGTACCAGGTAAAGTTGACACTTGTGACACAAAACAAAATAATTATTGTCAAAACCTAGAAGTACAAGGCTTCAATCTTTACTTGTCTCAGGGAGACTGAGGAAGCTCCTTCTGAATCTATGACCTGTTATATTCATACACAGTCCTGTTAAAAATTATAAGATCACCAATATGATAAATTGGCAGCTGCTCACAATGTTTTACTTTAACCCAACAGCAAAAACCCAACAATTCTACAGATTCAGACAATAAATCACCACTTTTACAAAAATCTCACCAATTTAATGTCTTTGATACTGATCTAACAGGCTTTCAAGTAAATTAAGCCGCAAAATAACTTCAGAAAATGGATGCTATTCCTATATATCAAGTCTCAAGCAAGACACATTCCAGCACTTGCAAATGGATTTTTTTTTTTTTTGCAAAACCCTGCATTTATGTACATATTAATGCACAAGAATTTGGAGTTTCAATTTCTTTTAAATGTAGTTTTCCCACCTCAAGGGTGTAGGACCTATTATAAAACAGGCTATGACAGCTTAAATGTTCAGATTGCTAGTGAAAGGAACTAAAAAATATTTTTATTATAATTTCATTCTTGTAAGCCAGGCTCATGATATCTGGATCATAGTATATTCCAAAGGTTAAAGCTGTCATGTCTGATGTGTCAGCTACTTGTGTAAGCAATTTCCATTTGCTTAGTTGGGAAAAAAACAAGAGAGCAAGATCTAATCCCACAGCTTTCACCTAAGTGAAAGTGCCTACATTTCACCTAAGGTTCTCTTGCTGGTGAACTGAAAGATTACCCAGAGCTTTTGAGGATTGAAACAATATGCTTTCAGGGTCTACATCATGTGTTTCTATGAGAATATCCTTGTTGAAAATGAATCTGACTCAAGCCAGGCTTTCAAATACTGGAATACAATCCAGTAACATCCCTTTCTGTGGGCATCTTTTTCATTCTCCCTCTGAAGCTGTCTGATGTGTAGCAACTGTGCTCAGTGCAAAATCATTCTACTCTACTTTCTGTGTCGTTGGGCAGTTCCACATACATTATTTGTGCTTCTATCTAGCTCTTCCTTTTTGGGATAGTTTATTTTACCCAAGTTTTATTTGAGTTGGTTTCTCTGGGCATTGGGCCCAGTTCTTGTTTAACTTTGCTCTTAAAATCTGTACAACAGCCCAGATGTTCTTTCCAAAAAAAAAAAAAAAGGGGCATGGGGGGAGCTTTATGCATCCATTTTAAAAAGTGATCTTGTTGTAAAGCAACAGAACGGATAATTTGTAAACCCACTGAATGCATTTGTATGGTTTATAGCAAAATTAAACTCCATTACTGTTTGGGACTTGGGTTTACAAGGCTAACAAAAATGCTGACTAGGTGGAATAGAAAACACAAGGGCATAAAAGAAATGTTTTTATATCGGAACATTAATTTAAAGTTATTACAAAGGAGAAGGTATGAAAATCTTTAGTAAAGATGGATCTAGCTGAACTATGTCGGAGTCATAAATTTATTTTTCCCCCCAAAAGTAAGGTCTGTGGGACAATAAAAATCAACAATAGGGCCAGAAGTTTTTACTGGACCAAAAGTAGACGTTTCAACTCTAAGTACAGATTTGAGAAGCAGAACAGTTCAACTCTGTATAGCAATGAGTAAGCAGCTGTCAAAAAAGTGCTTCAAAAAAGATGTCAGGAAACATGGAATAGGAAAGCAGGAACTGTACCCAAAAGGAAGGGATGAAGCAACAAAAGTTAAAGAAACAACTGACCCCATTAAATTATTATCAAAGAGTTTCTCATGTATTTTTCTAGTGACACAAGTGACATCATCAGCTGACATTACCAATAGGTTACCACTTTCCCAGTCGACAGTAGAAGAAAAAATTTGAAAACCTCTTTTATCAAAGGCTAGCTATAACACATACAAGTTTTTTTAAGCCAAATCCTCAGTTCTTAGGAAGAAGGCAAGGCTTGCTCATAACACTTGGGAAATGCCAGTCACTGTAGAGACAGAAGGAAAGGAATGAGAAATGCTAAGAAAGAAGATAGAATAAAAGGTGTACAGGGTTGTTACAGTCACCACGGCACAGAACAGTTCTTAGGTTTCTAATCAATCCAGGCTCCCCGTGCTCTCAACTTCCTTTGAAAATGATCTCTGCACAGAATCTCATTCAGCAGTACAAGATGAAAAAAATAATCCCTTTCTAAGTAAATTAAGACCATCATAAGAGCTGTTGGATACTAGAAATTCTTTAAACCTTTGAGGGAATCCACTACCCTACTTTACAGATGGTTTGGCTATTCCAAATGTTGAACCCATGCAATATTATCTTATAAAAAGTTAATACAAGTGGGTAAAAAACCCCCTGGGATTCCATGTGGTTCTTTGGGAACATTGTCTCTTACATGTAAAATTTAGCTCCTCAGTTAATGAAAACAGTAGAGCCACACTCTCTGTGTTTGTCTGTAAATGACTGATTTCAAAACCCCACTACAGTGAAATAAATAGAAGTCCTTACAGCACCAACCGTGACTGAAAAAAACTCCAACTTTCTCCACAAAATTGTAAAACATTTAATTATTCAAGAGTAGTATGTACAGTGGAAAGGTAATTTTTAATTTAAAATATCTCTCTTTCAGAGACAGATTAAAAATACTCTCCTTTCTTGGAGAAAACATTGGAGCCCTTCCCTTCCCACAAAGAGACCCAGAAATCCCTGCCAAAATCTTCCCCTCTTATGGGAATCACAACATTTTCTCATTGCTTTCCCTCAGAAGAAACCTGGGATCTTCTGAAACAATTTCTATTCTGCCAGTTTCCATACAGAGCTTTAAAATAGAAGTTCTTCCTAAGAACTCAGGAAGGAGATTATGAGTCAAGAGAAAATGGAGGCTGACAGCAATATCAGAGACTTGTGCAATAGTGATGTGTAGAACAAGACAGATCAAAGCCTTTGAAAAAGGCTTTATTTTTTTGTAAATAAGATAAGCAACCCCCATTGCATCTCAGTCTAGTCAGGAACAAGTTGATATTTTCACTTTTCCAAAGCCAATGTTAACAGTGACTGCTGTTAAGATCAGTGACAAAAAATTCAGCTGAATCTCTGTAGTTTGAGTTACCATTTTCATCTTTGGAAGAGTCTATAATGTTTTTTTTTTTTTTTTCTTTCCTAATAAAATCAGCCAATACATACAAAAGTCATGGTTATAAAGACAATCATTCTATTAGACTAGTTCTTGAAAAGCAAACTCCAGATGGGAACAAAGGTTTCCTCTGATGAGTTCCTGGTCATGGTTCTACTGAAATTTTCCTGGTTTCACTTGGTTTACCAAGAAAAGAACCATAGCCCATTTTTCCCATGCTGATTTGCCTCTAATTTAAAATGAGCTGACAACTCCTCCTTATTCACCACCACTGATAATACAGATATTATTTTGATTTTCATTATCTTTGGCTTTAATACCTAAACCAGAATAAAATGTTGTCATTCACTAAGTTCTTAAAACCAAGCCAGCTATACTTGTGGCTGAGAAGCAGTACTGTAGAAATTGGACAGTCATATGACCACTTTTCTCTTTTATTACAGCGTATGGATTCATAAAATTTGTGTTCTCCATCAGGAAAATGGTCTTAAACACAAATAAACAAGATTGACCTCTCTTTCTGAACACGTTCTTCCCAAGACACCTGAAATTTCCTGATAGGAATTTTGGCTACAAGGCTGGCAGCCTGCCTGGGATGGAAGGGAACACCCTCCTGAGCAGCCAGGGGGTCCATACAACATATTTCATACTTCATTTCATCTTACAAATCTTAAATCTGCTGGATTAAAAGCTTGAAATACATTATTATTATTATTATTATTATTATTATTATTATCATTATCATTATTATTATTATTGTCTCTCATGGGACTCCAGATCAGATTTGTGAGATTTAGAAGTGGATGACACTGCACTATTTCTAGGAAAAACAGCCATACCGTTTACCTGAAAATCTTCTGTGGTGTTTTGGCCTTTAAATAGTAGTAAAGGCTCCTTTGTTACCAGTTCTGATGACAAGAGACAAATTACACTATACAGCTGAGCCTCCTTCTGCTTGGCTTTACAGCTTATTAATTCTTTTGGGGGACTAGGAAGAGGTTTAATTTTTTAATAGAGTCTGAGGCAAGTAATCACTAGATCACATAGCCTGACAACTTCTATATGAGAGCACAGTTAGTATCACTCTATTACCATCCTAGTGAATCCACTGTGCTGGATTAGACTAAAGCACTTTAGTTCTCAAGAGATTTATGTATCAGGAACAGTAGGAACTGAAAATGTCTTCACAGAATCACAGAACAGTTGAGGCTGGAAGGGACTGCTGGAGGGCATCTGGTCCAACTCCCTGCTCAAGCCAGGCGACATAGAGCCAATTCCCAAGGACCATGTCTGCATGGCTTTTGAATATCTGCAGGGAGGGAGACTCCACAGCCTCTCTGAAGCTTCACTGGAAAAGACCCCTGAAGCATCAAAGAATTGGTTAAAAGATTTTTCAAGGTGTCCGTTTCTTCTTCAGCTGAAGGTGAATTGCTTGTTTTCATCCTGAACTGCAAGAAAAATTCTCTCCCATACTCAAATGAAGTATTTTTGTTACACCTTGATTATAAGACAGAGTCATATATATGATAAAGACCATTATTTTCACGGCAGAAAATTGTCCATCTATCTGTGTGCAGAGTCAATCAATCCACAAGAATTGAAGAGCAGGAACCACTCCCTTCTCTCTCACTTTCCCAAAACAATGTAGGAAGAATGATTATTTTTCACACAGACAATCTCGTATAAAATTTGCAGGTAAAATTTTATGTCACATCACTGCTTAAACTCAGACCCGCAAGCAGCTGTGTATTTAAGAGAATGTAGCTCTTGCTGAGTATGAGGGAATAAAAATAAACAAAAGGTTTCACAAATTCTCTAACTCTCAGATTTCAGTGACAGAAAAGATCACTGCAAGTATAACAAAACCACGCAGCACTTGTACTGTAGACCCTCCATTAAAAGTTGCTTCATTTGATTACAATTCATAATTTTTTCCACATTTTCCAAATGATCTTTGCTCTTAGGATACTGCATTATATGTCAGCTTCTCTAATTTTATCTTTTGCCATACAATTTCCTTTCTGTCTTCTTCATCAAGATAGTAAATTCTTTCCTATAAATTATTTTTCCATAAAATTTTTTCTCTTTCATGTATAATTTTTTTTAAAAAATGACCTGGTGATCTCTCGGATTTGCTCCTGATACACTGAATAGACTGAGTTCCTTATATCCTAGGTTTGTTTTCCAAAGCCAGGAAGATCATTATTTTGGCTCTTCTTTGAGCTCTTTTAAGTAATTCAGACCTGTTTATGCACGACAGATGTCAGAACTGGACAGGATATTGCTGCATTTTAAGCATAACATAGCACTCTCCTTTTCATCCTTTCAATAGGTGCCTATTTGTTCAGGTTAACAGAGGTCTTAAAATGTTATATGCTTTGGCAAAATCATTGTGTCAGTAGCCTCTCTCATCTCTTAGATCATGACAAAATCTGGCCTGTAATCTTTTAAAAAAGAAAAAAATACTTTTTCAAGTCTTCTTCTCCAGAAACTTCTGTTGGCTCAGACAAGCTATATTTTAATTTTCTAATTCTCTGTAGATACAAGTTTGCATTTAATGCCTCATTATTCTTCCCATTATCTTCACAAAGCTTGTAGAACTGTAATATCTCAAGTAATTTTGGCTATTTTCTGGTATTTAAATCGTGTTGGAAGTCTTTCAATATTTTCCAGTATTTTTAATATTAATTTTGAAGCAATAAGTAATAAATTCAAAATTCTTAGCTAGGCCTCTTCAAACCTCTTATCTGAGAATACTTGGGTTTGCCTGATGCCTGGACATCCTCCTTTGTTTCACATGGTAAACTTTGTTGCTTGTCTACCTTTTAGCACTTGCACATTTGCAGATTTATTTAAAATTTTATATAAATACCTTTTTTTTATTATTTACAGCCTGTGTCTTGTAATGTTCCTTAATTGTGAGGGGATTTTTGTTTGGTTTTGTTTCGTTTGGCTTTTTTTCTCTTTTGGGTTTTCTTTTTCATCCTTTCCTGCTTTCTGAAGTGGTCAATCATGGATTTCTCTTGTCAGTCACCTGTATTTTCAACTTGGTACCTATTCAATCTAACCATTTTATTTCATTCTTTTTTAATTGGTTATTTTCTTTTTGGTCTCTTTGATCAGAGCTTCTCATTGCTGCATGATCTCCTATAAGAATATAGAACAATACAATTTCATCTAATGGATGACTAATTAATATATAACATTATTAAAAAGTTTAATTCAGGCTTCAGACAAAAGAAAACAATCAAATCTATTGATGAATAGAGAAGTTCTGGTTTCCTGAACTAGCTTTCTGGTTGATGTAAAGTACACACTTCTTATCATCTCTTTAACTATTTGGCAGAGGGTCTCTTATTCCTGCAAGTTTTCATGCGTTTCAGGATAGCAACCATGTGTTTTTCTTAAGCTAAGGATTTATTTTTCTTTTTAGAGAGAAAAATCTTTTTGTTAAGGAAAGTGCTAAGATTTAATCCACTTGGTCTTTGCACATCCCATAGCTATGAGATCCCATAGATTTAATTTGAGAGATAATCTAGAAAACTAGAAAATCCAGAAAGATGAGGACTGTTCATACGACTGAGGTGTTGGCCTGGGATTCCAAGAGCCAGGGAGGCTGTCCTCAGTAATGTTTCAAAATTTCCATTGACCTTTTCATGAGGGTCCTGATTTTTGTATCATGAAGGTCTTCATCTGCAAAATAGAGCTAAAACCTTATTTCTTCCATCCTTCATAATCCAGTCAGGTTACACAAAAGACAGACCTTTCTTTGGTAACCAGCACAGCAAGGACAGATCTCAATTTTAGCTTGAAGCACAAGTAAGAGACTGTTGCTCCTACTGTTCTGCTTTATACAAATGTCAAATTGTTACAGGGTAAATGAAGATTCATGTTGTTAAGAGGTACCTATGATTTCTATTGGCTTGTGTTTATCTTAATCTGGTCACGGTCACTGTGCAAAGGCGATGCCTTGAACTACAACAGGAATGATGGTGCAGCCCTTTTCTTATACTGGAAACTCATACTTTAAGATAAAGGTTCTTCAAGTTTTGCTTGGATAAATGCCCAGTTTATCTGCAGGAACATTTTGTTATTTTGTTCTGTTGCACAATTACAGCATTTGCAGCCTCAATCCCTTAATTCTTTGAACAACACCTGTGGTCAACAAAATGTCTTGTTGGCTTTCCTATTAGACACTTCAGGATCATGAAGTTAAAGAAGGGTTATCTAATTCTGTAAGGTATAGAGGGCAAGAAAGAGATGTTGGTCCTTTTCACTTTACATTAATTATTTTAGAACTTTCAGTCTTTAATTCCAGACAATAATAAGACTCAATCAACCACTTCAAAGCATTTTTTTCATAAGCCCACTCTGTTTAAATATGAAGTATCAACACTGGTTTCCTGAGATCTAATAAGCATCCTTGTGGATTCCTTCAAAGTCCAAAAAAACATTTTTACCATTAACTTACTGTAATCATTAATGGTGTATCTTTATCTAAAACTTTTCTTTTCCTGTGTTTAAGTTCATTGAAATTAGACAGTAGGTTCAGAAATTACTGAGAAGGAGAGGAGGAAAAATATAAATACAAAAAAAAAGACCTTTCCCTTTAAAAATCAATCTAAAAATCAATCAGTAGTAATAAAAGTAATTATTTGAAATGCATTTGGTATGATGCTGCAAAAAATATTCAGGCTTGAAGACTAAAGCAGCATAGAAAGTGAACAGTGAAATTTTTATATTTAACTGCAGTATTTTTTTAAAAAGAATTATTATTTTACAATTTTTCTTACCCCTACCATTCTCTTTGGGCTGAAACACTGAAATAAAATGTCAAACTTTTAAATTTTTCCATTTCAGAATTTTTAGGAAATTGAGGTAGGAACAAGCAAACTGTGAAAGAGGCACACAATCTGAGTATCTAAATTTGTTTGCCAACTGCTGTTAGATATATATCTACAAAAAAGCCTTTGGGAACAGTGGAGTTAACCATCCACACTGTACACATGCAAACTGAGATGCACAGGGCATAGATGGGCAGGGGCAAAAAAGGCAGCTGAAAGCAGCTTTACACCTTTTGCTGAACAGGCAGGACGCTGGTTACCGATGTAGAAACCCAAAGCACTTCAGACTGCTAAGTTTTGCTGGCTTCACCCCTAACCACCATAATCTGATGTAATTCTATTGAACTCATTAGAAATATTCTGATCTACAACAGCAGAACAGTGACTTTACCTCTAGGTGATGGAGTATGGTTTGGGGAATCTGGGACTCTAGGTGTTTCATTAAGCCAAGCTCTCTGACATTAAAACACCAAGTTGAAAAGATATGTTTTGTTTGATGCCATTGATTAAAACCACATGATTTGAGGCCTCATAGCTTGTGTGTACATCAAAAAATTAGTTACAAAAGCAGATACACCCTTCACCATATGAATATACAGCATATGTTGTATAAGTATTTTTTAAGCATTAGTAGATGATAAAACCATATGTGAATAACTATCCAGAATATAAATATTACTCATAAGAAACCTCTGTATAAATACTACTTAGAACTGTGCTATGCATGTGGGAAAGCAATTTAATGTCTCAAAACTAATAGTAGAATAACGTGTACAGTGTGAAGATATTAAAGAGAAAATAATAATAAATATAAGAAATGGGGAGTAAGTGATTTGAAGAAAAGAGCATGGACGAAGAAGGAAAGGGCACGCAGCAAATTATATAACATAAAGGAAGTCATGTGAAATCACATGAATAAATTGAATAAATAG
Organism: Aphelocoma coerulescens; assembly: GCF_041296385.1. Classification (NCBI taxonomy): domain Eukaryota; kingdom Metazoa; phylum Chordata; class Aves; order Passeriformes; family Corvidae; genus Aphelocoma; species Aphelocoma coerulescens. Next base: position 136,032,666 of record NC_091015.1, on the reverse strand, counting down.
AACCTGGAAAAATTAAATTGTCTAGTTCAATGACTGCCTATCAATGGCATGGTCAGGAACCATGTTATAGAGCCTATCTGATAAGTTTATGAACTAGCATTGCAGTTGCTAGGAGGAGAGACAGAGAAACATGACAAAGCATAGAGGATAGCATGACATTACTCCTTTACAATTATAGCTATATAATTATACATGTCATCTATATAATATAGAAACTATATTATAGTTTCCTATTTGCTTCATTGCACAGGAAATTATTCCTGTTTATATGAAAAACTATCCATTCCCTTAATGATACAAATATTTATTCTTTATTTATATTACATTTTAAATTCCAAAGGACCTTTACTACAGTAACAGCAACGCAACTGAAATATTTTTAAAACTTCATTTAAAATACTTCAGTTAGCAAATTCTCAAATCCCATTAGCCTATATTCACAGTTTGCATCATGTACCTAGCCTTTAGCTGACCAGGGATTTTAAGCTCCACCTTGGTTTTCAATTTTCTTTTCTACAGATGAATCTAAAGCATGAGTTCTTAGGTAGCTCCTAAGCATAGAATCATGTAATGTATATAGCAGCATTTCAGATTACTTCCATTGTTCATCTTCAAGGCTGTCCAGCTCTCTCAGAAATTCGGTTTATTCACAGAGGCAGAGCTTTCTAGCACTGATTAGGCATTTCTTCACCACACACTACTTATGACAAGAACACTGATAAAAATAACACAGAGAGAAGTTTTTAAAGAACTCTTGAGGGTTTTTTATGTCATATTTGTTTATAAAGAATATAAATTATCAAAGTCCCCTCCTCATTGATGATTTCACTTCTAATCTTCAATTTCTCCAGCTTTGCCATTAATTTCTTCTGTAATAATATGTTTATTTTTTCACTGAAATTCTGTTATGGTGTTGCTGCATATTTTCTTTGTCTAGAATCCCTGTTTTCTTACTCATTTGTTTAGTATGGCATAATCTAGATTGGGTACATGTATTACATGTATTAGTCCAACCCTTTTTACTTGAATCATCTTAATTACTCATACCTTTGAAATATCTTCTCATAGCATTGAATACTATTAAAGACGTAGTAGAATTGAAATTATCACATGATATTCTTTCTTTATAGTTTATGAACCTCCTTTGCTATTTTCTAGTTACATTGTTGTAATCCAATATATTTATTAGCCCTTTTAGTTATTTGATCTTTCATTTCATATGCCTGTTTTGAGAATTCTGGAAACAGATATTCTCCAGGCCTCGAAATTGGATTATTTGAAGCGTTTCATTTCTTTCTATCTCAGCTCAACCAAATAATTTAATTAGCTTCCTATTTCATTTACTTCCAATTTCAACTCTTACCACAGTGCACAAGCATCAATATCCTTTATTTCTGCATTGGAAGAAATCTTTTCTACTTGTGTGAATATCTCTTACAAGTTGAAAGAGTTTGACTTTTGGCAATCCTATTTTATCCTTCCTGACCTTTAAGACAAAGTTTTTGGCCGAATAGACTTTTTTTTTTTTTTTTTTTTTTTTTTTTTGGGCAGGGAGTGGTGTTTGGTTTTTGGGGTTGGTTTGTTTTTTTTTTTTTTGGAGAGTCTCTCCTTGTTCATAATATCCTTTTGAGATGATTATGAAATTATACCTGGAGACATTCCCAAGTCATTTCTACCTGCCTTAGCATAAAATGATATGTAAAACTGGTCCAGCTCATTTGATGGGGTTGTGTGAGAAGTGAGTAAACCTTACATACAATAATCGTTGAGCTATCTTGATTTTTATTAACTGATTTACTCTTTTTTCCATTTGATAGGCAAACACTAAACATCACCTATACTGTTCCCGTTTGTCAGTCTCACCTAGTCATTATTCATCGTCTTTCCATGCCACCATCCCAGAGTAAAATATTATCTTTTACAGTAGATTGTGACTATGTTTATAAAAGGCCAAGCATCTTCTGATTCCTTGTCCACTCTGGTGTTAACATAAGTCTGGCTTAAAGTGCAGGTATATCAGCAAACTCTTTAGGTTAAAGACTGTTGGAGGCTCCAGAAAAGTAGAGATGAAGGACTCTGACCTTTGTTGACATTACCTGTATCTTTTCAAGCAATAAGTGAAAAGGCAGTCTCTTTCTCTCAATTTCACAACCCCCTTTTTCCTGCCCATGACAGCATGTCAATTTCTTTTTTGTATTAGGAACCAGAACTGAAGGCAATATTTCAGATACAGTCTCACAAATAAAGGAAGATAATCAACCAGCTGAACATAGTGAACCTGCTGTATGTATCCTTGGCTAAGAGAGCGCAGAGAGCCAGCAAGGGCACATTGCTACATCTCACCATCCCTGGAGGTATTTAAAATATGTGACACTTAGAGATATGTTTTAGTGGTAGACTTGGCAATGCTGGG